>NC_137227.1:13530181-14245181 GCF_949987685.1 Ammodytes marinus
TGTGTGCGTGTGTGTGCGTGTGTGTGTGTGTTACTCGTAAAACAAAAGCCTTCCCCTCGACCTTGGTGCAGGACCAGTCTCTCTGCATATCAATGCTCGGTTCATCTTCAGTGTAAAGGTTTTCTGTGTTCACTTTTGTGTGAGAGAATATGTGTGTGTAATACGCATATGTTTGGATCATTTTTAACTAGATATTGCTGGATAACTGACGCTACTACTGAGTCAGTTTGCTGTCATAATGACTTGTGGCTGCCTGCAGTTTAGTTGATGTTCAGCTAAAAAGTTACTTTTAAAGCTAGTTTTAAAAGGAAGAAGTCCACCATTAAGGAGCGCATTATAGCAAAGCAGTTCGACTCGCACGGCATTATGGGATATCGGGCGATGCTATGAGGAAGCAAACCTGAGGTAAAAAAAGATCAAAGATTAAAAGATTTGCGTTAAAGCTCTGAAGTGATATGCAGTCAGAGTAGTGCTGATCAGAGTGTGCTTTTATACCTCATGCTCATGATAAGTGTCAGCAGAAAACTCATTTGGTTCTCTGTTAGTCCCTCGCCACTAAGATTACAGGCACAAAACCAAATTGAAGTGGTGCTCGGGACAAAGTCATATCAATTGTTGGAGAAAGGGTTATTGTTGCTGCTTACCCATATTATGTATTATATAACGACTTACCCATTTGCCAACCTGCCCACGACTGACGCGCCTATTATGACGAGCTGAGACAATTAATGTATATGTTGATTTTCTAGAAGTAAAATAAACCACAACATAACGAAGCCACCTCAGGAATACAAGGTATATATAATGCCACAGTAATAAAGATTTTATTCAACACTTCTCTCTCAGCTGCTGCTACATTTACCCCAGCCCTCTCACACATAAATGTGTTCACGAAGTGGAGATTTATTGTCTTCACAATCCAAAAAGGGTGTTAGTAACAAACAGTCTTTAAGGTTGTGTGCTTACGGAGAAAAATAACGCCAGCCTCTGTTAAACGTGTTGAAAATATATTTAGCCAGAAGCTCGGCCATGTGATGAATGAATTGAGTTTTGGCGTGCATAAATCTTCCACTTCTGAGGTGATGCAACAGGAATAATCACTCAGAGGGGGGGCGTGATACTGCAAGATCCCGCCCGTCATCATTTCCCCTCTGAAGGCCTGTAATGTGTGTGAGGGGCCAAGTTAGTGTGCCACCCAGAAGATCACTGTTGCTTCAACCCAATTCCCCGTCGTTTGGCAATAAACTTGTCTGAAATGGACCCCTTTGGGAGTGATTTAGAAAAGCAGTGGAATGAATGATGTGAGAGGGGGCCCGGGCCAACCTCTTTTCAGGCCCCATGAGGGAAATCAGGCTGATAGTAGGGCCAGCACTAATCATCTGTAATGGGAGTTTTGTTTTTGTTTTTTTTACTCAGAGAGTGTTGCATTCAGAAAAATATCTGAAACCCATATGTGTCCACAACCCTCTGTCTAAGTGATTATCGACTTGCTCAGCCGAGTGTTTAGTTCCCATTGATACTTGGTGGAGGTTCATTACCTTAATCTGACTTTTTCTCTTCCAGGCTTAAGTCACATTATGTTAAAAAACATTTTAGTGTGTGTTTCCCCTACTACAGTCTCCTGCAATATCAGGCTTTTAGGCCATGATATATTTTCTAATTTCACGGCTGAATACAACAAATGCCTAAACCAGGTGCTTGGTTTTGGGTTTGATGGACTGCTCTGATAGTATAAGAAGAAGCACTCACTCACAGTAACAGTCTACCGAGGCTCCAGCCAGTCTCGAGGTGCCAATATGTGATGTGTGATTTGGGCAGAGCAGGTGGCACTTTTTAGGCACCCACTTCCCTGAATGTCAAACAGTGCATCGAATAAAAAACGGATGGGCCAATGACTTTGTGTCACAGCCAGGGAGGGGACACTATGATCTATCACTGTCCTGACTTTCTATTGTTGCAGGGACTTAATTAATCAACCTGTAGGCAGGGCGCCCACGCTTTCAGAAGGCTTGGAGTGGTAAGGTTGTAGACAGATTAAAGATGCAGGTCTAAACAGGATTAGGAGACGGAGTGGACATTTTGAATTTTTTTATTCAAGCCACTTCCCCAAACACAGGAAAGAAACAAAATTCAAATGAAGTGATGAATGTGAAGTGATAAATCGACTATAAGCTTGAGTTGAGAACCGAAAGTTAAACGATCCCTTTGGGGGAAATATGGGAGAACAAGCCTTATTGCACTGTGCGTTTCAGGCACATGAAATTCCTAAAGTGTTTATGGGGGGAGGGAGAAAAAATGAAGTAATTGTGATATAAATAGTGGCACGTGATGATTATAATCAATGTTTTTTAAGGGAATGTAAGGGATCCAAGGTCCATACTCTTTTACGATGAGTTCACTTGTATTTGATTTAACAATTCAAATCAAATACAAGTGAACTCATTGTAAAAGAGTATGGACCTGGAGTGTGTTGGATATCCTACTGGGTATGTGTGCAACACAGATGGTAGACAGTTGAGGTGTTGTAAGATAAGGCCTGCTGAACTGTTGGGATGTTATGACAGGTATGGGAAAATGCAGGCTAAGACTGCGTGGAGCAAGGTTGAACAATGCTGTAAGTGAAACATCCACCTACTAGTAGGGAGGTTAAGCACAACAATTAGGGTACCCTTTTTTCTGAAAATTAAATAAAAAAATGGACGAGGAATATAGTTACAGCAATACACCATGCAATACACGAGACCTGATATACTTACTTCTGTTTTAGCTATAATGACAAAATAAGTGTCAAAATGTAAATGGTTGGATCAAGGAATGCATTTAAATAGGTTTCAAGACAAAAACAAACATATTTTGCCCGTAACAATTGGGGGTTAAAGGTGAAGTAGGCGGTTTATTTATATTAATATAAGTGTTAAATCGCTCTATATTCATACAGTAATCACTTACACGATGTGTGCGTTTCATAAAGCCAATCTCTTAGTCAGCTGCTCTGCATGTAATAAGCAATTAAACTTTATGTAGTATCCCGAAATTTTATCCAATCACAAGAGACAACGCTACAACCCGACACCCGTCTGCACCCGTCTTACTCATGGTCTCACTGCCGGTGCACGCCAGAGCGACACATGGGTGAATGTTTATGCGCCTACAATGGCGGAGCAGGTAAAAATCCTTCCCAATGTCTGTTTTGATGGTTTTTATCATGTTTTATCACACTTACGGATCTGAGATGATGCTAGATAACTTGCTGCTTGAAGACCGCAGTGCATTAATGTGGTGACATAGGGACGAGCGAGGGGACTGCTAACTGCAGTAACTGACAGGAAGTTAGCTAAAAGAACCATTCCGCTTACAGCACCTTTAAATGTGCACATTTTATTCAAAATGCATGCTATCAAAAGTCCACTTATTTTGTGAGAAAATTAGGGTGGACCTCCCAAAAATTACAAAAGAAACTATCTTTTCTTTTTCTCATGATTTTGTAATAATAACATACTCAAAGACCAAAGGAATCCTAGTGGAGGAATGTCATTCTCTTGGGTTTCTTTAACATACTTTTGTAACAATTTTCGGATTCCAAGATTGTTGTACAGTTTTGTCTTATGGATTATTTTACCTGAGTCGTTCTGCTACTTGTGTCTGGGTGGTGTTCTATGAATTGTGAAAAGTATTTGGACCCCTCAGGTAAATCAGAAAACAGGTGTACCTTTTGTAGTTCTTCTACATTCTTAAAAAGTGGCCAGGATAATTACTCTGTCATTTCCCTGAGTATACAAACAGGTTTAAATTTGCAACATGCATGTTTGTGATACAGAATTTCCCTTTGGGGACAATAACGTCTAAAGTCTTTGACATATGTCTTCAGGTTGACACGACCAGCCAGGTACGATTTGAAGAATGTTCCATGAGCGTCATGTCACATGCTGAACATACTGCTTATACCAGACCCAGGTGTCACACCGTCTGCCCGTGGAATAGGCCATATACAGTATGTTTTGTCTACAGTAGTTGTGTGTTAATCTTTAGAACTATTAACTGCTGAAGAGAGGCTGCCTAATATTCAGCTATTTTCTGGAGTCCTCTCTCTATGTGAACGTTGATGATGTATCTCACTGAGAATGGGAAACACTGTGTCATCTGGTATTAAATGACTAACTCTTGTCTGCACTGGACAAATGACAGCTTCAAACTGAAACCTAAAAAGATAAATTTAAACTATTGTCAATTGTCATTTATTCTCTAGCAAATGTTGTTGCTCATGGCTACATAAGTCCTCCTTATTTTTCTACGTCGGTGCTGCACAACCAGAAGCATGTAAGACAGCATGTAAACACACACACACACACACACACACACACACATATATACGTATATATACATTACGTAAGCTCACTCACACACACACACACACACAAACAAACACACACACACTACGTAAGCGCACACACACACACACACACACACACACACACACACACACACAGGGGAGAAGAGGATTATGACTATGGGGACTTTCCTGTCCCTGGCCAGACATGTTAAGCTGACAGTAGCGGGATCCCAGGGGTCACTAATCGGTGACGATGCGAGGAACCAGAGACCGGTGACAGTGATACACATAACCAGATTAACACGGACAAGAATAGAGGCCAAGATGTGGGTTACCAACCTTCTCCAGCAGGGAAATGACTGTGTTGTTTAAGTCCTTAATGGATTAGTCGGGGATACAGTAGCAGAAAAAAAAGGAAAGAAAGTATGTCCTGGATATTTTTGGCACACACACTGAGACTGAGCAGGTAGGCGGCATGCATTATGTGCATATACAAAGCACACACACACATACACACACAGCACTATAAATACGACAGCCTGCCCAAATCATTGTCAATATTGACAATTCTAGGATTAGGCTTCTGACAAAATAATGAATGAATGCATGTGTTTTTCCTTCCAAACACCTGGTTGTCTCTGGACTCGCAGAGCTTACCCATGATAAATAATCGTACCGATGGAACAGAATCAACACGGATGACAGGGAAAGCCCAAGACACACTGTAGCTGTGTCTGAGCTGTCCGTGAGCAAAAATAGACACTAAAAATGAGTGGGTTGTCAACTCTTCATCAACAAAATTTCAAATTGTCTCAGAAAGTTATTTCCGTGCCATGGCCTATAAAACAAGAAAACTTTTGGACACTTCCACTCACAAAAATGCTATTATATATCATTCAAAGATACAGTGGGTAACTTTTTCATATCAATGAATGTGGGTTACCTTTAAGCCATCGGCAAACGAGTCGACACAAAGTTGATTAAGCCTATCAGCTCCACAAAACTCTCTCTGTATTTCTCCCAAGAAATGTTTCAGTTGTTGATTCTACTAAGAAAAAACTTGGACGTACAGTAGAAGGTTTAAAATTCATGTCCAATCACCGTCAACAGAAGTTACACACTATAGCTTTAATCATGAAAGACTTTAATCTTGTTGCAGACCCTTTGATAGATGCTTAGAAACAGCTTTGTTAGTCTGAATTGTCCAAGTGTGTGCTGGTTTTATCAGCACACTGCAGATTGAGCTTTCAATACCTTCTGAATAGTAGCAGGCAGCTAGACGGCATCAAAGCTGCTTAACACAAAGACTTATTGTTGCTGATGTGAGCAGAAAAGTTTCCTTAGACAGCTTGAATGATTGACAGGGCAGCATAACGTTATGTTGAAAAGACCTCATCAAAATCATCATGCAGCCATTATTCAGTTATTACCAACTGACAGCGAAATTATGGTCATCCTCATCGACTAAACTGCAGCAATATCATCATCAAAACTACCACCATATGTCTCTTCACTGGCACCGTTTTCATACAATATCTTCATGCTGCCCTTTAAATCAGCTGTCATCCTAATCTTCCAAAAATCAAAACTCCCCCTGAAAATAAAATAAAGGTCAAAGCTATAGTGCGTAACTTCTGTCGCCCCAGGAGGAATTCTCAGTAATTACAACAACACTGTCGGCACATCTACATGAGGTAAATCTTTGGTGATCGTGCATGGATTTTATCCCTTCTGCTGTACGTCCAGGTTTTGTTTTTCTTAGCAGTAGAATCAACAACTGAAACATTTCCTGGGCACTTGTTGGGATCTTTTTTCTGAACTCCTGCGCCAGTGTCAGAGGGTGACACCATTTTGATAATGCTGCCATAACAAGAAATACAGAGATTTTTTGGGGAGCTGGAGAGCTGACAATGGCTCAAATGTAACCGACATTAATTCATGTGAAAAAGCTACGCACTATTTGAATGAAAAATGTAATAAAATCTTCTTCAACATCATCATAATGATCATCATCATCATAATACTTCATCATCATCCTCAGCCTAAATCCAGCACCAATATCCTCAACCAATCAAACTGGTGCTATTGGAAATGCCTCATAGAATACTGACATGCTCATAACGAGACAGTCAAACACATTGATACTAAGAGAAATTTAAAAAATTAAAATTCATTCACAAAATCTTCTTAATCATGATCACCAAAAACCATCCACCACCACGACCATCATCATCATCATTCCCAGCCCTACAATCACACACACACAAAAAGGGCTTAAAAAAAAACTTTTAACCATTTGCATCACGTCCTCCATAGAGACTGTAATAATCTGTGTGAAATAATTAATAAATCAATTTACAAGCTATTCTAAAATTTAAATTCAGTGGTTCCTCATCACTGTTATTTCCCCTATCCACCTCGTATATACTGTACATATCCATTTGGCTAATATTGCCTATAACCATCCCTCGCTCTTGGGCACCTTGACCCGGTGCGCAGTCAGATCGCGGTTGTGTTTACC
The DNA here is from genome assembly GCF_949987685.1 of Ammodytes marinus. Taxonomy (NCBI): domain Eukaryota; kingdom Metazoa; phylum Chordata; class Actinopteri; order Uranoscopiformes; family Ammodytidae; genus Ammodytes; species Ammodytes marinus. The sequence goes on from NC_137227.1 coordinate 13,537,033, forward strand.
ATTCATCATCCCTCCGCGGGGGTCCTCAACTGTGCTCCGTAGGGTTATTCGCCTGCAGTTTTTGGGAGAAAAAACGTCAACTCACCCTTTAGTATTTGTATTTTTATTTTCTTTCTTTCCAGGCTCGCCAGGCTCTCGCTCCAGCAGGGTATTTATGCTATAGTGGAAAGAGATTGTGCGCGGGGAATAACATTCTTAATTGGAACGCAACTATAGAGAGAAACCCTCACTTTCCCCTTTTTTTCCTCCCCCTTTCCCGTTCACCCTCTGCTCTCGCACCGACAGCTTCTGTGCTGCGTATTTACGCACGCACGCACGCACGCACCGCTCTGTGCAAATGACACCACCCGCTGCAATTAACGGACTGTCACAGTGATTGCACATCTTCTTATACACACACACTCACACACAGTCCTTTCTCACACACACAAACGCGGCTCACACATGCTAATTAGACAAAACTGAAAGAATTATCATAAATACATAACCCCATTCAGATTAACATAACAATAGTAAAATACACACGTTGCTTGTGTCTACTCACCGGTTCGGTTGTATACTCTGGAAAAAGAAGAAGAAGAAGAAGCCCAGCTCGTTCATTCATTCATTCATTCATTGCCTGGTTCTCTTCTCGTCTACGTGTTCATCCTTCCTTCTGTACTGTCCCTCATTCAGAAGCTGAATAAACGGATCCTCTCCTCTGAAGCGACGGTGGCGGCGGCGACGGAGCACGCGCACTTCACCCGTTGGCTGGCTCGCTCGTGCGCCCTCCCAGATCTCTCTCTCTCACTCTCTTTCTCTCTATTCTCTAGTGCAGAATAACAAGACTATGGAGGGAGAGAGAGAGAGAGAGAGAGAGATTTGCATACCAGTACTCAATTGTATTGTAAAGGTGTTATCTGTAATTATTCAAGTATACCATGAGTACTGTATGATATTTGTTTGTATTATTTTCTATATTGTTTAAAATCCTGAGATATGGGGTGGGTCGTTCCGATTGTTGTTATTTTTAATATCCGTAATGTGCCTTGACAATACTTTTTCTACAAGTCATGCAGATAAAGCATTTTTGAGTTGATTTCATTTATTGTATTGAGATATGTGGAGAGACCCTATAGAAGAAAAGCGAGAGAGAGAGATGGAGACTGAGGAAGGAAGGATGGGCTGATGTGAGCAGTAGCAGTGGAGGGATAAGGCAGAGGCTATTACTGTGTGTGTGTGTGTGTGTGTGTGTGTGTGTGTGTGTGTGTGTGTGTGTGTGTGTGTGTGTGTGTGTGTGTGTGTGTGTGTGTGTGTGTGTGTGTGTGTGTGTGTGTGTGTGTGTGTGTGTGTGTGTGTGTGTGTGTGTGTGTGTGTGTGTGTGCGCGTGTGTGTGTGTGTGTGTGTGTGTTGTGGGGGGACCCAGGATGGATGTGAACTGAAGGAGCATGCACTGCCGGCTGCATCATCCAAGCACCGATAAAACACTGATGGTCTGAGGAGGAGAGGAGAGGTTTTGCTTTTCACAGTCCCTTTATTGAACTATTGCCTTGATCAAACAGATCACTGTCACCTCGTCATTCCAGGAGGAATTATGAAGTGGCACTTCAACCTTAAAGCTGTAGTGCGTAACTTTTTAATATATACTCACGTATGTTGGTTACATTCAAGCCATTGGCAAACGAGTTGACACAAAGTTGAAGAAGTCTATCAGTTCCCAAAAACTCTATACATTTCTCAGTATGGCAGCGTTTACAAACTGGTGTCACACCCCCCGACACTGGCGCAAGGAGCTCAGAAAAATCCCAAGAAGCACCCAAGAAATGTTTCAGTTGTTGGTGCTACTGCTTGGAAAAAACCTGGACGTACAGCAGAAGGTATAAAATCCATGCTCGATTACCGAAGACTTACCTCATCTAGATGCACCTACAGTGTTGTTGTAATTACTCAGACTTCCTCATGGGAGTTACACACTATAGCCGCACCTGTGGAAGAAAGTGGTAGTGTTTTTACAACACTAGCACCCACGTGCTGGCCGCACATGCGATTGTTCAGGAAGCAAGTGAAAGAAAGACTGCAGGATGAACCGCCATGAGGGAATTTATATGTGACTATGTCAGATTAATCATGGTACTATGACGATGGTGGAGCTAAGTACATTTTTATCTTATTACTGATTGGGAAACACAGCCTTTTCTGGTCTGCCTGGCATAAATCGTTATGTCTAAGTTCCTCAAAGGCATCACTAATAACGTTTTCACTGATGGTCTCGTTTGCTGTTAGAGATAATTTTTAATCTCCAGAGGAAGAATGAGACTGTTTCATAAACAAAGGTTCCTCTTAGGAGGTGTAAGAACCTTTTAACAGTGTTAAGAAAGGTGCTATACAAATAATGTAAATGACACACACAAACGTTTGTGAGTGTGTTCCACCAGAGACCTTGTATAGAATGGAATTTATTTGCAGCTTGGATATTTGCCGTTCCGCCCCACCTCACTTCGCCTCACCTCTGTACATAGGAGGAGGTGAAGAAGGATGGCCCTCCGATGAGATGAGAGATGGATGAGGGAAAGAAGGCCAGCGAAAAGACTGGAAAAGTGGACAAGTTAAACGGATGGAGGCCGATTCTGCGGAGATTGGGAAAGGGAGCAGGGCGAGAAAGAAGGGGGAGGGCTAGGGTCTGGATAAATAATGAGATAGAGAGAAAGAGAGAGAGACAGAGAAAGGAGGAGGAGCAGTTATTTTAACATTATCCGTCTTTTTGACACAGTTGATCAGAGTTATGTCTTGGCGTGAAGAAGGGCCTACACTCTACAAGCTAATTCACACCCTGAGGGCACATCTCGCGCACACACACACACACACACACACACACACACACACACACACACACACACACACACACACACACACACACACACACACACACACACACACACACACACACACACACACACACACACACACACACACACACACACACACACACACACACACACACACACACACACACACACACACACACACACAGGCCAACGCTGAGCAATTCCAGCCAAGCTCTTACGTACGCCGGGAGAACACACAGCCATCCATGTCCAAATTGCGTTTCCAGCTTCATGCATAACTGCAAATTCATAGCCGGACAAACAGGAACATTTGACATGCACACAACAAGGGAACAAATTCTGCATGAGGGAACACTAACAGTACACACAGGCACGTGTTACAGACATACAGAGGCCATGACATGCAGCGCGCCCACACACAGATTTCTATTAGCGCTCCTGCTGAGACTGAGGCATGGGAATTAATAGATCAGAGGATTATGTCGGTGGCCGTGTGAATGTATTATGATTATGAAAGCGCTTTTTTTAATGAATAATATGGTGGCTTTTGTGTTCTGAAAGGGGGGAAACCATTCTTCTTCATAATAACTACACATGCCAATACACTACATTCTTTTTCAGTGTATCTGTTCTTTATAAGATGCAGATGAAAATATACTGTATATCTAGTATATTTTTGTCAAGAAATCCCACAGACAAACACACAAACTACAAACAAACTTTGTTTGGTCAAACAACACCTGTGGACTCACACGCTGTTTGTGTCATTCAAGCGACATCCATACATATATACAGTATCTCAAACTGCAGACAGTGGTTCATTTTCAAGATTAAGGCTGAATGAGGGAATCGTTACTGAATGAATGAAGACATCTTAATTTTTTATTATTTCAAAATCACAAAAAGAAAAAGAAAACAATATTTTATTAAACACTAAATTGTGAATGTGTTGGGCCCTTGAGTGACCCCAGCAATTATACCAAAGGAGGAAGTCAGATTGCTTTATTGTAGGAAGTCAAAATGTCCCTGTTTTCAGTCAACGTTCTTTATTCTTTTATTCACGCCATGATTCCCAAGTTTCATTAGAGAATGCTCACAGCAGGTGATAGTTTAATTTCGGAGCGCCTTTGCAATTTCTCCTCCTTTACTCTCAAGCGATAGGACTTGATCGGATTGGAAATTCACTCTTTGGTTTCACATGTTGGTGCGATTTAGAAGAGAACGTTTGCTCGAGAAGGTCCAAGATGCCGAAAGTCATCAGCTCCTTTTATTGATTGACTGCCCTATAGGCTGAAGCACTAGGGGAAATCATATTCTACTATCGCTGTAGGGTAAGTCCATATCGATTGGAATGTAGAGGGACGTTAACCAAATACAAATACTTCCTCAGTGAATAATAATTTTAAAAAAAATAATAGAACATATCAAATGTCTACAATTATACAACTGTAAAGACAAATAGACATCATTTTCAGTCGACTTGTATGTCACTGCACTGCCATTGCCTCGCTGTAGTCCCTCCCCTCGGGACAACATCAAGGCATTACAGATTCAGCGCCAATTAACCCTCCCCCAATGGCCTCTCAGTGCCTGTCCTCTTCCCTGTGCTGTGCTACTATATTGCCAAACAAAACCACAATATCTCCAGAGAAAGCTACGTTTCCTAACCAGTTTCTACGGCAATAAGCAGAGGCCTTACTCTCTTTCTTACTACTGTCGGAAGAAAATAAATTAAAAAAAAACAGGACGACTCTACCAGAGTGCATGGGCGTCTTTGAGAGCAGGCAGTGAGAACCGTGTCTGCCTGGGGGATCATTTCTGTTCTGCATGAAATATTAAGTTGGTTCTTGGGGCTTTAAAAAACTGTGGGCACCTTGGTAACAAATGGCGGGATCATTCAAGTTAGTGTTTCATGTCGTCTTAATACGGTTAATTAGCGTGAAGCATACACACACACACACACACACACACACACACACACACACACACACACACACACACACACACACACAAACAGAAAAGTCTTACTTCCTAAAAAACATAATTCACTTGAATGTTTCCACAACATTGCCCACTTTGTTTCTCGGCAGAAGCAAACTAGCTTTAATTAGAGATGTATTGAATGTGAACAATGTAACACTCCTCTTGCCCCTTAGGCTCTCTTCCCGCTTTTCAGTTGACGAGTAAAAGAAGGCTTTGGTCTGATGGCAGCGTAATAGTGGAGCCCATTACCTACACAGCCAGTGGGTAAATGGTACTGCTGCTCATTGCCTCATGTTCAACATCTTTTTCGGAGGGCTTGAGGAAAAGTACATTTCTACTCCAATTGACGCAAATCCGTTTTCATGTCATTAATCTTTTTTGTCCAATTCCTTTTTCTCCAGAAAAAAAATGTGGGTCTTGACATGTGCGTGACGGATATACTGCCATATTCTAATCAGTCCAAGTCAGACCAATTCTGAGTTGATGCCTATTAGCTGACGCCGAGATGACAGCTGCCTCCCCAAATGCCCATGCAGATATTTGAGTATATACACGGCCAAATACAAATGATTGAGTTACTTCAGAAAATGACAGATTAGGGAAACAAAAGTAGGCAATTCATTTGTTTTCTTTGTTATCAAGGCAACATGCTATGACACCTCCACATGAACTCTTTTTAAAAGCCAGAGTTTTCAGGCTGCCCTTTGAATGGACTTCCCAGCATGAACAGTACATGCTGCTCTCTGTCATGTACTTGACAGACTTTGGCAGGCGGACAGTTGGCGCAGCACAAAAGCCAGTTATAAACTAGACTGGTTCCCCTTCACACTGATTTGGTCCCTGATTCTGTTCCCTACATCCGTCCCCTTTGTATTAGATGTAAGCTGGTTGGAACTGGCTGCCTTCAACGTTCCCAACAGTAAGCGCCAATGTAACACACTTGCTATTGTGTCACACACAGATATTTTGAGTGTGTTTTTCCTATTCAGCGTGTATTTATTATATTGTAGTGGTGTTTGGGGGTGGGGGGATTATTTAAAACATGAACAAATGTACCAACAGAGCAAAAAACTTGCTGTTCTCAAATGAATACTTTTACATTTAGGGAATCAGTTTTTTTTTTTCTTCTTCTCGTTGCTAAAAATGCAGCTATTCCCAGCAGTTTGTTAGTCTAGCTGAGGATAAGCATTAAGACTGGAAACAGAAGGAAACAGCTGAATATGACAATTATATTAAGCTGCACAAAAGCATAAATGTAAAAAAATATCAAGCAGCGGTTCTACCAGTGATTATGTGCGGGACTATTTCTTGGCCAGGCGCTAAGCTAAGTTAGCGCCCGCTGGATTTAGCTTGGTATTTAAAAAAGGTATGGATCTCCTCATCTAACTTTAGACAAGAGACAGACAACAGTGGAATACAAGCAAATCTCCCAAACGTCTTATGAATGATTTGAGGTCACATCAACCATGTGACCGTTTCCATATCACAGCACCTATTTCACAATATCAGTGTTTCAAATCTGTACAAACATGTACTTCTAGTCTTATATCGCAATCACATCACTTTCACTTCTTGGTATGTTTTTGGTGAGTAACAGATGCAATTTAACCACAGACTGAAGTTTGCTAGCAGGTTGTTGTTTGACAGGGACTATTGAGGTGATTAGAGAAATGTACATTCTGTAAATAAAGGCTAATAGAGGCCAGGTTCCTCAAATCCAATTTCCCAGTCCTGTGGTGTATACGCATGAAGGCAGCTCAAACATTGGATATGATTGCACAGAAGCCCGACTAATCAAACCGCTCTGCTTTATCTCTAACCTTATAAAGCGTTGGCGGGTCTCTTGATTATTCATGAGCCAACCTCGGTATCATTGTGTCAGGGCCAGGCAGAGAGCCCTCGTTAGTCTGGCTGAGTAGCACTGTCCATAGGGGAGCTGTGAGACACAACTACACGATGAGGAGGAGGATTGAGAGCAAATGAGCCATGAACACTTGAGCATGGGGGGGGGAGGCATCACACTACCGCATTTCTCTCTCACAGAGGCTATAGTATGCAGCAGAACACATTCATTCCTGCTTGTACCCTACAACCACAGTCATGTTGCGGACACATGACACCCACCACACATACTGATTCAAAGGGGAACATGCTACGACTCACACTCAGCCATTAATTGTTGCCTGTCCACTCCAGGTAATGGTAGCGCTAAAGGCCACAACGACAGACGCCCTGACCAACCGGTGTTGGTCGTCAGGCGCAATAAAAGTCGATTGCTAAGTGCTTACGTCGGCTGTCCACGCGGGACCACGCACACAGCAGATTCAGACCATCTCCATCATCAGCCTGCTGGGCTTTATTGATCAGCGGTGAAATGGAACTGCTGATTAATCAGGAAGCTGAAACCTATCTGATCAATGGGAGATACACACACACACACACACACACATGATCTTTGCATGTTTCCCATCTCAGCGGACAACTGAAGCCCAGAGCAGAAGAAGTAGCGTTCACTTTAAAATGATCATCTATGACGTGCAGCTGAATTCCAGTCTGATGAAAATATAACCGGACAATGGTTTTCGTGCCCCTCTGCACGTTGTCGCAGTTGCGCAATTCCACCCAATACAATTATGAAAGAAGAAGTTGCTCCAAGTCCAATAGGTCATATGTGTGGGAAGTTCCACTTTATGATTGCCCCTGTAACTGGGAGGGTGTTCTCAAAGGATTGCAACATGCAAGTTCATTTTATGCAACCAATATCAATTCATGCGCAGAGAGAGACATATGCACTTTTTAAATCGTGAGCCATGAGGCACACGATTTTCATATACGTATGCTGTGACATACTGTATGTTCACACGCTAAACACTGTAAAGGTATCATCTCTGACTTAGCAAATTATACTGTGTATATACACACACACACAGTTCAATATAGCATGGGGTGTTGCAAAAGAAAATGGTCCAAAAGTGCAATTCATCACATCTGTCTCTTGTTGTTTGTTCCCCCCTCAAGCATTACTAACCCTTCACTTTGATTCATATCACACACACACACACACACACACACACACACACACACACACACACACACACACACATTGACAAACACACACAGGCATTCAGGCACACACTGTGCATTTTCATAATACACTCATCACAATTTGGAGCTTTTTTCTTTCGGATTTTATAAAAATTGAGAAGTACTCCTGTGCAAACTTCTTAATTGGATGGACGGTGTCCAGCATGCTGCAGCAGGGGACTGGACCCGCCACAGTTGGGTTGAATAACACAATGGGCTTTTATGGAACACAAGTGGGATGAAGAATGCATTAGGTTACTGGCTAAGGTGTTCCAACTCTTTCATTCGTAACGACGGCCATCCATCACAGCCTTTATTTTATTATTTTTATGAACATTTGCATTGTTATGCTAATGCACCAGTTACTTCTTCAGGTTTGGTTCTGCTGACTGGGAATAACTGGAGCCAGCAGCAGTCAAAGTAAGTTCTCACTAGCATTCAATGGTTTCTTCATTTAATTGTGCTGCTTCCTCAACAGTATTTTACAGCACTTTTCGGAAGTTTGGGTAAAGCAAAAGTATGTGTTAACTTATCTCTAATTAATGAAACCATTTGGTGTGGCCCCAAACAAAGCTTTGATCTCCAAATAAAAAGCCCAAAGGTGAAACCACCATCCATGCGTTCCAATTCCCATACTTCCCTGCTATTAAGTATGGTAGAAAAATATTTAGGATGTTTCAATACATGTGTTTAGATGCAACATGCTTGAAAATGCTTTTTTGGTGAATCTGACCCACAATCCAGTGTGCACCAGAATGTACGTCACAACAACCTCAGAGTGAAAGCAACCAGCGTTTCGAGGGATATATAAGCAAGAGGTAAGTCAAAGGTGCAAAGTTGTGATGAAATTCACAAGTGAAAGTATCTCCCAATTGTATGCCTACTGCATGCCAACTATGTACTTTTCATCATCAGCTGTTGTAGAATAGTATGAAGAAAGAGTATGCCATTTGGAACGCAGGGCACGTCTACCCAAAGAAGTGTTACACTGCTCACGGTTTTCAGCTTGATCTCAATTTCCTGGGACAGACACGCTCTGAAGATTGCATCGCCACCTGACTTCAGTTCAACAAGCAGCTTGTTTCAATAAAACAACATCAATTAAACAGAGACAATCAGCTAGCAAGACATGAACTAGTTCACTCAGCAACCCAGATACACAGGGGGGAGGGGAGGAAAGGATGAGGGAGGCAGAATTGAACATGCAAGAAAGAGGGGAAGATGGAGAGAGAGAGAGCACTGGGTAGAGGAAGAGTATAGGAGAATGGCACAGATGGACAATATTAAGTGATGGAGGCAATAGGGCAGAGGCATGGGGAGATAAAATGGGAACATTTTGAGTCGCTGGGCGGGTGAAAATATGAGGGAGAGGATCAAGACAATGAGGTACGAGAGATCTACCAATGCAGATAATGTGTACGCTCATCAGGGCTGAAGTGTGCGGCTTGTTTCTTATCCTGTATCGCGCCTTTCCACCCAATATCCTGCCTCTCGTCACTGTCAAAACAGGACAACTAAAATATTTAAAGAGGATGGATTACCCACAAACCTCGGGAAAGATGGAAGGAGGGGAAGCAGTGGCATCGAGCCGAGGTGTCACCACCTGACCTAATTAAACCTGTTACAGTGATCACAATGCCTGTGATTATCAGGTCTGATTTCTTTCATCCTAAAGGCACTACAATATATTGATTATATGGGGCAGAAAAGAAGGCAATGTTCCATACAGCACACAGTTTCTACATTTCTGAAGTGAGGTATTTTGGTACAGACAACATAGTTTCACTAAAACTTGTTATTACTATATACAGTTCTTCTCATTTGCATAAGCGGATGTCTGCCCAAGAGCATGATGGTTAATCTTAGCCGACCAACTAGAACTGCCTAATTTTACCTTCATTTCTTCACAAGATTCTGGACTGTATTGCTGTCATGTCTAAAGTCAAGTTGAGTTTTTATTGTTGTTCATTAAAATGTAAATAGATCAGATGTTTTTTTTCTTCACATTTTACAATTACATTTGCACTTCAATGTGTTGATGAAAGACAGACTAAATTGTGATTTAATTGGCCGAGAGCATTGGCTTTCTACCGTATAGCTGTAACATGAGAACATAGTGAAGCATGGAAACTTGATTTGCTGCAGGCAAGGCTTCACAGAGGGGTAAACATAAACTGATTAGCCAACAAAAGCTAAATTAACGGCAGACAATTACAGCGGCATAGTGATAATGACTGCATTGTGATGATACCCAGTGCTTACTTAATGATCCATTATTTAGTTGCAGCAAACTGTGAATAATTAATTAACCGTCAAACTCGCACACAACTACATTTCAGGATGCACTGAGCCTATAAAGTGAAGGGTCTGAGGAACAGGACATATAACATCCACATCACAGTCTTGTTTGCACAGCCCCAGCCAGTGTGTGCTCTTTTTGAGTGAAAAAAAAATACTATAGCTATTCATTAGCTATCATTGGACGATATAATGACAGGCGTGTACCAGTGTGCACCTTACAGTTCACATATGGAGTACATATGTTTCAGACCAGCATGTACACATGTCTGCATTGGCTCTCTGTCTATGAGAACGCTCCGACTACTTTTACCACATGAAAACCTCCCAACCATAATTGATGACAGTAGAGGGTTGAAAAAGGACCGGACGGGCGTAGGTGTGGGGCTTGAACGATGACAAGATTGAGAACAGGCATTGGTTGGAGTGAGTGTGTGGGGCCCACTAAAGTGAAGGCAGAGGTTAATAACAGGTTTTAACATTAAGCCAAGACAAGGTTTAGAAGTCAGGCTATATAAAATATACCCAGTGTGTCAGGGCTGTACGCTTATTTTTTTAGGTGGTAGCACTGGTGCTAGCAAGCAAAAAAATTCAGTAGCACAAAAATAAATTTGGTAGCACACAAAGTATGATCGAAAACTTGCATAACCTTAACCCTTGCATTTCGCTCTAATTACCTTTGAGCATGTCATCTTGGTCTCATTTGAGATTCTCAACTCATATTATATCCTAGTGTGTGTAGTAATAATTATGGAAAAATGAATAGGGGTGCACTGATTGCAATTTAGAAAAAAGAATCTAACCTGCCAATTGCTTCTGTTAATTAAAACCAAACTTTAAAACATTAAACATAGCCTATTAAATAAATAAGTATACATATTGGTACAATTTAGGATAAATTAAATAGGTTGTTGTGAATGTGTTGGGAGTAGCTTTTCAGTGGGTTATTTAAAACTTTGTAAATAGACTAGGCTACTGTTGACTGCTCGCTGCAGCTGAATGAGTTGCCTTTCAAGCTAGAAAAAAGCGCTAACTTCCTGCTCTTACCGGCTTCAAAATAAAAGTCAACTCACGTTTGGCCAGTAACAGGCTTTTAATGTGAAGGCGCACAGGAAATGTTCTGTTTGTACACGCGCTAACTTAACTGCGGTAATGTGCCGTCTCCTTCCGGTAATTGCCGTTGGTGAAGTTTTTATAGCCTACCTAGAATCGCTGCACGAGCACAGATCCCGAGAGCACATATCTTTCACCAGCCAAAGTGAAGGGTGGACTCAATAACTTACTTGCCTAAGACTCATTTACCCGCAGTGTTAATGTAGAGCCCTCTAAGCAGTGTTGTGCAGCGCTCCTCTGTGTTTCAAAGACAGCCTCTCCTCATTATCAACCTGTCGCAGGAGTGCGAATGGATTTGTATTCATCATCGCACGTGATCAATTTCAGTAGCAAATGCGATCAAAACTGTCGCACTGTACAGCCCTGCAGTGCGTTCACTGGCTATATCATGTATATACAGTGTGTTCACTGGCTATATCATGTATATACAGTGTATTCTCGCAGATAAAGTTATTCTTTCTATTTTCCGCTTTATTAAGTCTTTTGCTGTAAGAGAATAGCTGGGCCTCAGGAGCAGTGACTTTCCCGCAAATGACTGATATGTAAGCTTCAAAATAAATATAATGTCTTAATAAGTACATTTTAGAGTTGTTTACCTTTGGCCAGAGCTAGGCAAGTTGTAACCTCATGTTTTTGTCATTATGCCAAGCTAAGCTAACCGCTGCTAAGTGCAGCTTCATGTTCAGCACACTAACATGAGTGAGTCTTCTCATCTTACTCCTGGAAACAACGCACAATAACCCAAAATGTCTTAGATTTCAAGTTTTTTGTTTTTTTAAGAGACATGAGTTCACTTCTTTACAAAGTATATGCACTGGGGGAAATGAGAGTTTCCTGAACCCTTCGACAGATAGTTTTGCTCGTCATAAGAAGAGAAAGAGTTCAGCACCAGCCTATAATCAAATGTCAAATGTGAGCTGGAAATATTTGTATTTTTATCCACTGGAGAAAAAGAGTCAGCAGCCCATTTTTATTTTTTTTTAGATATTTTTTTGGCATTTTTATGCTTTTATTGACAGTGTAGAGACAGAGATGAAATGGGGCAGAGAGGGGAGTGACATGCAGAGAACGACGCGGGCTAGAATCGAACCCGGGTCCGCTGCTGGCCGAGGCCCATGGGGGGGACACCCTACCAACTGAGCTAAGGGCACCCCAGCAGCCCATTTTTAGTATAAAAATGTAGTTTTAAAAAGTCCTGGGATATATACAACCAACAGACTGCACAAGGGTGGGGTGCATGGAATTAAAAGCAGCTATATGTCGGCCTGGTGATCACAGAGTGAGTTGGTTATACAGCGAGGGAGCGGTCCGCCTATAATGAGCATGTACTGAGAGCGATGACCAAAGGGCTCTAGTTGAATGAGTGGGCTGGAGGAGTGCATTAACTCTGATGTACAACGTTAAGTTTGCTTTCTCCGTGTTCCTGTCTGCTGTGCCATTCCTCTCACACTCTGCTTTATTCAACGGCAGTCTCCCAAAAGCCTCCCATTCACTGCCACCTCTTCTGCTCTTTCTATTACTTTCTTTATCTCTCATCACATCCCTCAACTTTTGGTATAGGCGTTTTCTTCTGGTCCTTCATCTGTTGCTTTTTCAGCTCCCTTGTCTGTCTGTCTGCCTCTGTCTGTCTCTCTGTCTCTCTCTCTGTGTGTGTGTGTGTCTCTCTCTCTCTCTCTCTGTCTGTCTGGTTCATTCTGCCTGTATCCCTGGTTGTCATCTTTTTCTTGGAGTTGGGCAAACCAAGTCATCCTCTTCTTGTTCTTCACACACATCTTTATTTTATTCTCTCAAAGTTCTTGCACCTCAAATAATGTAAAACCTGCTCTGTGTCTTCCTCAGCTCCTCAGGCTCCCCCAGGGGTCCACAAAATAGTGTGTGTGTGTGTGTGTGTGTGTGTGTGTGTGTGTGTGTGTGTGTGTGTGTGTGTGTGTGTGTGTGTGTGTGTGTGTGTGTGTGTGTGTGTGTGTGTGTGTGTGTGTGTGTGTGTGTGTGTGTGTGTGTGTGTGTGTGTGTGTGTGTGTGTGTGTGTGTGTGTGTAATATTTGAAAGGACAGTGAGTGAAGCTGTGGCCTATGAAGAGAGGCAGTGTCCCCGCATTACATTGGAAGGAGCATTTCAGGAGCTGCTTGGAAACTCTGCTGTGTTTGCTCTGAAACCGAAACACACACACACACACACACACACACACACACACACACACACACACACACACACAGAGGCAGGAAAACTCTCACACACACACACTGAGTGGTGGTTTGGGAGACTGTGTGGGAGTGCATACGCCTCAGTTTCCCAAAATAACCGCCAGATGAGGGGCAGGGAGGCAGGGCGAGGTTGGTACAGTGGGATATAAATGGATGCTAATTGTATGGCTCTTTCAGATTACACTCAAATCCAGCAGACCTAAAACATGCACTCTGCGCCTGTTTTGTTCATGTAGGATATGGGTATGAAAATGATCCCGCTTGTACTAAAAACTGCATAAAACCAGTCGCTCTCTCTCACACACACACACACACACACACACACACACACACACACACACACACACACACACCAAATACAGATAACGATGGATAATAACTGGCACCCGAAAAAGAAAAACTCCCATGTATTATTTCTATAATCCCTGCGAAAGAAGAGTTCAAAAGCGGCGAGTTATCTCCCAGAGCTGCTCCATTCACAGCAGTGTTTGAGGAGGTGACTGTAGGGACGTTGTCTCAGCTTAGTAACTCACATTAGTTCTGTTTGGGTGCTCTCTAGTTAGTAAAAGAAGCTGCGTGCCATCTCACTCCAATCCTGTCACAGTCTCCACACAAAGTTTTGTTTGCTCTTCCTACTCAAGCCTCACTTAGGACTACTTGGACTTTGCAAAATAGAGCCATTCTGTTTATAATCGCCTAAGAGGCTCTTAATGCATGAGAGGGGAGATATGAGGATGCAGTAGAGGAGTGAAGAGGCTGTGCTGGATATAAATGGTGGATAATTACATGGTTGACTTGCCTGCGTTGATGTGGGGAAAGTATAGAGAGACAATCAGTTGAAGAGTTCCAGTATTGCTCTGTATGATAATGATTGTATTCCAATAATAAAAAAGTACCCCGACATGTTTTTTTTGTTGCATAAGCAAGCAGTACTCAAACCACAGTCTGAAACAAAAATGTCAGAATTTCAAAAAGGAAACCCCGAAACCTGACAGCATGAAATTTCGTCCACACGTCCCAAAAAAATGCAATTACGTCAATAAATTGTGGTTGCAATTTAACGGGAGAGTCAATACAAACGGGGGGGGGGTTTCCTCAATTCCACAGGAAAAGCAGGCAAAATATGACAAGAGAGGACCACAGCTCAGCAAACGGCAGAACAGTTCAGTTAGTAGCCCTGCCTCACCACCTGCTGCTTATTCTAGGTATGACAACAAGCTGATCACTGGGATTCATTTCTGCCTGCTCCCTGGCCAAAATGCCTCAGAGAGAAGGAACTATGAAGAGGAAAAAGAAGACAAGAATAAATCTAACACTGTATTAATGCCTTTCTTATCAGTTTGGTGGATGTTTTACCACACATTTAAATCAATTACAGTTCTTTACCTGGTGATAATTTAGTTGTGTTTGGTATGAGAAGGTAGAATCTGTGTATGTTTACACTTGCATGCCTACTATCTCTTGCATCACCCTATCCTTATCAGCCTCAACATCTGCCAAAAGCAGATCTTACATAACTGTTAGGTAACAGGGGTTGTGCCTTCCCTGTTTATTTCCTTTTCCCCTTTCACCCTTTAGCCTTCCATTTTTTTTTATGCTGGCTGGAAATCACTGTCTGAAATGAAAAGACAGAAAGAGTCCTTTCCGTGAGTAGGCCTATATTTTTTTATGCTATTTTTCCCTCGCTGTGCCTTCACTACATGCCACATTATTACACTTTTTACTCCACTTTTTTTTGACTACCCTACTAAAGGTACTTGTTATGAAGGAGATTGATATGTACCATTCAAAACATATGATTTGGATGTAAAATATGATGCATTCATATACTGTATGTTAAATGACCCAACAGCCTATAGCCTACAGTAGGTCTAATTAGTTCCACCTATATAGCTAAAAGGCTTAATAAAGTAATCTCTAACTAAATAAATACGTCTTAAAAGGGCCATTCTGATGCATAATAAGTACGTTTACTTTTGAAAGTACATTGGGTTGACACAACCTTTGTAGACCTTTTATTTGTGCAATATTTTGAAACCATGTCTTTTTGCTTGTGGGGTAATGGAGTATTATCAAAGAGTAGCATAAGTGGGCTACATTTAACTCGACACCATTGAAAATGAGGGTCACCCCTCAATTGGTCTCTCGAGGATAAATAAAAGTTAAATGAAAATGAAAAGAAATTTAATAGTAAATGATCTGTAGGCCTATAGGACCCAACTACAGGTAGCAATGGAAATAGATGCATTGGAATACCAATCGCCTGCCCTAACCTCTGTCCGTATGAAATCCTGCTACGCCTCTACACTGAATAGTGCGGTAAACCGGTGAGAAAAACAAAGCCCCAGCCCAGTCCTAGCTCGCAACAGTGACGTCAGCGCGCAGCGACCATGCATTGACGCGCGGCGATTGGGTGAGCGCAGAGCTAAACTGTGTTGTAGTAGCCTACTGTAAGAAGACAGGACGCCGATAAGAAAAACAACAGCTGCGGCCACATGAGGCCAGCTAAAGACCCACTCGCACTTTCCGGGCTCACACTATAAACATGTCGGGTGAGGAAATCTATTTCAAAATCAAATTTGTATCAGGCTTTGTACGCTAATGTAGCCGCTCTGCAGCTTCCGCCCTCTAGGAAGTTTCTTTTGTCCTCTTCTTCAGTCAACAACAACAAAACAAGAGAGTCGGTGTGTGTGGACCCGGGAAGAAGGTGTTTTGGCTGTTTTAATAACAGTGTAACAACAAGTCGTTACTGATATCAAATATGTGTGTGTGTTGTCAGAACAGGTCGACTATCTCTCGGGTTGTTAACACTGAATACCTTTGGACTACTGGCTAATACAAGGGACAGCAACGCCTGATGGGTGTGTTTGATAGGGCCAGCATCAGCGTTACAATGGATGGTGCCATTTTATGATTCTTGGGATAATTGGCTAATGTGCTGTTTGACAGTAAAACGGTAGCTTATATGCCAAAGCAAAACCTTTTACACATTGCTCTTATTTATGATAGAGATATATGGGAACTAATGTTTTGGCCATTGTATCTGTGTGTTTTATATTTCCCCCAGACACTTTAAATGCAAGGCAACATTAGCAAGCTGTGGTCAACATTGGCATGCCATGACCATGTAGTTATGGACTGTGGTGAGGAAAAGCACAATGATACGTTTGTTGAAGCATTAGGGTTTATTTCAATAATAGCAACTTTAGATCTCCGCGGAGGGTCACTAGTTACAAGGAGTGACAAAGTTTTCTTAAAGTCATAACATATTTAAGGACATTTGCCTCCCAGGGGGGAGAGTAAGTTACAATGCGTACGAGAGAGGTAGACAGGTTTGAATATACATACTTAAGGAAGCTGGGTGGGGGAAGATGACTACATTACATTACAAGAGGAGGAGGAGACAGGTTGGGAGGCAGACAGGTTGAGATATACATTGATATTATAATCATGGGAGGGGCAGGCTGACCAGAGAACAGCAGGAGGCTGTCTGTAAAAGCAGTGTCCATTCAGATGTATATTCAGGCTGGGCTATTTTACCTCCACAGGACATTTCTGGTTTGGGGTTTTAATTCAAGATTCAAAAAGTGTATTTTTCATATGTATATTACATATATTACAGCAGCACTCCTTGGCAATGCAATTCGTACGCCTTGCTTTATCACTATGTCATTTTGTCTTGTATCTCTCTCCAGATGTCACGATGGCTGCAGAGTTCTCTATTTCCGACAGTGAGTCAGAGCCATCAGAGGAGATGGAGGAAGGAGAAAGCAGACAACCGTCAACTGGGGAAGAGCAGGCCTTTCAACGCCACAGCCTCACCCTACCTGAGCTCAGATTGACAGGTAGGACTACATTTAAAGGGATTGTGGGTAATTTAGTGTGGGGGAATTAAGCAAGTGGAGGGTTAAAAACTGGTACTGATTAACACTGTTATAGAAGATACCTCAGTACAGTACGGTTATACTTTAGATTGCTATACTTTCCAAAGTAGGTTTGAGCATCCTTCCAGATAATATCCTCCTCAGGATGGGATTCAAAAGTTAACTTGATGTATAACAACATTTACTTTGTTGATCCAAACTTAGATAAAGGCAAACACAGAAAACGGACTGTGAATGAATTTAGTTTTTTCTAGTTCTGCTCTGGCTTTCAGCAGTTCTATGCTCAAATATATTACTTAGTTATTCAAGATCCCTGAGTACTCCATCTTCAAGTGCAGTGTGTATCAGCGTCTCATATCATTATGCATATATTCAACAGGACAGTGATGTAATAGCTAAAACCCAAAACAACGGCAGCTTGTTGGCTCCTTATGAATGATATTCCCTGATCATAGCCAACTGAATCCAATTGTTGCTGCAATGCAGATTTTATACATGCGTAACGGAGTGATGAAAAACATTTGATGTACTTCACATCACTCTTTCATCAGTCTCTCCATCATATATTTGTCTATTTCCTTCCCTTTTTGCCTGCTATTTCTCTGCTTTTGTCGTTGGCATCATTTTACAGAAATGGGCTTTTCCGTGATTTACTTTGGGATGTCAAAAGAGATCCCATCGTTAGCGAGTTGGACTGTAAGCTAGGAGATCTATCTCAATTTAAAGCAGAAGCGAGGGATGTTATTTGTATTTTGTACTATTCATATTTAAATTCTTAATGAACCCTTCCCTGGTGTTTAACGATGATCTGACCCTGCTCCTGTGAAGCCTGACACTTCCTCTTCTCACCTTTGTTGCTCCATTGTAGGCAGCGGTCGAATCCGGCTGAACTCAGAGTCCCACGCTGCCACCGTCTCCAGAGACCAGGAGCTCCAGGCCAGGGGGGGGGAGGAGGCCGGCACGCCCACCGAAGGAGCTCCGTTCAGGGTACGATCCTTGTCGGCTCCCCCCGCCTTGTGGGCAGCCAAGAAGTACGGCCGGCAGCTCCGAAGAATGAGCGACGAGTTTGACAACCTGCTAGACAAAGGGGTGAGAGTGAGGATGAGGGGTTAGGGGGATGGAACATTATTTTTGGCATGATTTGTTTTTTGGGGGGTGGGGGTAAGGTGGGGAATGATATGGTTGAAATGAGTAAAGGTAGAATCAGTGATTCTGGAGAATGCTTGTTGTCAAAATCACTTTGTCAAAATCAGTGAATATCTCCTGATCATCCGCTACCTGTACTGTGTGTGTGTGTGCCGAAAAAGAAAATCTGGTGTTTACACACTACACAGCCTTGGCTCTGTAAACTAGCTACGACGGTCCCCTTTTGTTTACATACCAGTTAACAGAGTCAGGTAGTGTGTTAACACAAGATCATATTCAGCGTGCACACACAGTACGGATAGGTAGTGTATAGTGAGATGTTCACTGATTTTGTCAACACGTGTTCTCCACAATAGCTGACTCCACCTTTTATAAAGGCGGTAATACTGTCGGGGATCAATGAATGAAGTCCATGATCTAGTAATGCCCGGATCATACTATACAGAGTGACTTAATCCAGTAGGAGAATCATGAAAAACAGCATCCTGGTATAACTAGTGTATTGCTAACTTAACACTATGTCTGTACCTGGTGCAGGAAATGAGGAGGGTGAGGAGCGCTGGGAGCGCTGGCAAACAGATTCCCCACTCTAAGAGCTGGTGGAGCTACCTCTTCAGTCACCAGGAGACAGAGGGAGAGAACAATCACCACGACAACCACACGCACCGCAACGAGTAGGCAACCGGAGGGATGCAGGGGTTTGAGGAATGAAGGAGCGGATGGAGGGGGGAAAAAGGTGGACCGGGCAAGCCAAAAGAACAACAGATGAGGACAATGACACATGCTGAGAAGGGACTGAAGAAAAAGGTTGGGCGTGATCAAAAAAGATCCCAAAACACAAAAGGCATGGCTAAGTGTCCCATCCTAGTCATGTCAAATTTTTGTATACGTCATTGGTAACTGCGTTTGAATAATTAGTTTTTTCGCGTGTTTGTGTTGGTCGTGATGGTAAAGATATTGTTGGGGCATTCTACTGTGAAAGGGTTTGAGTCAAGTATGAGGATATGAAGACTGTTATCTGAACCCCATAGAACGGATAACACCATGGACCAAGAGAGGATGCTTTTTTGGAAACACAAAAAAGTACAAGTATAATAAGAGGAGATTTTTATAGAGGTTAGAAGATGCTTACCAATTTAGCTGTCTCTCCCATCAACACTATGCAATATACTGTAGATGGAGAGATAAATGTACTGGAATCAAAACCCGCGAGGCCCACCTTGAATGCTGTTAGAATGTCCTGTTACGTGTGTTGGTAATGCTAAGGTTTTGTGCTCAAGAAGCACACACTCAAGGGGATCACTGTAATTGTGTGCCAAACTAATCAGCAGGCAACAGAGGGAAAGCGACTGTGGCTCAGTTGGTAGAGCGGGTCGGCTGATGATCAAAGGGTTGGAGGTTCGATCCCCGCCCTGCCACCTGTGTCATGGTTGTTGTGTCCTTGGGCAAGACACTTCACCCACCTTGCCTCGTGTGAATGTCGATAGTTAGCCTGCTATCGGTGTATGAATGTGTGTGTGAATGGTAACGTGGGAAAAGGAAAACAGGTCTCCCTTGTAAAAGAGTTTTCGGTCTCAATGGGATTTACCTGTATAAATAAAGGTTAAAAAATAAAATAAAAAAAAAAGAGTGTAAAAAGGAAGGATTTCTAAAAGTATTCAACTCGGGGCCTTTACTCAGCTTTCTGTTCTGCCAGTACCATTGAAACAACTCGACTATCACCAACTGCTTTATACCTTCAAATCTTTATCAAAAGAAAGTACAATCTCGTACAAGGACAATCTCTGACGATGCAGAAATAATATCTTTTGTAAAACTTCAGGGTTAGATAGATTATATCGGAAGAATATGACATTAAACATACGTATAAAAAAGCACAAACCAATATGAATCTATCTTTTTAAAAGCCTTGAATGAGCAAAAAAAAAAAAAAAGACAAGACTGTGGAATTTTTACGTGTAAATATTTTGTTAATATTTTATTAAATGGCAAGGGTGGAGGTTAGGGGGCTGGAATTTAACTTTACAAGTTTCTGCTTTTAAAAGGTTGCCATGCTATCTAATGAGTTTGGCCATCCTAGCAATAGGCAGTGTACAATCCATGGCTGTTGTGGTAAATGTTATGTGCGTATTTAAAGATGTGGGCAGGGATGAATTGGGAAGAAGAAGAAGAAACTGCTGTAATAGGAGCCGACACACTAGCCTTTGGCCCCATTTACTCAGTACCCAGTGCACATGCAGAATGGATTCAGACAGTGCACACACAGGTGAAAGGGATTTGAACTTGGTTTTTTTTCTAACTATTTGCAAATGTTGCTGGGTTTTGTAAAATGCAGGTTGTTCACTCTCATCTGCATTGGGATGTGAATATAATGGGATCTTAACCCATCGAGCCTCAGGTCTAGGAGTGCTGATCGGGTGCTATCTATGTATTATATTCATGAATATTTGGGGATTATTGTGCACATACTACACACAATGAATGATTATAAACTAAGATCAGCACTTCTACACAGCTTGGCGCATATGATTAGGCTATCTGTGACTTGATTATCAATGTGTGATTATTGGAAATGGTAATGGATTTGTTCTACTTGTGTCTTATTCTCTTCCTCTCGACTTGTAGGGTTGGGTTGTGAAGTGCTCCGTTGTGCAGGCTAAGGGGGCTGCTTTTTCTATCGTCTTTAAACTGAAGCTTTTGCTCCGCCTTTTAAAAAAATATATATATATAGCTTTTCCTAAACTCAGTTAAGGAACCGTTGTAATCAGAATTCTAGACAATCTGAATTTGGTAACATGCATCACCCTGACTGTGTAAGATGAATTGAGTGAAACGTTCCGGTGACCCTTTACATTGAATAAATATCCGTTATAAAGCCCAGACAACACAGTAAAGACAGTTAGACAATGCTGTCACATTTACTCCTCGGAGAAGAAGTAACTCCGCCATTTTATGATATCACATTTCCCGCACATACTAAATCAGGAAGTAATTGCTTTCCAAACACAGTGTTTTACATTTGAACAAGGGACTCGTAGGAGTTGTAGACCTGGACCTGTACTTTGACCCAAGTCCAATCAGCTGGCAGAGAATAAGGACATGGTGTTAAGAGCTTGGGGCCAGATATGAATGCTTTACTCACTGCCTTTTAACATGCTGTAGCCTGTGTTGTGACAATGAACAGCCAGCCTTGTCTGTTTACCCAAATACCGCCTTAAACTTTACAGCTCGCTGTCGCTTCTTACGCTCAAGAAATAAATGAAAAAGCACAATACTGTGGAGGTGTGGAGCTGACTCTAATTTTGATCGTAAAGGCCTTTTTAGAAGAAGTCGTGACACACCCTGAGGAAAAATCTGACTGGACACCTGGAGTTTTGGAACCATACTTGATATTACTTGAATCTGGTGTGTTGAGAAAATTGAATTTTACTATTTCACTTTTTTTTATTTTTTTTTATTCCTTCTAATTTTTTAATGACTTTTGTAAATGTTGTTTCTCTACAGCTGTGAAACTTTTTGTATATACTGCCCTGAATAAATAAACATTTTAAGAGTGGTTTTGGAGTGAATCTTTTTTTGTGAGTTTTTAGACTTTTAATTAAAGCGACTCTTACCTTTGGTGCATTTTTACACTTTTTTTGGATTAGGTTAAAATGGTATTAATAAGGTAATTACACTCTAAAATATAAGACAGACCCACCAGGAGTAAAAACAAACAATGATTTCAATCTCATAATATTATGAAAAATATATATAAAATTCAACCAATCAAATCGTTCGGACCGAACGATTTGATTGGCCGACAGACCTGTCTGTTTGCGGTCTGCTTCTGTATTGCGCATTCTCAACTAGAGGGTTTGTTTTGATTCCACGGCAGACAGTAGCGACCATTATAGAAAAGGCCCCAACGTTCATAAGTTACAGTGTTGTTAGTTCTTACAGTGTGTTAAAATGTGTTTTGTTCAGTGTGGATAGCAGTCAGTTAGGGCCGTGACGTCAGTCGGACAGAGAGCCTGTTTAGTTTCCGTTCTCTTCTCCCTCGGTCAGATGTGTGAGCGTTGCCGCAGTAAGCGATCATTCCACATGGAAACGTGTTTATCTGAGTTTAAATGTGAATCACCCGTGTGTGAGTATGTACATGCAGTCCCGATCGCTGTTATAATATAGTTTGCATATGATTCGCGGGTCGCAACAGCTGTTGTAACGTCTCCTCACGAGCGGAGTTTAAACCTTTGTTCTTTTCCCGCAATCTATATGCGACTGTGCCTGTGAAAGAAGGAAAATAAAGAGCGGATAAAACCCTACTCCTCCTCTCCTAGTCTCATGCTTATAGTCTGACGCCTTTGGCCATAAGTGGTATTCTGGCCGACACCTCTGAAGTGAAACCAGTGATACAAGCATGGAACGAGGGTGTGGGGGCATTGGAGGGAGGTGGGATGGTATGATAGTGCTGTAATTCTCAATTGCAGCATGGGTGTGGGTCCCTTTAATAGACAAATAAAATAGAAAATCTGGAACACAAAAGCCATAACTTTACTTTAAAATAGTAAGACAGTGCGAGACAACAAATAATGTGGGACTAGTAATAAAATGGTGGTGTGGGGGGAAACTTGTAAGACGTCCCCTGCTGATGGGCCAGCCAGCCTGACTATACATCTGAATAAACACACTGTCCATGCAGACAGCCCCCTACGGTTTCTCTGGTCAGCCTGCCCCTCCCATGTTTACAATATCAATGTATGCATATTGAACTGTCTGCCTCTCAGCCCGTCTCTCCTCTAACCCCACTGTAATGTAATTTAGCCGTCTCCCCCCTGTGGAGCAAATGTGTCTTAAATATGTGACTATTTTAAGGAACCGGTGTCAATCTTAGCAAGATACCCTCTTGTATATGGCCACTAGTGACCCCTACGGAGGAACCCTTGCTATTTGAAATAAACTGCTTTTTATCACGACAGTGGCACATTTAGAGAGTCAGCGTTTCATGGGACATGGGTCACAATAAATAGATCCACTTTTTGGCCAGTGTGATCAAAGTGTTTCTTACTGGTTGTATCTTAGTACTGTCACAGATATTAGTACATATACTGTACCTAATTCCTCAGTTAATGATCTCAGTGCATTTGTTTTATGACATCTGCTGGCAACAAAGAAAAACAAATAAGCTAAGCTGTCTGTGTCTAAACTCTAATTTCCAACTTTACCTGCTGGTGGTTTCCCAGCATTGCATTACTGCCAGTCAGAGCCGACTATCAGCAGCATCAAAGAGGCACCATGGCAGACAATGTTTGTTCCACTAGTGCTCTTTTAAACCACTTGAGATGGATCCCAGCAGTACTTGTGCCCACAGTCCATAGCTGACAGTTTGTCCATATCTGTGTCACTCAGTTTGAAGTCAAAAATCTTGGCATTGTCCTTTATTCTGTCTGGATTTGATGACTTGGGGAGAACTGGGACGCCCTGCTGTACAGCCCAGCGCAATAGAACCTGGAGGAACAAAAGACTTCAGTGATTGTGACAACACAACATGGTATTGGCTGTGCGGTTGAGGGCAGCCACAAAAAGATTGATCAAGATGCTTTGTGTGTGGGTGTGTGTGTTACAGTTTTTGCATTTTGTTGTTTTAGTTTAACAAGCTTGTCTAAATATGCACGCAGGTTTTATTGTAGATCATTAAAACGGTCTGTGGGAGAACCACTTTTTGTGTATCACCATCACCACGTGTTTGTAAACGGCTTTCCCTTATGTGTTTTCTTTTTTGTTGATGGAATGCCACTACAACATTATCAAGGTGCTCTTTGTGTGTGTTTACCTGTGCAGTTGTGCATTCACAGTTCTTTGCCACCTCTGTGACCACCGGGTCAGTGAGCAGCTCTCCTTTCCCCAAGGAGGAGTAGGCTTGAAAACACACTCCATACTCCTCACACACACTCCTCAGCTCTGTCTGGCCGAGTTGTGGGTGAAATTCTACCTGTGGGAGGCGGGGGGGGGGGGGGGGGGGAGAGAAAAACACCATCTGCATTGGGCCTTTCAATAGCATAAACCAGTTGTTGTTTTTTACAATTGTAAACTACTATGTATATTTTATGTAGTCTATCTGCCTTTTACTCTAATGTATTATACCTGCAGCAGTGCAGGAGGGATCTTGCAGCTCTGCATCAGTTCTCTCATGTGTGCTGGTGTGTAGTTGGAAACTCCGATGGCCCTCAGCTTCCCCTGGGCATGCAGCTGCTCCAGTGAGGCCCAACTCTGAGCTCTGTTACCTGGAATACAATATTCAATAGGACCTTGTCATCATCACTGTTACTCAAATACAACTACATTGTGGAGGACTGAAGTCAGCTTGAATCTGATCACTTCATTGGTGGAGTATTTTTTTAATAAAACACCAAATGAAAAAACACACACTTAACATTTAGACAAAAAAAACAAGTGAACCCATTGTTACTTGTAAGTATGCACAATTCAACCATATAGTGTGTTCTGATCTGCTGATCAAAGTCATATATAATAAACCAAATATACATTGTGTAAACTTATCACACACATTTGTTTTCCTGCATTGGCATATTCATGCCAATGGTTTCCTTGCCTCTCCGTGCACTGTATGCATTTGTTATCTTTGTCATTCTGTACATTTTAAATTGTGCAAATATTTAAAAAAAAAACTTTACCCGACTTTACCTGGGTTGTGTTGGTCAGCCACTACCAGACCCTGTGTGCCAGGCCAGTGGATCAGATAGAGGTCAATGTAACCCAGGTCCAGCTGAGACAAGCTGTGGAGGGCTCCTTCCATGGCTCTCTCACCCTGATCCTTTGGGCCCAGCTTACTGCAGGGGGGAAAGAGAGAGAGAGATGGGGGATGTTAGGAATTGTACACTTTGCCTTTAATAGTGGAACTTAACTCAGCTTCAGTGCGGCCCCCCATACAGTCTGGGAGAACAAAAAGTCATGAGATGTGCACATGACACCAAAGCCAGTCCATGCATGCACTGTTCTTTTCTACTAAGCTACAACTATCAGATGAAGAAAACATTTGAAAGATAATTACTAAGAGGATATTAAGTTTCACATTATAAAACAAGTATCTGTATCTTCCAGCTGCATTTTTCTTTCACCAAGTGACTGACATGGTGACTGGATTATGCCCATCACCTGGTTATGAATACGTCCTCTCTGGTTAAGCCATGATTAGGCAGGAGCTCCTTCAGGGCTCGGCCCACGTCAGCTTCATTCCGATACACGGCTGCAGAGTCAAAGGCCCGGTAACCAGCGACTAGTGCCGCATCCACAGCCTGAAAGACATCTCCAGGACCCACCAGCTTGTAGGTCCCAAAACCCAGGATGGGCATCTGAACCCCCGTATTCAGGAGGACAGAGGGGGTAGAGGAGGAGGAGGATGAGGAGGACATCTTAACTGAAAGGCAATTTTTTCTTTGTACCTCGCTTGGACTGTTTTGTCTATCCAGCACCGTTACAGTAAAGAGGGAGAGAGAGGGAGAGGAGTGAGAAATAAATGGGCAATTTAGAGTAGTAAATATGAATGCAGTATTATGGGAAGCGGTACAACTGCACTATGTGAAGAGGTACAACTGCACTATGTGAAGAAGGGGTCCTCCACTAAGTTCATTACAGGGTTAGGTCATATGTTAAAAATGTCATAATGCAGCTTTAAGTATGAATAATATTAGCCTTCAATTATGCACTGAAACACTGTGGCAGTGTCTGAAATGTGTAACACCAAAATTAACCTACAATGATGCTGTTTTAGAACATTGAAACGCCACAATGCAGCTTCATAATGTTACAATTTGCAGAAATGCAGTTTGAGCACATGTGGACGTCACAATATATGAGAACAAACACTCCTAAAGTTCAAAAATGATATTAGAACATATAATGTGATTTTTTACAAAGGGTGGAATGCCATTGAATAAGGTTGACAGCGTTAAAATACCAACATCTTCATCTCACCGTTTGGGTCCTTTAAGCTGAGATATTTTGAGTTGCAGTGGATAAATAGGGAACGTCCTGTCACCTATTCACACATGAAGAAAAGTGTAAATTAAAAGAAATGAGAGGAATAAAAAAGGGGGATACTTCACGTTATCTCTGACTGTAATTATTGTACAGTGCTGAATGTTTACAACTAGGCTACTCCTTTCAGCTGCACGTGGTCAGCTGACTCATGTCATGTGACTGTTTGGGCGGTTTTCGATTGGCAACTGCTCTGACGCCGCTGATTGGAAGAAGACCTAGCCAATAAATGAAGGGCAAGCGCGAAAGGTTTGATTGACAGCAAAGACATGTACAGAAAGATTGACAGTCACTGTTTTAACTATTTGCATCCTGCTGCTAGTATCTTGTTTTCCGTAGGTATAGTATAAGAGTTCATTAAAGAGCGCAAGATAGGCCTAAGCATCTCCTCATTTGTGAATGACTAGTCATGGTGTATGCAGTTCTGAATAAATCATTTAAAAGGGAGATATGAAGTGGGTCTCTTGCGTGAGTCTTTAAAAAATCAAAGTAGGCCTATACAGTAAATGTTTTATTTCCATGTTAATTTATGGTGATTAATCAACAACCATAATTAAAAGGCCATAACATGTAACAGTGTAATCAAAGAGGCAACAAAGAATATGAAATTACAGTAACTTAGTAGTAAACCTAGGCCTATATTTACCTTTTTAATCTTGAAAAGGTAAATATAATCTTGATGAATTTCTTTGTAAAATGCTTTGGTTTGTGCTACTGGCAAAATAGAATAAGTATAGACCAGAAGGCCCTTTTGAACATGTGATTGTGGATTTCATTAAACTCATTATATCATTATTGCCTCTTTCAAAGCGGGAGAATGCATATGGTACACATTACGATTGTCTTGCTCTTAGAAGATGGAGAGAGCACACAGTGGTATAACTTTAGTATGCAGCAAGAAGCATCAAACTGACAAGGGGATATGAAGGTGGTTTTGTTATTTAGTAAAAGGACAAATTGAATAGAACCTAAATTAGACAAAATGTCTTTACTACAATCATCAATACATTATTGGCCCAGTGCATTTGTTTTGTTCAGTCTCCTGGCAACACAGAAAAACAAATCAACTGAGCTGTCTGGTGGTGGTTTTCCACCACTACAGTACATTACATTTCATTTAGCTCATTTATACAAAGCGACTTCCAATAAGTGCATTCAACCATAAAGGTACAAACTCACAACAGCAAAAATCATGCAGGTACATTAGCTTCATATTATTACTGATAACTGCCAGTCAGAGCCGACTATCAGCAGCATCAAGGAGGCACCATGGCAGACAATGTTTGTTCCACTTGTGCTCTTTCAAACCACTTGTGCTGAATCCCGACAGAACTTGTGCCCACAGTCCATAGCTGACAGTCTACCCATGTCTGTGTCACTCAACGTAAAATCAAAAATCTTAGCATTGTCCTTTATTCTGTCTGGATTTGAGGACTTGGGGAGAACTGGGACGCCCTGCTGTACAGACCAGCGCAATAGAACCTGGAGGGGAACAAAACAAAGTGTTATTTATTGATGATTGGGTTGATGAGGTTGGTCACAAAAAGACACTCTTCAAGGTGCTCTTTGTGTGTGTTTACCTGTGCAGTTGTGCGTTCACAGTTCTTTGCCACCTCTGTGACAATGGGGTCAGTGACCAGCCCTCCTTTCCCCAAGGAGGAGTAGGCTTGAAAACACACTCCATACTCCTCACACACACTCCTCAGCTCTGTCTGGCAGAACTGTGGGTGAAACTCTACCTGAAGAAAAACAAGAAAACACCATGTGCATTGGCTCTTGTAAAAACTGAGTGCATTAAACACTATAATTTGCAATTATGTATATTATGCCATCTATCTGCCTTTCACTCTAATGCATTATTATACCTGCAGCAGTGCAGGAGGGATCTTGCAGCTCTGCATCAGTTCTCTCATGTGTGCTGGTGTGTAGTTGGAAACTCCAATGGCCCTCAGCTTCCCCTGGGCATGCAGCTGCTCCAGTGAGGCCCAACTCTGAGCTCTGTTACCTGGAATACAATATTCAATAGGACCTTGTCACCGTTACTGAAATACAACTGAATTGTGCAGGAGGAAAGTCAGAATCCTGAATAAGAGGAATATTTATGTATTAAACACTTGATACAGATGGGCAAAGTGAAGAGTTACTTCAAATTATTGCCATTTATCTTTCACATAAAAGGTTAATGCATGCCACACAGTTGTTTCCAGTGATAAGTCTAAACTTTTTACCAGGATTGCGTTTGTCGTCCACTTCCAGACCCTTTGTGCCAGGCCAGTGGATCAGATAGAGGTCAATGTAACCCAGGTCCAGCTGAGACAAGCTGTGGAGGGCTCCTTCCATGGCTCTCTCACCCTGGTCCTCCGGGCTCAGCTTACTGCAGGGAGGAAAGAGAGAGGGGAGGGTTGTTAGGATTTGTACTGTTTGCTCTTGAGAGTCACACTTGACTTAACTTCAGTGCTTCCATAAAGTCTCTAAGAGTCAAGAGTCACGAGATGTGCATGTGACACCAATGGCAGTAAAGGCATTGTACATTTCTACTCAGCTACAACTATCCGATAATCTAAAGAATTTGAAATATTCAATATGTTTATCTTCCATCTGCGTTCCACCAAGTGACTGACATGCCTTGCTCTGGGTTATGCCCATCACCTGGTTATGAATATGTCCTCTCTGGTTAAGCCATGTTTAGGCAGGAGCTCCTTCAGGGCTCGGCCCACGTCAGCCTCATTCCCGTAGACAGCTGCGGTGTCAAAAGCCCGGTAACCAGCGACCAGTGCTGCGTCCACAGCTCGGCAGACATCTTCAGGAAGCAACAACTTGTAGGTCCCCAAACCCAGGATGGGCATCTGAACCCCCGTATTCAGGAGGACAGAGGGGGTAGAGGAGGAGGAGGAGGACATCTTAACTGAAAGGCACTTGTTTTCTTTATTTGTACCCCGTTTGGACTGTTTGGTTCTATCCAGCACTGTGACAATAAAGAGGGAGAGAGAGCTGAAGTCAATCAGTTTCAGACAATGTTTTTATGCAGGTTTTCCCACGACCTGCTTCCACCAGCTTTTATTACAGGGGAAGTTCAAATGTAGCTCATTGGAACCAATTGTGTTATGATGCGGTGTTAAACCAGTGAAACGTCACTAACTGCAAATACAACAAGTGTTGACACGATGAGATGTCACAATGCAGTTAAGTAGGTGTGTGTGTGACAGTGTGAAAACAATTTCAAACATTGTACATAAATACTTTCAGAATGCAGGAACCTCAAAATGCAGCTCTACAATTTGTAGCAGATGACATTGGAAAGCCTGAATGTAGCATAGGTCACAAACAATGCACCTACAAACTTGAACATACCCCAGGCCAGGGCATCTACATAAGTCCAGCAAGGCTTTTCAATATGCAGTCCAAATCATAGCACCAACTGCAGGTAGTGGCATTACACACACACACACACACACACATTAGCAAAGAGTTGAATCATTCACAATGAAACAACAATGATGCTGCAATGTAAGCAGACCGGAACGCGAAATCTATGAATCAGTATTTACTATGTATTAAGTAAGACCTTTAACGTCAATCACATCTAGCCTACATAAGCGAACTGGGTGGGAACACCATCAAAAAAGGCTGCCACTGTTAAAAGAAGACATGAATCTCACCTTGGGGCATTCAGTTGAATAACTTGAGGTTTAAGTGTATTTTAAGGCAGAGAGGCTGTTCCGAATTCCCTCTCTAGGAAAATGTGTCAATGACAGGAACTGTCACGAGCAAAATAAAGTCTATCGCCGCTTTATATTAACTTTTAACCTTTGAGAGATGAATGTTTACAAATTCTCCTCTCTGCCACACGTGGTCTGCTACCATTCATGTCATGTGACACATTGGGTGGCTTTACTATTGGCGGTTACCCGACAGCATAGTGACAGCTGCCCTGACGCCGCTGATTGGAGGAAGACTGAGCCAATCAAATGAGGTCAAGCGAGCAGAAGGCGGGAATTCAACCTGCTGTCCAGCGAATCGCTAGCCGAGCCCAGCGTTTGATAGACACTCACGGTTTTCACCATTGACAAGTTCAACCTGACGGAGGTGAAGAAGATACTTACCAATCTCATACGCGCCATTTCCTTTAGACAATACGGTAAATTTACGAGTGAACGACAGAGGGAGACAGAGAAAACCAAGAATGTGTGACAGCTTTTACATAGGCCAAGTCAAGTAAGTTATAGCTTACTATATGAAATGTTTCCTAGCTAGCTAGCTGAACCCTTTCAACCAATGTCAGTGATGTTGCCATTTTATGTAAATTGGCCCTGTGAACCAGCAGTCCACCAATTAATAAATAATAATTGATAAAAAGTTATCAATTTTTTCCCTTGTTTTTTCAACCCAAACCACTTCAGGCAAGTCATGTCACCGCAGGCCTTCTCCTTCCCTTTCCCTGAAACGCGCTTCTTCAGGGCTGGACGTTTAATATACAAGTTCAAGATACGATGGGGCAGCAGCTACAGGCAAGACAGACAGTGTTCTGTTACACATTCACAGCCTCACTATTACACTTTATTTCCATTCTTCCCTGCATCCAGTGTCCTGCCTTTTGGTAAGAGCAAAAGTATAAAATAAGTAGGCTTTTTTACCCTGTGGCCAAACCTGAGACAATTCCAGTTGAAAAAGCTACTACACCATCAAAAGTTTGAGGAAAAAATGGAAAATTCTTTGAGACCACACTTAAAAACAGAGAATCAACTGTGGAATATAGAGCAACTAAGGATGTGAGAAATGTATTTCTGGCAACTTTTTTCTTTTTTTATTATTTTTTAGATCTGTTCCCCAATTTAAGTTCCTTCTCTTTCTGTTTTTCCTAAAGATTCAATTCATCAAAGCGTCACAAATTGTCTTTTGAACACTACTGCCTCTAATGGCTTTAGTATGCTCTGATGCGTCTCACCTAAGCTCTTCCATACAATTAGGGGCCCCACAGGATTGCGGTTAACATCCTTAAATCAGTGTCCCAACTGATCCTGGAATGCCTTCAGTTCAAGCCATTTTTTCCTTGTGACTGACGAAGACTATTTGTATTGAATTTACACCTAATCTGTGTGAAACTGGCGGCTCTGCAGCTATATATTATTCCTACTGTTTAACATTAACGCTCAACAGTCAAAAGCCTTTCATTCATGTACTGCATCAGCAAAGGGCATTCATTCACTGATGTGTAAACTGCTGTAAACTGTGCTCAGCTTTATGGCATTTAATAAAAGTCCCCAAAATACTGGTGACAACATATTTTAAGATACAAATATGTGGTGAACATGTTGTAATGTGTGTATCATATATCTTTCATCAGTGGGCAGGAGGTTATGGGAGAGAGAGGTTTTAAGCAAGACCAGGAGGTAATTATGGACACATTCAAATCTTGTGTCGTGTTGTTGTCACTGTCATTCACAGTTTTATTCTTTATAAAATAAATTGTGTTCTTTCAGAAAATAGTAAGAACTGTCCTGGGCAACCTGGACAGTCTCCAACCCTTCTCCAGCGCCCACTTCAACGTCTTCCCTTGTATCCTTGTACAGTGAAGTCTTTCAGTTTATTGCCCTCCAAATGTGGATTGGATACTGCAGAATACAGATTTAAGATCACAACACACTCAATTGTCTGCTTGCATTGCACACATCAAAATGCATGTCTCCAAGAAGCTCCACTGTATTTTGTTAACTGTAACTACCAGATAAGAAGCAGTGGGAGGGAGCGTCTAAAATGATGTGCGAACACTGCGAGAAGAATCTTGAAGCCTACCCGTATATTCTCACCCTCTACCTGGAGAAAAACATGAAGAATGGTGAGGATCAACACAAGAATAGCCTCTATAGCTTATCCAGGTGTTGTGATGACAAATTACTTTGTTGTGTGTTTTTCTGTGTAAAACATTTTTCAAGCCTTGTTGTATTATAATACAAGCTTCTTATCTTAAAGCTCCTGTTAGCGAGCAGTGGCTGTGTGGTAAAGAACAGACACATAGAAACAGTACTATTCACACTCTTAGTGTCTCCCATCTGTTCATCTTGTTTCAGGGGAGCAAGCTGAGGAGAAAGAGAACACAGTGAGTTGTCCTTGTGTTACTCACATAAAATAAAGTAAGAATACATACAGGCAAGAGGGTTCAGGTTTGACCATCAACCTGTCCTGTCTGATATGATTCAATGAAAGAAAAAGAGAGGAACTCTACGTTCATTATTAAGGCTGTAGTTTGCCGTGTTGTTCTATAGCTCTGCATTGCATGACACTGTATATAGCCAATATTTTGCCATCACACGTGTGTACTTTATAGAGAGTTGCAAATGGTGGATATAAACACAATGTACACCTTACAATATAACACTGTGCAGTGCAAAGAGTTGAATCATTCTTCACTTTTCTGACAGTGTCAATAAAAACGTGTCTTTACCTACTACTTCCCAAAGGTAGAATGTGTTGCGGGGTTGTTGTATGACATTGTTATATGTGAACAAATGATACAGTACACACACACACACACCCAGACAGTATACAACTGTGTTATTTCTAGGGGGAAAATGCACAGCAATCCGTCTCAATTTGTGAGCCCCTGTCAAAGCGCTGTAAAGGAGGTTCACCACTAGAGGAGGCCATACTACAGGACTCCGAGGCTGAAAGCGACAACGCTTCTACAGATGGGTGAGTGCTCTCTTTACTACTGACAAGCTCATCTATACTGTTGTTTTTATTTAATGTGTGTCTGGCTTTGTAGGAAACATATTTTACCAAAGGCAATACAACATTCTCTCCCCTAGGTTGCGGTGATATTACAACATAAAACCATTAGACAGGTTACAGTTTCACAATACCATTTATAGGGATACATATCTCTCTCTATTTTAATATCTGTGTGTTTACTGCCGTCTTGGGCATGTGTTGCAGACTGGACTGTTTTATGATGAAATTGGGTTTTTGCGTTGTTTTTGCATTTAAAAAGCAGACATCCCTATGTGGTAATCAATCCTAATTTTTGAGCAATTAGGCATAAAGCAAGTGTTGGGCAGATAAATTGTTCTCCATCAGTAATATATAGTGATCTCAGTATCATGATAGTGTTGATGACAAGGCTTTTTTTGGTATGACTTTTGTTATCGAGGAAATAAAGCAGCCATTTTCGGCTTCCCCTTGGATAACAGCGTGCTGTGTAAGGTGTATTGACACAATTAGGCAGGGTTAAATTGATTTGCAAAGCTGTCATTGCTTGTTTTCTTTATAGTTTTTTTTATAAAATCAGTAAGACATGCATTCTGACAACTGCCCTGATCTCTCACACACACACATACACACACCCACACACACGCTCCAGTGGTTCTTGCAGTTATGAAACAGAAAAGAGGCGATCAGGCGCCACCTCAATTACACTGACAGTCAGATCAGTGGGGCGAAATTTATTATTTAAAAATGCACTCACACACACACACACACACACAAGCTCCTGTCTTCCACCTAGTTTGCATTAACCTCAAACAGAATTGTCTCAATTATGTGAACTGGAGGAGCACACACTCAGATGCACAAACTGTGTAAACATCCTGCAAATAGCAGGGCCTGGAGCATCACTACCAGTCCACAGGAAACTCCTCTTCACTGAGCGACTCTCACCAAATTATATTCACCACATTGACCAGTACACATAATCACACACAGGTACAAGTTCACACACACACCGTTGGCAGCATAGCATCGGTCCTTTCCATTCTTAGAAGCTTCTCATACACTGATTCTTCGTGTGTGTGTGTGTGTGTGTGTGTGTGTGTGTGTGTGTGTGTGTGTGTGTGTGTGTGTGTGTGTCTACAATGATGCCCTGGAGAGACAGATGGTGTGTTTTTGTGTTAAACCTGCTGGAAAAATAGGAACAGTCATAGAATGAGTTCCAAAGAACAAGTGTGGACACAGAACGGACAGAAAGTGACAGCTGTCTTATTTGTTCTCGACACGTTTGGTTTCTGTTCTGCTGTTCTTGACTGTGCAAAAGA
The DNA here is from genome assembly GCF_949987685.1 of Ammodytes marinus. Taxonomy (NCBI): domain Eukaryota; kingdom Metazoa; phylum Chordata; class Actinopteri; order Uranoscopiformes; family Ammodytidae; genus Ammodytes; species Ammodytes marinus. The sequence goes on from NC_137227.1 coordinate 13,571,634, forward strand.
AAATTATATTCTCCACAAAATGGAGACGCAGTACATTTCTTCAACGATATTTGTGTGTGATCTATTTTATCGATCGAAAAGTGTTTTTTTTTAACGATTTTGTAAAGTTGTTGTTGACTGATTGTAGAGTGAAGTTGGGCGGCTGTGGTGAGGTCGGTAGGGCGGTCGACCCTCAACTACAGGGTCGTTGGTTCGATCCCCCGTCCCCCAGCCACATGTCGAAGTGTCCCTGAGCAAGACACTGAACCCTACATTGCTATCAGTGTGTGTGGGAATGGGAACAGGTCTACCTTGTAAAATAGTCTCTGGTCTCAATGGGATTTACCTGTATAAATAAAGGTTAAAAAAAAGGTTAAAAGAAAAACGGTTGAAGACAGAAATCTCTCTGAGTTGAGTTTGCTCTGATCTTTTGAGGCCTTTTTCTGAAGTGTGTCTCATCATCCAGAAACTGAAGTCACATATTGTTGTATGTTTGCCTGCAACCTTGGTGCTCAGGGCCCTTCTCTTTGGTGGATTCAGTTGAGTGGTGTCAAGGGCCTTCAGCCTGATGACCGGACACTCTATTGCTTTTTATTTCTCACAAAATTGTCATAGCCTGATAGTAAACAAAAGGTGTCTAAACAAAGGGGGCCCACCGTAGCTAGCAACATGCCCGTTTAGAGACCCCAAGGCTGTGTATCGACACTGTATTTCTTTTCTGCGCACGCACAGTACGGACAGGTAGCAGATTGTAAGGAGATATTCACTGATTTTGACAAAAAGTGAATTTGACAACAATGACTCCACCTTAAATGACCAAAACTGAGATTTTCAAGCATCGTCCTCTTTCCTTTTATCTTGCGTTACTCTTATCATTTCCAAAAGAGCAGCCTTGTCCACTGAATGTGTGTTTTCAATATAACTATTAGTATTGTGTCTCTGGCTAGTCCAAGACTCAGAATAAGTAGGACTGTTTATGGTTATCATTGTTCTCTCATGGCCATAATAAACCATGTCAAGAACAAAACTTACAGTAAAGAACGTCACTCATATGTATAAAGGGGATACATGTTTCAACAGCTAATGTTTTGTTAATGTAAAACTAAACTTGGCTCTGTCCATCTTTCAGCAGGCTCTATGAGGACCATCGACATGCAAGGGGAGATGTCAGGGAAGATCAGGCACATGCTGACAAGGTGATTCTTTCCATTTTTTTCATTCACTAATCACATTTTAAACTGGTATCTGACTGTCATAACGGGCCACAGACTTTTAAAATTCATTATTTCCAAGAATTCATCTTCCAATTTCAACCATTGAACACTTTAGTTTCCTCTCTTTCACATATATAAACACACACACAAACACACACACACACACACACACACACACACAAACACGCAGCATCTCTGTCTTTATTGTGGCCCTCGGCAAACATTAGCGCAGACAGGTAGGATAACAAGTGCGATTAAGGTTAATAATAGCATTACATCAGACGGAGAGTGTACTTGTCTCTGTGAACTTGTGTGTACGTGAGAGAGTGTGTGTTTCTGGCTTCAGTGTGATCCCAAAACCTGCCCCCGCCCTGCTCTGTTTCCCAATACCGGCCCGGCCGTCCTCTAATCAGATCCTGTGTTTTTTTCACACTTGTCCACTCTGACTACTTATTTTTCTTACCTCTTGCCCTCAAGCTTTGCTCTTTTTCCCCTCACATTTGTTTCAAGTGGAAAAAATGATTTGAACGAATTATGTCAGCCCATTGAGTTATTTGTTTCCTGAGAAGGAAGTGCCAATACAAGTCCACAAGCTTTAAAAGGGATTAAGGCTGAACAATGGAGATGGTCATTAAGCATTTGCTCTGATTGCACAAACGCTATTCAGGAGAAGTGTAGGTTCAATGTTCAAACACAACTTTTTATAAATGGATATCATTGACATTTCTAACCCATAAAGACATTTTGACACTTAGGCAGATGGAAGAATCTAGTTGACCGTTAGCTAAGCCCCAACACTCATAGTTACCGTTGCTACATTTGAAGTTTTCCATTCTAGCAAGACACGTGCATTTACCTCTCATAATCCACACCAACAACAGGTCCTTGACGTCAGACAGAAGTTGACAAACTCAGGCTTCTCATAGTTAGCAAGTGTCAATTATAAGGACGGAAATGATTACTGTGATTGGCATATTTTATTTGAAAAAAAACACTGACACTATAACTAAATAGTGTCAGGTAAAAAGTCAGCATCAGCTTATGCTCCCGAGATATACATGGCTTTGTATTGATATCCTTAGTGTTTTAGTAAAGTTTATATAGTGTAATACATTTCCATCTGGTTGTTCACCATAAATAAGAAATTATAAGTTACTTTTTGAGTTATTTGGATAAACAAATCAAAGGTCATGTTTATGTTTTGCAGAATTTTTTTTTTTTATGTTATTTTCTTTTACCTGAGAAAAAAAGCTTTAAAAATGAGAATCGCAAAATCCACCCCAAAGCCAACTCAGAGCATGACAGAGTAGTTAACCTTACTCTAAGCATGATGTAGTAGCACTCTGGACCTAGGTTACACTGTTTGCCACACAATTCAACTTTTCTTTTTGTAATGTAGCCTCACAATAGAAGGTAGTCAGCCTATCATATGCTAACCCTTTGCCTTGGAATGAAGTCTACCTCACTACTAGTGGGAGAGGATGAGGAGGAGGAAGACGAGCAGGAGGACGAAGAGGATGATGACGCTGGGACACCGTCTGAGCCAGGAGTTCTGAGTCGCCTGGCGAGGTTGGTATGACAACACAGTACACTTTCAGCATTCAGTAGCCCGGTTCAGAGCAGACACACCAACAGTACACAGTCCCTGCGTTCCAATTCTTGTGGTCAGATGCTTAAAAATACCCGGATGCTCTACTACATCCGATTGCGATTTTTAGTGTTGAAAGCCGCATTGCCATTTGACCTATTCTGACCCACAATCCAGTGTGCACCGGAAGTGACGCACATTGACGGAGCCTCAATATGAAAACAACCATAAGAAAGAGGCAAGATTAAGGCGCAATGGTACGATTTAATAAACAAGTAAAAGTATGTCTCAGTTGTATGCCTTCTGCATGCTAACTAACTTCTCTGTTGTATGTAGAATAGAAGGAATTAGTACGCAATTTGGTACGTTGCCGGTATCTCTCTAGCACGCTACAAGCAAAAGCTGAAGCAGCGAGATTCAGCCCTGTGGAGATGAAGATGCTGATGCCACGGTCTTATTTGTACATCTGATTGACTAATATACCCACGGGAGAAACAGGAGCTAATTGGTTCCGCACATGTGAAAGATTAAAGTTGTCCAAACATCAAAATGGAAACGGGGGAAATCCAGCTGCTGTGAGAACAGAAATTACAATCTCCACGTGAAATGTCTTGTTGTTGAGACAAGCTGCAGCGCCAGATGTCCTCAGGCAAACAAAAGTGTCTCCACGTTGACAGAGCACAATCCTACATATGTTATTCTTTGTTTGGTAATAATGATACACAGTAGCAGTCTTACAGAATAAGCCCATAGTTGCATTAGCCATGTGTGCTTATGTAAATGTCTCTCTCTGTTTGTGTGTTTGCAGCCATATATTCCCCTTCTCTTGGCAGTGAGCCAGAGAGCAATAAGAGCCGGACCACATGGACAGGAGGTTTTCTGCAGTGGGAACAAATAAGTGTTTTGGGTTTCTAAATGTAAGTTATTATATGTGTTTTGGATTTTTGGAAATAAATTGTAAAATAGAAATAAATAAACCAGTTTAATTTAATTCATTCAATCTTGCATCAGTGTGTACAGACTGTCTGCATTCGCACAGAAGCACATTTGGAGACTTTAGTCAGGTTATATGTTGTGTAGACAATCCCAACTCTTTACTAAGTATTTCCACCCGGGTGTGTGTGTGTGTGTGTGTGTGTGTGTGTGTGTGTGTGTGTGTGTGTGTGTGTGTGTGTGTGTGTGTGTGTGTGTGCGTATGTGTGTGTGTGTGTGTGTGTCTGCCTAGTCATCATAAGTGCACACCTTGAGCTTCATTGAATATCACCTTGTGGAAATTCCACTTACCTCCTGTCAATCTACATTACTTTTCTATCCATCTGTGTGTGTGTGTGTGTGTGTGTGTGTGTGTGTGTGTGTGTGTGTGTGTTTTTGTTTGCGGGTGTCCTTTGCATTTGCACATTTAGAGCTAATGTGCAGATAGCAAAGAATATAGCAAACCCAAAGAGAAATCTGGTTATTGATTAAAGGGACTTTGTGTGTGTGTGTGCGTCTGCTTGCACGTGTCCATGCTTTCATGCATGTGTTTATATTTGGGGGTAAATGGGTCAACTGGACTGAAACATCATCTTAGAAACAGGAAAACTTTGCCTAATCCTCTCCTTACATTGTCATAGAGCCCAAAATAACACACACATCATTTATCTTACACTCACATCTACTTACATACTTTGACCACACACACAATATCCTGTCAGACATAATGACCCGAACACGTATAGTTCTTAGAATAACAGACGTGCACACATCATGCACTGCTATATAGACACGTGCATACATCATATGATTTCACTCTCTCTCTCAAACACACACACACACACACCCAGAGATTAGAATAACAGGGCAGAAGTGGAAGCGGACACATTAATGATATTATAGTTATTCAAGACGCCACGGTTTCCACGGCAGCCAAGAGCGACGGGGCCACTGAGCGATACAAACATCAGTCACCCCGCTGAGTCACACTGGAGAAGTGTGTGTGTGTGTGTGTGTGTGTGTGTGGTGTGTGTGCAGGTGTGTGTGAGACTACAAGTCTCCGGTTTAACAAAGTTAATTCACATCTAACTCTCCTGATGAGGTGCTGTGTAGGCCACTTAGATTTACAGTCTCTCTACCTCTCTCTCTCTCTTTCTCTCTGTCTCTTTGTGGTTGGCATGGAATTAGAAGAAACACTCACTGTGGCCGTCTGTGCAGCTTACAGTCAACACACTAATAGTTTTTTGTGTGTGTGTGTAGGTGTAGGTGTGGGGGGGAGGGGGTTAGGTGATGGTGTCACACATTCCGTTTTCCAATGGAATAACTGGACTGGGAATGTTTGGGATAGAGGGGCCATAAGATGATAATTGTGTTTTCCTTAGGAGGTGTGTATGTGCGAGAGAGAGAACATGTGTGAGTGTGCAGCCCTGGAAGCACCTATCCTGAATCGGTAATGAAGCAAGCGCTACATCTTTTCGAAAGTGGTTAAAAGTAGAATGGCTTCGCTATTATGTTTAGTTTACCTAGTGTCAGAAAAAAGAAGTGTGTGTACAAAGAAATGCAGGTGTGAATGCACTTAATAAATGATTGCTTATTTCTCTCAAATGATTGTATATTTATTTCTGTGGTGCGGAAAGTTATACCATCACAAGACCAAAAACCACAATTCAGCCTATTAGTTCAGTTCAGTTACCTGCCTGTTTCTCATCAATCCTTCTCATTCCTGTAAAAAATAAATTGAAACAAGTAGTTGATTTATTTTGGAAACAGGCAGATATCCCCGCCTTGTTTTAAGAAAGTGAGGTTGTAGGACTTTAATATGGACGGAACTTACTAGCTGAGATTTTTGGAGTCAGCGATTCTGGAGAATCAAAAAAAAATGTTTGTCAAAATCCGTGAATACCTCCTGACGATCTGCTAATTCTCCGTACTGTGTGCGCGCTGAAAGAAGTTATTTCGACAACAAGTGTTCTCCAGAATAGCTGACTATTGAGTCCCACTGTTTCTTTTATGAATGACTTATTAAAGTGCTGGTTTGAGGGCTCAGCCTTTGTCATTTCTCTCGATAACGAGTTTCTGCCGTTTGTATTTCTGATAGATGTGGAGCTGCTGCTGTAGCTAAAAAACACAACAATGATACAGGGAGGATTATAACATCTGGGATCCAACCAAAGTACAGTTATCTTAAACTGATCGTGACTTTGAATCACACACTGGTTCACCTCCAGCTACTGATGGTAACAGTGATTCATACAGGGAGTCCCTTGACTTCTTGAATCAACTCTGGCAGATTAACAAGATCCGTCAAAGGCAAGAAATGATTCACAACACAGCCCAAACTCTCGACGTATGGAAAAACTCATTGAAGAAAATAACCCTCAGAGGAGCTGCTGGTGATTCTTGCTTTTCCCAGAAAGCAAGACATGAGTTCATTCACCCTGAAACCAGTTTTTCTCGAGGCTACGCACTGAAAGAGAAAAAAAAGAGACCGAAAACTTAAACTTAAAGGAAATATACACGAGTCATCCGTGGTCTGAAGTGAAATGTACAACAAATAATCTATGAAGAGAGTATGTTAAAAGAATGTCTTTGCCTGCTGGAGTTTGGAAAGGCTGGTTGCTACGCAGAAATGTTCTGTGAAAGACAAAGAAGGCAGAGAAGCAGAGCCAGACGTTTCCCACAAAATACCCATCAAGTGCCACACACACACACAGAGTTGACCCAAACCCACAACATCTTCTGACCCGACCCTGCCCTTCCTCCTCCGGCCACAAATGGGAAACCCAGGCAGACGTGTGTGTGTGTGTGTGTGTGTGTGTGTGTGTGTGTGTGTGTGTGTGTGTGTGTGAGGACTCCCATTCAGTGGACTTATTAGTTCACTTATTAGAGTGCCAACTGGAAGCTAAGGCCTGCAATATAAATTTTTTGTGTGATTTTGCATGCATGCATATGAGTATACTTTGAGTGAATGTGTGTGTGTGTGTGTGTGTGTGTGTGTGTGCGTGTGTGTGTGTGTGTGTGTGTGCGCACGTGTGCGTATGTGTGCATGCACATGCGTGAGGTAAAGCTGTGCGTGTGTTCTTATTATTGTGGCGGTGCCTTGATTGAAAAACGACGGAAAAAGTTTTCCTCTGTGTCACAGCAGCGGTCCCCCAAAAGGTTTAAAACAGAGGGCAAGGAGAGAGAAGGTGGAGGGACAGAGAGATGGTAGAACACTCCACAAGAAAGACGATTTTAGTATTTTCTTCTTGAGAATTCTTTTTGTGTGTAGCCTACAGGTAGAAAGAGTGGAAAAGGAAGAGAATCTGCAGAAAAGGGAAAAAAAAGATTCACACACTTAGATCTCTAATTGTGGGTGTGTCCAGAGCTATAAGTGTCTCCGTTGTTACCTGTGTTACTTATAGCCCTGAATGAGCCTCAGAAGAGACACACTCACACACACACCTGTCGGTCGACACACCTGCCCTGCACTCCAGAAGTTGTGCTCTCTGCTTCTCAGGTAAGACTCAGCTCTGCTTTTTAAACTCCTGGTATGAAATGTTGTGCATCAGTCTATTAGTTGGTGGAATATACCTTAAAATCCTGTGATCGTTCTGTGACATTTAGACATATGAATGATTGCTTTCTCATAGATTTTATGACTATTCAACAAGTTCACGGCTATTTACATTCTTTTAATTTTAACGTATGTTTTTGTATCAGTATTTTAGCTGTTAATGCTGAAAAACATTAACGAATTTGCCATTTACTTGAAATATGTACAAATTGGCCGCGTCTGGTCCTCATTGCTCAGCTGTATTTTACTTTTATGATATAACACACTTTTGTAAAACTAAGCATATAATGATATAGTGGACTGCATAGATTTATATAGACATATATATATTTTTAAATAGAAAATAGGCCACACTGGATACACTGGATGACAAGATATTATATGAGATAAAATGTGTCTTCTTGCATATTTCTAGAATATATTGTCATTAGGGTGTACAAGGGGTAGAGCATACCTTATACTACATGTTATGACCAGGGGTCAGATTGTGTATTTGAGTGCAAAAAAACAAAATACACGGATTGTGATTAAACTTAAAGAAAACTGTATTAATTTACACCCTATTGGCATTATTTAGTATAAGGTGTAAAATCTTAAGTAAAAATAAGAGAATAGAGAATAATTTGGGTCATTACATTAAACAAAAAACTACATATAAGGATTTTCAACTATCCCTTTCCAAATGTCTGTATAGTTCTTATTTTTGTTCAAGGAAAACAATTCAAAAAGTGGCATTCAAGCAAGGGTGTTTGCCTTTGGTGAGCTCACAATATAAATTATTAGCAGCACTGATTGATTTGATTTTCATACAAACGCTTAAAAATTCTGAACTTCTCAGGATTCATGTTCCTCAGTCTGTATTGGTGGTCTTGAACCCCTAATCGTCCCACTCTCACTTCCCAAATCAAGGCGTAGCATATTACAACCCATTTTTCTCAAAGACAAACCGAACCTTTAGGCGTGGAAACCCCACATGAGAGGAAAAAGCCGTGCATTTCCCCCTGCCATCAGCTGACACGGGGGTTAATAGCCTCACACACACACACACACACACACACAGTCCTAGTCCTCTAATTTGGACGCACCGGCAGCGTTAATGCAGTCCCCAGGGCCGTTCCACCATCACCACAGAGGCTATTCCCAGCGCTCCAGTCAGGACTGGAAAGAGCTGCCATTTTAGAGGGCAAGGGTCAGGATCCCCCAAATTCCCAGGAAAACATGACTTTATTGTTTACACACGTGTGTGTGTGTGTGTGTGTGTGTGTGTGTGTGTGTGTGTGTGTGTGTGTGTGTGTGTGTGTGTGTGTAAGGTGGGGGCATCCGTGGATACTCACTCAAGATCATATATGAATGCCTGAACATACAATATACAGTATGTAGCCTATGCATTCACACTTACGCAGGTTATAGTGGAAAACAAAGGCTCCTTTACCTTTCCTCTGTTTGAAAGACTTTTGTCTACATTCTCATGTATAGAATGTGATTATGACATGTGTGCAGCTACCTGTACATCGGTGTGAGCTGACATTGTGTAGGTACGTGTGTCAGCAGGTAGCTGTTCAATGAGGCAGATTAAAAAGATGAAGGCGGTATTGTTTTTATTCACATCAGCTCATCAACTGAGTGACACAGCACAGGCAGGCGTGCAGGATGGGGAAATCACCTTGGTAGGGTGATGGAGGGGGCTCTGGGCAACGCTTTGATTTACACAGGGATATAAGGGAAAGTTCAGCAGCAGAAGATCACCTCAGGTTGAGTAGAAACTCCTGCGTTTGAGAAGAAAATGAAATGAAGGTCTTTGAAGTGGCCCGGCTCACCGATTCCCAACATTTCAGACTTTGACGCTTTATTGCCAAGCAGTGATCTGTGAGGTGTTCCACCAAAAAAGGTGCTGCCCTTTTTTAAGATTGTTTCATTTAGTTTTTTTAAAGTCTAAAGAGGTCAAACTTATATTAATAGCAGTTCACAAGACGAGAGCAAATATATATGAAAAGCTCAAAAATGAAGTAGAAAGGCTGCATCACTTTCTTTCACACCTTGTTAATCATCTTGCGACAAGGGCTCCCAACTAGTTACCCAGATGGTTTAAGCCTACAATAAATCTTTTCGTATTGGAAGAAAAAAAAGTTTTCTCCCATTGAGCAACACATCATTAGCAATGTGTACTTTAATAGAATGTCATGACATTCTTGTACCCTAAACTCATTCATGTAAATATTTTCATTATGAACCTTTTAAAGCCAGCACAATGGCAAATGTTCTCTGGTCTTTAAAGTAACATCTAACATACGTTGGCGTTCTGTTTGAACCCTCCAGGCTGCCATCTAGATGTCGCTGTGCATCACCTCACATTTCTGCCTGCTGGTCTTACCAGTGATGACACTGCTGCTGTTCTTCTCTCCCATTGGTTGGAGTTACGAAGGCCTCACCCCGGGGTGTCACCTACACCGTAAGTAACATACACAGACAAACACATACAGGTTTAAATTGCATTCACAAAAACAGCCTGTTTTAAAGCTATAGTGCATAACTTATGTTGCCCCCCATGAGGAATTCTGAGTAATGACAACAACACTGTCAGGCATCTACTTGAGGTAATTAAGTGATTGTGCATTAATTGTATACCTCTCGCTGTACACCAAGGCTTTAACTTAGCAGTAAATTCAACAACTGAAACCTTTTTTCGGGAGCTTCTTGGGATTTTTCTGAGCTCCTGCGCCAGAGTCGGGGGTGACACCAGTTTGCAAACGCTGCCATACCTCAACATGCATTTATATTAAAAGGTTACGAACTATAGCTTTAAATGTGCATATTTTCATATGTGGTCTTGAGAAAAGAAGCAAAGTATGACAACACCTTTACCTATGTTGTTCTTCTCCCCCTCCTCATCTCCAGCTTTCAACGTGACCATCCGCAGTGACCGTCGCGGCACGTGTAAAGGCACCCACCTGGTCTACGCCTGCGTGGGCTACTGCGAGTCCAGCGCCTTCCCGTCCAGATACTCTGTGCTGGTGGCCTCCAACTTCACCCACAACATCACCTCCGCTTCACGCTGCTGCACCATCAGCAAGGAGGCTAAGGTGAGGGCAGGGGAGGTAGAACAGTGGACTACAGTTTCTAGTTTGAGTCATTGGTGAAGGTTTGTTCACTCTGTCCTGTGTTGGCATTCCCTCTTCTCTCAGGTCAAAGTTCGCCTGGACTGCCCTCGAGGTCGCCACCATGACGAGATGGAGATCCTGACGGCCAAGGCGTGTCGCTGCGACATGTGCCGCAAATCACGCTACTGACACATCAAGACAACAGTCAATGCTGCATATACCAAACGTACCCCCGGAATAAAGAATACAGTTCAGTCAGTTTAGTCAGTACAAGCGGTACAAACTTTCGGTGAAAACAATACAATAGTTTCAGCAGCAATAACTATCCATTTTCTATTTATGTCCACTTGGGTTTGAATGTTTGGAAAGAAATCCACTTTAACTTATTTAACTGAAGCCTTCCACTGCCTATAGTTACCGTCAAAAGCCCCAGGGTCGCCTTCATCTCTGCAAATCTACCTAGACCATGTGGCTCTGAAATGTTTCCAAGTGGAATTCATTCAGGCAGATTAAAACCACCCAGTGGTATCTTTTAATTAAAATGGGAAATGCACACTTTTCTATGTATCTAAATATGTGCTGTTTGTGTGAGCGTGTGTGTGTTTCTTTGCGTGTGCTTGTGTAGAGAGTGATGTCAGGGTTTTTTTTCTTTTATACTTGATCATACACATTTGTGTTTAAGGCTGTATAAACCATTCTTTCACTCATACTTGACTTTGTTAGCAGCTAGGAACTGACTCAGTGACTCAGTAGCAAGTGTTAAGTACACAAAGACTCCAGGACTACAATCAATCATACTCTCTAACCCAGAGAGACCGTTTTCCACATTTTGAAATATGCCAAAATGCACGAGATGTAATGTCAATACATTACATTACAGCTAAGGCAGTTAAGTCATCTCTTCCTCGACTTGACTTTTCAAAGATGTTAATATATTGTCAGCTTTTGGAATCAACATAAAGGTCACACATTTAACTAATTCCATTCTTTGCAATAACCACTAAACATAGACAAGAGACCAAAGAATGTACAAAATGTATTTATATTTATAAATTTGAACAAAAGGACATTTTGTAAATAATATCTATTGATGAAACCAAATAGTTTTTGAAATGTCTATGAAACGAAAATTGAAAGAATGCACTGTATAGTTTGTGATGTAATTGTATTTCAATAAATTTCTTTTCTGCAACTGGAAGTCATGCATGTGGACGTTTTACTTTTCTTCTTACGTTACACACACACAAACTTGTTTCCATCACTTAAGGGGACATTGTATTGACTTACATTAATTCCCTTGTAACTTACATTAACCTACTACTGACTATTGTATGCCTAACACCAACCCTTAACATGTTTCTACCTGATTAAACCTAACCTTAAATCATGTCTTTAGCCCTAGAGTTGATTTATAATATATACGTTGTGGGGACCATTGTTTTATAACCACATAAGGGGGATGTGTCCTCATAATTTAACCGTGGCCCTATGAACCCTACCCACTACCACTGTCTCTCTCTACAATGTGGATGTTTCATGTTACCCTTAGGTAAACAGATTTACAGTATGTATGAATATACACACAGGTGAGTACAATATTAACTTAACCAATGCAATATAGCTATTGTAGTAAAACTAGTTTATTTTTTATTTTATTTTTTAGCTTTAATAGACATAGGGTTCTTGGACCCTTCAGGGCCTCGGGCTGTGATTTAAATACTTTAATCTGAATGTATCTCTTATTTTGAAATGTAATGCTTTCTCTGTTATTTCCCCTATCTTTACAGACATACCTAAGTCCTTTACACAAACACTCTTCAGTCTACAGAGGGATTCATTTTTAAGTATAGTAGATGTCACGCGTCCTTCCTTTGTGTCTTTTACTGTTATCAAATACAGAAGTCTTGCTGACATATTTTGCTGGAAGTGCTTTCAATCCCCCCTCAGAAAGTCTGACACTTACACATATGTCTAGATTTCATTATTTTATTCAGTCTTGTTCATATCAGTAAAAGTGTTGATGATACTGTCATGTGGCTGACAGCTTCAGAAGGTCTCACACTCTGTGTCCTGTGTGGAGCAGACAGCACAGTGGCAGTGCAGGGCCATGGGATAGTGGTAGAGCGGGGAGACGTTGGGCAGGCAGCCCGGCAGGCGGGCCGTCATGTGGCGGGTACGGCTGTACGTACACACACGGTGTTGACGGTGGATGTAAGGGGGATCTGGCACGGGTTTCTGCAGGGTTCACACGCACACACACACACACACACGCGCGCGCGCGCACGCATGCACATGCACACACACACACACACACACACACACACACACACACACACACACACAGGTGGAACACAGGTTACTTTGATTTCCATTGATAGGTAGGCCTATGTCCTTTTACTAGACATTTTTTTGTATGTACACACATTTTACTTTATTTGTTTTTTTTACTTACCTGTAATATGACTATTATAAGGAACATCATGAGAAATTGCCCTGAAGAGCCTTCTTAAATATGTGTCCTGTCTACTTGGTAATAACTGATATCATGAGAGCAGCTTTCTGAATCTTTCTGCAGTGGCTAGACTGGGTAACATTAGAGAGTGACAAAATAACTTCAGAAATACAGTGTAAGTGATATTCCCCTTCGTTGTGTGCCTCTTACAAACGTAGTCACATCAGTATACCACTCAGAGACAGACACGACGTAAGATCTACCATGACTGTACCATGTTCGTCAATATAATTCTTTGAAAGAGGCGCCATTAGTCACAGAACTCTGCATCTATCATTTGCCCAACTGTGAGCATATGTTGACGCCATGTCAATTAAAAGTGTTATTTCGTGACCTTGGAAACTCTGGGTCCACTTGCATAGCTCTTACCTGAGCTGTCAAAACATAATTGTAAAGTATTCTCGGAAGGAAGTCTGTGAATGCAGTTAAAAACTCCCCTTACTTTTTGAGTCAGCTATGTTGCTGCTGATTCATGACTATTTCTCGTCTTATGGCTTTCAGTAGACTTCCTAACCCCTTAAACTAACCCCTGAGAATGGGCCAGTCTAAATATGGTCTGGGTTGAGTCCTGGCCTGGGTCATCAATGATTTATTTGACGTTTCAAAATTCTAGTATTATGGGAGATTTCATGAATAGCCATGGGAAAGAGTTGGACTCCCACATTAACTTTTAGTGTAACTGATGGTACTTCATTGTGTTTGTATATACAGTATAAGGTTATTACCTCCCAGGTGTGACAGCGCCCCCAGCAGGCCTCTGTGGTGATGCGCAGTCCCTTGCAGCCGGGCTTCTGGGCCACGAAGGAGAACTCTCGCACGGCGCAGCCACGGAAACCATGAAGCGTGGTCGTTACAGCAACGCTCACCACGGCTGCCCCAGCAACCAGGAGCAGCAGAAGAGAGAGGGACAGGGGATGGAGATGCATACTGGCAAGGATGGGTAGAGAAAGAGATATACTGAATTAACGTATTACTCTATGAATATGGATTGGCCCTCTGTTATGAGTGACCTATACTGTACATTGGTGGGATACAGTCCAACCTCAAAGAAAGTAGTCATGTTTCTGTAGGGTCTTTTTTCAAAGGACTGTACGTCATTATATGCTTATTAAAAATCAGAGCAGGCTAAAATGTTTATTTTAACACATATATTATTAAGTTGTAATTCATGATCCATGAAAGCTGACAGTAGTATATCCTTCAGAACAGTACATTGACATTTGGCACACCTCACAATTCTCTCTCTCTCTAGTGTCCATTATGGCTACTGCAGCCAATAGTGCCAGTGACCTTTACACTGTAAATTAATAAATACATTTTAATATTACATTAATAATAAAAAATCTACTTTCAGACTTTGAAAATGTTATATTACATTTAAAAAATGTAACTTTACTTGCATAGAAAGCATTTTTTCCTTGTTTCAATCAGAAAACAAGGAGTTGGTTCTTTCACAATTTTGGAGACATCTGCTTCATTACTCTGTACATTTTCAAGCAAACCACGTCAACACTTAAACAACTGTAATCCTCTCAACTCAGCCGGACTGGAGAATGCTTTAGAGAAATATAACACTGACAAGAACATTCTTTCTGCATGAACAGAATGATGTGGTATACTTTTAAATGCATTGAGGCCATAAACAGCACTTGGGTTCACTAGAGCACAATGCATTGCAATGACTCCATATAGGCTGTGGAACTACTCTAACTGTGCTGTAAAATAGCCTGCTGCTAACATAAGTATCTTCACTTTTTGTAAAGTAGTTTTCTAAAGCAGTCTTTAAATGTCTAAAATTAATGACAATAAATGATTAGTTAGATTTCAATCCTTACCTGCTTAATACATGTTTAAATAAATAAATGAAAAACTCCTTACCTTTCCAGCTGAAGATCTTTCAGAGATTTGAGCTGCTGGACTGCGGTGTGTCTGTGCCCCGGACAACAACCAGTGAATGGAACCAATCGGATCTTGTTGTTGTTTTTAGAAGGCCATTAGGGCGGACGGACACTCTGACATCATAGCAATTAGAATGAAATACCATTAGAGGACCCCAAGCCAGAAATAATGGGAGACTCCCTGGAAAATACTGATGCCTATGTCTATGTTTTCTTAACCTCAGCCTGTATCTCCCTGAGTGAGTGCGTACGTGTGCGGTTATTCATTCAACTTGGTCGACTCTCGGTGTCGTGAGGATTGTCTGCACTCAACTTGACACTTGCTGTAACAATGGATAGGTAACATGAATACAATTGGCTAGTTGAGTCATTTAGACACCATGTAATTAGATGTATAAGGTACATCGACTGTGATTTAAGGGATTAAACCAGATATTTATAATACACCACATTTGCCCCTTCAGTCACATGCACATTTTTGTTCCCCACCGCACCATGCAGTGAGTGTTTTTATCCCAATTTACTAACACCTGCCTACACTTTACAGCACACTCTTGGTTCTCATTTATTTTTCCATCATAATGACAATGAAATATGAGGTAACTGCGACTTATCTTAATGTAGATTGTTGTTAATTGTGATGGATGACGCAACTTAAAGGTGCTCCGAGGAACTTTTCAGTATGTGTTCATTCTTGCACCCCTTTCTGATAAAAGCAGTAGTGTTTTTACTACGCCAGCTGCTGTTCCTGGGTGAGCGTACCCATGACAAAGGCATTAGGAAAAGCTATATTAAAAATAGAATTCTTTGCACTGATGGTCTCGTTTGCTGTTACATGTAATTGATGATCATCAGAGGAAAAATTAGACTGTTTCAGAAATATTAAAAAGTTCCTCCTGGCACCTTTAAGTACATTTGAGAGTCTGCTCATTTAATTTTACACCATATGGAAATTAATGGAAATCAATGTTTGTTGCCCAAAATTTCATCAGATCTGTGTAGGTTTGGGGGGAAAAAAAGGTTTTGGATACTTATTTGCAGATTAAAGCAGCACAACATTGACATATTATGACTTTATAAAGTTAGTAGCCTATAGCTGACATACAGTCATATGAAAAAGTTTGGGAACCCCTCTCAGCCGGCATTATAATTGACTCTGCTTTCACAAAAAAAAATATAAAAGTGGTATGTCTTTAATTTACCAGGAACAGCTAAGTACTGGGATGTTTTCCAAACAAAGATTTTTTGAAAAGCAGTATTTGGTTGTATGAAATAAAATAAAATGTGAAAAACTGGCTGTGCAAAAATATGGGTACCCTTGCGGTTTTGTTGATTTTAATGCCTGTAACAGCATGTAAAACTGATGAATTTAAACACAAAGTTGGTTGGATTATGTTGTTAAGCCTTGAACCTCATAGAAATGTCTGTTTAATCATGAGAAAATGTATTTTAGGTGCCTAAATGCAAGTTGCACTTCTCTTTGACTCTCTGCTGAAGTGAGACAGAATGGGATCATCAAAACTGCTCCCAAAAGATCTTAAAAACAAAGATTATTCATTATCATGGTTTAGGGGAAGGCTACAAGAAGCTTTCCCAAAGGTTTCAATTGTCAATTTCTACTGTAAGGAACGTTGTCAGGGAATGGAAGGACACAGGCACAGTTGCAGTTAAACCCAGGTCTAGCAGACCAAGAAAAGTACAAGAGCGGCATATGCGGCGGATTGTGAGAATGGTTGCACACAACCCAAAGATCACCTCCAAAGACCTGCAAGAACATCTGGCTGCAGATTGTGTATCTGTACATGGTTCAACAAATCAGTGCAATTTGCACCAAAACATCTGTATGGCCAGGTGATGAGAAGGAAGCCCTTTCTGCGCCCACGCCACAGATACAGTTGCATGGAGTATGCAAAAGCTCATTTAGACAAGCCAGATTCATATTGGAAGAAAATGCTTTGGACTGATGAGACAAAAATTAAGTTATTTGGTCTTTATAAAAAGCAGATGTTTTGGTGCAAATTGCGCTGAATTGTTGAACGATGTACAGATACACAATCTGCAGCCAGATGTTCTTGCAGGTCTTTGGAGGTGATCTGTGGGTTGTGTGCAACCATTCTCACAATCCTCCACCTATGCCGCTCCTGTTTTTTTCTTGGTCTGCCATGCCTGGGTTTAACTGCCACTGTGCCTGTGTCCTTCCATTTCCTGACAACATTCCCTACAGTCGAAATTGACAATTGAAACCTTTGGGAAAGCTTCTTGTAGCCTTCCCCTAAACCATGACAATGAACAATCTTTGTTTTTCAGATCTTTTGGGAGCTGTTTTGATGATCCCATTCTGTCTCACTTCAGCAGAGAGTCAAAGAGAAGTGCAACTTGCATTTAGGCACATAAAATACATTTTCTCATGATTAAACAGACATTTCTATGAGGTTCAAGGCTTAACAACATAATCCAACCAACTTTGTGTTTAAATTCATCAGTTTTACATGCTGTTACAGGCATTAAAATCAACAAAACCACAAGGGTACCCATATTTTTGCACAGCCAGTTTTTCACATTTTATTTTATTTCATACAACCAAATACTGCTTTTCAAAAAATCTTTGTTTGGAAAACATCCCAGTACTTAGCTGTTCCTGGTAAATTAAAGACATACCACTTTTATATTTTTTTTGTGAAAGCAGAGTCAATTATAATGCCGGCTGAGAGGGGTTCCCAAACTTTTTCATATGACTGTATAAGTTAATGGTGGATTATTGATTATGCAGAGCAGAGCAACATTAGCATCCATTTTAAGCCATATTTCACTACCTAACCTAAATGTAAGACCAAGTGTTACATTATGGAGTATTCACTCTGTTACTAGCTCTTCTTTAGTTTCCGCCAACTCCTGACAGAGCTATATCTGCCTCTAACTTTGGCGCTAGCTAGGTGCTAACCTAACTACACAAGCTACCCCTGTAACATAACACATTGAAAATATTTTTTTTTTATATATTTCATGTAATTGACGTTGTGGCTGTAGATAAAATATCAATATTAGTATTATTGAAAATCAAAAGTCAAACAAGGTGACACAAAGAAACAGCACAGAGTCCCAGAGTGTTTTCTCAAAGTGAAGTTTCATTTTTAGCACATAGTTTTTTTTTTCTCCATTCTACAGCCCCCTGTATGTCACGTACAGTAGTTAGCCTCTCTACATTCAAACCCCCCCACCGCTGTGTTGGTCCCCAAAATATACATCTTCTTCTTCTTCTGCATCATCTTAATCCTCTTCTCTAAGGTTTTTCTTCAACACAACAAACACAGACCATTGGGCAGACAGTGCAAATCTAGAAATTCAGTGAAATTGCTACGTAATGCGGTTGTAGGTTTTCGGTAACATTATATTCTCACTCTGTAATTGTTGCTCTGACTTATTGCCATTCTATCGTGTCTAACTCTATGTCTTTTCTTTCCTCTGTCTTTCTCCTCTTCTGCTTTTTTCTGTAACTCTTTAACCGATCGCTTCCATCAAATGCGTTGACACCACCCCTCTGATTTAAAGCATTTGTTTAAAAGGGAGGGGAGATGCAACAGTTAATGTTAAGGGAGAACTCTAGAACAGTGGGAGTGGGTTCCGTTTTCCCAGAGTCAGCTGACCGACTGACTGACAGTAACAATCAAGAGGGTTTGTGAGGAAGCTAGCCAAAAACCAAAATCATAAAGTTAGCTGAGCTTTATGACAGCGAGGTCAAGTTGAGTCTCTTTCCAGTTGTGATTTTTGAGTGTTTTTATGCCTGAATCAAACCAACGTTTGAAATCCGCCCACATGGGAGCGCTTGCTTTTTCTTGCCTGCCCAGGGTGCCAGCCAGATGGTGTCTGCAAGTGCAGCATTTGAAATGTTTGATGGTGAAAGGCTGCTGTTTCACCTAACACATCTAGTGCATTTTCTATGGCTGCCGTGGGGACATGCCAATTGCAAACTTGTGCACTGTCTACTCCTTTGTCACATGCAACAACAATTCTCTGTTTCTTTAAATAAATATACAGCATTGTGGTTCTTAGAGAAAATCTGGCACATGTCTGTGGTATCCAACCCTGGGGCCTTAAGGAGACCTGAGATTAATCAGAAGGGTCACAAGCTAATCAAAATGACAACATAGCCTATGTATCATTTATATTATTATTTTTCAATTTTCAGATTTTCCTCAAATTTTGCTCCTTTGTGTGTTTGCTGATATGCATTTTTGCCTACAATCAAAACTATATTTGAGATGGGAAAACACTCTTTGGTCTAACTGCTCACAACTCTCATGTCCACTGGAAGGCAAAGGTGTCACAAGCAGACAATGTGTTAAGGGGTCACAACAAGCCAAAAGGTTGGGAACCACTTGGACACGTGTGACAAATTTAATGGATTAGATGTGACCGCAGCCTGGCAGCATCAGGACTCAACCAAACTCAAGCCAAACTTAAGAAAGCATTGAGAAAAACCTGGAAATAAGGTAGAAAATGCACCGCTGTGAGTTTCATTACTCAGCTCGAATTTGCTCATTAAAAGATGTAAGAGCTGGGGGTCAAATGGATTGCAGAACCTTGTTGACTCAGGCATGATTTGAAGTGAGCGTTTTCGGCAAAAACTGCTGGTCTGAGTGGGTTTTGAGAACGTTTGGTTACTAAGCAGCAGACAGGTAGCTCTCGAGCGTCAAAAAAACAATCGATTTGTTTACGATACATTCGGATTCAAACCCTGTCCCTCAGGAAGGAGAGAAGGAGAGAGAGAGAGAAAAAAGAAGCAAAGAGAGAATGCATTCTCTCGTTCTCTTATCACTCTGTCTACACACATCTCCTGCTCACCGATTCACACACCGGATACACCCCGACACACGCACACACACACACACACACGCACACGCACACGCACACGCACTCACACACAACCCGCCCATCATCTTCAAATAAGGTTACATTTCCTGATCAAATAGAAAATAAATAGCATCAGTATCAGTTTCCACAAAATGAACAAGATCATACAAAAAACAAGAAACAAAACAACATAATTAAAAAGCAAAATCATTTCTCATCAAATTAATTTACACAGAAAGTACCTTTAAGACAATGTGAATATCAAGGACGCAACAGGAGTAAAAACAAGAGTGGGGGGTAAACATTTGTTTAACCCCCTAAAAACACACACAGATTATCCTGAAAGAATGAAAATATTGCTAAAATAATTTTTTTCTGTTTTGTTTTTTTAAATCCTCTTCCTTATCCCATCACTCTATCATCATAATGATCCAACAAGAATAAACTGATTTGTGTTGGTTCACACCGAGAAAAGAAAAAAAAGCTTTCGTCATCATGGTTGCCATCTAGCAGCGTCAGGTCTGCTGAGCCTTAAAATAACCGACTCTCCGGGTTCAGCAATCCAACTGGATTACTGGGTTTTTCTTTTGATTCTGAAACACTTGTGGTGCGCTTTATTTCACCTCCAGCAACCTTTGTGCCGGGTGGTGTTTGCTTGTCCTGCTTGGATAATCTTTTGGTTCAAATTTGGGGTTTGTAAGGTTAACTTTGAAAAAGTGAGCTAAACAGATTAGTAAAACTTTTAACCAGAAAATGTATTGTTGTGTCGCGACATTGACATTAAAGGCACCCTGTGGAGTTTTTCACCAGTAGTGGTGCTATAGAGCAACGTCTTTATAAGCGGGTCCCCATTATGTTTGTATATATCGCGCAAGGTTGCACATGTATTCACATGATTTCAATGTATCCCTTTTAAGGAGAGTTGGTTTCGATAATGTGCAAACAAACATGTTGATATGCCAACAAAATGGAAGGGAAGAAGGACCGTGTGAGCAAGTAAACGTGGATGTAAACAATGCAAGAGTTAAAAAAAAGTTGGTTTTCAAATATTTTATAAGAAAGAAGATGCATTAAGAGCATTTGTCAAGCCTCGAGGTTACAGGCTGGTTCTGGTGAGTAACGCTGAATGTAAACATAAGTTTGTTTCTCCACTGGGCACCTTTAAACCAACAAAGATTTAAAAAAAAACATAGGTAATGATCTTCAAACGTGGAATGTTTTACGATTTAGTTTTTACCCCCTTTGAAAATACACAACCGCACCACAAATATCCAAAATTTCAAAGGAAAAGAAAAACAGCCACGGCCAATCCAGTTCATTCCTCCCCTCTTCACGGTCTTTTAAAGGGGAATATCGCTGAATTTCAGCGCTCACGTTATGGCCTCATACAGTTAACATGTGATGTGAGTTCAGAATTCGAGTCGGCCTTCCCCTTCATGGTATCTGCTACACTAGTGTTTCTCCCATAATACACTACAGAAATATCCAGAGACATATGTATATATATAAAAACATTATCATCATCATCATAGCATCATCAGTAGTACTTAGAGTAGAGTAGAGTAGAGTAGAGTAGTAGTAGTAGAGTAACAAGTAAGAAGAAGGAACAGTATTGTACTTTATATCATTTTCATCAGTGGGGTGTTTTTTTTTTTACCTTATGGGGACTTTAGGCTCGTCCTGTGGTGGAACCCAACAGAATGGGAGAGCAGTTAGTGCCAGAACCAGCTGTGTGTGTGTGTGTGTGTGTGTGTGTGTGTGTGTGTGTGTGTGTGTGTGTGTGTGTGTGTGTGTGTGTGTGTGTGTGTGTGTGTGTGTGTGTGTGTGTGTGTGTGTGTGTGTGTGTGTGTGCGTGCGTGCGTGTGTTTCTGAGTGGTGTGTGTTTCTGGTCTGTACGGCAATCATTTTGGGACATTTGTGTGAAATTGCTTCCTCTGTTTATTAACGGACTCTGCCGTCCGTCCACACATGAAATAAGCATCTTTGACCAAAAAAGATAAATACGAGGCCACAGTACAGACTGACTCAGATTTGGCTAAATATCAAGATGCGTTAAGACACAGGTTAAGTTGATTTTGAGTTGCACCGCAAGAGAAATTTCAACTCTTCTGTTTTGAGGCTGACTTGAAGCAGGCCAGCTACCAATTTTGGGGGTACTGACCTGCAGTTTAGATGAACCAGCCGCTAATTCAAATGACAATCTGTATTTTTGTGGACAATATTCATCTCTTGATCCGCAACATAATGTGTGTGCACAGCGAAAAAAAAGTGAACCAGTTTCACACAACTCTTGTCAGAAAAGAAAAGATACAGCCTTTAAACCTCGGATCACAGAGTGTGTGCTGCTTTTTCACAAAAAGCCACACCCTCCATAATGCAAGAGAAAAAAGAGAAAGATACAGTGGTTTTTGTTTTGTACCTTTTCTGTCTGACCGCTCCCAACACTGTCACTATCAACCTCATGTCTTCTCCCTGTCCCCCCTAACCCCCTTGTGTTATCCATTATCTCTGTGGAGCAGCACCTAGGTGGCGCTCTCCCCGGCTCCGGAGGAAGAGGCCCCGCCTGGCTTGGGCTCGGGCTGGTCGGAGTGAGCCGTCTGCGGGGATGAGGGGCTGGGCGGGTCCCCTCTCTCGCCTCGCTCCTGGAGGTTGCGCTGGTTCCTGGCGGCTTCGGTGAGCATCTGCATCCGACGCTCCTGCTGCTCCTCCAGGCCTCGCCACAGCTCGCTACGCTCCCGCTCTCGCTTCATCTCTCTGGAGAGAGGGAGGAGGAAGGGAAGATAAGAATAAAGCCCCATAGTAGTAGAGTGTTTACCGTGCCATTCAATCTCACTGTTGTTGAGGCATCCAAGGTTTATCTGAATACAATGACATTTTCCCATTTCATCAATGGCAGTTCACGCTGTCGCCCCAGGCAAGCAAGATGGCTTTGAAACCAATTAAATCACCTCGTTAACAAGCCTTCAAAATCTTCGATAGGAAATTACAACAGTATCATCACTGTGCGACTCTTTATCTACTGAATGAACAGAGGCCAGGCTTGCTGTTTTCCCAAGCCTGTCTTTATGCTAAAGCTAACCACACGTTGACTCCAACTCCACATTGAATACAAAGACATCAGACTGATATGAATCTTCCCATC
Organism: Ammodytes marinus; assembly: GCF_949987685.1. Classification (NCBI taxonomy): domain Eukaryota; kingdom Metazoa; phylum Chordata; class Actinopteri; order Uranoscopiformes; family Ammodytidae; genus Ammodytes; species Ammodytes marinus. Next base: position 13,594,444 of record NC_137227.1, read on the forward strand.
TCTCTCTCTTAAAGAAAGCAGATACGTCTATTACCCCCAAATGTTGAAATACTACATTAAAAAAATGTCTCACAATTGTGAAAGTATAAGTATGAAACAGGATAGCGTGTAAGTGGAATCACGATGCGATCCATGTTCAAAAGATGACCTAAGCGATACATACCAACAACGTGAAATATAAAGTGGGGTATAATGGAACAAAAAACGTCTAAAACATGACTTAAGAGCCCTTTATTTCCTCTTCTTGTTGTCACTGTTGTATCCAGTGACGCAAATACACACGCGCACACACACACACACACACACACACACATACACATACACATACACATACACACACACAAACGTGCGCACAGACGCTCACATAGGCACAAGGCGGGTGAGTCATACTCACTTCTGTTTCTCCACTTTGTAGGAGGCAGTGAGGTCATCAAACAACTTGCTGTTCATCTCCATGAAGGTCTTCAGCACGTTGTAGATCAGAGACACAATGGTCCTGGAGGAGCAGAGTGAAGAAGCCAATGAACATCAGTCCTACTCGTCTTTGCATCCAAACAGTGTCACACCATAATCAACCATTTAATGAGCCGTGAGTTATGGGTCGTTATTAATTTGTGCGTGTGTGTAAGCATGTGTGTGTAAGCATTTGTGTGTGTGTGTGTGTGTGTGTGTGTGTGTGTGTGTGTGTGTGTGTGTGTGTGTGTGTGTGTGTGTGTGTGTGTGTGTGTGTGTGTGTGTGTGTGTGTGTGTGTGTCACATACTGGTTCCAGTGCTCCTTGGAGACTCTGTAGAGGGTGGCGAAGACCAGCGGCAGGATGACTTGACAGTTCTCCTCTATCAGACTGAGGATGTATTCGTTGTTCCAGAAGTAAAGAGCCCGCTCTGCTACCTGAAACACACACACACACACACACACACACACACACACACACACACACACATACACACACATACATACATACACACAGGATTAGACTTTTATTCCAATGTTGATTTACTTTCTTTTTTTTACAGTCTCCTTCAGTGGATTGTTTTTGATCTAAAATGATATAATAAATCTCTAGGCAATTAGGTTACTGTTCACAGGCGCAGTACTCTTTTTTATGGAACATGAAAATAAGGGGCTGATTTTGGCAAAAAAAATTCTTTCCTTTGGGACTATTTTACAGTGTTACAATAGATGATTTTAGATAGTAGGCCTACTTTAAAGCCCCTGTAAACCCCAATCCACAATATCCTTCTAACTTTGGTATTTGTGGAGTGAGTTGCATGATAGTAACTATCTGAAAAGAGTTCGGCATATTTATCAATCCAAATGAAATAAATTGTCATTTAAGCTTGATAAACAGTTATAGTTACAGAAATTCAGTGTAGATGAGGGGGGCTTTGCTCTGGTTCTTATTACACAATAAGGGTTTTGAACCAATCACGGCAGTTCTCTGCCCAAACGTTCAACAAAAAGAATGAATGTTGCCATGGAGACCATTTGATACGCCCACACAGCCCTCGTCAGACCATCTCAACAGTAAAAAAGGGTCAGATTTTTGTAAAAGCTTATCGAGACACCAGACTTCAATAACATACAATGATGATTTCTACTATTTTAGACCAGGTTGCGAGAGTTTTTAAAACCTTTCCAGCATGGTTTGAGGTGGGGAGGCGTTTTTTTGTACCTGAAAGTGAGGGCTGGAGATGCAGGCGGCGATCTGTTTGAAGAGCGGCTCCTGCACCCGGATGAACTGAGACGGCTCGATCACGTCCAGGATCTCCTCGATCTCCCCCAGGAACATGACCTGAACACACAGACACACCCAGCAGCAACACAGTGTTACTACAAGCAATACGTTTGACTGGCAGATATAAGACATTACACATCACTTCTCCGGATGTTATTTCAAGGAGGAATCAAAAACATAGATAATTAAAGCAAAAACCCAAAAGATATTCAAGAGGTTACGTCAGTGTCTTTACATCATCGGCTATCTCACCTCTTTCTGCGTGCAGGTTTTTGGCCAGTACTTGAGCAGTCCTCTGATGATCTGTAGAGAGAAATAAACATGAAGCACATTAGTATAAATAAACACTGCAGCCATTTTCTCAGCGGGGGCGGCTGGCTGGCGTCCCATCTGTGCCACCTCCATTAGCTCATCTTCATACTCTGGCTGGTGCATTAAGAAAAATAATGTATGTCCTGAGCTTATTAATGAGCTTTTTTCAATGAAGTCAGTTATAGAAAATACTCTGCACTCATCAGTGCTGAGTTTACATTGGTGAACTACCTACAGGACTAAAATGTATAATAGGGTTTGGTGGTAATGTGGCTGGTAATAATATTATAAATGAATATTATCATTTAGCTCGTTCTGAATTGATTCTTAATTTTCGTAGTTTTGTATGTCATTTCTATCACTTGTGCTATTGCTAACATTGCTGAGCTGTTAGGAACAAACACGTCATTGCAAAGGAGAATCACATATAGTAGGTCAAAGTTCAAGGGATTTGGCTGAGCTGGGATTTTGTCAAATCAGTCATAATCCAATATTTTTTGGCAGCGGAACAAGCCATAAACACAATATTTACACCTCATCTTGTCATGACGATATAGCAAACATGCTAGCTGACAGTCGCTGACACTCTTTCAGCATCCCGCAACATCAGCATTCATTTGGATGTCTCTGTTTGGTTCTTGGATGTGTTCACCAGCTAGTTTGTCTGTCTGTTGTTTCATGACTGATGATGATGAATCAGAAATCATTCATGAAAAAAAACAAACAGATGCCTGATAATGCTGAAAACGTTGATGAGTCCTGAGAGTCCATTACCATTACATCGAACCATTGTTTATACAAAAATACTAATAAATATGGTAGACAGATATGATGGCCAAAAACTAAAAAAACTAAGAATGTGAAGTTGATAAGCGAGTGTCTGGTAGTGGGAAAGGTAAAGTAATGTAAACACATTCTTACATATTCAGTCACCGTAGCATCTTTCTCCATAAATTGCACCACACAGTAGGCCAGCTGTAAGAACAGGGGAGATGTGGTTAGAAAACACACACACACACACACACACACACACACACACACACACACACACGTACACAAAACACACACATACACACACACAAAAACACACACACATATACACAACACACACACATACACGCACACAAAAAAACACACACACACACACACACACACACACACACATATATACACAACACACACACATACACACACACAAAAACACACACACACACACACACACACACACACACACACACACACACATACCAACACCAAAAAACACACACACAGGTAGGTTCTCCCTGAAGCTGTCAAGGAGACAGTGGGGATCTTAGCACTTATCCCTCCGGATTACACACTGCTAAAGATCGGAAAGATAGTTTTCCAAGGAGGGGGGATGTGTGTGCAAAGTTTGTGCGTGTGTGTGTGTGTGTGTGTGTGTGTGTGTGTGTGTGTGTGTGTGTGTGTGTGTGTGTGTGTGTGTGTGTGTGTGTGTCTACATCAGCTTCGTGTCTCCCCTTATATGATCTGGAATCATTCCCCATTATTGAGCGCACATGTGTATATGTGTGAGTGTGTGTGTGTACGTGTGTGTGTGTGTGTGTGTGTGTGTGTGTGTGTGTGCGTGCGTGTGTTTTGCGGTTGCCCCCTCCACCCAGGCCGGTTGCCGTGGCGAGTGGGCACCGTGGCGACGGAGACTGTGTGTGCGTGTGTTTACTTCGGAAGGAGTGATGTCACACACGCGTAAGTCCCTTAAGGGCAATGTGAGATAGAGTTTAGACCTCTTGTCTCTGCCTCTCTGTCCTATTCATACATCCGTTTTCTTGTTCCAATAATAACACAGGTCCATTTTAGGACTTTCAGATAGGTAGGTTTAAGCGTCGTCAAAATAAAAATATTTTGGATATTAATACGTTGGCAGATTTTTTTAAAGGTTGTTCTGTTTTTGTACAGAGTTGAGTTTTTACTGGTACATTTTCTTGTTTGTGTACTCCTCTCGCTCCATCCCTAACTTTCCTGTCCCCACAACATGGTTACAGAAGCAGAGGGGAAAGAGAGAGCGGAGTCTATAAAAAAAGGGGACTCCTTGAAAGCAGGGGGTGTTGAGCATGAATAAAAAGAAAAGTAGGAAAAATACCCGGATTAAACTAAATGTGCTGATCGGTCAAACCATTTAAAGTATTAGCAGGGCTTTAGAGAACTGCTCGGGGTAAATATGATGTTGGATTCGGTTGTCAGGACGGGCTTTGCGCGTGAAGGATGCCGTTGTTAGGCTAAGGATTATGGACATTGTAGGCTTTTTAAGGCTGTATGTACCAATATTGCTTTGTCAACGTGACAGGTCATAGAGAGACAGACAACTTGTCTATTTTGGGTCACAAAATTATTTTAAATGACTTATGTTGGCTTCTTGCCTGTAAATTTGTTATGACTTGCACCTCAGACAGTAGCCCCTATATGCTTTTACGGTTCTTCCAATTCATTTGTCAAATATAAACATGTACAGAAAACACTGAACAATAAAAACAGCTTTAGGCCTCTGGGTGTGCTTTTCCCTTGGCAGTGATTTACTGACATTTAAATGCAGCGTCAACTTCCATGTTGGCAATTAACTCTAAGTGCCATCATAGCCCTGTAGTCAACGTTTTTTGGGGGGGGACTTATTGCGTGGTTAAGTGTGTATTAAACTCGTAAAAGTGGAAGCAAGCAGGCTAGGTGAACAATTTTTCACTGGGAATGCCAAAGCTATTTAGCTCAGAATGCTATTGTTAGCACTGATTCTCACTAGAAGCGAATTTTTGCTAACGTTATACAATTCATTTGGCTGCTCCTGTACACTCACTGTTTTCTCATTCATGGGGGGTATGCTGTCAACATTTCATGGTTCAGTGGGCCAGACTGTCAGAACTCAGTGATGTGTAGTCTTGTAACCTCAGCAGCCGAGTCATGAAGAGAGTGCACAAATCTCAGAGCAACGGTTAACAATGTCAGACCCCAGCTGATTACCTGCCCTTGTGTCTATTTGTAGTGCCCACCCACACAGATAATGCACCAAACAGATAACAAGTAGAGAGACTTCTGACCGTACCCTAACACTAATATAGAGGGGCTTGTCACGGCAAAAACATGCATCGAACAAAAAAGTCATTTTATTCATTCTGACCAAAGAAGCACGTATTGTCAAAACAAGCACAATCGATATGATAGTCTCTGATTTTTCAGTTCAACTTTGAAATTAGCCTAAGTCTTGAAATAAGTCTAATGCTTTTTCTTATTGGAATTTGTAACTATGTATGATGTGTGGCCTCATAATAAAGCTGCTGCATCTGTTATTTCAAAGCAGGGACATGAATATGAATGAGAAAACCCTTCACAAGCTACAGGAAGGATGAGCAACCTTTAAGATGAATAGAAAGGTGCATGTTTTGGCATTTTACACTTTGAGATTTACATCCAGAATTGGGTCATTCCAACACACAGCCACACCTACTGCTGTCCACCATAGCACTGTATCCCCCGTGACCCTGTCAAACCGACTGTGCGTTTGAGTGTGTGAATAATGCATGTGCGCCAACCGCAGGGAGAGAGACTGGGAGGAGAAATGTAGGGCACGGTGATGCTAAGACCGACACACACACACACACACACACACACACACACACACACACACTGACGACACACACCTAAGACCAGTTTGCGATAGAACAAACTGTACCGTCTGCATAATAAAATAAAATACACTCACAACCCCAAAGATACACACACACACACACACACACACACACACAATAGAGAGCTCCCTTCCATGTAATTAAATATTATGGTAACCCAAACAAACACACACTCATAGATGAATGCAGGCTCACACGCCCTCTTCTGCAGTATCATCTGTGACTCAACTCTGCCTCCTAGTGGTATATTTGACACAATGCAGGATTCATCCAGGTGAAATAATCTTTCTCCAGGGTTTTGGCCTCATACATGCATTTATTCAGGCCAAATGTACGTAGACACTGCAAACTGTTGCAAAAACAAGAAAAAATCCCAGTGGGCCAGTGAAGGTTTTGTCGTGAGATTATTTAAGTGATGCTGACAGCTACATTAATGCTAGAGAAAAAGGCAGGCTAAGATTAGAGAAGTTAGTAGAGGAGCTAGACAATAGACTATAGTTTGATTAAATGATGGTTGGGAGAAGGGTCTTTAGAACCCACAGTACAATGGGTATTACGGGTTTCATTTGATAGTATTCGTTTAGTACCAAGAACTTCATTCTGTTCTGTTTTGTTTTATTGCTCAAAAAATATGTCCACAAAGTATCATCAAACAGCATCAGTGTTTGCCTTTAACAGTTGTAAAGTAACGTGGGAAATCAAATAAACATCTCTGTGGATTGTAACTCAGTAAATCAAAAAACAAAGACGAAGTTGGAAGGTTTTTAACACCAAAAGGTATCAAAAGAAGCTGGTGATGATACTAGTAATCACATAATAGTCTAACATACAAATAATTAAGAGTTTGCAGCATTCATGAATACGAAACCTACCTGTGCGTGGAAGATGGAGAGGGACTTTGCCGTGTGTAGCGGGATGAGAACCCGGACCAGGAACTGCTTGTGTTCAGCCTTCAGGGGCAGGGCGAAGCCATTTATGATGCTGCAGAGGAGAGGAGAGGAACGTTAGAGTCACACCCAAATACCACATTTACATTTGCTTTCCTCCTGGCTACAACAACAAGGTGATGTTGTTTTTCATTTCTGACACACTGTCTGCCTTTTTTATATGGAACACTCAAAAAATGAAGAATAATCCTTTAAAATGCTACTAAAATAAGAAAAAAAAGTCTCATCCCAGATTCCCAAAACCTCAAGGTGATATGATCAAATTGCTTTTTTATGACCATGAATATGTCGAATCAATTTACATTTCTTACATTGAGGCAATCAATAGCATCACATATTACCTCTAAAACGCATTAGCAGGCAACAGCATTTGCATGCAAGGTGTAGTCTATTCTTGTACTATGTTCGTTTACAATTGACTGGACATATACAGGTATGCATGGTCTGTTCTGTTTTTTTTTCCGACAATATACACCGACAGAAATAGCGGACTTTGGAGGGAAAACCATGAGCTGTGGGGAACTGAACTTGGAAGGATTCACTCTGCTGTGAGCGATGTGTCAGTTTGCATGGACTATTTATCTGTTTGTCCCTGCATCAGTCAGTCTACCTCTCTCTCTCTCTCTCTCTCTCTCTCCCTCGGTTTTCTAATTGCACCTTTGTTTAGTACAACATTCCTTCAATAACAGCTCCCTCCCGCTGTTCCTCTAATCCTACTTTCTGCCCCCCTCTCACCCTTTTTCTGAATACCACTGTGTTCTTCCTCTCTCTCTCTCTCTCTCTCTCTCTCTCTCTCTCTCTCTCTCTGTACACTGCAACCTCTCTCGCCCATCTCTCTCTCCCTGTCTCAGTGTGTGGGAGGAGCTATAAATACCTCTGTTACCAGCAACATGAATGCAAACCTCTCTCTCTCCTCTCCTGCTCTCCCTCCTCCTTCCTCCACCTCTGACTCACCGCTCCCTCGCTCATCCCTTCCCCTGGTTTATCAAACCCTCAAAAGTCAATAGTCCCCCTTTGACGTCACTCCATCGGGTGAAAAGGTGGATATGGATTGGAAGAATTTAGTGGGAACCTCTTTAAAATGACCAGAGAAACAACAGTATCAAGTTTGCTGAGCCAGTATTCAGACAAACAACTCCAGTATCTCTAAATGTATTTTGAACCCAGCACTCTTTTCAACTTCCTTCCTTGTTCAACATCAATAAAGATTATTTAAAGGCCCTCCTGGCTTATCAATCTCGAATAATTAAACAAAGACAGGGGGAACAAGCTAGCCTTTGATATAAATAAATATTCATTGACAGGAATACTGGTTTGTTTGTTTGCGTTCGGATTTCTCATCCTCCATATTCTATTGATTATTCTCTTTCTCCTTCCATCTCTCCATGTCTTATGTCTATTTACACAACAGAAGAACAGTATATAACACATCTTAAATAGGAGTTATATTTCCTTGCTTTCTTTCCAAAAGGGTTACTACAATATTTATTTTGTGTTATCGTGTAGCCTACTTTAGCATAACAAGTAACAAGTCCACTACACTGCAGAGCCGGCTCTGAGAGGAGCAAAAATACTTTGTGTTCACACTGGGGTCATCCCTATGTTCACACAGACCTTTGGTCCCACTGCCCGATGGTCCCAAAGCCCTATGTTTCCTGAAAATGGGCGATTAGGTTCAGGCATCACAGCTGGGTGGTTAGGGTTAGGGTAAGGGGACAGGGAGAGGTTAGAAAAGGAGTGACACACACACAATCTCACACACAGAAATACTATTCTCTATTATATTGTTGGATTACTTAGAAACATTTGGGACCAATGGGCAGTGGGAACATAGACACGCTCCTGTCATACTGACTAGCCGACAGTTAGCAAACACTTGCTCTTCACTCTATAATGCTTTTGTATAAATAAAAGCTCAGGCAAATCCAGCAGTGTTTTTAATGTTATGTGCGTCAGCAGAAATCTTTTAAGGGCATTTCTGCCTTAATAGTGTAGAATAAAGCACAATAGATTCTAGCCACGAGAACATCCTTGATATACAAAGGCATCAGACAAAGCTTTCAAGTGCACAGACCCAGAAACTAACTTCTCTTACTAAGCTTTACAAGGCCACACTCTACCCACCTACACAGCTAACTGCTGTAGCTTGGTCGTGGTGTGAGCCTGAATTATTACTCAGCATCATAGGTAAAGGTTGAGTCAGCAATTCTGGAGAATGCTTGTGGTCTTTTTCTTCAGCGCACACTACGGACAGGTATCAGATCATACAGAGATATTCACTGATTTTGACATAAAGTGTTTTTGACAAGCCTTCTTCAGAATTACTGACTCACTGTTAGCGCCAACAGGCAGCTGGTTAATTCAGACCAGACCGTTGAGAAGAAAAACCAGCTAAGCTAACAATGCTAACACCGGCTCCAAACTTGATGTTATTTAAAAACATGAGCTCAGCCTAGCTTGTTAGCCTGTTTACATATGTATAAAAGAAAGCTTAAGAGGTGTTGGTAGGCATATTTTTTTCAAAGACCAGCCGTTCCCCTTCTTCAAATGTTTATGCTAAACTAAGCCAGCCACTTCCTGTCTCCAGCTCAGTAGGCCTAATGCACGGACATGAGGTCACCAATAAGAAAGCGAGTGTGTTTCCCAAAATGTTGAACTATTCCTTTATACGTAATTTTGCATCCAGAGGGAGTGAGGGGAACAATGTGGATAACGTCACCGATCTTGTTTGTATTCATCCTCCATTTTCTCTCTCCCATTCTCTCTCTCTTGATTACGGTCATCTCTCCGTTCTCGTTGCTATTGATTTGTGTGCGAGTGCAAGGCAGAGAGCAAGCCTTGTTTGTTTATCAGTTTGGCTTCCTTCCTTCCTTCCTTGCTCTCTCTCTTCATTTCCATCTTCCTCATATTTCTCTTACTGGCATCAGAGACAGAATGTTTACTCATTCCCTACCCCTCCCAATCATCGTCCATACATAACACACATTTCACAGGCTTTACACACAGTTTTTTCAGCATTTACCCGATAAAAAAAAGAGGGATAACGATACATGAAAAATAAATGAATATGTTTTTTTGTGTGGAGCTGTTGCATTAGTGGTAATGCTTTGTTGCCGTTCTTCGTAGTTGTTTAATTCACTGGGTTTAACCAGCTGTCTCATGCATAGCAGCAGCTGGCCGAGTGCATTTTGTTTCTGTGTGTGTGTGTGTGTGTGTGTGTGTGTGTGTGTGTGTGTGTGTGTGTGTGTGTTCACAATCAACTCTAAATGCATTCATCTGGCCATGATACACTACAAAGTATGAGTTCCTGAGCAGCTCCAACAGTGTGTTTTGGTGAATTGGGATACAAACCTGCCGAGGATTTCCAGGAGCTCCGCCACTCCGTTGAAGTGCTCAGTTTCATATATGAACCTGCAGATCAGAAAAAAAACACACACACACACACAGTGACTTGTTATGACACGTAGATAAAGCAAAAGTTCTTGGTTTAAAGCTATAGTGTGTAACTTTTTCTTATAAATGAATGACGGTTAAATTCAAGCCATTGCCAGACGAGTTCACAGAAAGTTGATTAAGCCTATCAGCTCCAAAAAACTCTCTCTGTTTTTCTCTGTATGGACATAGAGCAAAGGGAATAAAATCCATGCGCGATCACTGAAAGCCGACCTCATTTAGGTGTGCCAACAGTGTTGTTGTTATTACCCAGAATTCACCAAAGAGGCAGGAGTTAAGGACTGGAATTGTAGAAATGGTAAAACATCTTCCGTTAACTTCCTGTAAAGTTATCCTTGCATAAAACCTACAGGCCTCCCTGCCTTTCCCTATGGGGTTGATCCAGGCCCGGCCCTGGGCATAGGCAGTATAGGCAAATGCTAGGGGCGCATCCATCCGCAGGGGGCGCCGCTAAAAAAGAAAAAAAAAGAAAAAGGGCTACCAAAACTTTTTTTTTTTTTTTTTTACTAATACTGTTAATACCATAATTTCAAAATATGAGTTAAGCTTAAAATATGACAATTACTGAGGATAGACAAACTATTAAAAAAAATGAAGCGACCCCCCCCCCCCCTCCTCCGATAGACTCTTCCAGATTTCTGGCGATCAGCCAGGTATCTGAACGTAACTTCACCGGTCGGAACCGGAAGAAAAGAGGACAAGCTCTCTCGTGCCAAGGTTAGACTGAAAAGGAAAAGAAGAGGAGGAAAAACGTGACAAAGACAGAGGTAGGCCTACAGTGACGTTAATGTGATGAATGAATAGTGTGCTGCATTGTTTTAGCCGTTGTAGGAGCAGTGTGTTAACTTGCTAGCTTACTTTTGGAAGATGGGTAACGTTACTCCCAGCTTAAATTCATCAGATACATTTAGAAAGATTTTTCAGGTAGCCTACATACGTCATAACTTGCCAAAGTTTGCACTGCTTGTAATGGTTATTAAAAAGCTATTCCTTTTCCACTATAATTAATGGTTGTCAACCTTTGGTTTGTTGTGTTAGTTTACATCAGTGTTAAAAGTGCACAGTATAATAGCTGTTAATATTGCATAGCCTACCTGAGGCAAGTCAAGTTTATTTGTGAGGCACTTTTCAACACAAGGTAAATCAAAGTGCTATACATAAAGCCATGAGATATCATCAGAAGGCTTTATTCTGATTTAATAAAAAGCAGGAGCAAACTTTTCCGTTTGATTGTACCTTACCTATAGCTTTCCATTAGTTACTGCTTCTCTTCACTCTGGTTGGATGCTAAACTGCATTTAATTTTAATTACAATAGTTTAATCTAATCTAATTTCCATTTTAAAGCTTTTCACCATGTATCAATATAAATAATGTAACAACATGTATACTTCTCTTCTCTCTTCAGGTTTTCATTTGAAATACTTTGAGCCACCTGTCCTGCAGACATCTTCTCCACCTTAGCACAGCCCAGTGATGCAGCATGAGGAATAAAGGCTTCACCAATAGACCCAAAGGCAAGAGTAGTCAGGCTGTAGCAAGGTGAGGTGAGCTTGTTGAGATATGAAGATGAGGTCTTAACATCTAAATGTAGACAGCTCTCTGTTGGAATCAAGTTAAATAGCAGTACAAACCAGAGGTCTCTGTCATTTAATTTTGGAATATAGCTTTTGTGTGGAATTATATTCAATGCAAAGTTATGATGTATTTAAACTATACTTGTAATAGATTATAATTTTTAATTTTAACGTCTGCATCTTTCTGTGCATTTTTTAATGTTATGTCACTTGTTTTGTAATATGGTTTTTATTTTCTGGGTTATTTTCTATCTAAAATAAAATGAAATGTCAAAGACAAAGCTATCCAGTTCTGTGTGAGTGTATGAACAGTGGTGGACCTGACTGCAATGCAATGGGGGGCGCCAGCTAAAATCTTGCCTAGGGCGCCAAATTGGTCAGGGCCGGCCCTGGGTTGATCAATAGCATAACGAACTGTGTCTGAAATACAACCCAATGGAAACCTCTGTGAAGAATAACAAGTATGCAGATTATTTCTTATACTGTATATTTTTGGCTGTAAAACAGTGATGATAGCAGTTAACTGGGACAAGTGTGGTGCAGTATTGCAGCTCTCTGCTGCTGTGAAATATATGGCAAACAAATCATCTGCGCTTGGCGAAGGGAAAAGATGAAACATGATTGAACATCAGAGCAGCCTTGTTAGTCGGAGCTGTTTAACCAACCGTTTGAGGGGGATTGTGTCAATGCACAATGACTTAACTCACATGATAGATGCAAGATGGCTGGTCCATTGACTGTTATGAGAGCAAATGTGCACGGTCACGTTTGTGCACGCCCTGGGTCTGCTGGCTTGCATGTGTGACAGAAGCTACTTTAACTGAGCCAGAAAATACAACATGCAGCCTTTTGTGCTTTCTTTTTTTTTGGTTCAAACCTTGTTCAAATTATCAAAAATCAGGACGTTTCTACTTATTTCCCACTATCCTTTCCGTTCGTACAATACTGATAGCTTGGCTTAAAGAATCCAGGAAATGAATGCCCCTCATAAAAAATAAAATACGCATTAGCACCAACACAAAAGTCCTTGTGTGTGTTGTGAAATGATCATGATGTGTTCCAGTGACGCACCCAGCTAAACAAAAATGCATTACACTGGTCGTAAACACAGCTGTTCTCCCTGCTGATGGTCTTCGATGGCTAATGTTTGATTTTTTTTATGTTTAAGTTCCATAAATGGCACCTTTAGAATCCTGTGCATTAAGTCATGGTGGAAGGCAGCGTATACCTGAGGAAGATGTTGTTGATCTGTTTGCGGATGTAGGCTCGGAGGCCCAGTAGTTTTCCATAGACACGGTGCAGGATGGTCTTAAGGTACTCCCTCTCCCTGGGGTCCTCGCTGTCAAACAGCTCCAGGAGCTGTGCGCACACGTGATAATTACACACACACACAAACACAGTATGCTCTTAATATGGTTACTATGTAAGTATGAAGACATTCTACAGACTGGATTTTCTCTCAAACCCCCTCAATCCTACACCCAAAGCTTAATTTTAAACAAATTTTTTAACTACTTTCAACCATAATAAACCTTCAGTAATCCCTAAACATACAATGGCTCCTAAGGGACATAAAGACCTTCAAAATAGTCTCTGGAGTGCCTGCCTCATTTCTTTCTGTTGTGAGAACATTTCACGGCGATGGAATTATATTTTTTACCATCTCCAAAGAGAAAATTAATATTACATGAAGTGTTTTCTCCTCATCAATTTTTAGTAGTAAGTAAAGCTGATTATTGAACGTACAGTTACAGTTGTGGAAGGAGAAGAAATGTGAAGTCTTTAAGTCTTCTTTTTTTCTATTTGCCTCAACCCAGATAACAAAGTGAGAGAGCATTCGGGCAGGGATAAGTTCTTCAAAGCAGTTTCAAAGAGGGGCTTCTTTTATTCATACCTTTCCATAAATCAGATATTTTAGAAACATCTAAGGGCTCTTGATTTGACCAACTGAGGATAAAGAGAGACAAGGTTACCTGCAGGACAAACTTCTGGTCGACGTAGCGTTTTGCCATGGAGGGCTGGAAGTCCGGGCTCTCCAGGAAACGCAGAAAGAACTCGTATCCCAGCTTATGGACGCACAAACAGCAAGTGGTTAGATTTCAAACAGTGTGTCTGCGTTTGTCTCCTATTTAATTAGGTTCACATTTTGGGAATTATTCTCTCTTTTTTTTTTTTTAGACAGAACCTGCCCAGCTATTTTCTCCTGTGTGTAGCTAGCTAAGCTAACAGGTTGCTTGGAGAGAATGGTATTGATCTTCTCCTCGAAACCACAAGGCAATATCATAGCTCCAAATGGCAGCAAGAGGGGACTCCTTTGAAACAGCTGAGCTTTAAGAACCCAGGAATAGTAAGAGGTGACATCAGAAAACTTCACTTGTGCACCGCATGCTCAAGTTTAATGAAAGTAACAATTTATACAAAAAAAGGTCAATAAGTGAGAAAGGGAAAAAGATTTGGACCTCTTGCTTTTGACTAATCTCTTCCTGATGGTGCAGAAGTGACTGTACACCCCCTCCAAATGTCATCTGGTCTATTTAAGGAATGTGAAGTTCTTATTTGTCATAGAGCTCCATTTTGTGATTCAGGCTGATAAAATAGGTACACAAATTTTTGCTTTAAACAGCAGATTTAAGTGATTTGAAGCACCTCAGGTTCAGGTACACTATGCGTCATGTGCAAATAAGCTGAACATTGCATTTACAGCAACGCCAGGTGGGAGTTGTGTGCATTATGGCACTGTCCGCCCTCCCAAATATAGCATACAATATATAGGAGGCTGTTAGGACACTGCATTGTGTTTGACTTTCATAACAAACAAGACAGCTTCCCCACACCTTTTTTTTCGGGCGAAAAAGGACAAAGGTAACACACTTTGCTGAACATTCCATATCTAAGAGAAACTGGAAACTTTTCTTCCCCTTCGTGAACTCATGAAAATGGTCAGATTATGGTCAGAATTATACCACGACAACAACATGACTTTTGTGAATGTGTGACGCACCTGCAGATGCGGCCAGGAGGCTTCGAGTGTCGGCTCATCTTCCTCAGGGTCGAACTCTGGATTCTCGCTTGGCGGGAGAGTCCGGAAGATATTTACAGAGATCTGGAAAAGGAGAAGCAGATTTTGAGATCAGGAAGAACTAAAGGATATACACTACATTCCTGTTAATGTTGCCTGGATGATTGAAAGAAAACAGAGGAAAGTAACAGTTGTGATTTCCCCCAAAAAAATAGGTCTAGGTCCAGGATGATTAGTTGTTGTTTCATAAAGATTTAAATATACAAGAATTTTATAGGATTTAAAGCACACTTAGATGGGTTTCTATTAGCTACATCAAGCAAATAAAATTGCTCAAATAGTAGTGTTAGGTGGGGGTCAGTGAAGAAGCTGTTGCATCAGGGGGAAATAATATCCTGTTTTGTATTTTTACATATATTGTCGGCCATATTTGATGCTGTTCCTAGCGTGTGTTTGAGGACTAATATGCAACCTTACTGCAGGCTGCATCATGATTTATTCAACGGACATTTACTGCATGAAGTAGATCACAACAAGAAAATGTGGTATATCCCAAAGCCCCAGTTCAGCATTATTTGATTTTATTTTCTTAAGCTTTTCCTTCTCTCCATGCCTATTTTTCATTTGTATTAGTACAATTTCTCACTGGAGGGTGATATGGGCTCCTTTTACATGCACATGCAAACCTGACTTGGATTTCAATCTAGAGCTCATCCATAATGCTATAGTAGACAACAGGCATAAGGAACATTCTTCAAGGTTTTGCTTACTGTTACTACAACTATCCTTGTGGTGTGTATTAGCAATGCTATCATTGGCCATGGATGACAATGTTGGTCCAACTGTCAGTTAGTTGGTCCACCACTTATGTGCTACAAATGTTAGCATGCTTACACGCTGGATGGATATGGTGACCGTGGTAAACATTACACCTGCTTTGTGTCCGCATGTTAACGTTGTCATTGTAAGGGTTTTAGCATGCTAATGTTAGCATTAAGCTCAGTGCACTGCCGTCTGAGAACGGCCAGCAGGGCTGAGGAAAAATATAATGCTTAAAAATATTAGGAGCCCTAACTAACACAATTAGCCAAACTTTCTAGGCCTAATCCTGTTCTTTAACCTATGCACTTATTAGCAACTTCAATTATGGAGCTGAAGCTGCTTCCTTGGGAGCCACACATTAAAGCTTTACGTCCACATTCCTTTGATCCCGTCCTCTGTCCTATCAGCATTTTCACATCATGTGGGTATAGCTCTATAACATAATCTATATCCTCTAGTGGCTTTACCTTCTTGCCTCAATCCCCCTTCTTCCTCTCCTCCTTTCTCCATCCCTGTGGACCTTTTGGTGCTGTGTGATTGGTGTCCAAACACTTTCCACCACACTGTCTTTCTTGTCCCTCACTTTTTTTCTATCTCACCATATGTGCAGTCCGTGGCTACTGTTGCAAATTTTTTCTCTCTCCTTTCCTTTCCTCCCCTTTATCTTTGTATCCCTCTCTACCTCTACCCTGTCTTCCTCCATAGCTCCTCAGCTGGGTATCACACTGACCTCCTTCATCCATCCTTTCATCTTCCTTTCTTAGGCTGAAATCCCAATTCTCTTTTTTGGCCCTACCTCTATACCCTTGGCCCTATCACTTGCCATTCGAAAGACAGTTACAACAGCAGCGACCCCCTCTAAAACCTGTCATTTGTTGGCTGTTAAAGTTTTAAACATCTGTTCAGATGAGAACTTAGTGAGAGCAACACGTAAGCATGTTTTATATCACAGAACTGCGTGTTTAAGCGGACCGACCGGTCCTCTACCGGGCTGAGGTGTACTCGATGTGGGCACGGAGCCCCCTCTCCTAGGGCAGAGCTGAGTCTATTTAGTCTGTAGTGTAGAATTTCCAGGTAATGCAAATGATGAGAATGTTGCCTGTGAAATATTGGATAATATGGATATAATATTTGTTAATCCACCATGGTCATTGTTCTTCACTGTCTGAGCCCAAGATTCCACTTTTGGTATTTGGATACTTAGCATTCTATCCCTCTACAAGTCCATTATTATTTCAACCCCTAACCCTCCCTGCCCTCCTACCATCTTGATAGCCTCGGGGTACAGAGGCTCTATGAGGACTCCTCTGCTCGTGGCCACGCTCTCCACCAGCTCATTGAGAGCAGCACGTTTGATCTCTTTCCCCTTCAGGTCGGCAACACAGTCCAGGAAGTCAAACAGCACGCAGCACTGCTGCAGCTTCTTACAGAACAGGTCATGTAACTCTGTAACCGGGGCATCTGGGTGATAGAGAGGTAGGGAGAGAGTAAGAGAAAGAGAGAGAAGCAAAATGTTAGAAATGAAGGTTAAAGGACACAAAAACAAAAGAGAATGCAGGTCAGCCAAATTCATTGGCTTCCCTGAAAGGAGCTTTGTGTTTGTTGTGAGCGTTGGAGTATGCGAGATGTTTTCCACAGGCTACACCTTCTCACAAAGGGTAATGAGGTAAAGAGAGCAGACTACTACTCCACAAACACATTTTGCACACACCCACACACACACCTTCCTCCAGAGGGCTGTGCTGTGTCTCAGTCCTATTACCTGTCAGATTTGTTCTCCAGACCTGTTCGTCACAATGAAACCATCTGCCTGCTGCCGGCCTTCAGATTAAAAACCCTGTACGGGCAAAAACAGCACTCTTCACTGAGGTAGAGAGAGTGGCTGATAACCGTGGATAAGCGAACACATGCGGTGAGTTTTAGATTGATTCTATGGGCCTGAAGGGGTGTTAAACTTAGCAGCTCAGCCTGCTAAGAATTATTGCAAAAAAAAGTTGACAGTACCAAGCTTTGACAGCAGCCGAAAGGGAACGCTTGGTTCTCTTTCAAAGCAACTAGATGATTGATGACTCAATAACTAAAAATAGCAGTGAAGTATTGTTATTGTAGATTCCTATACAAGATTATAAGTGAGATGTATGTGAGGTTCGGTCTGAATAATAATGTGGTGGTCTACACTGAGATAAATTATAAAATACACATCAATCAATCTAGAACAATTCTTCTATTCGCAAAAAGGCTTTTGGGGGATTTCCATCACACCTTTACAGACGCTCCAGAATATAATAGTACATTTATCACATGATAAATTAGACATTTGTCATCTCTGCTTCTCCCCATTAGACACTATTAGTGCCGTATTTTATACTGTTTTATAAAGCCTACCCACTGTTAACTTCTACTGATTGATAAGAGCATCTTCTGTATGCAAGGCTGTACTTCCCAACAGTGCCTTAAGCTAACATCATCACGCCAACATGCTGCACAGCAATGCTAGCATCATTATGTTAAGTGGCTATATTTGTCACCATATAGCCATCTTAGTTTAGCGTGTTGGCATGCATACATTGTTAATTAACACTTCACACAAATTTCCACTGTGGCTCAAGGGATTGTCAGTTTTGTCTTGGACAAAATTATTGACGTGATAGTAGCGCTATAGAAAAAGTTAAGGGATAATCAAAGTCTTTAAAGTCAACCAACAGATCCCTAGAATCATACTACTGCTGCAGCTGAAAAGAAAAATCTCATTATGTATGATTACTTTTACTAAACTCACAAGCTTGTTACTTACTAAGCTGTCAGTGTTGCCTTAATGAAAGTGACCCAATGACCCAAAATTCTGACTGCTGCAAAGCTCAGGGTGCCATGCTACGCAGGGAAAAAAAACTATGATACCACCAACCCAAGGATAATAGTGGGCCTGGCTTGGCCCCTTTATAGGTCTGTACTGGTTGAAAAGTGTTCTTAGTTTTGAACAAAGAATCTCCCTCAGTGCGAAGAAAACAATGCAGCTTTACCGATGGCTGGGAGGCCGTCTAGACTTGACTGAGCAGTTAGAAAGAGGATGATCCCAGGCACACACACACACACACACACACACACACACACACACAGTTACACAGCGGGATCAGATTAGATTTAACCCTTCTTAACCTCGAGGTGGGAAACCTGGGTCAAAAGGAGGGTTAAGAGAGGGGGCAGACTGGAACTCTTCTAGACCCAGACCCCCTCACTTCTTGTGGACACACCAGGACCATCTGCTCCCTTTGGCACAGAGCTTCCCAACAGTGGACAAGGAGTACCCTTTGCTTGATATGCAGAAGCTCCAATACCTCTTAAATGAGTTGAAAATGGCATATTAAGTCACACTCATACACTCAATGGTGGTGTGACGAATATATGCATTCACCAGAGGATTTATTTGAGGTCTAACACATATCAAAACTACCAAGTTGCTGTTTGAAGGCCGAGGTTAGGGACATGGAAACAAAACTTAAATGTGGGATTATCTTCATTTCTGATTCATGTACTATGGATAACACTAAATTTAAATAACTGCATACTGCATTACGATTGACTTTTATTCTGGCAAACTTCTGTGAACTTTTCCTTTTAAGATATGTAGGTGATTGCGTGTATAAAGGGTTATAATACCGGGACTGCTTCTTAGTTTTGGTCGATTCAACGTTCATCACGTGATATGCAAAAACCATCTCTGTCACCTTGCTTTATGCCCCACTACACCTAGGCTTCGTTCAATAGCCATACTTCCCTGCTATTTAGTATGGTAGAAAAAAGATTTGGGATGTCCCAATACATGTGGTCACATACATGTGGAAAAATACCTGTAACTTTTAGTTTTGAAATCAGTATGCCTTTTGTGGCGATTCTGACCCCACAAGCCACTGCACACCGGAAGTGACGTCGCCTTGACTGAGCCTCCGAGTGTAAACAACCAGCAATGCCACGGATATACAAGCAAGAGGCAAGTTCAAGACGCAATGTTATGATGAAATACATTTGTAAAAGTATGTCCCAATTGTATGCCTTCTGCCTGCAGTGCTAACTACATACTTTTTATGATCAGCTCTAGTATGTAGAATAGTAAAAAGAAAGAGTATGCGATTTGGAACGCAGGGCTGGTGTTGACATCTGCTATGGACTTCACATTATTCCTGAGTCGCAGTCATTTCTCAGTGACTGGACAAATGCGCCACGGCTTATTTTACGCACTGTTTTTTTCTGACTGTTTGTGATGGGGGAAAACAAGTGTGAAATGATAAAGAGGGTGACATTTTTCTCTCTTACTTCGCTTCAAGAGCTGTTGTGAGTGTGACTGTGCCAGGCAACCACAAACCCCCCTGGTATAAGTGCTTCTTGGCTGCAGCTTATAGGCCTTTTTATCCTCCTGACCCTTCATCGCTCTCCAACCTCTTCTCTAGAGTGGCATCTTTCCATTCGCATCTTTTCTCTCTCTCCATCCTTCTCTTCTGATTCTTCACAGCCTCCCCACATTTCTCTCTCTCTCTCTCACTCCTTTCCCTCCCTCCATCCTATCCTCCCTCTGTAGACAGACTGTGAAGGTGAAATCTAATCCATTTTTAATGGAGAGTAATTGTATGAAGATGTGCCGCGCGGGGACTGAGAAAAGAGAAGAGAGCGAGGCGAAAAGACGAAGTGAAAGGGAGAGAAATAAAGTGTGTGTGTGTGTGTGTGTGTGTGTGTGTGTGTGTGTGTGTGTGTGTGTGTGTGTGCGTGCGTGCGTGCGTGTGTGTTTGGGTGAGCAAGGGCAACAAGACAAGAGGTGAGAAAAGGAGAGGGAGGACGTAAAGGAATGAAGAGACTGGGCTGGACATGGGATGTGAGAGTGAGTGTGGGAGAGAAAGAAAAAGTGTAGCGAGATGACAGGCACAGACAGAACCACAGTACATACGGCCACCAGTACTACCACACTGTCTATTCTCATGTCACGTAAAGGTAGACATTTTTTTAATATTCAGAAAAATGTATCCCCGAAGTAACAAACAGTGCACAATGAGGGCACTAGCGAGTTAAAAATGAGCGGAGAGAAATTTTCGTTTTCCTGGTGGCTGTGTGCTATAATTAGGTCAAGCAGGTCGCTACAGACCTCATTCATTCAAAGCAGCTTTTAATACCATGTCAGGGTGTGATTAGAATATTAACTAAGACCTTAATCACACAGCGAGGGAGACATTTATGACTGTGCTATTTCCATGTTTCTGATATGTGTGCTGCACTGAATAGGAGACAAGCAGAGCTGTGGTTATAAAGATCCCAAATGCTAAATAAACCAATAGTTAGCCTACATTGTGCTTCTTTGTTTATTTCATCTTTCTTACAGTCAGACTGTGTCGACGCGGCACACCGTTACCTAATAACATTACCGCAGTTATAAAAGCATGTTAAAACAAACTGTCAGTAAGGCTTACACAGCACACACTGTTTTTTTTAAGGAAAAAGCAACTGCACCCTCATTTATTTTTCAAACAGCATGCTATCATTGCTAATAAGAAATACATCAAGCTTTGTATTGCTGTTCTTTTGTGTCTCTTTCTGCTCTTCTTCATGTGACCGTGATAGATAGAGGATCTTTTCAAAGTGCACATGCCCCAGGAATTATTCATTTAGCAGAAATTCATCTCCGGGCTCTGTAGTTCCACTCTGCTCTAAACGTAGCGTTTTAGCATCTTTCAGCTAGTTGTTTTGTTCTTACACACAATATTACACTGTTTTGATTCACCCTCACGGCTCTCTTCGTCCACTTTTCAAGATACAGGCCACTATTTTTAGTTTATTTTTAAATAAAAGAGCCAGCTGGTGAACACAGTGGACAGCACTCAGCAGCTAAAGTCCCAGATATTTCTCCAATGATTACTTACAAATAGAGGAAAAAGTAGATTTGAATTACATTGGGAAATCATCTTTAAAGTGTGTTTGTGTGCATTAAAGCTGGGGTGGGTAACTTTTTCACTTTAATATTTGGCAAAAAATGTCATATTAGCCATTCAGCTATATGTAGGTGAAGTGGTCTGAGAATATCTACTCATCACTTTGCTCTCCCCTGCCTCTGTGTGCCGCCCCCATAAAATAAATCTGCACCAATAACACTTCTTCACACTGTTCAAATTTAAGTTTTTTTATCATAAGCATTAGTCAAACAGTAGTAGTACATTTGTTGGGGACTATTTAAGGTCGCGGATTAACACACATTGGGTGCTCAAGCAAGTATCTGCAGCAGGGTGATGTTTTTCAGATTGAGTCAAAATAAACTACATTACCCATGTTCATTGGAAATGTAGGAACATGTCACCCAGTGTTCCAGTGCAGCTCACTGTTGTGTTCACCGTGAAAAAGATGCATCAGGCTTTGACCAAACAGAAATGATTGTGAGTATGATTGGTTCCATTTTGGCTTTGGTCTTTTCATAGGGTGTGGTGACAGTTAGAAAAATAGGGAGTATGCGTTCAGAGGTACTGTATCCTTTGAATACACATACATGAGGATGATGGAGAGAAAAAAAAGACGAGTTGAACCACAGAAAGAGGGGGGAAAGGACAGTGTGTGATAGGGAAGATTGTGGGCGCGAGAGAAGGTACAGGGGTAGGTGAGTTTGGCAATAACAAAAAAAGGAGCGGTAATGTATAAGACAGAGCAGTGCAAAGCAACCCGCAAAACAGCGATGAAAAAAACACAAACACACAGCTGCACACATCTAAATATAGTGCTGCTGGAGAGAGAGAGAGAGAGAGCGAGAGAGAGAGAGAGAGAGAGAGAGAGAGAGACAGAGGAGGAGGAGAGGGAGAATCTGGGGAGGAGAGGGGAGGGTTAAAAGATGACATCATCCCCTTCATCCTCCCTCCTGATTCTCTCTCTCTCTCTCTCATCTCTCCATCACTAGGTACCTCCCTTCTTTTCCCTCCCTCCATCCCCCCCACCTCCATCTCTACCCATCAATCTCTCCAAGGCTTTTTTCCCTTTCTCCGTTTTCAAATGAGGGAGTACAGCTCTAGCCCCTAAATAACAGTTATTCTGTTTTTTGTGTGTGTGTGTGTGTGTGTGTGTGTGTGTGTGTGTGTGTGTGTGTGTGTGTGTGTGTGTGTGTGTGTGTGTGTGTGTGTGTGTGTGTGTGTGTGTGTGTGTGTGTGTGCGCGCGTGTGTGTACGCATGTGCGTGCATGTGTGACGGAGAGAGATGGAAAGAGGAGGGCAGCTTCTGGTTTTAGCTTCCACCCAAGCCGCCTCTGCACCTCTGTCATTAAGCACACACGTACGTACACACACACACGCATACACACACACACTCTCTCGCTCATCCTCAATGCACACATACAGTGACGCATGAAGGAGGAGAGGACGGGGAGGGGGAAGATGGGAGAAAAGAGACAGGATGAGATAGAGGCATATATAATAGTTATAAATAGGAGAAGGGAGCTACAGCAGCAGCCATCAAAAGTGAGACACCATGCTGCAGGGTGTCTGTCGGGGCAGTAGAAATATCACCTTAAAGGGTTTAAGTGATGAGCATTAAGTCCATCTCTGAATAATCTAATCCCCCTAATAAGACATCCTCGAACATGACAAACGGGTGCGGCACATTATCCATTTCCCTGCTTCTAAACATTGATTGGAAAAGGAAAGATGAGGAGGGATGTTGTCACGTGGGATTGAATACCCCTCCTCCCCACCTTCCCCCCCCACCTCCCCCCCCCCCCCCCACCCGTCATCCATCTTCAGGTGTTTTTTTTTCAAGAACACATCAGGAGAGTAAATAGCTATTTACCTGACAAGGAAGAACAGGACAAATCATCCCGCTGCTTTAAATGAGAGCAGGAAATACTCGGAAAGTGCCACTTGGTGACAGTACGGAGAATAGGTAATGAGCATGTAACATGTAAATAGAGTGTATGTACAGACTAATGCATGTAACATGTAAATAGAGTGTATGTACAGACTAATGCCAGAAACAGGGAGAGTGTAAAATGAACACATTTGCAGACATGTTTGTGTTCTCTCGTCAGAGGACGTTGTGTTTTGACTCTTTTCAGGTAACCTGTCTGTTTGGGAGACAGACTTGTATTTTAAGAATGGTTTGACTGTTTTAATGGTTATAGTATGGAAGAAATCAGATCAAATGACAGTCATGGTGTTTTGTCGTGTTTCATTTTCTCAATGTTGATGGAAGTGCACAGCCAAAGAATAATAGAGACAAACTTATTATCCTTTTTATAGAGCATTCTATCATCTTTCAGCAAAAAAAGTTACAAGGATGGTGTCCTTGGATTCGGTTTTGATGGAGGTTTGTGCTCAATGGCACACTATCCTTTTTATCTCTTGAGCTTACACTATGAAAGTCTGAGCTTAAACAAGTCATTATTAGGTCCATTGGGGCTGTCCTTAAAATTGTGCAAAAATTCAGCTAAATTCTGCAGAATCTTTGATCATTAACAATTTTTATAAACTGAAGTTTTTCTTTCTAAATTCAAACTACCAACGGCTAAGGAGAAACTCGTTAATTTTTAAACACGAAAGTGTATCTGAAGGCCTTTACTTTACAGCAGCATTGTTTTATAAGGGGCAGAGGATTTCAAAACGCGGCACAAAGTCTTAATGCGCTGTATTCAATTCAGACAGAAAAGTCCCTTTCCCTCTCTAACAAAGGCAGGGGGAGAAGGCTAAGTCATGGAAAAAGATTAAGTGGTACACTAAGCCCATCTTTATATAATCCAATGACACTAATAATACACATTCCCAGCACACGGCATAATGAACAGAGACCTGTGTGTGGGTGTTATGGGCTGGGGTTCATGCCTGTATGATCTGTTGGCTGTAATTTGCTTTGTTGCTTACTCAGCCTATACTCAGCTGAATTGCTATCAATAAATAGGTTTCTCAGGCACAGTCCAAATTCTCTCTGTCCGCTGAATGACTGGCAGGGATTTTTAGAGATTAAAAAAAAATTCTCCTCCGACAGCAATATTTGCCCTGAAAAAATGTAAACACGAATTTGTGACAGTAGGCAAACAAATATTGCAGACGGTTATCCCAGCTGGAGATACATGCTTAACATTTGATCAGCAGCTTTGTAATCCTGACTTGTTGAATAATAATCCGTTGGTTTGCTGTGAGTCACATACATCATCAGGCACAGTGCTTTCCACATTGCCACTGCTCCTCTTCACACACCAGGATACGTGACAAATAAAAAATTTAAAATAAATCTCACATTCGATTAAGCCCTTTGACAAAAGCCGGCTGTGAATCATTGCAAACAGTTTACTATCTAATCCCGTCTAAAACAAATCTCCTTTGACAACTTCCTTCAGGATTGACACACGTCTTATTTCCCTCGTTTACTCTGCTAAACACGGCCTCAGAACCAAAAGATCATCTTTAAGGGTGGAGTCAGTGATTCTGGAGAAAGCTTGTTGTCAGAATGACTTTTTTGTCAAAATGAGTGAATATCTCCTCATGCTGTACGTAAAAGAAAATCTGGTGTTAGTACCCAGCCTAGAATCTGTAAACTGTTATGTGAAACAACTGGTGCCAACCGTAGCACGCAGCATTCATCGTTTACAGAGCCTGGGCTGGCTATTCACAGTGGATTAATTTTTCATTGCACACACAGTACGGACAGGACTCATGAGGAGATATTCACTAATTTTGACAAAAATATATACAGTATGTTGACAACAAGCATTGTCCAGGATCCCTGACTCCACCTTTAACAGTGAGAAGCCCCACAATGGTGATTCCATCAAAGAGCTTATTTGCCCTTGCATCAACTCATTCCTTTTACAATCAACTCTCTTCTTGGGTGACACAGCAGTTTTTGTGGGTTATTGCATTGCTTGGCGTTTCATTACATCCTCTCCCCTGCAATATCCTATGCCTTTTTTTCCCTTTTCTTTTATATCTGGCCTTCTCTCCTCCAGCTGTCAACTTAATGTTCAGTCATTTCCTTTTTCCTCATCCACTCCGTTTCTTTCATCACCCCATCACCCTCCACCGTCACTTTTCATCCCCCACTCTCACTCCTAATTGATCTGAGAGCAGCAGAGAGCAAAAGACTACTCCGTGCCTTCTGTAACCCAATACCAGTCCCATCCAGCTGGCCTCTCCCTTACCACCCCCCCCCCCCACACACACACACACACACACACACACACACACACACACACACACACACGGATACGGATTTCAGTGATTGTGTCTAAATTACTCATTGTCAATGTTGTTTTCTTATGGGGAGCCTTGACAGTAGGCTAAAAGGGAAAATGTAATTAAATCCACTCTAAAATTTTAAATAATGTGTCAATTCAATGAAGTACAAGTTCAGAAAAGAAAGTCAGAAGTTTGTTTTGCATTTCCCCTTCACAAGAGTTTTTATTTATTTATTCATAAGCATAACTTGCTGCAATTTGTTTGTTTTTTGGGGGTGAGGGGGGTTTAAGGCTGGTGCAGCAAGTCCTTAGATTGATATTCTTCCCTTGTACTATTATTTTTTATAAGGTGGTCTTAAAGCTCCCATATTATACACTTTTCAGTTCTATTATACACCATATTATATGGTCTTAGTGGTCCCTAATAAGTTTTTCTTCAATTGTTTGCTGAAAAAAACTTTCAGATAATGTATTGTACTATGTTGATGTTCAGCTAATCTCACAATGGCCTATTTTTTAAAAAGAGCTGCAGCTCCCCTCGTAAATATACAATCTTTGAGCTCCCCCCGCCCCCTGTCCGGAAGCGAAGCCAGATACGCCTCGCCCTCTGTCTGTTTGTAAACAATGATGACGTATAGCCTGTTAGCACAGTTAGGTTTAGCCTACCCATGAGAAGAACCAAGTCTAGTGCTAGTAACGCACTTTGAACAGTTTGACATGACCTATCCTTGTCTACATGAAAGACTATGTTCATACAGATGCACTGACAGCCACACGCTAATGGAAACGGCATGTTCACAATAAAAATGCTGCAAAAGATGGTGGCTACTGTGAAGCTAGCTCGGGAGCTAGCTGCTAACAATACCACTAAAATCAGTGAAAAAATGATCTTCAAAGTCAGACTTCTTCAGTATACATTCCAATCCTTTGTCCTATTAAAAACGAGGCATTTCCAGACTAGTGTGGGGAATAGAAATATGTTTTTATGAGCAAAAGCTGAATGCTTGTCCCAAAGCTAATAGCTATACACCAGTCAGGCAAAAATACCAATAAAAACATTTATTTCAGTTTGAAAAAAAGCACAAGTAGCTTCCTATCCGTTGTGTTATTAAAAACGAGGCTGCTGTGGTTAAAGGGATAGTTCAGGATTTTGGACATAGGGCCTGATTCCCAAGTTAGCCTGAGTGTTATTTATCATTGGAGACAGTTTTCAACACATTTCATTCAGTCCTTCTAGTTGCAGAGTTGGCTCGTGCTAGGCTAGCGCACGGGATTGGGGTCAAGCAGAGCTGCTACTAAAACAGTCTTACCCACTCCACAGTACACCTGAGGCTAATCAATTATAACGCTAGACTATCGATGTAAATGTCTGTGTTGATAGAATCATTTTAGAAATAAAAACAACCTCGCATTGCATGAATTATCGCATTTTGAGGGACTACTTTCTCAGCCGAAGCGGAATTTTACTTTGCTATGTAACCGAATCACTACAGCAGAAAGTAAACAGAGCAGCGTGGGACAGAAACTGAAACGAACGACTAGGCAACATGGTGCGTCAGTGTGCATTCAGGAATTGTACAAATAAACCCTACAGATGGACACCACAAGGTTTCCACAAATTTCCAGTGCGAGATCCAGAAAGGACGCAACTGTGGCTTGTTGCTGCTGGCTTGGACATCAATACACCGGCGGAAACTGTTCGCGAACGGTGTATTTGTAGCGATAATTTCAGACCGGACGACTTCGAGAAAACCCGCAATAAGAAATCCCTGAAAACTAATGCTGTGCCATATCCGTCTTTTCAGATGCACCAACAGCCACTGATGAACAGGTAATAACTTTTGGAAGGCTACACTAGCTAATAAAGCTTGCCCCTTTCATAATATAGCCTACTGATAGATTGATGATGACGTGCATTTTGGAGAGTGACAACGTTAGCTAATGGTATAGCTACAGGTACCTGGCGGGGCTAATTGCAAACTCCCGTTGTTCTGTCCCGGTCCTCTACTGCAGCTCCAGCGGGGGCTGTCTGTCTCTATAGACGCTCTTTCTCTTTCTGCCCTTTGCGCATCCATCTCTCTCAGTTCTTCATCAGTGTATTCCGGCTCGTACAGGTACGGTTCGACAACAAATTCCTCATAATCACTTTAAAAGCAGACGCATCGCTCAGTCCTCCAAACGTGGCCATATCTTGTTTATTGAATAGGCTAATAAAATTCCTTCGTGCACTGTAGCGGCAGGTGAAATACCTATTATAGATCCGGTAACCTAGGTATCAGTCCGCCGATGCCGCATAAACACTGCTGCTGAGACACACCAAGTCTCTCAAAATGCAATATGCAAGGTTGTTTTTATTTCTAAAATGATTCTATCAACACAGACATTTACATCTGTAGTCTAGCGTTATAATTGATTAGCCTCGGGTGTACTGTGGAGTGGGTGAGACTGTTTTAGTAGCAGCTCTGCTTGACCCCAATCCCGTGCGCTAGCCTAGCACGAGCCAACTCTGCAACTAGAAGGACTGAATGAAATGTGTTGAAAACTGTCTCCACTGATAAATAACACTCAGGCTAACTTGGGAATCAGGCCCTATGTCCAAAATCCTGAACTATCCCTTGTGGTTAAGATAAATTAGTGGATTATGCAACATTCATCATGTTTTGCCGTACTACAGGCATCTTGTCGCTTAGCAACAAGCAAACAACATGGGGGTGAAGGAATATTTTTCGAGAGGATCTCGGGGCCGTGGACCAATAAGAAATAGGGGGGTGGACTGCACAGTGGAAGCTTCTGGCTTTCCAGTTTTTGACGTCAGAAACGGGGAGAATTCTGGAGTATATTGGGTGGAGAGGTGGAGAGTTTCAGAAAAGGGGAGAGTGAGAAAAGGAGAGAGCTTTCTTTTTTTGATACTTTGGCAGTCTGTAGGCACACCGTAGACCCATAATTATGTTCAAAAACATCGGAATAGTGCATTTGCACAATATGGGAGCTTTAAAGATTTCCTGACGCACATGGCATGTTCTCCTTCTAATCCCTTCATTGTTCGCTGTGAGAATGGCCCATTTTTGGAGTTCATTATGAAACGAGCAGCAGTATATTTGTGTTCCTTCTCAGACAGCAGTGGGAGCATTTCAAATGCATTTGCTATCAGTCCATAGAAACAAAAGGCTTGCAGGAAGCAAGCTTTGAACTACAACATCCAGTGGGCTGATAGCAGAATCAGACAAATGTTTTGATGCAATACTGCAAGACACCCTGGTTTGCATAACGATTGACTACCTGCTGTTTTGCAATAGGGTTCATTATTTCTGAGAGTATAGGCAGATGAACTGATCCCTCACATCACTACTACCTATGTGTCACACTACATTTAATTCTTCCTGTGATCTCACTGTGGTTCTACTCACCATCTTTTTCTGTGTGCATCAAAGCCTGAATCGATTACATTGTCTGTAGTGCTCATTGTATATCTTCAGGGAGTTTTGCTGCTTTTAGAGATGCTTAAATGCTACCGCCTACCAGCAAGATGGGTTTTGATGCAGGTGCAGGAGATTTAAATTGCACTTAGACATGGTGGTGCTAGGTTGCATGCTGAAAGATGTTTGCATGAAAAAATCTGAGTATAAATTACTTGATGCGAGTGCTTTCTTATAAAAAAAAATTCTATTGAGCTGTTTCAAGGATTCAGCACCCAAGTAGTCGAGGTGAGCGTGTTGATTGATAATCAAAACAGCAATTAGGCCTGCTGCTGCATTCACTTGGTGTTGGAGATAATAGTAAACAACCAGGTATCAATGTTTGATGAGAGGGAATCCAACACCACAGTTGACTGTAAGAAACAGTTCTGGTCAAAAAAAGTAATAATTGAAATTCACTTGCATTTCATCTATCTTTGAAATCTCTATCTCTTTCATTTTATCTGCTGTTGTTTATACCAGATTTATTTTTCCTTTTAAATAGGATGACAATATAGCACAGTTTGTAACACAGTTTACAGGAATGGTTTGAGAATGATCATTTTGTGAATTCCAAATACATACATACATCTTTGCTAATGCCCTCCTTTTCAAATGTAGAAAATAAGGCACATTAGGCCAAGATGGGCAGGAAGACTGTTTTCTATTTTTGCATTTCCTCTCTGAGCTCCTGCTGAGGGATAGCTGCTGGCAGCCACACTGTTCCCCTAGATCTCAAGATAGAGCAGACAATGTCCCATGATCGCCCTGCGCACGTACAAACGATTTACACATTCAGAAACACACACCCCCGGCCTTAATAAACACTCAGCGGCTAAAAAAAAACTTCCTTGTGATTTCATCCTGCATAGTAAAACCCACAAACGTCAGATCTATACCTAAACTACATACATTTCCATGCTTCACACTATTCTATTGGTAATTACATTTCTATGCACAATAATATTTCTACCTTTCGTTGAGGCTGTCTTACTCACAGTGACGACGGTTCTATTTGCAGTGATATAATTACATTTCAGTTCCTACTCCTACGGATCGTTGTTGTTAATATTTCAACACAAACAGCGACGATGATGCGTCTACTTTGACGCCGCGGTGGTAGTAATGTCACGTGTTTACCTGCCGTCGTGACATTGACATACAATGACGGTTTGTTTTCTATCCACACCGAAGACATGTTTCATCCCTCAAGTGGTTATACTTTTTTCACAGACCCAATAGCATCGGGCGGAATGTGTGTTTTCGTCTGGATGACTAATCCTTGGTGTTAAGTCGAATCACAATGCAGGCCTAGTGGTCTAGCAAAAGCTGATCACATTCTGATTGCCGAGCATGCTGTGTGCATACATGAAGAACGTGTACTATCATGTGTTTTGCATTCAAAAGATAAGATTGAGCTGCTTTTTTTTTTATTTTTTTTTTTTTTTGAACACCCAGTGTAGGGAGGGAGCAGCAGAGGAAGTCTACAAAATAGTCACAGAGGTATTTGAAACTGAGCATATCTCAAGGTCAACAGTGGGGAATCCATTACTGACATGCCAAGTGGAAGGATCATCTACTATTGATTCTTGTATTCTTGTGTTTAAGAAAAAAATAAATTTGAATCACTTTTGTGAAAAATGTCTCTGGTGTCTAAAGACAAAAGTGTTAAAAATAAGTTTGTTATTCTGCTGACTAGATGCTGGCAATGTGACCTTAGTCTGGTTAGCCTGCCAGCGACAGCACAACACCCGTGACCAAGAGCTCGACTAATGTTGGTGTCCCCAGGGGAGAGCATCTCGGCTGTGGAGGAGGGCTGAGAGCTAGCAGCCTGCTCTCTGGTGAGACAGAGAGAGCTGCAGTGTAACTGAAGACACCAAGGAGGCTAAAGACCAACTCAATAATCACTTCTGATAAATCTGACTCAAGTAACATTGTATAGCATAAAACTATGGCATAATAAATAATAGATCAGTTTGGCAAATTTGTGCCATTATGAAACCCAGGCTGATATCATGGCTGAATAATATACAACACTGCCAATGCAGAGCTTACGCATGTTTCACTAAATGAAACCAGTTCTCAACAGTAGCCTACCTCAGTTGTCTAAAAGCAGTTAGCAGTCTTTTACTGTTGAATGTTGTTATTTTTGGCAAATTTCCACGTTCGCTGTTTAGGTAGTTTAACTAGTTTAATAGATAGGTACGGGTGTGTATGGCTGACCCCATAGATAGAAAGCTTAATATGTATCTAGCTTGCTAGCAAGAGAGCTGTTACACTATAATGGTCCACGTTAGCAGGTTAGGTTGTTTAGATAAAGCTGGGTAAACTAGCTAAATAAGCTAGTTAGCTAGCAAAGGTTACGTAGACAGACAGACAGACAGACAGACAGACAGACAGACAGACAGACAGACAGACAGACAGATAGACAGATAGACAGATAGACAGATAGACAGATAGACAGATAGATAGATAGATAGATAGATAGATAGATAGATAGATAGATAGATAGATAGATAGATAGATAGATAGATAGATAGATAGATAGATAGATAGATAGATAGATAGATAGATAGATAGATAGACTGACTGACCCCTTCATTTCCAAGCCCATTTTACTGGTCCCCTTGCAGCCTATTTTATCATAAAATGTACAGAGAAAGTAATGGGGGGGGGGATTTTGTGTCTGAAATCATTTTTGATACCCGCCTGGTGGCACTATAACTGTGTGCTAGCACTTATTAAATACTTTAATGTGTCTAAGTCCCAGAGAAACACTTGGAGCCCTGGTGTGACTCAGCCTAATCATCACCTCATTTGGGGCCCTGTCTAAGAGAATTCAGCCGTACTTACATCAAAGCTACAGTTTTTTTTACAGGAACATTTAGACAGTGAAATGAGATAACACATTTGAAATGGAGTGAATGCTTTGTAGACAGACTAACTGTTTCTGATCCCAGTAGGATTTAACCTGCAGGGTGCTGTGTTTTTATGAAATGGACCCTGGAGAAAAATAGGCTTCACACTTGAAACATGTATTGAGATAGACATAAACTGACCACTGCAGTACAGTGCCACCACTTCAGAATCCAGCACTGGTCCAAGAACACAGTGTCCTGAAGAGGGGTGAAATGCCTCTGCCTTTGTCAGTGTTCCCCGCAGGCACATGTCCAAACAGTAATACACTGTAAAAGGAATTATAAGGACCTTGTATCCTTCACCCATCATATTTTGATTCATTGGCTGCCTTGGCCATCCCTTTATTAGTCCGTCGAGAGTTCAAGATCAGTCCACAGTTTACGGAAGTGCGAAGTTATCTCACCCTAAGATTAAATTCTCCATGTTTAGAAATCATTTAGTTATTATTTACTTGTCTCTGTGTGTGTGTGTGTGTGTGTGTGTGTGTGTGTGTGTGTGTGTGTGTGTGTGTGTGTGTGTGTGTGTGTGTGTGTGTGTGCTTGCGTGTGTGTGTGTGCGTGCTTGCGTGTGTGTGTGTGCGTGCTTGCGTGTGTGAGAGAGAGTGTGTGTGTGTGTGTGTGTGTGTGTGTGTGTGTGTGTGTGTGTGTGTGTGTGTGTGTGTGTGTGTGTGTGTGTGTGTGTGTGAGTGTGAGAGTGAGGGTGTGGGTGTGTGTGTGTGTGTGTGTGTGTGTGTGTGTGTGTGTGTGTGTGTGTGTGTGTGTGTGTGCTAATGCTCCTGTTATTATGATGTGACACTAAACACCTTTAGAGAGATTCTTGGGGGCTCACTCTCAAGTACAGAACATCCGCTCTGAAGCTAAATGGAAAGTAAACGCTGGTTCAGTGATATACCAGCAAGATACATGTTCGTTCTTTTAAGGTTTCATGGTGAATGGCAATCTGTCTGTATGGCAACAACAAAAAAATTCACGGATCATAAGACTTTGTACAAATAATGTTGAAGGATTGCATTCTTGCTCACAGGTTGAGAGCATTTTAAAACACTTTGGCTCTTGTCTTAGCCCAATCAAGGAAGATCCCAAAATGGTTGCACATCCTTTTATATCCATATCGTCAATGAATCAATATCTGGCAATACTGCCAAACCCCAGATGAATGAAAAATGTTCAGCGTCAACATTTAAAAAATTCAAACTACAAGCCCATCCACTGCCCTAATTTCTAGATCCTTAATGTAATGACCCATCCCCTATATTGACTCTGAAATTTGGTGTTGGACATATTCAAATAGTGCAAAATCAATCCTACAGACCCCTAGAGATACAGAGGAGGATTTGACTAATTAACTGATTTGTTTTTCTTCTTCAAAGCTCCATTAAACCTGCCTTAGGTACTCTTACTAAAAACATGTTTTATGTGATTTGTTTTGTTGTTCAAGTTAGCGTAAATGTTATTTTTAAAGGCTGATATATCCCACACACTACTTTACATAATATTAAAAGATGCAGGCTGTGGCTCCACTGCATTGAGGCTACTATTGATGGGGAAATACGATTAATGTGTATCTATGCCACAGCTAGATTAACTTTCATGACACATACAAGATGCAATATATGCATAATACATAGTGGACACCCAAGATGTCTTGAGAGGAACTGACCAGTGACTTGACCTGTTTCAAGAGCAGAGCCAATCATGAGGGGAAAAAACTGCCAGGCACTGAATTGGTGCCATCAAATGAAGCAGATACACTGTTGGGTAACAATTTATGATGTTGACTGAATTGCATCGGCAATGTCCATCCCTAGAGGCCGTTTCCTGGCAGCGTACAAGTGTTTCAGGGCAGATTTTACCTTTAATGCAGCTTACCAGCTTTTTCTTTTGTCACATCGTCTTCATTGTTATATCTGCCATGTCTTTTCTGTGTCAATTATGTTTCATATTAAGCCCCGAAAGTGTGAGCAAGGAATAAAGCTTTGCTCAGGGCTTAAAGTGAAAGAGATGTGCCACTCTTTTCAGGAGGAGGGCTTCAAATTAACAATGGGAAGGATGTGATTCCCTGGAGGGCAAAAACACCCACAAGTCTGGCTACACTTGGCCTACATATATACACTGCCCGCTACAGAAGGCTGCTGCAGGATCTTACTATCAGTTCCTCCAGGGGATCCCGAAACCAGTGCCGCAGAGGTGCAGCAGCCATGTGATAACTGGGACTTTGTTCTTTGAAGGCCACAGCACATATGCACCGAGAGGTCTGAACCAAAGGTGCTGTAAAGGATGTAATAAAAAACCCTCCATCATCATGCCACGCACACATGCCTGAGCCGATGCTAGTGCAAAATAAGGCGTAAAAACACACAAGAGCCTCACACACTTCATACCATGTCTAAAAGCAGAAAGGTCTTCTCTTCACAGGGGGTTAATAGGAAGAGATTGCAGGCTACATGAAAGGCGGAGTAACCTTATAAAGAGAGGTCGAAGGCATATACGTATACAATAACTTATAATATGCCCTTGTGCTGCATACACATGTTGGAAAGAAAGAGTAGGAAGATACGCAAGGTGAGGTTGAGGCGTAGATAAATAAATAGAGATAGAGCAGTTTCAGAGAAAGCAAATAGCGAAGGTGAAGGAACGTAAAGGGGGAGGTCTTGTTTACTGTTTAAACCATGAGAAAAAGGCGCAAAAGTCCATCGATTTGGACATCTCTGAAGTTTAACTCACTGTCCAAATATGAATATATATTTTAGGGTTTAAAGCAAAATAGGGTATATGCTAAAACTTAGTGTAAAAGTAGCACATGCATAGCATTACCATTATGTCAGTGACACCAGGCTTAACTTAGCTAACATTAGCCACTTAAAAACTACTGGTCATACCAGATCAAGTCAGGCTGTAGCAGCAAAACCTCTTGGTCTTTCAAGTTAAGTAAGGCCAGGGTTTGTTATACAGTATTTCTTATGAATGAAACTTTTCTTTTGCAAGATGTATGATTTCTTCATTTAAAATAACATTGTGTGGCTATAAAGTATGAAACTGAATAGACCAGCTTTCTCTATCTTTAGGTCATTCTTATCAGGGATGAGAAACGTTTCATATTTATTTTCTTTTTTGCCCACTAACCATGCTGATCTTCACTCAAGGGGTGCATCTCCATTATTTTGTTTTGTTGTTTGTGTATTTGTTTTGTTATTCAATTGACTTTTAGTGTAAAATAGGTCAGAAATGGATGAGAATTGCTCAACTCAAGCGCCCGGAGCCAGAGGGGACATCTTAAAATGTCTTGCTTTGTAGGGGGCGCCCTTAGTTCAGTTGGTAGGGCGTCCCCCCCATGGGCCTCGGCCAGCAGCGGACCCGGGTTCGATTCCAGCCCGCAGTCGTTCTCTGCATGTCACTCCCCTCTCTGCCCCATTTCAACTCTGTCTCTACACTATCAATAAAGCATAAAAATGCCCAAAAAAATATCTTAAAAAAAATAATAATAATTCTTGCTTTGTTGAAGAAAACCAGAAAAATCCCCACATTTCAAGAAAAACGAATAAATTGCATTATTACATCGATAAGCATAATTAGTTCTCTGTTGGATGGGGAAAACTATTTTCTAACTATGACACAAATCCCCACCCAGAACCTCTCTGCAGTTCGGCCTCTTATTTAGACAGCCTGACTGTATAAAAAGAAAACCAGTGGGTTCTATTTATTTGCAGTCTTGTTGTGAGAGGATATTGAACAAGCTCACTAGGATCAAAAGGGCTAGGTGTAGTAACATTAGCTCTACCCAAATAGTGCCGCTACGACTGCCTCAATTGGGGATGTCACACTGGTCTAAATGTCAAGTACCTTACGTATCCACAGAAGTGTGTTTTATTGTATTAATTGTAATATTGTATGTATCATAGTTTGAGGTTTATTTTTTTGCAACAACGCCATTATGACGCCAATCTCATTCTTAGCTGTGGTCTATCAAGAGGGAAGGCCTTCTAATGCAGAGATGCCTCTCCCATTTCCCCACCACTGGATCTTTGACGGTTGTGTTTTAATGGGTGTGTAAGTGGTCCATATCCAGCTCAGCGTCTCTGCATGCATGAGATTCAACTTGAACGTTTGTTGGACAAACCCTTTCTCAGCCACATAGCTTGAAGCATGTTTTCTTCAACAACAACAAAAAGACACAGTACTCTATTTTAATAAGCATCTACATCACAACACAAAGCAAACACTAAATGCTTTTGTGATACCTGAACCAAATCAAGTTTTTAACGGGTTGTGTTGCAGTACGGCTTGTTGCCCCGAATTGCTGGGTTTTGAATGAAAAAGTTTTGACTCAATTTGTCTGCTGAATTATCAATATTATGCAATGTTATGTAGCCTATTAAGATCAACCAGATCGTACACAGCAACTCGTATTTCAGCTTCATAGTTCACTCTGAATAGCAGTGAACTATGTGAAATAGTCCCAATATGTTTGTATCACAATGTAGCCTATCGTGATATATCAAATATCATGATGCGTATCTTATCGTTAAGTCCTTGCCAAATGCCATATAGTTTTTGGTGATCTTATTGGACTGTGGTTGGCCTTTCACTATAATGTAGTAACTACTTTTTTGACATTGACCCATATAAAGCTGTGTGTCTCTCTCACCTTTGAGCAGGGGAAGTGGGGTGAGCTCCACCTGGGAGCTCTGGTAGCGGAACTGGGACGAGCTGTGGGACCTCCGCTGCCGGGCCCTGCGCATGGACCTGCGCGGGAAGCCGTCCACCTTCTCCGCCGACGGCACCGAGAAGCTAGTGGTGGGCGAGGACGGGCTGGTCGGGGGCAGCTTGGTCGTCTCCATGGTGACGTTGTATCTGGGGGTCGGTGTGTGCGTTGAGTGTGTGCGTGCCTTTTTGCCTGCGTAAAGAGGTGCTTAAGTGGGGGGAATGGGGGAGAGGATGGATCCTGGATTCTGGATCTCAGATGGGTTTTTATCAATTGATTAGGATGAATAGACGCTCCGGGGTAGTGATGGAGAAGGGAGGAGGAGGAGGAGACGGATGAGAGATAAAGGGATATAGGGGAGGGTGCAGAGGTGGAGGAAAGGTGAGGAGAGCGAAATTCTTCTTCTGGATGCCCAGTCCCGTGCTGTGCGCCTCGATGTCTGTATCAGAGCCGGACTGGAAATGGCAGCAGCAGCAGCATCCTTGAATCTTCCGGAGTTTTTTTTTTTTTTTTTTTTTTCACGCACAGGTGAATAATCGCTTGTGTATCATCCCCGTGGAGGAGTAGGCTATTGCCCTGAACAGCTACCAGATGATGCTCAAGACAGGCGCGTCTCCTCTCACACACACAAACACACACACGCTCACGCGCACACTCACACACCTCTCTGCTGCTGCTGTATTGGCGTCACACAAACACGCGCTAAGTCATGGGCCTCAATTTGGATATGTATTTCTATAATTGATCACACGGCTCCTTTTGCGGGAAGAAATCACTGCAATCACGCGCCAACGACTATGGCTAACGTCCTCCTGTTTATCCAGATCGCAAACAAACAAAACAAACGGAGCCCCCAGGTCAGTTGTAGGCTATGGCTCGTTTCTCCTCCCTGGTCAATTCAATCAGTGATGATCGGTCCTGGCGGTGGATGATGATATCATAAAATCATCAATCTGGGCCCACCTCGGCTGCCGCATCACTCTTGTCCTTCTCGCTCGTTTCTAAAGGCTAACGGATCCTCTTTCGGCCGCACCTGCTTATTTGGGATTTTTCTTTTTATATTAGGCTATTATTCTCCTCAAAGGTGGATAATGTTGTTCTCGTCAAGGATGTATAGCCCTCGACTAGACAAGACTACCCCCTCCACTCAACCTCTTCCCTTCCTGCCGTCCTCCAACCGTATCAGGGCGGGGGGGATACGGGGGGAACAAACGCTGCCGACATGTGCAGGTCCACCGATGCAACAACCGAGCCCCGCCGCTCCTCCAAGGCTCTCCCTCCGCCGGCGAATGGAGAAGAAAAAGGGCGAAAAGAGACGAAAGGAGCCGCTCGTCCCGTTAATAGCAGCCCAGAGTGAAGAGACTGAAGGCCTACTGTTATACAATAGCACCCCGTCTGTCTTTCTGTCTGTCAAACTGACGCGTTACGCTCCTGTCCCCCTTTTTACTCGGATCCCGTTATCCTTATCCGGTCGTCCTACAGCGCTGGCTGACTGGCTGGCTGTCGACCGAGCTGCGTCAAGACGCGCGCAGTGAGTCGGGAACGTAAGAGGAAACGGGGCACCTCGGGTTTCAAAATAAGATAATGAAAATAAAAGTGTGTATGGAAATGTAGTCAAAGCCGGATTAGTCTGGGACAAAAATTAGCTGCTGGGACCAAAATAACCCCCCTTCTTCTGAGATTAGCCTAGATTTTGATATAAGGCATCAGGTAAAAAGACTGAAGAAGAATGTAGGGCTAATTTTTTTATTTTGATTCTTCCAAAAGAAAGTGACAATGAATAGGCTATAATTAAATTGACTACGAGGAACGATAGGCCAATAATTTTTCCTTTGATGATCATAAATGACCTGTTATTATTTATGCCTTTGTTGCACTACAACTTTTGTCCAATCAACAAAAACTGAAACTCCTCTAGTCATTTTAAGCAATGGTGCACTGTGAGTCTGGGACTTTTTTCATGGGTCACTTGCGCACATTGCCCCTTGGTAATATATCATTTGTTGGTCATAGTTAAAATCAATGGGGCTATTGGACAAGGATGTCAAACATGTGTCCATAAGTTTGAATTCATTGACACATAGCCTACTGTGCTAATTCTGCAAATAGGCCTACAACATAAGTGTTGTGAACTTATTTCCATCCAACAGGGAATGTTTATAAAAACAATCGCAAAAATGTATAAAAAGAACAGTGGAGTAAGTAAACAATATAAGCTTAAAGCATCCCAGATAGGTTTATAAACTTGGGTCTGCAGTGTGAGGCATAGCCTGATACTGACATAACGAGATTTCTTCAAATCTGAGGGAAAACACATCTTTTGTAGTGAGGTGCTGGCATGCAGATAGACATCAAAGAAAGGAGGTAGGAAGTGTCAAACATGAAACACTAGCCGTGTTGAAATGCTGAAAAACTGGCATGGGAGTTTGTGATTGTGAAGCTGTGGTCTTTCATTCTAGTAATATCATGGTGCTGCCTCACAAAACTATTTAGCCTAAATGTGAATGTAGAAAGGTAGGGAAAAAGGCTTGGACAGTGCCACACTGTGCCCTGCTTAACTTGTTTCAGGGAAAACCACACGGCAAGCAGGTGCATTAATTAAGGGTTTTATTTTGAAGGCTGTGACCGGAAGCTCGCCTTTCTCACTCTGACTGACTTGCCGCTGCTGCCTAAAGGTGGTGCAAGGAGGGAGAGGATGGGGGGGGGGGGGTCTGAGAATCCTCACTGCGGATGACGCTACAGGATGGACTTATTTATTTATTTGCCTATATTTATGTGCCATGGCTTTTGGCACTTCTATAAACGCGGTTAATTAGAATCTGATGCGTCATTAGTGGCTCGCTCTCCCCTGCTGTTATTGCTGCAACACCTCTGCCAATAAACCTCTGGCTGCGGTGAAACGTTTCGCTCCCATTCTCCGTCAGAGCGGTGTAGGCCTATGCTTTCTTTGACGCTCCTAGGTGTTCCAGTCTGTTCCCTTCCCTGTCCTATGGTTTCCTATTTGAGGGGAGGGCGCGCATGTGCGCGTGTGTTGTTTGTACGAGTAGCGGGGTACTAGTTGTAGTTGGCTTTGAGGATCAAGTCCCATCCGTTGTTCTTCTCATCTTCACTAAGCCACTTAGCCTATTCTCTCTCTCTCTCTCTCTCTCTCTCTCTCTCTCTCTCTCTCTCTCTCTCTCTCTCTCTCTCTCTCTCTCTCTCTCTCTCTCTCTCTCTCTCTCTCTCTCTCTCTCTCTCTCTCTCTCTCTAACACTCGCACTCTCAAAAGCGCAATTACCAGCGCGCTTCCATCTCCCTCTCAAAGTCACATCTCGACTGACAGACAGGGTGTTGCTGTGTTTGTCCCGCCAGCCTTGAACTGTCCTTACCGCTCTTCTCACCGTAAAACACTCTCAAGCCTTATTATACTCCCATATCCAATACAAGGGCGTGCGAAATTGGCTACCACGCGCCTGCGCCCCTTTCTCCCCTCCTGTATTTCTCCCTCACCTCCTCCTCCTCTGTGTTGTGTCGCAGATGAGCTCAGCCGGTTGCCTTCTGGGAAAAACACCGGGGGGAACCGGTAGTCTGTTAAGTGGTTGCTTGGAGCGCTGCTGGCCCTTCCTCTTTATTAGGATCCCCATTAGCTGCCACAAAGTGCTCGCTATAGTGTTCCTGGGATTCACACAAAAACAACAATAGGAAAACGACAATTTAGAAATGACAGATAGGCCGAAAGGCCAAATGAGACAAGAAAAATGCAAAATAAGCTAAATATAAAGATGATAGCAAACAAATAAGTGAAATGACTAGCGTACACATGAAACAATAAATACCAATAACCTAGCCTAATTGAGTAAAAACATGTTAGTAACAGACTTCAACAAAACATAGCAAGCAAGCAATTAGAAAATATATACAATCCATCCAAAATCTCTTCAAGTCTATACCTATTCAATCCGGCCTGCTGGAAATAGGTTCTGCTTTATTTTCCTTGTTAAGCACTTTGTAACAGTGTAAAGGTGCTATACAAATTAATAAATGTAAAAATGCTGATTTTACATAGGCTATCATTTTCAACATGTTCACCTTGATAACATTTCCTGATTAACATAGCCGAGGCTGATGGGAAATGTCATTAGCATTGCAGGTATTTGGTCAGAAAGTAAAAGTGTTTGACGAATGAAGAATGCTGACCTGTTGATGGTGCTAGAAGAAAACGTCAGCAGATCACTAAAGTCCTTAGGAGTCTTCCTCTGTGGAACATGAATACCTGTTCAAAACGTCACAACAATAAAATAGAGAATATTCCTAAAGTCTGCACAGTCTCATGTCCATCATACAGCAACATCTATCTACAGTTTGCTAACATTAGCCACCATAAGCTTGATTAGTATAATGTTATTTGATCTTTAAAAAGTGATGCTGTCTTTCTTTAATTGTAGTCACATACCAAATGAGTTTACTACACATATACACACAGTGTTTTGAATAGAACAAAAGAAAATAGTCTTGATACAATCACTTTATTTTTAATTAAATGTTCTGTTGCAACCAGTATTACAGAATAAATATATTAATATAATTCATGATAAATACAAATGAGTCATTACTCCCACAGTCACACAAAGCCTCACATTTATTTATAAACTTGTATTTGGACTAAAACTCTTGTATCCTATCTATCTACAGGTATGGTGTATATAAAGCAGAACAATCTACATAAATCAATCTTTAGAATAAAAGAAAATCGTCATTTTAATACATTCATGGTGCATCCCAGCTATCCTATATATTAATTTCTATAGTCATTCCAACAGGTGTGAGCAAAACGAAGTAAAAAGACAGACAAATAAAAAAAGGTTCCGGAGCTAACTGGTAATGACCAAAAAGTACAACAAGGACACGGCATGGTGGTTGACTTTGGCACTTTCTAGATGAGGCACAGATGGAAATTTCTTGTAATGACATTTCCTTGAAGTTGCAGGGAAGTGAGTACTCCACCCCATCTCTAAAATTACGACACACAGGTCCGAAGATTGAGTCAGATTTTTCAGAATCTCGTTTTTGGATTCCAAATAGAAAATAATGCTCGATTTTATTCCATTCACATTTCTTCTACGCGGGCTTGTAAACAACCAGCTTGTTTATTGGTAAGTTTTGGGCTGTAAACCGTAAAAGCTATAGGAGTGAAGCAAAAAACCTTAGCTTGGTGTTCCCTTTAAGAAGCAGAGAGCTGAAAATGTGCCTAGACACTTGTTTAGTCCTTGGTTCATTTTCTGATGTCAGTTTTTCCATCCAGATGTCAGATGTTGAAATATGTCTGTTGACACTCCTAAACTTTGCATTGCAATGAAGATTTCAATAGTCATGAGTCTCTTTGCTGGGAGTTGTTGCCACTTGTCATAATATATAATTACTGTACTTAACTTAAAAGTCCATTTTTGCTTCCTTTGCAAAGTGGCATGTAGTGCTGCTGGTTACTAGTAGTAAAATAGGGTTTTTTACTGTAGTATCCAATCGTTGACCTCCAGGAGCTCAGAAAGGGAGAGATCCCTCGAGGGCTCCCCCAACAGAGGCAGCAATGGCGGGGGTTGAGAGAGAGGGCCGTGGAAGCTGATGGAAGTAGCCGGAGATGCTGCGTTCAGGGGATTGGGGACAGTGAGCAGGGAGAGCAGAGACGTACGGGTTGCTGTAACAGGTGGACTATAACCAGGCTTCAAGGCGAAGGCAGGAGGCGGCTCCAGGTTTGCCTTTGGGGACACCGGCAGGGCCTGAAGAGCTGGCGGTAAAAGAGGCGGACTTGAATTGATTGGATTTCCTCTGAAGTGGCCTGGAAGAATCGGTGGGCCGTTGACGGGACTCCCTTGTGCTACTAGACCTATGCTTTCTGCTGCTGATTGGGGGTAAAGAGGCACCGCTTTAGGTAGAAAAGAGGATCTTTTCATTACAAAGGCAGGATCCAGTGGAGAGCAACATCCGTCTGCTGACATTGGAAAACTTTCCTGGATGCTGCCTTGCCCGGGTTGAGGCTGAGCCGCTGGGGTGACAGAGCTAGAGGGTGAAGGGTTTGAAACCAGACCGGTGCAGACAGGCACAGCATTGATGGGCCTCTGTGTTATTAGAGAAGGAGGATCTGGGCTAAACAGCGAGTGGGGAGCTGGGACTGCAGAGAAAGACACAGAAAAAGGAACAGCAGCGGAGCCGGAGGAAGTGATGAGTCCGGCAGACGAGGCAAATGTAGTGGCTGCTAGAGGGCCAGTTGGAGATGAGAGACGCGTGCCATCCACACAGTTTATTGTTTGAAGAGCCAGGCCTGGGGTTAAAGAGGTAGAGAGAGAAGACACTGCAGCTTTGATGGAGCTTAAGGCCAGGGGCGGGCTGGATCCATTCTGACACTGGGCTGTTGAGCCGGGCCTGCAGGAGGAGGCTCTGTGGCGGCAGTACGGCTCGTGTCGTTTCAGAGCTGTGGTGTAGAGGTGGAGGTCTTTCTTCAACGAGGCTATCTCCTTTTGAAGGGCCGTATTGGACTGTTCCAGACACTGGAGCTCCTAAGGAGAAAATGCAGAAGGTTGACATGAGAAGAGAGGCAAGAGGGTCATGACATGACAAATGGTTTGTGTCAAGTTGAGCCAGGTTCATCTTTAGTGCTCTTAAGAGTGGCACTCATCAGCAATAACAGCTGATTAAAGACATACATCACCAACAGGCCCTGACTGCAGCTGTAATAGAAAGCACCACAGCCACAGACTGGATGATGTGTGGCCAAAAGTGGGAACCTCAGAGGAGAACTGAAATATTGCCCTTAAGTGACAGCGCTGCTCGGTTCAGCGTGAAAGGAGAGGCTAGATTCCCTGTCGATCACAGGGTGAGTTTAGAGTCTGCAGAATAGTTTTCTTCTGGTTTATTAAACAGTTCAACTCTTGCCTGTGTGGCACCGTTAACCTTTAGTGCAGTCTTTTAAACACTCGCCCTCCATAACAGCCTGTATTTATCTCCATTGAGCGGCTTGAATGAGGCTCAGAAGACGTGTTTCATGTCAGTAACATTACATTTGACATTTCTACTACAATCTCCCTGCGCTCACAGCTGTCACAGAGTTGTGGTCAACGTTGCAGTTTTATGCAGCTGGGTGTCACCTGCCCTGACCCTTGAAACTGTGAACTGCTGACACTGATTGGGCTTCTGGGAATTCAAAATGGTTTGCGGTTACAATGCGTCTTAAAGAAATAACCCTGAAAGGCATGCAAAGAGCAGAACAGGAGAGTGTGAGAGAGAGAAAGAGAAAGTGAAAGTCTGGATTCCTAACCACACCAAAGACACACAAACACACACCCATTGAGAAATCAGGTAAACACGCACATCCGAATGGTTATAACAGGTAGGATATGATGTAGGGCAATAAATAAAACGGTTATTGGTTTCAATCAGGAACGTCCTCCTTAGATTTTGTGTCATCATAATCAGAGCAAACACACAATTATTGGGTGTGTGTATCAAGGCGTATTCAGGTACTGAAAGCCATAAATCACATGAGACATTAATGAAAAACTGAATTTAGCCTTATGAGAAACAAAACCGCAGCAAGATGAATGACTCTGCTGAGGAATTTAATTACCTTAGTTGTTTAGCTGCGCAAAAACTTGTTCGCAAAGATATTTGAATCCGGTAATCTATAATCAACAAAGATCTAATCCAATTGTGTCAAGGGAATTTTTGCACTCCCTAATTTCTGTCTTTTGGATTTGGGGGGAAAATACACTCATATTGACTTTCTTGATGAGAGTTACATGAAAGGATCGATAGCATTAGCAACCTTGGGTCTGTACACTAAGTATGATGCTAATGGTGATGGTTAGCTTAGCTACGCATAAGGAGTATAAACAGCCTGCAGGCCTTACAAGGTTACAAAATCAACCAACCGTCCCCTTAAAAAAATTTAAAAATGAAAACATTATAGGCTATGATGTTTGTTTAATCTGTGCAAACAAGTGGTTTTTCAAGTTTCTGTCCCGATGAAACAATAAAGTTCAACTGTTATCAAAGTGAGTTTAATGGATTT
Organism: Ammodytes marinus; assembly: GCF_949987685.1. Taxonomy (NCBI): domain Eukaryota; kingdom Metazoa; phylum Chordata; class Actinopteri; order Uranoscopiformes; family Ammodytidae; genus Ammodytes; species Ammodytes marinus. The sequence goes on from NC_137227.1 coordinate 13,639,261, forward strand.
AGTTAACTTTGGACAGAACTAGCTTAACTGTTTCTCTCTACTTCCAGCCTTAATGCTAGCCTGTTGCTGGTGGTTGCAGTAACGGCCTTTAGCACAACATTTGTATATTTAGTCTTGTTAGAACAAATTGTCCTTAAAGCAACAGGGTTGTTAAAAGAAGTACATCACCTTTTGCTATCTCAGAGCTATGACAGTATTACCGGAGGATTTATTGCTTTGATTTTAAGGGAAATATATCCATGAAATAATTTTTCAATAGTGCACCTTTTGAAGTCTCTGAGTCAGGACACCTATGGCTTCATTGAATCTCACCAGAAATTTGCTTCAGTGATTCGGAAAGTCAATTTTGTGTGTGTGTGTGTGTGTGTGTGTGTGTGTGTGTGTGTGTGTGTGTGTGTGTGTGTGTGTGTGTGTGTGTGTGTGTGTGTGTGTGTGTGTGTGTGTGTGTGTGTGTGTGTGTGTGTGTGTGTGTGTGTGTGTGTGTGTGTGTGCGCGCCAGTGGAATTTGACCCTCTTGGGGAATAGAGGCACTGATGTGGAAGGTGGGAGTGTTTGACTGTTTGAGTGTGTGTGTGTGTGTGTGTGTGTGTGTGTGTGTGTGTGTGTGTGTGTGTGTGTGTGTGTGTGTGTGTGTGTGTGTGTGTGTGTGTGTGTGTGTGTGTGTGTGTGTGTGTGTGTGTGTGTGTGTGTGTGTGTGTGTGTGTGTGTGTGTGTGTGTGTGTGTGTGTGTCGAGGGCAGAGAGGAAAGGGAGGGCCGATGGGGAGTGAAAGCCCTTCTCCTGAAGCAGAGTATTTACAAGAAATGGCTTGAAGCATGCTGTCCTCCTATTACACAAGACGTGTATGTGTGTGTGTGTGTGTGTGTGTGTGTGTGTGTGTGAGAGACAGAAAGTTACAGCGTCAGAGGGCCATGGTGTAAGGAATGCAGGAAGCAAAGAAGATGACAAACTTCATGGAGCTCGTCGGCTCTCTCCGTTTGCTTTTTGCGACTCTTCCTGGCAGCATCTCTGTTCTTCTCTTGTCTCTTGTTCCCCGTCTGCTGTCCTTCTCCTTCTCTGTCCTGTAGAGCAGACACTACACTGTTAAGTCCACTCATTGAGGATAGAACACAGTATACACTACTTCAAAGGCACACATCTCCTGTGGCATCCCCTTACTGCCTCAAAAGTGATGGTGTTCTTTTGTTTTTTATTTTTTATTTGCATAATATTATGGGAACGCTCATGGGTTCATTAGGTCATGAGACAAACGCATCACATGAAACTACATGTGTGTTGTCTCAATTAAATCAGGAACTAGTGTTGTAATGCGCATGGTTAAATCCCATGGAGCAAAGTCAGGTTGACAAGGCCACAGCAAGAAGTTTAGATGTGACCGTGTGGATTTGTCATTTTCCTGACAGCTTTCCTTTCATGCTTACAAGGCTTCTAGTGATTATCTAAGGGCCCCAAAATTGGCAGGAAGCGCTAATTATTTTGTCTCTATTACAGTGAGTGCATTCAAAGCCGGCAAGAGCAAGATGTCATCAAATTGGAAGTGCATCCCTCTCAGCTAAAATACTTAAAGTGTATTCATTGGCAAACAACCTTTTTAAGATTTTAGAGTTTTTTATTCTTTTAAATAAATGAGATGTAGGTAAGTGCATCCCACCGGTCAGTGCTATAGCCAAGTGACAGTCATTATCAGATGGTAACTGGTGCCAACTACTCACAGCACTATACCTTATGAGGTAGAAAGGGGCGCCAGTATTCGAGAGTTTGAAATAATCTTTCTGTCTTTTTAGAGAACTTTGAAGGTTATATATTGATTCAATGTCTAGTTCTAGTATAGCCTATTTTTGTGGATTATTTCATATATTCAATAATGGATGGATGATCATCAGCCTATGAGAGACTGAGAAATAAGACTTTTTAAAACGGATCAATTGTCGGTTTTTTCATTTATTTGATGGGGATATGATGATAACCATGACTTGTATTACACAAGAGTTTGAATACAAAGCTTACAACGTGCTTTGAAAAAAACAGGAAATTCATAGATCAGAGTGGAATTAAATAAACAAATCAAATTAAATATAATATGTAGCCTATTCTCGGTGATTGTTGTAGCCTATGTCTATATTGGATATATTTGTGGTACCAAACAATAGCCTACTTACGTTTATGTGAGCGCAGTTTTCCTTTAGTTATTACAGTAGCCTAACCAAACAAAGTGCTTGCTCTATGAATTTATAAATTGTTTGATTGAACGAGATAAGGGTTAGGCTACTTACCGATCTTGCCGTGTTGCTGCCTCTCTCCTCAGCTGACAGCGAGTCGGGGCTTGTGGGCTCGTAACCGGTGTCCATGAATAACGGGGACATATTTCCCCCACCTACAGCAGACTTGGCTGGCCGAGCGTCCGTCAAACCTTCACCCCGCCCGGATCATCCGTGCAGCGTGTCCGCAGGTGGAACCGCCGGTGCCATTCAAAACCCTGTAAAGTTTACGCACAACCAGCGCGCCTCTGCAGACCGGCCGGCTGGACTTTGAATGACTCGGGATGTAAAAACAAATAGTTAGGCGATAGGTTATGGCTAAGGCAAGGTAATACTATAGTTTCCGTGGCAATAACTAATGTGTGACGGTTGCTTGGTGACCTGTTGAGTCCGTAAATGTGCAGCAGAGTGCGTGTCTGGTGACTTAAGAGCGCAGGAGGTTTGGCAACAGACAGCCCGATGATGCAACATGATGCTGAGGCTGCTTTCAGTTTCTCTTTATTTTAAATTGACCCATTGCAAGGCAAAGCTGCCGGAGACGGTGCTGCCTTCAAGTGCAGTAAGCTGGTTTCATTTCCCAATGCTGTGCCGGAACAAAAATGAAGAACGCAGAATTAACTAAATTAATCGCGAAAAGTAGCCTTTAGTTTTGCAGCTCAGTCATACAGCTTCGTTCTCTGGTTGTCGTGAGCGTGAGTTTCAACTAGGTTAAGCTAGGCTACATCTATAGCTATAAATCCTAACGTAATACTTTCGACAGCGCGTGAACGCATCATGGTGAATTGTGGGTTATGTTTGGGACAGGAATCAGCTCGCAGCTGAATGACCATATTATAGAGCTGTGCCTCCTTCACGTGCAGGGGATTTCCCAAGTGCTGTTGCCAGGAAATTAAGGGCTAATCCTCAAACTTTTACCGGTCCTCCCGCAGGAAATTATGTAACTGGAGAGAGGAGAAAAAAAAGTGCTGTAGGCCCAGGTCTATTCTTTGACTGAGTGGCTTCATCTCTTCTTAACAAAGTAAAAACACCAAGGCTTTACAATGCTGCATTGATTTAAAATAAATTTGACATGAGGATATAGGATAAGCCTATCAGTGTTTATTAGCCTATACATATTGTAGCTCAAAAGATAAAATGAACATGTTTAAAGTTCATCATACGGTAGGTTAAATATCAGCCTGTCCAAACACATGAATTCATGAATATATCGAGCTAATATAAAACTTTCTGAAATTAATTAAAACATAGGCCTAATTGCTGTGATTAATCGCAAACAATTGGAAAGGTTGAAGATATTTTTTGCACCGATTTAAAATTAACCAGCCTAGCCTACATGTAATTTCATTTTATCTCTGAAAAGGAAAAAACACCTTGTTGAAGCAGTATGATAAGCTTTATCCTCCCCACTGGTGAATTCCGGAATTATTGCTGCACACTGTAACTCAAATGTTCTGAAATAAATTACAATTACATTATTAATAATTTAATTTGATTAAATAACTTGTATTGATATTGTTTTGTCAAACTGAACTTTTCACGCTCTCTCGCCTGAATTAACACTTTTATCGCTTTTGTAAAACAGTATTACCTGTAATATTGTATCCTCAAACGTCGGCTATTATTATGTTATCGGAAATGCAACAATGAATGTTCTTGGAAACAAGTGTTGACTAGGCTACTATCTATGGTGTTGACAGGCAGAACATCCCCAGCTCGCTCAAGAGAAATGTGTAAAATACACAACAGACACACGGGGGCGCCAAACCTACACAAACGCGCCTCTACAACACAGCCACACCTCAAAATTCTCACCGACCAATCAGCCAGCTTCGAACGCCTACAACAACCAACCAACGTTGGCTTTCAAATACTTCTTCCTGGTTCGCAGTGCTCCCCATGGATGCACAACGTTTTTCATACAGAACTATACATTTATAGAAATAGTCTTTTTACTATAACCACAGTTGAGCAGGACACGGTCGCGATGGGTTTACTGACGATTTTGAAGAAGATGAAGCAGAAGGAGCGGGAGATGAGACTGCTAATGTTGTATCCTGTGTGTAGCGGTGCACTTGCATAGGTGGACATAGAGCATTCGTGTGCCAGTTATTGTAACTTACCAAAACAAAAGAGCGACGAGCAACATTGTATACTCATTTACGGTTAGATGTTATAGGAAAACGGATGTATGCTTGTTGTGTTTGTTTAGCCCATTTTGTGCTGTATCATGATGCTAAATTGGCTAGCATCCAGTTAACTAAACCTTGGTGAATGTAAGTCAGTTAAGCTCTCGTGGATTAATTTATTATTGAGTCCATTTAACAGTGAGGTGAGCTAGTTTTTCTTCTTTAACCTGGTTCGTGCAGAGGTCTAGACAACGCGGGGAAGACAACCATCCTGAAGAAGTTCAGCGGAGAGGACGTGAGCACCATCTCCCCGACACTGGGCTTCAACATCCAAACAGTGGAGCACAAAGGGTAACGTACGCGCACAAACATTCAGTATGTAATGGCTTGACATGCACGCATGGTTAACTACACTATCTACAGTACAAAGGTTTTTTTTCCACAGGAGTGAGTAATCAAATGAATTATGGCTGAACTCCAGCATCTTGTAAAAACAGCAATGTTATACACAAAATTGAAAGATAATACTCACTATGGTGAGTGAAGTGAAGACAAACGTCTCAACACAATACTTTCATGTAAAATGAAGAAGTATTATTATAATTCTCATGTCCAGCCACAGCTTTTCATCCACCTCACATTTTTTAAGATATTCCTTGAAATAGGAGTCCATCTTATACCATGTTGCAGTCCTAGCCCTGTATGTCTTCCCTGTATAGTCCTCAAGGGCAACAGGAGCTCTTCCTTTCTCTATGTAACTCAGATTTCACCTCTTATCTGTTGGGTAAAAAAAAATATAGGTAACATCCAAATAAAAATAAAAATGTGCATTCTTTTCTAACTTGCTCTCCCTGTTTTTCTACTAGGTTCAAGTTGAATATCTGGGATGTTGGCGGTCAGAAGTCCCTGCGCTCCTACTGGAGGAACTACTTTGAGAGCACAGACGGGCTGGTGTGGGTGGTGGACAGCGCAGACAGACTCCGACTGGACGACTGCAGGCAGGAGCTCAGCTCTCTACTACAGGAAGAGGTATACACAAATGTTTCAGGGAAGCACGTTTAGGTTTAGTGGTTCATTGTAGATCTAATACCTTAATGTTACATGCCATTTGTGCAAACTCTGTAGCTTAAGAGTTAAGGGCCATATTTTTTTTCTTAGTTTGAAGTCAAACTCCATTATGGTTTAGTACTGTATCATTATTTATTCAATCTGTATAGTTGAATATGTCCTCTCCTCCATACAGAGGTTAGCTGGTGCAACGCTGCTGGTGTTCGCAAACAAACAGGACTTACCAGGAGCCCTGTCAAAAGAGGCTATACGAGAGGTGACTATTACACCCACATAAGTCCATAATGCTGGTTTAAGTTGATTGTGTCCTCCTTGTACGGTTGAATTTTCCTTATATATTGTTCATCTAAATTTGTGTTGTCACTGTTTCCTTGCAGGGACTGGCCCTGGATGAAATCAAAAGCCATCACTGGTGTATCATTGGTTGCAGTGCAGTGACGGGAAATAATCTGTTAGCAGGAGTGGACTGGCTATTAGACGATATCGCTGCAAGGATCTTCACCACTGACTGAGCGTGTACCAGATATTTTTTTCATTTAAACTGCAGCCTTTAATGTTTGGTGATCTCTGACATGAATCCAGGCTTTTTATTGGACTTTGTGGTACATCCGATTGTCAGTTGAGGATATGTGTCAATCGCTCAATGTGTTCTCTAATATAAAATGCCTAGTTCCTACTGAATGATTACCATGTCACTGATTAAATCCACATGTTCAGTACATCCACAACTGTTTATTCACCTATAAAAGATGTTTACACCTTCTCAATTTTAAGTGGAGTAGTTTTATTTTATCCAAGTATAATGTCACAGAATAGCACCATATAGCCTATTTCTAGGTTACTTCAAACTAAAGGCTAGACTGCAATGACTACCCAGACCAACTCCCTATCAAGCATACCGTGTTTCACTGCCTGAAAAACCATGTTAGCTGTGACATTAAATTATGTTTGTTTAAATTAAATTGTACACTGCCCAGACAAAAAAAAAAGTCACCACCTGGATTTTACCAAGCAAATAGAAAAGAGCCCTCCATCGATCAAAAACTGCAGTGATTTATGTTTCAGTTGGCAACAGGCTATTGAACACTTCTCACACCTTGAAGAGTTAACATTTACATTTCAAGAGTTAAACCTCAACCTCAGATGTTGATAACTATGACACAGTTCCATGCTACTCAGTATTTTAAGATGAAGTTTCCTCAAAAGTATTCAGTGAGAGAGTTCAATTGAAACAATACAGAGTAATTTAACTCATATCAAAAAAAAAATATCACTTACTTTAACCTGCCCTGGAACTCCAGCCTATGAGTTACCGAATCTGCTGTCTCATGCAGGCCATATGACAGGTACATACTAGGGTCAAAATACAAATCTGCAAATGCGTCTCAATTATTTGTTGTATAACTTTATTGTAAACCTAACCAGAAGCAGTACAATAGAAATACGTTTAAGAATGTAAACAATAACTTCTATAAAGAGAACAAATCCAGTTTTTGACAATTATAATCTCAGTCTTAAGTTTTCAATGGGGGTCAAACACGGTCAATGTTCTAAAAGAATTTTCTGCATATCATATTTTGCCAAGATATTATTGTTTTTAGGGGGTTTTTTCTGTTAAAAAAGTTGCGTTGCAAATTTTTTTTAAAATATCAAGATTCATATGTATAAGGCCTATATCTTTTTTTTTATATATAATTGTGATAATTTCTAATAATTTTAAATGCTTTATTGCAGGAGCAAAAGAGTTATGGTCTTACATGTGGTGTAGAATTTACACCACATGTAAGACCATAACTCTTTTGCTCCTGCGCGGACTGTAGATCATACCTACAATATAAAAAAAAAATAGTGGGTAAAAAAATTATAATAAAGAGAAACAAATATTTAATTCAATTAGACCTTTGTTTTACTTCCACCATTTCCCGACACCAGAGGTCACCATTTTGCATTTGTTAGATTTTTTTTTTTCATTCTAGGATGCAGCAGTGTTGCAAGTGTCAGGGCTGTCTGGTTCTTCTGTTGAGATAGGCAAGAATATTGCAACTTTTCATTGTACATATCTTGTTCTTAGGAGAATGTGAAATGTATATTTCTTGTTTTCGTAGGGAAAAGTATGATATTTTTAATAAGACAGGCAAGGTAACAAGTGACCTTTAATATTAAGGTAGAATCACTAAAAGTGTTGTATTTCAAGTTTTTATCCTGAAATATATACATAATTGTGAATTCCTAAGGCCTCTCTGAAAAGGCATGCCTGGGCTTGTCCTGGGACAGGTCAGGGGTGAGAGAGACAAGGGGGGCAGTGGGTCCTTGAGCTGGACACACACACACACCCTCATCTTCCCCCCACCCTCTCCCCTCCTAATACACACACCCACTCTCTCTGTCTGCAGACTATTTAAGGCCAGGGTTTTGAGCAAGAGAGTAGGGTTTTTGGGGAAGTCTTGACTGTTCCACTTTTTTGTTCTTTTAGCATGGACGAAAGACTTAGAAGAAAAACTCGAAAGAAACACTCTGAATCTTTTTGAGTGCAAAATACTTAGAAAAATTGAGGGGTATTGGTATTAGTTATTTTTTCTTTTCAAGAAGGGGAAGAGGCTCGGAACCAATTCTTCCTTTTCTATTCTGAGAAGTTTGGTAAGGGACCATTTGGGTGATTGATAATAACTAATTGATGAACCAGGTTGTAAAATAGCATGGAGTTGAGGTTGTAAAACTGTTGAACCAACTTTTCCTGATTGTTGTGTCGCAAAATCAAGCTTGTCATAGCATTTGAAGATATTCAAATATATATGACAAGATTGAAAGATTCGGCCAACACCCAGAACTATTGAAGTTGTGTAGACAGTAGAGCTTTAAAAAACCTGAAGATGAGAATACTCCTGATCTCTTGTGGATTGAAAATGGGAGAACTCATAAACTAAATTCAATGTGAACAAAAGACATACAACACATAAGTTAAGTCTTATACTTCTCTACATATAATAATCACATTAATGGGAGTGTAGGTACTTATTTTCCTTCCTTTCATTTTATTTTATCTTTTCTTTCTATATTGTGAACGTATAATCTTTTTATATTGGTTAAATAAAATTTCTTGAAAACGCTATAAATCTTTGGCCTGAATTTTTAGTTTAGTGTTGGGAACAAGGACCTAATTAGGGTTTTTCTTTAAAGAGATTGCGGCGCCTCTGAGGTAAGCAATTCAAACCTACACTACGGCTACACTACTGATAACAAAGAATACACATCCCATAAACACACTCCTTGAATTAGGAGGGAATTGCATTTATCTATTGGCCTAAGCTCATCCAGGTGTATGAACTTAGTGAGGACTTAACGGTAGTCTTTTGAAGCTAGGGGTAAATGTGAGGTATTCATCCACCAGAATAATTAAAAACCTATTATCTAATCTCCTCCTTTCTAAAAACTTATCAAGGATAAAGGTCTGAAATCTGGACTTAACCTAGGATAAAATTAGAAGAGACAATTACAAGGGTCATTAGGGGAGATCTGGAGATAGGCAGGGGTCAAAGGGTAACATGCTTTAAAACCAGAGCCTTTAAGGTAATATATGGTGTGAAGGTTTTTTGTGAAAAGTAAAACCTTTTGGGAATTGTGTAAATCGGCTTTTGGTCTTTTTTTTCCATATAAAAGTGCAGGGGTCGATGAACACATAAACTTTATAGTGGAACAGGTTTAAACAAGGAACAAATGAACTTGGCAGGCTATATATACACACAAACGTCCTGATATTAATTTAGGGGTGTTTAAATCTGGTGAAGGGAATACCGGCATAATCATTACTTCACAGTGTCAAACTCTTATTTTTTTTTTTTCATTAGTGACATCAAGTTCTGTCCCAGGAGTTTGGCTGTGTCATGGCTTGTTTTTCCCATGCAAATACAACATAAATATTTTTGTCATTGGGATTACCTTTGACCCATAGACTCTCTTTTCCACCGACAGTTCAACTGTTACCTGGTTAAAGGGGTAAAGCGATTGCAGGCATGCAGCAGTTGTCTCATAGTCCTCAGAGGCGAATGTATCACGTCTGTGTTCAGCATTGCACTAGCTGCCCTTACTCTTGACTGTTTCTCATGGAGGAGGCTCTGTAGCATGAGGAAGGTGCTGTTCCAGTGTGTAGAAGCTTCATCTGCTCCTGTACTTCTCTCAGCTTCTCTTCTGCTGTTGTGCTTGTTTTAAAGAATGTTACAGCTTTCAGTGCCCTTGTGCGTAGGTCTGATAGGCATGGTGTATGTGGGATCAAGTGATGCCACAAACTCCTTGAATCCACAGTCATCCAAGATGGAAAAAGGCTGAGTCCTTCACCACCATATTCACCAGAGCCTCATCTAGCTCTTGCTTCCGGTCCACTAAGACAAATAAAGACATAAATAAAATTAATAAAAGAAAATAAGGATTAATGGAATACAGTTACATCATATTATTGTGTAGTGTGTCTAGTTAATAATAATGTAATACATAAAGCCTACCTTGACGTGTGTTCCCCTGGTTAATGGTAGCTCCATGCTTGGCAGTGAAGTGCCTAACCACCGGACCTGTAGAGAAAGGTAAATAAAAATACCATTTGAGTGTATAGCCTATAGCTATCTACCTAATATATACTAGAGATATACCATAGCTATATTAGTATTGTACACTACTGACAGTTACTGTTGTATATGTTCCTATCCTATGTAACATATAAACAGCCAGTACACCTACCTTATCAGGAGCAATCAGATCAAAGTGTTCACACCTGTTAGACTTCTCTTCCTGGCTGGCTCCATAATGATCAGATACAAAACTCCAATACAAACGCAATTCAAACGCAATACCTACAACTCCACAGCAAAGGGGTAGGTGCTATTACAACGACACACAAATTGTGCATTATTTCGAGCGGATATAGAGGGTTTATGGCGCTCAGATTCAGCAGCAAGACGAGGCATTAGCCTCGTTCGACATGGAGCCGTTGTGATAGATATATATACATCTATGGTTGTGAGCATAGACATTATAAAGGTCTATGGTTGTGAGTACCAGATATGTTCGGCTGCCAGATAAGTTCGGGTTGCACAATGATGACGCACTTCCTGTAAATTATATTCAAATAAACTTCAAAAAAACAGTTTTCCCTACCTTTTCCTTAAGCGAAAATGTATTTACTGTATTAAAACCAACATTAAGCTTACAAGTTTGGCATTCGCCTTTTATTAAATAAAACAGAGAAAAAAGTTTCACGTACGGGCTGTATTGAATGCTCTCGCGTGATTTTGGGGACAATAATTAAGTATTCCACAATCCCTTGCTATTCCGAACGATAGTTTATATATTTTTTCCGAAAACTACACGTATTTTCTTTCTACATGTATCTTTATTGTGAATGATAATATTATAATAGAATGCAGTTTGCAATAGATTCGTAAGAAAGAAGTGGATCTCGCGTAGTACAGGAAGTGCGTCATCATTATGCAACCCGAATTTATCTGGCAGCCGAGCATATCTGGTACTCACACCGTCTTGCTCAGACCTGCGCAACTATGACGCGCGTCTTGCTGAGCGCACAACAAAAATGCTGCAAAAATGCTGTGCGCTCAGCAAGCCGAGCGTCTTAATTGCGCAGGTCTTAGCAAGACGGCGACATCTCAAACAAGGCTATAGCCAGTGAATCACCTATAAAGAAAGACCGCGGAACCATGCTGCAAACCAGTTGGGTGATTCATTCAGGCAACGAAGCAGTTGCTGCGTCATTTTTCTTTATAGGTCACGTGATTTTAATTCGCACCAAAACAAACTGTGAAGCAGTGGTCCTATGGAATTGTAGTTCAGAGTTTTGAAGTGCGTATCGAAGTTTCAGTGTCGCACTTCCATCTCTACAGGAAACATGGTGAGTAGGACACAAAAGGGATACATGTTAGGCTACTCTTTGGTATAAGTAGGCGCTCGTCAATAATCTTTGTGTTTAATCTGTCAATGCAATGTGCACGTGGACACAGTTGGGGTGTATCAGTAGCCTAAATGTGTGTCATATTCCTAGGCTTATTTTAAGTGCGTGGCAGCAAACACATGGTTCCCTAATGAATCAAAAGGTCGTTATCTCCGTGTTTTTTGTGTTGTGTTGGTCTGCAAAGCTGCACACCTTTTCATAATTTAAGTAGGCTAGTTGTTTTCTTAACATATATGGGTAATTCTTCAACTAGGAAGATTTTCGCGTCCTTGGCAAACAGAAGGAAAACAAAAGCAATTTTTTTTTTAAATGTTGTCTCACTTACACTAAAATGACTTTATAAAAAATAAATGGTAGATCAGGCAATATTTTTATTATATAAAAAGTTGTGCTTTATATGTGGTTTTGGCTATATCTCCTTTGTCCCATGGTCTGGTTTTGGACATTCAATTGAGAATTTCAGCACTATCATACCATCCCGCCTTCCTCCAATGCCCCACCCCCTCATTCCCATCCCCGGTGTTTTATTTTTTTTGTTGAAGAAACTTTATTTACACAAGCAGACTTACAACCTACTGCCTCCGTGCACGCCCTCTGTATAGGTCTATGGTGCACGCACGTGAGTTATATTGTAGCGGAGGAAACTGGTGGCTGTACCGGTCAGTGTTGCCAACTGAGCGATTTTGTCGCTATATTTAGCGACTTTTCAGCCCACCTGGCGACTTTTTTTTCAAAACAGCGACAAATCTAGCTTTAACACTGTAAGAAATAACAACACTGTAACTTATGAACGTTGGGGCCTTTTCTACAATGGTCGCTACTCGCTACTGTCTGCCGTGGAATCAAAACAAACCCTCTAGTTGAGAATGCGCCATACAGAAGCAGACGGCAAACAGACCGGTCTGTCGGCCATTGGTTGAAGTTTTCACAAAATATTATGGGATTGAAATCATTGTTTATTTTTACTCCTGGTGGGTCTGTCTTGCATTTTAGAGTGTCATTACCTTATTAATACCATTTTAACCTAATCCAAAAAAAGTGTAAAAATGCAACAAAGGTAAGGGTAGCTTGTAAAAATAAATATTGATATCATATTCCTTTAAACATTTAATAATAGACCTACGTATTAATAATAATAAAGTATAGCCTATTTAAATTAGTTGTATCCTGTGTTGTTAGAAATTTTAGTATTTTATGTAGGCCTATTTCACTACAAGAACACCTGTCCCTTTGCTCTCACCGTCATTTCCAACACATTGAACAACATTTGAATTAAGGGAGGTTTCTTTAGGGGTGTGTACTTGGTGATCACAGCACACCTAGTCATTTGACAGTAGAGCACATAGCTAGAAGAGAAATTCAGCTCCATGGAGTGAACAGACAACCGTAGAAGTCAAAGGTTGGCCAAATCAAGAATGTGTTTATTGTTTGTCATTTCCAAACAACTCATATTTCCTTTAAATTATTAAATAATAAGAAACTAAACATTGTATGTTGTGTATTGAGTACATTTTAATGCTAACTCTAAAAAGGACATTTCCAAGCTGATATAGGCCTATTGGCAGATATTATGACAATTTAATTTCCACCACAGTCATTTCCACCACTTTTTAACGTGATGTGTTGGAAATGACAATGGCGTTGTTATAAATGCTTTTCATTTGGCTTATATAAATAGAAAATATGCATTATAAGTTAAAGAGTACAAAAAAACATGTTATTAGCTCATACACATTATTCAACATTACTGTTTGTCACATGTAATTTAGCTATTGTTACAATTAAACTATACTGATTTAGAAAAATCATGATTGTGCCATGTAAGAAATTGATTGAAAGACTTGAGTGGAATAGCTAAAGCAGATTTGCATCTTCACAATGGAATGTAAATATTATCTTTAAAACCCTGAAAATAAATTATTTTTGTACATCTGGTCAAATCTGTCTGTGAAACTACATAAGATATTTGGAAAACACAGGTTAAGTTCATAGTTTTGTTTAAAAAAACGCATATTTGCAGTGTGGTGGAAATGACGATTTCCTCCGGTCGTTAGAACAAGATGGCAAAAATGATATATTATTTAAATAATTTCAGCTCAGCCACTATCAGGATATGTTTTTACACAAGATGGAGAACTGAAACATATCAATACATTTCTCAAAATATTAGATTTTCTAAAACTTTCAACACTCAAAATGGACTTGGTTGAAGAATTGCCCATATATGGATAGATAATCGGCTAGTTGCTTCTTATTTAAGATGTTTAATTAATGCAGCATGTGCGAGGTTACCTGGGATTGATGCGTGGTGTCTGATTCTTTTACAAATATTTGTTGGGACCGAGCTCTTGAGCTGTTAACATGTGATGAGAAATCTAATTGGGAATTAATACGAAAACAGGTATCTGCTCAAGTTTGAGGTTAAATATTACTACGTAATTGCCCTTTTGCTTTCTTCCAGCGCGAGTGTATCTCTGTCCATGTCGGACAGGCCGGTGTCCAGATCGGCAATTCCTGCTGGGAGCTTTACTGTCTGGAACATGGGATCCAGCCGGACGGACAGATGCCCAGCGGTGCCAAGACCACCGGAGGAGTAGATGATGCCTTTAACACCTTCTTCCTTGAGACGGGAGCCGGAAAGTATGTCCCCAGGGCTATCTTTGTGGACCTGGAGCCAACTGTCATCGGTAAACTTAAATTATATTGAGACGCTGTGGTAAGTTTGCTTTCATAAAGTCAAATATTAAAGTGCTTTCTGATCTTTCTCTTCAGACGAGGTGCGAACTGGGACCTACCGCCAGCTGTTCCACCCTGACCAGATGATCACCGGTAAGGAGGATGCAGCCAACAACTACGCCCGTGGACACTACACCGTCGGCAAAGAGGTTATTGACCTGGTGCTCGACAGGATCCGCAAACTGGTGAGTAATTTGATATGCGAAGGGATCAAATTAAACTGCAAAATGCATTTACTGCAGAAAATCTGTGTGAATGCTGGTTGCCGAAAAGCTGATGCTAAACTGGATAGCCGAAAGTTGATTGATTTATGTATGTACATATAGAAATCATTCAATTTGTGTGTGTGTGTGTGTGTGTGTGTGTGTGTGTGTGTGTGTGTGTGTGTGTGTGTGTGTGTGTGTGTGTGTGTGTGTGTGTGTGTGTGTGTGTGTGTGTGTGTGTGTGTGTGTGTGTGTGTGTGTGTGTGTGTGTGTGTGTGTGTGTGTGTGTGTGTGTGTGTGTGTGTGTGTGTGTGTGTGTGTGTGTGCGTGTGCATATGAATTCATTTTGTATCTGAACATATTAAAAGTATGAAAGTGTTGAATAATAAGTGTAGAAAAGCTGACGCTAAACTGGATTACTGAAAGAGTATGAAGACATGGAAAAGTTTGAGAAGGTCATATTATGAATGAGATTGAATTGTAGAATAATACAATATATTCAAAAACAAGTCATTCATCATGAATAGCTGGATGTCTTGTGACTTGTTTAAAGTTTAAATGGAGTCTAAAGCATTTCAAAGAGGAGGATGTTTAGAGGATTTGAAGTCCACAAGGTGACCATTTTGATGGTTGACTGGTTTAAATAGCTTGAACTATGAAGGAGTTGCAGTGTGCAAAAAAAAACGTACGGAAACGGAAGAATAAAGAATTTAAGAACAATAGTGTGCAATCACACGATTGACATGACCGTATCTCATGAATGTAAACACTCTCTCTCTCTCTTTGTCCTCAGTCTGACCAGTGCTCTGGCCTTCAGGGCTTCCTGGTTTTCCACAGTTACGGAGGTGGCACCGGTTCTGGTTTCACCTCGCTGCTGATGGAGCGTCTGTCCGTCGACTACGGCAAGAAGTCCAAGCTTGAGTTCTCGGTCTACCCAGCTCCCCAGGTGTCCACTGCTGTGGTGGAGCCTTACAACTCTGTCTTGACAACCCATGACACCCTGGAGCACTGTGACTGTGCCTTCATGGTAGATAACGAGGCCATATACGATATCTGCCGTAGAAACCTCGATGTTGAGCGTCCCAGTTACACCAACCTGAACAGGTTAATCAGTCAGATTGTGTCATCCGTCACAGCCTCCCTTCGTTTCGATGGCGCCCTCAATGTTGATCTGGCAGAGTTCCAGACCAACTTGGTGCCATATCCCCGTATCCACTTCCCTCTGGCTGCCTATGCCCCTGTGATCTCTGCTGAGAAGGCTTATCATGAGCAGTTAACAGTTTCAGAAATCACCAGCTCCTGCTTTGAGCCAGCCAATCAGTTTGTCAAATGTGACCCTCGCCACGGCAAATACATGGCATGTTGCCTCTTGTATCGTGGTGATGTTGTGCCCAAAGATGTCAATGCTGCCATATCCATCATTAAAAGCAAGCGCTCCATCCAGTTTGTGGACTGGTGCCCCACTGGTTTCAAGGTGGGCATCAACTACCAACCGCCCACTGTAGTTCCTGGTGGAGACCAGGCCAAGGTCCAGAGGGCTGTGTGCATGCTGAGCAACACCACTGCTATTGCAGAGGCCTGGGCTCGCCTCGACCACAAGTTTGACCTGATGTACGCTAAACGTGCCTTTGTTCACTGGTACGTGGGTGAGGGTATGGAGGAGGGAGAGTTCTCTGAGGCCAGAGAGGACATGGCCGCCCTGGAGAAGGACTATGAGGAGGTTGGAGCTGATAGTCTGGGAGACGACGAGGATGAGGAAGGGGATGAATATTAAGCACCCATGCATTCCCTTGTATGAATGTGAAAAATAAAGTTTGTTCTTCAACTGGACTTTTCTCTCTGTGTGTTATTCCACAAAGCAGGCGTCCTGTTGGTAAGAACAAGTTGATTCTGAAGCTTTCACTGCTAAAAGCAAACTGCTATAATGGGCAGTATCAATCCAGATAGTACACTTCTTAGTGATACTGTATTGTAGAGGAACAGTTACTCTGCTCAGTCTATTCTTTAAGGACTCGTTCAACTTTAACATAACCCGTCTGTCTCGTTTAGAAGATATTTTGATGCATTGCTTTTGGTCACTTGGTGTTCATGGCAAACTACACTGATGTCAAATTGTTGCAAGTTATTGCCCGTCTAAGATTTCTTGGATTTAATCAGGTGAGAACTCATTCTACACGTCCTTGAAATGGTCAACGCAAAATCATTGACTGCAGTTCTAGATGAGGTTTTAATCTTTACAATAATGCAGCACACTTTGAACTTTCTCCCTGTGTAGATTTCCTCCCACTGGGGTACTGGTCACTTTGTTAATTACATTTCTGAATCTAGAATAATGAATGGCATTTGATCAAGTGTTTATAAGGCTATAAAAAGAATCCTGTTATGTTCATAAGTCATAATAGTTTTGGGAATAAGAGTGACTCGTGGCCCCTTACACACAAACTGTAGAATCTGACCCGAGTGTCGGGATCTGCCCTTTCACACATGCATCACACAGCAGGAAGTTGGAGGTGTGAGATCTTTATATGTCAATGTGTGAGATGCATTCACATTACAGCCATCCCCCACTCCTGACCGGGACCTGACCTGGTACTAGGGTCCACCTGGGTAAAGTCGGGGGTCGAACCCTGACATTTGTGTTCGCACATAGAGCTCATACAGGTAAACTCCGGATGAGTTCAGAGTTACAGTGCATGTGTGAAAGGGGACAATAATGTGCATGTGACAATTGCAATATTGTGAAGAAATACATATAAATAATTTAATGTTCATTTTGCTCCAATACAAGTTGGTGGTAGTCCCTGGAACTCAAAGTTGATGTAAACTAAAGGAACAAACTGAGCAGATTTAAAATTAAAATTAAAACTAATTTTATTTTGTGATAATGTGATAAAATGG
Organism: Ammodytes marinus; assembly: GCF_949987685.1. Taxonomy (NCBI): domain Eukaryota; kingdom Metazoa; phylum Chordata; class Actinopteri; order Uranoscopiformes; family Ammodytidae; genus Ammodytes; species Ammodytes marinus. Next base: position 13,656,502 of record NC_137227.1, read on the forward strand.
ACCGATAACTGAAGCAGTTATTAATAAGGTGTACCAGACTTTTTATTTAATTTAAACTGCACCATTTCATGTTTGGTGATCTCCGACAATAATCCAGGCTTCATATTGGACCGATTGTCAGTTGAGGATATGTGTTGCTCGCTCAATGTGTTCTCTAATATAAAATGCCTAGTTCCTACTGAATGATTACCATGTCACTGATGAAATCCACATGTTAAGTACATCCACAACTGTTTACTCCCCTATACAAAATGTTTACACCTTCTCAATTTTTAGTGCAGTAGTTTTATTTTATTCAAGTATAATATCACAGAATAGCACCATATAGCCTATTTCGAGGTTACTTCAAACTAAAGGCCAGACTGCAACCGACTGCCCAGAACAACTCCCTATCAAGCATACCGTGTTTCACTGCCTGAAAAACAGTTAGCTGTGACATTAAATTATGTTTGTTTAAATTAAATTGTACAAAAAAAAAAAGTCACCACTTGGATTTTACCAAGCAAATAGGCAAGAGCCCTCCATCGGTCAAAAACTGCAGTGATTTATGTTTCAGGTAATTTTAGACTTTTCTAACACCTGGAAGAGGTCAAATTTACATTTCACGTTAAACCTCAACCTCAGATGTTGATAACTATGACACAGTTCCATGCTACTCAGTATTTTAAGATGAAGTTTCCTCAAAAGTATTCAGTGAGAGAGTTCAATTGAAACAATACAGAGTGATTTAACTCGTAAATCAACAAAAAAAATATCACTTCTTTATAAAGGAAAACGTGAGCACTTACTTAGGGGTAAAGGATTCAACCTGCCCTGGAACTCTGGCCTATAAAGTGCAAAATCTGCTGTCTCTCCAGGCCATATGGCAAGTACATAGGGTCAAAGGTCAAATGACGTTATCATGCGTTTCAATTCGTTGTATAGCTTTATTGTAAACAATTGTAAAATAGGCAGAAGCAGTAGAATAGAAATACGTTTAAGAATGTAAACAACAATAACTTATAAAAAGAACAAATCCATGTACAACAAATAAATGTAAAATAAAAATGAACACAACCAAACGAAAAAAAGGATCGGGATCTGCTAAGGGACTGTAATAGATTTGAAAAGTGTATTACTTTTTGACAATTTATAATCTCTGATTTTTAAGTTTTCAATGGGGTCAAAAATTGTCAATATTCTAAAATCCTTTTCTGTATATAATATTTTGCCAATAGGGGAAGGTGGGGTGATTTGTGCAACTTTTTACTCAAAGTGATTTTAAAGTGAGGCCTTGACAGTTATGTCTCCAACTCAAATATGTACATATATTTCAGGATGTTGTGCATCCCTGGCAATAAAAACTTTGGATCTGGAATAAACTGTTTAAGAAATATAGCTTTCGGAAAAAAAGTTGTCTTGTCGCACAAATCACCCCACGTAGTGGGGTGATTTGTGCGTCATTGTGTCACAATGACAAAGTCACCATCATCATCTTTCTGGCCATCTGAACTCTCATCAGTGGTGTCGTTAAGTGGAATTGAGATGTCACTCTCTTCTGAGCTACTGTAGACAATCACTTTCTTTTGGTGACCAGCGTATACAGCCATGCCACTGGCACAACTCTCAGAAATGTACTTTGCACTAGTTGCTCCGTGCTTGTGGAACCAACTGCCACCTGACAAATGTGATTTCCCCCTACATTTCTGCCTTTAAATCAAGGCTCAAAACCCATATGTACACCCTGGTGTGTCCTCCCCATTAACCTCTGCACTACTTACTTACCTCTGCACTACTATCTGTGTTTATGTGGATGTATGGGCTTTACGTCTTTTATTTTGGTTATTGTTATTTTACCTTCATTGTTTACCTACTGAATGCACTATGTACTGCACTTTGGACAGTGCAAACTGTCATAAATGTGCTTTTATAAATACATTTTACTTACTTACTTACTTATAACTCACCCAGGCCCTTGCGCACAAATCACCCCATCCCCAGAATTTTGGATAATAGGCATGATGCAGCAATTTAGGGTTGACATTGTGCTAACTATATAGACTCAAAGTGTAGCATACCAAAGCACTAAAACATGTGTCATATGTTTTCAAACGTGTCTATAATTGTTCAGACACAATAATCAAAAAACCTTGATCATGGAAATTTTACTTTGAAAGGCAAAACACAGTTTTTTGAGCTTAAATGTGCTTATATCTTATTCCTTGTGTCTCCCTTCTTTACAGGATGAGTCAAATGGATGGCTCTTCTTAAATATGTGGTCACATTTCCAATTTCTTCCACGGTTTTCTAGAAACAAGGGGTTTTGCAACTTCCAAAATGCACAAATCACCCCACCTTCCCCTATATTAAAAATATAATGTAATATGGCCCTTTAATTTTTTTTTTTTTTTTTTGTAAAATCCATGTGTCCTTCTTCAATAACTTCTCAATCATCTTACACAATGTCTCAATAATTTTTTCATACAAAATTCTTCAGATTAAGCCTCTTGATTTTCCTCTCAAAGTGCACCAGATTCATGCATTTCACTTTAAAAAGTTTAAAAAAATCTCCCAGGGGGCATACCCCCGGACCTCCCTAGGAGGGTCGGGATCTCGACTGGCTACTATTTTCACCCAGCTGGACATTGGAGGCAGAAAACACTGGGTGTCTGAATGGCAGTTAACAATAGTCAATGATTTGGTCAGCCCTAACATTGGAGAGGGGCAAATTCTGCTTAGGGCCCCATGAAGGCTTGGGCCGGCTCTAAGGGGAAATGTGTCTGTTTAATTTGCAAGTAAAGTGTTGCCGTGAAGAAGGATTAGAATTTACGGAGAAACTTTGAAACTAAACATCAGAGCAGCTACATGTCCTGATAAATGTGGCCCGGCCCTTTGTAGATTTTTCTGTATGTGGCCCTCAGTGAAAAAAGTTTGGACACCCCTGGTTTATCATGTAATTTTTTTCTGATGAGAAATTGGGGCTGCTAACAATTTGTAAAATATCAAGATTAATTAGTATAAGGCCTATATATTTCTTTTAATAATTGTGATGATTGTAAATGCTTTATTGCAGGAGCAAAAGAGTTATGGTCTTACATGTGTTGTTGATCATACAGCATTCCTACAATATCTAAACATTTTGTAGTGGGGGAAAAAAATATTTAAATAAATTAGACCTTTGTTTTACTCCACCATTTCCCACCACCAGAGGTCACCGTTTTGCATTTGTTAGAGTCAGGTTTTTATTCCTACTAGATGTGGAGGGATGTTCTTCTGTAGGTGTGTCAGGTCAGGTGATGATGTGTCAAGTAGTGTGTTTCATATTAGCTGTGAGCATTATTCTGTTGGTGGTTTCACTGATGCCTGTGCCTGTACTTGATTTAGGTTTGCCGTTGTTTTGAATCTAGGATGCAGCAGTGTTGCAAGTGTCAGGGCTGTCTCTGTTCTTCGCAGAGTCAAACTTTTTTTCTGCATCAGTGACACCAAGTTCTGTCCCAGAAGTTTGGCTGTGTCGTGGCTTGTTTTTCCCATGCTAATACAACATTAATATTTTTGTCATTGGGATTACCTTTGACCCGTAGACTCTCTTCTCCACCGACAGTTCAACTGTTGCCTGGTTAAAGGGGTAAAGCGATTGCAGGCATACAGCAGTTGTCTCATAGACCTCAGAGGCGAATGTATCACGTCTGTGTTCAGCATTGCACTAGCTGCACTCACTCTTGACTGTTTCTCTTGGAGGAGGCTCTGTAGCATGAGGAAGGTGCTGTTCCAGTGTGTGGAAGCTTCATCTGCTCCTGTACTTCTCTCAGCTTCTCTTCTGCTGTTGTGCTTGTTTTAAAAAAATGTTACAGCTTTCAGGGCCCTTGTGCGTAGGTCTGATAGGCATGGTGTATGTGGGATCAAGTGATGCCACAAACTCCTTGAATCCACAGACATCCAAGATGGAAAAAGGCTGTGAGTCCTTCACCACCATATTCACCAGAGCCTCATCTAGCTCTTGCTTCCGGTCCACTAAAACAAATAAATAAATAAAAAGTAGGATTAACAGAGTACAGTTACATCATATTATTGTGTAGTGTGTCTAGTTAAAAATGTATTATATATAAAGCCTACCTTGAGTTGTGTTCCCATGGCAGTAGCTCCATGCTTGGCAGTAAAGTTTTCCCATGATGATACTTCAGTTCAGTTGAACACACCACCTCCGGAACTGTAGAGAAATCCATTTGTAAATAAAAATGCAATTATAGTGTACACCTATAGCTATAGCTACCTAATATAGACAGATAGAACATCTATATAATATTGTAATGACAGTTACTGTTTTATGTATTGTCCTATGTTAGGCCTACATATTAAACAGCCAGTACACCAACCTTATCAGGAGCGATCAGATCAAAACTCCGATACAAACGCAATACCAAAAACTCCACAGTTAGGGGTATGTCGTATGGTATTACAACAAGTTAACCCACAAATTGTGCATTGTCATTCAAAAGTGTCCACCTGTCACCTGACCTGTCTGTACTGTATTGTATTTCCAACAAGGTAAAACAAATATATTTTAAAATTTTACATAAAATCTATCCAGTCAATTCTATAATATCAAAATATATGGATGTTGATAGCTCCTGCTCCTTTTGTGGACTCGCTGATGAAACATTTGCCCATCTTTTTTTTAATGTGAATTTATGAAGAAATGTTGGTCTGATTTAAGTTCTTTCCTTTTCCATCCACCCATGGTCATTCATGATTTTATTCTTAAAGATGTGATATGTTATTTTGACGATGGTAAAGATAAGTCCCTTATTTATATGGTTAATTTTTTTATTTTACTTGGGATTTTTTTTATTCACAAACAAATTCTTAGAATCTCATCCCTCTTTCCAGGTTTTATTTGTAGTTTAAATCACTTTTTAAGTCCCTTTCCCTGTTAAAAAATAATATTAATAAAAAAGCATTAGATTTATTGATTGTTATCAAAATATATTTCACGAGTCTCCTTGACAACAGGTCAAATGTATACTTCTAATGAATTCATACCTTTTTAGCTAGAATTATTCTTTATATTTTTACAAATGTTTATTAATGTATGTTTTCATCCATCTTTTATTTAATTTGTATATTTATTTATATAATTGTTAGGACAATTAATGTATTTAGTGTGTATGTTTATTGTATGTACAATATTGTGTTGCTCTCTGATATTGTATTGCGTAATTGTTTTGTTTAATGAAATTGCATAATTGTTTAATAAAAATAAAATAAAAAATAAAAATAAATGCCAGTGAATCACCTGATTGGACCGCGTACCTGTCAGGTGAACGAAGAGTGGCTGCTTCGGACGTCACAAGTCACGTGATTTTTTTCGCACCAAAACAAACTGTGAAGCATTGGTTCTATGGAATTGTAGTTCGGAGTTTGAAGCGCGTATCGAAGTTTCAGTGTCGCACTACCATCGCTACAGGAAACATGGTGAGTAGGACACAAAAGGGATACATGTTATGCTACTTATTGGTATAAGTAGGCGCTCATCATATTAGGACATAGTAGGGGTGTATCAGTAGCCTAAATGTGTGTCATATTCCTTGGCCTATATAAAGGGCGTGGCAGCAAACACATGGTTCCCTAATATGAATCAAAGCTCTTATCTCCATGTGTTTGTGATGTTTTGGTCTGCAAAGGTGCACATGTATCAGTTTCAGCATGCCAAGAGCAGACAAGGCTGTCACCCTCCAGATACCTTGTAATAAAACTTTAAAAATAAAATAAAGTTAAAAAAAGTAAAGTAGAACAATATTATGGCAGGTCTGGGTCCCTGTGCCCCTTAAGTAGGCAAAACAATCTTAATATATGGATAGATAATCGGCTATGTGTTTCTTATTTAAGATGTTTAATTACAGTTTTTCTCAGTTGCTTTGGTGCTTTTCTCAGATCAGAATGAAAATTCTCATAACTATTAGTTCAACCTCCGCAACATTTAGTCATTTGAGCACATCATAGTAGCAATTTCTCCTTCCTCTGAACAAATTGCAAATGCTTTTGGACATGTATCAGTTGCTTTCATACAATTCTCTGCTGTTTTATAACATTGTAATTTGCTTATGTCATGTCAGTCAAAATGAACTATACTTATGGATGCTGAATAGTCGTTCCCAATAAAACTAATAGTCTTCATTTCATTGCTTGAGTCATTACATACACAATTGTTGAACTAGTTATCAAATTCTGTCAAGCAAATTTTATACCTTTCTGTATAATTTTTTCCTGGAAATGTCTCCTAAAGTGAACAATTGCTCTCAGGTGGACTTCAGCATTCACTCACGAGGAGGTGTGTGAAGTATTAGTTTACTTGTAACCAATGACAAGCCACTTGTTCACAGTCACTCAGGGATGAATCCCATGAACCCTCACTTGGCAAGCATATACTATGAACCGAGCAGGACATAGTGTGTACCATTTCTACAATTCTGTGACACAGAAATGGAAGGTCGGCATCGTGGAAGAGGATTGAGGATGCGGGGAGGAAGGGGAAGGGGACAAAACAGGGGAAGAGGGAGAAGAGGCCAAATACATAGGCAGATTCCTAATGAAATTAGGGCTACAATTGTGGACCAAAGGGTGTTTTTTTATGTTTGTTCTAAATAAGTGACTGAAGTGTATTTTTCTTTTGCACAATGCTGTAGAATTGCAAAGAGCATATACAGTAAAATTGTGAAACATACGTATTCAGTGTCTTGTACTCACTTACTCCCCTAACTACAGCAATGTGTAACTTTACTGTAGTTTTCAAATGGCTGTACAAGTAGTGTATAGTGCTGTCTTGAGCATTTTCAGGTAGTGTCACCGAGTTCTGACCTTTTTTTGCCTTGGAAAACACTGAGAGAATAAACGGTCATAATGAAAACATGACAAAGCCATTTGACTATCTTGTTCATAAACGATGGTGTCAAGACTTCTCATTTTGATGACACTGGCAGTTTCATTGACATGAATACTTGCTTTTGAGGAATAGACTATCCATTTTGAGCAAGTGACATACTTTTGCAGGTTATCCACTAGGTTTTGCAGTTTGCACTAATTGTTTTGAGAAATGCACTAACTGCTGTGCAAATGTTAATAGTGATGTGAGAAAAGCACCAAAGCGACTGAGAAAAACTGTAATGCAGCATGTGATAGGACCTGGGATTGATGCTGTGGTGTCTGATCCTTTACAATTATTTTTTGGGACCTATCTCTTGAGCTGTTGTCAACATGTGATGAGCAATAACATTAGGAATTGTTACGAACAGGAGCCTGCTAAAGTTTAAGGGTAAATATATTACTAACTGCCCTTTTGCTTTCCTCCAGCGCGAGTGTATCTCCGTCCATGTCGGACAGGCCGGTGTCCAGATCGGCAATTCCTGCTGGGAGCTTTACTGTCTGGAACATGGGATCCAGCCGGACGGACAGATGCCCAGCGGTGCCAAGACCACCGGAGGAGTAGATGATGCCTTTAACACCTTCTTCCTTGAGACGGGAGCCGGAAAGTATGTCCCCAGGGCTATCTTTGTGGACCTGGAGCCAACTGTCATCGGTAAACTTCGATTATATAAAGATGCTGTAGTCAGTTTGCTTTCATAAAGTCAAATATTAAAGTGCTTTCTGATCTTTCTCTTCAGACGAGGTGCGAACTGGGACCTACCGCCAGCTGTTCCACCCTGACCAGATGATCACCGGTAAGGAGGATGCAGCCAACAACTACGCCCGTGGACACTACACCATCGGCAAAGAGGTTATTGACCTGGTGTTGGACAGGATCCGCAAACTGGTGAGTAATTTGATATGCGAAGGGATCAAATTAAACTGCAAAATGCATTTACTGCAGAAAATCTGTGTGAATGCTGGTTGCTAAATTTGAATTAAGTTTGTATCTTAAAATATTAGAAGTATGAAAGTGTTGAATAATAAGTGTGGAAAAGCTGACGCTAAACTGGAATACTGAAAGAGTATGAAGACATGGAAAAGTTTGAGAAGGTCATATTATGAATGAGATTGAATTGTAGAATAATACAATATATTCAAAAACAAGTCATTCATCATGAATAGCTGGATGTCTTGTGACTTGTTTAAAGTTTAAATGGAGTCTAAAGCATTTCAAAGAGGAGGATGTTTAGAGGATTTGAAGTCCACAACGTGACCATTTTGATGGTTGACTGGTTTAAATAGCTTGAACTATGAAGGAGTTGCAGTGTGCAAAAAAAACGTACGGAAACGGAAGAATAAAGAATTTAAGAACAATAGTGTGCAATCACACGATTGACATGACCGTATCTCATGAATGTAAACACTCTCTCTCTCTCTTTGTCCTCAGTCTGACCAGTGCTCTGGCCTTCAGGGCTTCCTGGTTTTCCACAGTTACGGAGGTGGCACCGGTTCTGGTTTCACCTCGCTGCTGATGGAGCGTCTGTCCGTCGACTACGGCAAGAAGTCCAAGCTTGAGTTCTCGGTCTACCCATCTCCCCATTTGTCCACTGCTGTGGTGGAGCCTTACAACTCTGTCTTGACAACCCATGACACCCTGGAGCACTGTGACTGTGAATTCATGGTAGATAATGAGGCCATATACGATATCTGCCGTAGAAAGCTGGATCTTGAGCGTCCCAGTTACACCAACCTGAACAGGTTAATCAGTCAGATTGTGTCATCCGTCACAGCCTCCCTTCGTTTCGATGGTGCCCTCAATGTTGATCTGGCAGAGTTCCAGACCAACTTGGTGCCATATCCCCGTATCCACTTCCCTCTGGCCGCCTATGCCCCTGTGATCTCTGCTGAGAAGGCTTATCATGAGCAGTTAACAGTTTCAGAAATCACCACCGCCTGCTTTGAGCCATCCAATCAGTTTGTCAAATGTGACCCTCGCCACGGCAAATACATGGCATGTTGCCTCTTGTATCGTGGTGATGTTGTGCCCAAAGATGTCAATGCTGCCATATCCATCATTAAAAGCAAGCGCTCCATCCAGTTTGTGGACTGGTGCCCCACTGGTTTCAAGGTGGGCATCAACTACCAGCCGCCCACTGTAGTTCCTGGTGGAGACCAGGCCAAGGTCCAGAGGGCTGTGTGCATGCTGAGCAACACCACTGCTATTGCAGAGGCCTGGGGTCGCCTCGACCACAAGTTTGACCTGATGTACGCTAAACGTGCCTTTGTTCACTGGTACGTGGGTGAGGGTATGGAGGAGGGAGAGTTCTCTGAGGCCAGAGAGGACATGGCCGCCCTGGAGAAGGACTATGAGGAGGTTGGAGGTGATGGTGTGGGAGACGAGGATGAGGCAGTTGAGGAATATTAAGCACCAATGCATACCCTTGTACTAATGTCTAAGATGTCCTTCTATCAATCTGAAAAAAAGTTTGTTTTTTGACTGCACTTTTCTCCCCGCGTGTCATTACACAAGGCAGGCATCCTGTTGGTAAGAACTGCGAGCAGTTATTTTTTTCTGTAGCTTTCACTGCTAAAAGAAAACTGCTATCTTGGGAAGTGTCAATCCAGAATGTACACTTTTTTTTGTGATACTCTATTGTAGAGGAACAGTTACTCTGCTCAGTCTATTCTCTAAGGAATTGTTAAACTTTAACGTAACCCGTCTGTCTCGTTTAGAAGATACATGTTGCTGCATCACTCACTTTAAGTCACTTACGGCCTCTGCACACATCCTACCTCTACTGCGCGTCTACCTCGCGTCTGCGTCTGACTTGTCACTGATCGTGTAATCAACCTAGAGCGGGCACACATCCAACCTCAGACGCACTGCTGATGCGCGTCGGAGGCACGTCTGCAGCGACACTCCCCTTTACCTCAGGAGGCTCGCCTATTTTTTTCTGAGGGCCGCGCGTCTCTCTCGGGTTTCTCTGCTTTAACTGATAGAGAAATACTCTGCTGAGAGTCATATTGACTTCATACCGGCAGCTTTCGCTGTAGTTTCACCATTTCCTGGTGTGTCACTTTCAAAATAAAACTTCAAACAAGCAAAAATGTGACAAAAAAAAAAAAAAAGGCAATGGGGCGCACGGATTACTGTCCAGACTCAATATAAATCATATGCATCATAAATGACACGAAAGAACTTCATTTTTAATGGGAATTACCTATGAAAACTCTATGTAGAAAGATAGGGCTTTTAGAAGCAGCGCTGCAGCAGCTGCTGAGACGTTCCATGTGTGTCCGAGAGACGCAGCAGTAAGGTAAGGCGACGCGCTCCTTTTGAATAGGGTCTCTAGAAATGAATGTGTTAAAGTAATGTGTAAGCTTTTTTTTGTTTCCACATTTTCAAATTTAATTTAACCTTAGGGACACAAAATGGGCGTCACGTCATTGACCCATGTAAACAAAATTAGTGCACTTTGTTTACATACCCGTTTACAGAGTTTAGGCTGTGTACTTGCAGTTTTTTTTCCAGCACACAGTTGGACAGGTAGCAGATTGTGAGGGGACATTCACTTTTTTTTCACTTTTGGCAAAGTCATTTGTCAAACATTCTCCAGAATTACCTAGTATGCCTTTGAAGTACATCCACAACAGTTTATTCATCTGTTGACACCATCTCAATTTTAGTGCTTTAGTTTAATTTAGTCCAAATGTAAAAATAAAGGCCCCATGGATTATTAGGTTACTTCAAAATAAAGGTCAGTCTGCAATCACCTGACTTGACACATTTGCATGTAGTAATATAATAAGTAAGCTTATTAGGCTTGTACACCATTAGTTGGAAAGAGATTAAGGAATTACACTAGGCAATGAGCCATATTTTAGTATATTAAAGTTTTTCCATAAATTAGAAAATGGAATAAGTCAAGTGGAAAAATGACCATAAGTTTTAGTTTTAGTTTCCCTGCACATAACTACCATCTATCAAGTGGTGTGTCACATCCCGGCTCAAGGGAAGGACAAAAGAGGAGACCACACAAGAAAGTTAGTTTAACCAAATTATAATTTATTTAACCAAGTTTAAATAAATCTAATAAATGGTGCGGCGTGAATGTCAGTAGTCAGTAATGGGTGCGGTGTCTGTGTGAGTGAAGAGTGTATGGTGTGTGTAAAGCAGCACTAACTAAACCAAAACAAACCATACGTCAAGAGAGGGAGCCCAAGTGGCTGACTCCTGCCGCTTTTATAGCTCAGGAGAGCAGCCAGCATGGGTGTGGATGATCAGCAATCAGCTCCTGGCAAGGCAAGGCAAGTTTATTTATATAGCACAATTCAGACACAAGGCCACTCAAAGTGCTTTACAGGGGCAAGATTAGAATACATAAAACACATTATAAAACACTTAAAAGCGAATAAAAGAAGCAAATAAAATGAAAATTGCAGGTTAAAATGGAAACAAAAAAGTCTTCAGACTCGATTTAAAAGAACTGAGAGTTGCAGAAGACCTCAAGTTCTCTGGGAGTTTGTTCCAGATTTTTGGTGCATAATAACTAAAAGCTGCTTCTCCTTGTTTAGTCTTAACTCTTGGGACTGCAAGTAAACCTGTCCCAGACGACCTAAGGGCTCTGGACGGTTCATAACGTATCAGCATATCAGTAATGTATTTTGGCCCTAAACCATTTAGTGCTTTATAAACCAACATCAGTATTTTGAAATCAATTCTTTGAGTGACTGGAAGCCAGTGTAAAGACCTCAGAACTGGGGTAATGTGATCTACTTTTTTGGTCCTAGTGAGGACTCGAGCAGCAGCGTTCTGAATTAGCTGAATCTGTCTGATAGATTTTTTTGGAAGGCCTGCAAGGACACTGTTACAGTAGTCAAGTCTACTAAAGATAAATGCATGGACAAGTTTTTCTAAATCTTGCTGAGACATAAGCCCTTTAATTCTTGATATGTTTTTTAGGTGGTAGTAGGCTGATTTATTAATTGATTTTATGTGTTTCTTGAAATTCAAGTCGGAGTCTACAACAACACCAAGATTTCTGGCTTGGGGTGTGGTTTCTAACATAACGGATGTAAGCTGTGCGCTGGCAGCCTGCCAATCAGGAGGTGCCAGGAGCTGTCACAGGTGGGATACTCAAGAAACCTTGCCCTATGCCAGGGACAGACATTGTAGATCAAACAAATAGGATTTACTGGAAAAAGTGCTTTATTTCCCAAATACTGGATACATTAAGTACAGGAACTGTTGATAGCATCCGATGGTCTCTGACGTCCAGTCCAGATTCTGTTAAGAAAAGATATAAGAAATTGGCAGGAAAAAAAGTCTCATTGTTCATCTTATAACATTAGTTTGGATCAGAGGGTAAACCAATCAGTCATGAATTCTCAGACTGGGGCGGTAATAAGAAATTCATCACTTCTACAGAATTTTAAATGCTTAAGTTTCAAGCTCTCACCAATCATCCCCAAGCAGTAGGCAGCCGATCCAACTGACATCTGGAGTTCTGTTGAAAAAAATACGACTTATTAAAATATATAAATACATACATTTTTCAAATAATAAATATATGCTTTTATGGTCTTGATCAGAGGGTAAACCAATCAGTCATGAATTTTCAGACTGGGGCGGTAAAACGAAACTCATCACTTCTGCTGAATGACCAGTAAACATGGCTGCATGGACCAGGAACCTACCTCAACTCGGACAAGATCCTCCCCAGGCTCAGTAGCTTGACTGACAGCTCAGTCCTAAAGGGAGCCGACAAGGAATTGTTCAGTTAGAAGGCATAATGTCACAAAGATGGTGCTTCAAGAGACATTTCCAGTCATGATCATTTGATGAAATTAAAACCCTCTGCAAATACCAGTTAGTTCTTCTAAAGAGTGGCAAATTTAACTAAGTGATTGTGACCATTTAATACGATTAAAAGCCAGGCACAAATCGACAGTGTTGCGCATAGATGGCGGCAATTATTTTGGAATGTTTTTTTTTGCCTCTACAATGTTTCCCCCCCCCATTGCCATTTGCGCAGTAACTCTTACTTTTTAATCACCCACAAAAACAAGTGCATTCTGTTAGAACGCTTGCGTAATTTAGCACTCTTTAATTAGGATATTGGTAGATAAGGCTGAAACAGTTTAGGAATATGAAAATATTGAGAACTTCCAACATCTCCCATTTCAAACCAAGATGTCATTATGGTACTCACCCAGGTGGTCCAGCATGGATTCTGACCTAAAGAGAACAAACATCTAGTCAAGATTCAAAGTGTTTCAGCCATAACAAAGAAATGTTTTTCGGGAATGTGATCAGTTCTGTTTTTTCAGTCATGCCCTGGTACAAAACAATGAAAACCAACAGAACCCCCTTCATGGAGCCGGAGATCACCTTACACCTGTGAAAAGGGTTCTCAGTGTCTATCGGTCCAACAGGAGGTCTGATGGGTGCTAATTTATACCAAGAGGAAAGAAGACGACAGTATCATCCTTCCACACTCTACAATTTTACTGTTAATGTGGTGGTTTAGGTTCAGCCAACATACCGAGGTCACTCCTCTTCCAGCTGGATAGTTTGACAGGCAGCTCAGTCCTAAAGGGTGCAGACATGGAATTGTTCTGTTAGAACGGATGAAGTCATTAAGGACGACAGTGATTCAAGAGACATTTCCAGCCATGATCATTGGATGCAATGAAAACCCTCTCCAAAAATAAGTTTGTTCTACTAAAGATGGGCCTTAAAGCAAATTTAACTTAGGGCTTAAACTCAAATTTGAGTATGACCTCGACTTAGATTTGACAAATTGAGTGTAGGGCTGGGTTTTTTGTTGGTGTTTTAACCTTTAATTAGATAGTATTAAGCACAGAGTTAAAATAGGGAGAGGGGGAAGACATGCAGTATGAGGCCCGGAGTCGAACCCAAGTCTGCTGCAACAAGGACTTTTGGAAAGTATGTTAAGGAAAATATGCAATGGTTTAGTCGCCAACCAACCAAACTTAATGGCTCTAAACACCACTATTGTGGGACAGGCTGTCGATTCAGGAAAATTCAGCAGAGGTGTAAACTGAGGGCCACTCACCTTGGCAAAGGCCTTTTGTTGAGAAAACATGAGAATCTTCTTAAATGTCCAAAGCCAAGAACCTGAAACAGATGGGCTACAGTCAGGTGTGAACAGTATTACATTTTTATTTTATAAACCTTAACCGATATCAGTTATTCGATTTCTCAACAGTAGTTCAGACGAACGAGATTCCAAATATATCTCATCATTTTCAGCAGGTCATGGACTAAGTTGTTGCTGTAGTGACTTATTGAAATCTTACCTTTAACTGGAAGACCTCAAATCATTCTCTTGCAGTTCTTGAGGAATTATCTGTGGGCAAAAGACACTTCACATTTTAGTGAACGACACAACCATGTCTTAACTTTCAAACTTAAAATAAATGCAGTTGCTCAGGCGTTCGTCTCATTTCACATCGGTTCAAAGTGAGCTAAGTATCCTCATCATCGGAACTTCATTATGACAGGTCTTTGTAAGGACTTAAAGACTAAGCACTAGGGATGGCCATTTAGAATGTTCTCTTTAACTGGTTAACCACAAGAATTAACGGTTATTAACCGGTTAACCGTTAAGATTTAATGTAGCCTATTTATAGTGAAATATATGAACCATTATAGCAGGGCTCCCGACCTTTTTGTTCCAAGGACCTGCATATTAATTTAACATACATTTTGACATTCACACGGCACATTGTCTGTTGTAGAAGAGGTCTAGTATGCGAATGTAGGAGCAGAAAGTGAAATAAGTGACTGAAAAGGGACATTTACACACGGGCTTAGTGGATGGATAGCCTACCGAAACCCGGTGCTAAGTAGTGCTGAGCACGGGGAAACATTTTGAAAGACCGTAGTATTGATAAGCTCCGACGTTATCAGTACAGCATAACGGTACTTTACGCTTTTGTTTATGACGGATTTTCGCTATTGATCCTCGCACACAAGCATGGCAGACTGCAGGGGCACTCACTGCCTGTCTGTCACTCTCACACTCACTGAGACGGCGATAGATGCAGGACAGCATCCACCTCAAGAAGGCTAATGCTAGCCCTATGTTAAGCTAGCGGGAGCCCATGCTGTTAATTAAATTATACCTGTACAAACACATGGCAGGGGAGTGTTGTGTCCCTAAGTTGTGACTGGCTATCTTTCTGGGAGCGTACCATGGACCTACAGTATTATAAAGTTGAGAGTAGCCTACAAACTCTTTTCATTCTTTACCGACAGTTGGCATTCTTACATCCGGTTTAGCGATCAAAATAAGAGTCCGGATTACAGAGAAATTAAGGTGATTTAATTTTTTTTTAACCATTTAACCTTTAGTATTAACCGGTTAAAGATCTTCTTAACGGTTAACCAGCCAACCATGGACATCCCTACTAAGCACAATATTATTTAGTAGACTTCCTGGTGACATGGGTTCACTGAACAGCTTTGCAAATAAGTAGACATGTTTTAGGTATGCCTGAACTTTGCATGTTTCCATTTGCGCTCTTACTTCAAATCACCCACAAACCCAACATGCATTCTGTTAGAACGCTCACATAATTTAGGATCTTAGTAGATCAGACTGAAACAGTTTAGGAATATGAAAATATTCTGAAAACTTCAACATGTCCCATTTCAAACCACAATGTCATTATGGTACTCACCCAGGTGGGCCAGCATGGATTCTGACCTAAAGAGAACAAACATCCAGTCAATATTCAAAGTGTATCTGCCACAATAAAGAAGTGTTTTTCCAGGAATGTGATCAGTTTTTTTTTTTTTTCATGCCCTGGTACAAACCAACAGAACCCCCTTCATGGAGCCGGAGATCACCTTACACCTGTGAAAAGGGTTCTCAGTGTCTATCGGTCCAACAGGAGGTCTGATGAGTGCTAATTTATACCAAGAGGAAAGAAGATGGGGGTATCATCCTTCCACACTCTACAACGTTACAGTTAATGTGGTGGTTTAGGTTCAGCCAACATACCGAGGTCACTCCTCTTCCAGCTGGATAGTTTGACAGGCAGCTCAGTCCTACAGGGTGCAGACATGGAATTGTTCTGTTAGAAGGGATGAAGTCATTAAGGACGACAGTGATTCAAGAGACATTTCCAGCCATGATCATTGGATGCAATGAAAACCCTCTCCAAAAATAAGTTTGTTCTACTAAAGATGGGCCTTAAAGCAAATTTAACTTAGGGCTTAAACTCAAATTTGAGTATGACCTTGACTTAGATTTGACAAATTGAGTGTAGGGCTGGGTTTTTTGTTGGTGTTTTAACCTTTAATTAGATAGTATTAAGCACAGAGTTAAAATAGGGAGAGGGGGAAGACATGCAGTATGAGGCCCGGAGTCGAACCCAAGTCTGCTGCAACAAGGACTTTTGGAAAGTATGTTAAGGAAAATATGCAATGGTTTAGTCGCCAACCAACCAAACTTAATGGCTCTAAACACCACTATTGTGGGACAGGCTGTCGATTCAGGAAAATTCAGCAGAGGCGTAAACTGAGGGCCACTCACCTTGGCAAAGGCCTTTTGTTGAGAAAACATGAGAATCTTCTTAAATGTCCAAAGCCAAGAACCTAAAACAGATGGGCTACAGTCAGGTGTGAACAGTATTACATTTTTATTTTATAAACTGTAAACCTTAACCGATATCAGTTATTCGATTTCTCAACAGTAGTTCAGACGAACGAGATTCCAAATATATCTCATCATTTTCAGCAGGTCATGGACTAAGTTGTTGCTGTAGTGACTTATTGAAATCTTACCTTTAACTGGAAGACCTCAAATCATTCTCTTGCAGTTCTTGAGGAATTATCTGTGGGCAAAAGACACTTCACATTTTAGTGAACGACACAACCATGTCTTAACTTTCAAACTTAAAATAAATGCAGTTGCTCAGGCGTTCGTCTCATTTCACATCGGTTCAAAGTGAGCTAAGTATCCTCATCATCGGAACTGCATTATGAAAGGTCTTTGTAAGGACTTAAAGACTAAGCACTAGGGATGGCCATTTAGAATGTTCTCTTTAACTGGTTAACCACAAGAATTAACGGTTATTAACCGGTTAACCGTTAAGATTTAATGTAGCCTATTTATAGTGAAATATATGAACCATTATAGCAGGGCTCCCGACCTTTTTGTTCCAAGGACCTGCATATTAATTTAACATACATTTTGACATTCACACGGCACATTGTCTGTTGTAGAAGAGGTCTAGTATGCGAATGTAGGAGCAGAAAGTGAAATAAGTGACTGAAAAGGGACATTTACACACGGGCTTAGTGGATGGATAGCCTACCGAAACCCGGTGCTAAGTAGTGCTGAGCACGGGGAAACATTTTGAAAGACCGTAGTATTGATAAGCTCCGACGTTATCAGTACAGCATAACGGTACTTTACGCTTTTGTTTATGACGGATTTTCGCTATTGATCCTCGCACACAAGCATGGCAGACTGCAGGGGCACTCACTGCCTGTCTGTCACTCTCACACTCACTGAGACGGCGATAGATGCAGGACAGCATCCACCTCAAGAAGGCTAATGCTAGCCCTATGTTAAGCTAGCGGGAGCCCATGCTGTTAATTAAATTATACCTGTACAAACACATGGCAGGGGAGTGTTGTGTCCCTAAGTTGTGACTGGCTATCTTTCTGGGAGCGTACCATGGACCTACAGTATTATAAAGTTGAGAGTAGCCTACAAACTCTTTTCATTCTTTACCGACAGTTGGCATTCTTACATCCGGTTTAGCGATCAAAATAAGAGTCCGGATTACAGAGAAATTAAGGTGATTTAATTTTTTTTAACCATTTAACCTTTAGTATTAACCGGTTAAAGATCTTCTTAACGGTTAACCAGCTAACCATGGACATCCCTACTAAGCACAATATTATTTAGTAGACTTCCTGGTGACATGGGTTCACTGAACAGCTTTGCAAATAAGTAGACATGTTTTAGGTATGCCTGAACTTTGCATGTTTCCATTTGCGCTCTTACTTCAAATCACCCACAAACCCAACATGCATTCTGTTAGAACGCTCACATAATTTAGGATCTTAGTAGATCAGACTGAAACAGTTTAGGAATATGAAAATATTCTGAAAACTTCAACATGTCCCATTTCAAACCACAATGTCATTATGGTACTCACCCAGGTGGGCCAGCATGGATTCTGACCTAAAGAGAACAAACATCCAGTCAATATTCAAAGTGTATCTGCCACAATAAAGAAGTGTTTTTCCAGGAATGTGATCAGTTTTTTTTTTTTTCCATGCCCTGGTACAAATCAACAGAACCCCCTTCATGGAGCCGGAGATCACCTTACACCTGTGAAAAGGGTTCTCAGTGTCTATCGGTCCAACAGGAGGTCTGATGGGTGATGACTTCATACCAAGAGGAAATAAGGTCCAACATGGAATCATCCTTCCACACTCTACAATGTTACTGTTAATGTGGTGGTTTAGGTTCAGCCAACATACCGAGGTCACTCCTCTTCCGGCTGGATAGTTTGACAGGCAGCTCAGTCCTAAAGGGTGCAGACATGGAATTGTTCTGTTAGAAGGGATGAAGTCATTAAGGACGACAGTGATTCAAGAGACATTTCCAGCCATGATCATTGGATGCAATGAAAACCCTCTCCAAAAATAAGTTTGTTCTACTAAAGATGGGCCTTAAAGCAAATTTAACTTAGGGCTTAAACTCAAATTTGAGTATGACCTTGACTTAGATTTGACAAATTGAGTGTAGGGCTGGGTTTTTTGTTGGCGTTTTAACCTTTAATTAGATAGTATTAAGCACAGAGTTAAAATAGGGAGAGGGGGAAAACATGCAGTATGAGGCCCGGAGTCGAACCCAAGTCTGCTGCAACAAGGACTTTTGGAAAGTATGTTAAGGAAAATATGCAATGGTTTAGTCGCCAACCAACCAAACTTAATGGCTCTAAACACCACTATTGTGGGACAAGCTGTCCATTCAGGAAAATTCAGCAGAAGCATAAACTGAGGGCCACTCACCTTGGCAAAGGTCTTTTGTTGAGAAAACATGAGAATCTTCTTAAATGTCCAAAGCCAAGAACCTGAAACAGATGGGCTACAGTCAGGTGTGAACAGTATTACATTTTTACTTTATAAACTGTAAACCTTAACCGATATCAGTTATTCGATTTCTCAACAGTAGTTCAGACGAACGAGATTCCAAATATATCTCATCATTTTCAGCAGGTCATGGACTAAGTTGTTGCTGTAGTGACTTATTGAAATCTTACCTTTAACTGGAAGACCTCAAATCATTATCTTGCAGTTCTTGAGGAATTATCTGTGAGCAAAAGACACTTCACATTTTAGTGAACGACACAACCATGTCTTAACTTTCAAACTTAAAATAAATGCAGTTGCTCAGGCGTTCGTCTCATTTCACATCGGTTCAAAGTGAGCTAAGTATCCTCATCATCGGAACTGCATTATGACAGGTCTTTGTAAGGACTTAAAGACTAAGCACTAGGGATGGCCATTTAGAATTTTCTCTTTAACTGGTTAACCACAAGAATTAACGGTTATTAACCGGTTAACCGTTAAGATTTAATGTAGCCTATTTATAGTGAAATATATGAACCATTATAGCAGGGCTCCCGACCTTTTTGTTCCAAGGACCTGCATATTAATTTAACATACATTTTGACATTCACACGGCACATTGTCTGTTGTAGAAGAGGTCTAGTATGCGAATGTAGGAGCAGAAAGTGAAATAAGTGACTGAAAAGGGACATTTACACACACACACACGGGCTTAGTGGATGGATAGCCTACCGAAACCCGGTGCTAAGTAGTGCTGAGCACGGGGAAACATTTTGAAAGACCGTAGTATTGATAAGCTCCGACGTTATCAGTACAGCATAACGGTACTTTACGCTTTTGTTTACGACGGATTTTCGCTATTGATCCTCGCACACAAGCATGGCAGACTGCAGGGGCACTCACTGCCTGTCTGTCACTCTCACACTCACTGAGACGGCGATAGATGCAGGACAGCATCCACCTCAAGAAGGCTAATGCTAGCCCTATGTTGAGCTAGCGGGAGCCCATGCTGTTAATTAAATTATACCTGTACAAACACATGGCAGGGGAGTGTTGTGACCCTAAATTGTGACTGGCTATCTTTCTGGGAGCGTACCATGGACCTACAGTATTATAAAGTTGAGAGTAGCCTACAAACTCTTTTCATTCTTTACCGACAGTTGGCATTCTTACATCCGGTTTAGCGATCAAAATAAGAGTCCGGATTACAGAGAAATTAAGGTGATTTAATTTTTTTTAACCATTTAACCTTTAGTATTAACCGGTTAAAGATCTTCTTAACGGTTAACCATGGACATCCCTACTAAGCACAATATTATTTAGTAGACTTCCTGGTGACATGGGTTCACTGAACAGCTTTGCAAATAAGTAGACATGTTTTAGGTATGCCTGAACTTTGCATGTTTCCATTTGCGCTCTTACTTCAAATCACCCACAAACTCAACATGCATTCTGTTAGAACGCTCACATAATTTAGGATCTTAGTAGATCAGACTGAAACAGTTTAGGAATATGAAAATATTCTGAAAACTTCAACATGTCCCATTTCAAACCACAATGTCATTATGGTACTCACCCAGGTGGGCCAGCATGGATTCTGACCTAAAGAGAACAAACATCCAGTCAATATTCAAAGTGTATCTGCCACAATAAAGAAGTGTTTTTCCAGGAATGTGATCAGTTTTTTTTTTTTTTCCATGCCCTGGTACAAACCAACAGAACCCCCTTCATGGAGCCGGAGATCACCTTACACCTGTGAAAAGGGTTCTCAGTGTCTATCGGTCCAACAGGAGGTCTGATGAGTGCTAATTTATACCAAGAGGAAAGAACACGACGGTATCATCCTTCCACACTCTACAATGTTACTGTTAATGTGGTGGTTTAGGTTCAGCCAACATACCGAGGTCACTCCTCTTCCAGCTGGATAGTTTCACAGGCAGCTCAGTCCTACAGGGTGCAGACATGGAATTGTTCTGTTAGAAGGGATGAAGTCATTAAGGACGACAGTGATTCAAGAGACATTTCCAGCCATGATCATTGGATGCAATGAAAACCCTCTCCAAAAATAAGTTTGTTCTACTAAAGATGGGCCTTAAAGCAAATTTAACTTAGGGCTTAAACTCAAATTTGAGTATGACCTTGACTTAGATTTGACAAATTGAGTGTAGGGCTGGGTTTTTTGTTGGCGTTTTAACCTTTAATTAGATAGTATTAAGCACAGAGTTAAAATAGGGAGAGGGGGAAGACATGCAGTATGAGGCCCGGAGTCGAACCCAAGTCTGCTGCAACAAGGACTTTTGGAAAGTATGTTAAGGAAAATATGCAATGGTTTAGTCGCCAACCAACCAAACTTAATGGCTCTAAACACCACTATTGTGGGACAAGCTGTCGATTCAGGAAAATTCAGCAGAGGCGTAAACTGAGGGCCACTCACCTTGGCAAAGGCCTTTTGTTGAGAAATTTTATATTTGGATATAAAAGTTAGTAATATTGTAGTAGTAGTAGTAGTATTGCTCATTTAGGAGGATATTACATCACTAAGGGCCCGTGTCCACCTAACGCCTTTTTCCAGCATTAAACGCTGGCTTTGCGCTCGGGAGTGCGTCTACTGAGCATTTTTTTCGACCGCTTTTTTCAAGCGTTTTTATGAGCTGGGAGAGAGAGTGCTGTGATCGGGGGAGAGAAAATGCTGATCGTCACCCGTCAGTCAGACCTATCAACACTGGTTTAACTCTTAGGCTTGCTGTTTTCTATTTAAATCGTTACATTTTAATATGAGTAGTCTTCTGAAACAGAGCATACTTTCCACCATCCTCTGTTTGGATGAGGAGTTATCACGGCTCCTGCAAACACACACACGGAGCAAGTTGTAGGCTGACGTGTGCGCATGAAACGATCCGTAGGAGATAAAAAAAATACAGCGAATCAAGAGTTCGCCTAATCTGCTCCCACAAACGGGCTCTCCTCCCTCTGTTCTGGTCATTTTAAGTCACTATTTTCGTACAGTTTCGGGTAAACGGAAACGGAAAAAGCAGTTTTTCTTCCGTCTTCTTTGTTGCTAAGGCGACGAGTCCCGACGATCTACTATCTGATTGGCCCTTTGAAAAAAGCGGCGGTGACGTCCCCACCGCCTTTCTGAAGTTTTTTTTTTCTTTTTTCAACTTGCAAATCTCGAAGCGGCCGCACAAAAAGGCAAAAACGCTCGAAAAAAAAACGCTGGGCGCTGCGCCTTTTCTCGAGGCGGCCGCTTCTCATTGGGAATCAATTGAAAAAAGGCGCTTGCGGTGGGAAAAAGGTGGACACGGGCCCTAAGTGTCATAGCGCATCCATTACTTGCTTTTTTTTTTTCAGATTGGGGCGGTAATAAGAAACTCATCACTTCTGCTGAATTACCAGTAAACATGGCTGCATGGACCAGGAACCTACCTCAACTCGGACAAGATCCTCCCCAGGCTCAGTAGTCTGACAGACAGCTCAGTCCTAAAGGGAGCAGACAAGGAATTGTTCAGTTAGAAGGCATAATGTCACAAAGATGGTGCTTCAAGAGACATTGAAAGGCATGCACAAATCGGTACCGTGTTGCGCACAGATGGCTGCAGTTAGTGTGCAATGGATTTTTTTTATGCTTGTGTTAACATGTTTGACTTGACACAAACAATCCAGCAGTGCCATTTGGATGTTTTGGAAGAGCTAAAGGCTGATTTGGAGCCACTAAGTAATATTAAGATACATTTGCTGTAGCTCAAAAATGCATGTATGTGCCTCTTCCAATAACACATTCAGGCGTATACTCTGTTCAAACACTCTGTGGAGGAAACTAGTAAGTAACATGCAAAAACCTCATGTTTAGGACCATGAAAATATTGTGAAACCTTCAAAGATGTCCCATTTCAAACCACAATGTCACTATGGTACTCACCCAGGTCGGCCAGCATTGATTTTGACCTAAAGAGTACAAACATCCAGTCAAGATTCAAATTGTATGGACAGACTGGCCAGAACTGTTTTTCAGGAATGTGATCAGCTTGGTTTTTTATTCATGCCCTGGTACAAAGAATGCAAACCAACAGAACCTCTGTAACACTTTACAATAAGGGTACACAAATTAACTGCTAATTAAATGCTTAATACACATTAAATAACCATCAACAACTAAGCATAAACAGTTAGTAAATATTTAATACCATTAGCAGCTAAGCATAAACAGTTAGTAAACATTTAATAAACATTAATACTATTAACAACCAAGCATAAACAGTAATATTTATTAACTAACTAAGCATTTAATAACACTTAAAGCCCCTTCGGCGACCCGGAGATCACCTTACACCTGTAAACAGGGTTCTCAGTGTCTATCGGGCCGACAGGAGGTCTGATGGGTGCATGGTTCTGGCTTTATACCAGGAGGAAAGAAGAAAGGTATGAAAATCATCCTTCCACACTCTACAACGTTACTGTTAATGTGGTGGTTTAGGTTCAGCCAACATACCGAGGTCACTCCTCTTCCAGCTGGATAGTTTGACAGGCAGCTCAGTCCTAAAGGGTGCAGCAAAGGAATTGGTCCATTAAAATAAATAATGTCACCAAGACGCTCATGATCATTTGATGCTATTAAAACCCTCTCTAAATATACATTTGTTCTTCTAGAGATGGCCCTTAAAAGCAGGTTTAACTTCAGTGATCATACACATCTCACTGGCTCCAAGCAACACATTTGAGTAGCAAATTGCCAAGGTCACACCAGTGGGTCCACCTTTGCAGGTTCTGGCATTGATACAAGGCGTAAGACGTGTGCGGGTTTCATCACCAAGGAACCTATGCAATGGTTAAGGCGTTACCCAGATTTATTGGCTCTAAACACCACTATTCTTGGACAAGCCGAGTCAGGAGACTTCAGCACAGGCATGACCTGAGGGCCCACTCACCTTGGCAAAGGTCTTTTGTTGAGAAAAACAGGACAATCTTCTTTAAGGTCCAAAGCCAAGAAACTGCAACAGATGGGCTACAGTCAATTATGAACACAGTAAAATGTTTTTCTATCAAATAGACCTCGACTGATGTCAGTTATTAGATTTCTCAACAGTAGTTCAGACGAACGAGATTCCAAATATATCTCATCATTTTCAGCAGGTCATGGACTAAGTTGTTGCTGTAGTGACTTATTGAAATCTTACCTTTAACTGGAACACCTCAATCATGGCCTTGCAGTTGAGGAATTATCTGTGGGCAAAAGACAATACACATTTTAGAAAGAACGCAACATCCATGTGTTAACTTTCAAACTTAAAATAAATGCAGTTGCTCAGGCGTTCGTCTCATTTCACATCGGTTCAAAGTGAGCTAAGTATCCTCATCATCGGAACTGCATTATGAAAGGTCATCACTGTCACACACTTGACAAACTTACATGTTGAGTCGTCCACATCAGTTTGCAAATCTTCTAATCCCTCCCATCTACAAGAGAAACATCAGTAGATTAGTCACAGGCTCTGCATTTATATAAAAAAAATAAAAATTAAAAGTGTCTCACTTCAGAATAATAAAGTCCAGTCACAGTCATTCAGTACAGGTCTGTGTAATTATCATCATTAAGAGACACTTAGCATCCATACAAACCAGCAGCGGCCATTTCTTGTATCCCAGTTTACGTTTAGTGGGACAAGCTGTGAGTCAGGAGACTTAAGCACAGGCGTAAAGTGGCCCACTCACCTTGGCAAAGATATTTTGTTGAGAGAAGGCAGAAGCATCTCCTGAAATGTCCAAAGTCAAGAACCTGCAACAGATGGGCTACCGTCAGAAAAACATTTTACCATGTTCATAACTATCATTAAGTAAACCTTGACTGATGTCAGTTATTCGATTTCTCAACAGTAGTTCAGACGAACGAGATTCCAATATATATCTCATCATTTTCAGCAGGTAATGGACTAAGTTGTTGCTGTAGTGACTTAGTAAATCTTACCTTTAACTGGAACACCTCAATCATGGCCTTGCAGTTGTTGAGGAATTATCTGAGGGCAAAACACAACATATTTTAGAAGACATGTCATAACCACTTCTTTACTTCCAAACTGAACTTCCACTGATTGCCATGTAGAATGACAGTGGCTACAAAACAGCTGATGCTGGGAATAAATGCAGTTGCTCAGGCGTTCGTCTCATTTCACATCGGTTCAAAGTGAGCTAAGTATCCTCATCATCGAAACTGCATTATGTAAGGTCATCACTGTCACACACACGTGACAAACTTACATGTTGAGCTGTCCACATGGCATCGGTTTGAAAAACCTCTAGTAAATCTCCCATCTATAAGAGAAACACCAGTAGGTTAGTCACAGGTTTGGCCTTTTATTTAAATATATAAAAAGTTCAACATAAAACAATCAGATTAAAGGCTGGCATCACTGGAATCAGGCATATGCTTGTCAATTGTAATCATCACTTTAAAACCCAGCTGATGAATAAACACTGCAATTAAAGCTCCTTTTACTCACCTGTCTACTCATGAAGCTCTTACAAGCAGCCCAGCAGTGCACTGTGTGGTCCAACCTGAAGGGTGAACATCAGTGGTTAGCCATAAACTAAGCAGTTACCGGTAATGTGAAGTTTAGTGTTTTGCAGAGCTGATCAGATCGTTTATCTAAAATCACAGGAGTCAGGCATATGCTTGTCTATTTAAAAACTCATCAAAGTGGGCCCTTGTGGACTCTTGCCTGCTATTAGCTTAAGCCTAGCTTACCTGCTAAAGTCAGCCATGTCTTGTTCTTCATCTTTTATCGTCCTGAAACATCTGAAGGGGAAGAAAGGTTGTTTACAAGTAATGTCATTTTAGATTAAAATACATATGTGATCGTCGTAGGCACTTCCTAGCTTCCTTCTAGTATGCATTTCGTTTTTAAATGACAGTGTAAAAATATAGAGCGAAACATACTGTGGTAAATAAAAGAGTCCCAACAAGCAAACAGGAAATGTTTAGTGAAGATTTTATTTTGAACTGCTCCCAATGACTACCAGTGTTTGAGCTAAGCTAACCTGGATGAGACACAGTTGCCCACTTAAAAAATGTACGCAAATTTACAGGAACGGTTTCCGTCACGTTTTATTGAGCCGGAGAGCGAGGCAAACAGCTAACATGTTGAATTATTCCTTTAAATGACTTAGGCTTATAGCTTTACAAATGTGATATAGGGTCAGGTCTTAATGTGTGCCATGTGTCCTTAGGACACACATTGTATGTCCCATGTGTAAAACCCAACTTTGGGATCGGTTGGAGGCCATGTGCTACTCAGAATGTGGTAAAGAAGTTTCTTCAAAAGGCAGCTGATTCAGTAAGAGAGTTCATGAATAATCACTGCAACTACATCAGATGATAAAGTTCCATGCTACTTAGTATTTTCATGCTATTTCCATTATTTTATATTTTCTACAAAGCCGAATAGAAAGCATTTTCAAACCGACTGTATTAGGGCCCACGTGGAATAAAGAAAATACCTTTGCAGCAAGCAGCATCTTCACGGTACTTCCTTCACCATCTGAAAACTGAAGCAACGAGAAGAAGTTATTGCTGTAGCATGCTACACAGCTAGCACATCGTGGCAGCGCATGGCCAGCACGTGACTGCTCCATACAACGTCCCATATTGACTGGGCTGGGGCCTGGGGGGCGCTCGTGGTGAAGTGGTTAGAGCGCCGCCCATGGCTCAGTCATTAGAAACGACCCGTCTAAAAATGCCCAAAAACATTTAATACATATACATTTTTAAAAGAGTGTCTCACTTCAGAATAATAAAGTGCAATCACAGTCATTCAGTACAGGTCTGTAATTATCATCATTGCGAGACACTGTTTGCATCAGGTTTGCATCCACACCAAAACCAGCAGCGGCCATTTCTTGTATCCCAGTTTACGTTAGTCGATTTTGGACTTTGAAGATGAAAAAAAAAAATCAACACCTTAGAACGTAAGCAGCTTCACATGCATATTTACTGTATCGTCTAAATGTATTGCTACATCTTATGCAATAACATGTTAAAGTTATAATTATGGCGCAGTGTTAAAAAGGAAAATGCGAGCACTTACCTCGGGGTAAAAGATTAAACCTGGAGCTCCGTCCTATGAAATGCAGAATCTGATAGCTCAATGCAGGCTATATACATCAGGTATAGGGTCAAAGGTCAATTAGCAACTGCGTTTTAAAAAAATGTAATTACTTTATTGTAAACAGATGAGCAGTACAATAGAAATACGTTTAAGAATGTAAACAACTAACTGCTATAACAAGAACAAATCCATGACAGTAATTGTAAAACAAATAAATGTAAAAACTGGAATAAATTTGAAAAGTTTAATAGTTTCTGCCAATTTATAATCTCTGAGTTTTAAGTTTTCAATGGGGGTCAAAATAATGATGACAGTCTCTTATAGGAAATAAAATTAAAAAGAAGTAGTGTGAAAACATACACATGTTCAATAGTCTCTCCCTCACTATCACAAGTGTACCTATTGTTTACAGTTTAAGTATTACAAAAAGTATTCACCTTTTACAAACATTTCTTTAAAGTAATTTTTACTATTAACAACTCCAACTATGTAAGTATATTTTGTGTCTGCATCATAGAAGAGTTTCACAGATTAATGTTGAGGAAAATATTTTTTATACTTTTTTTTAATGGTGGAGGCTAGTTTTTTGCAGAGATTTCCAACATAATACAAAACATAGCAAAATAAAATTAAACACTATGAAGAAGATATTCCACATACTATTTGGATTTTTATAATTTAGTTAAATATTGTAGAAAGTCAAAAGTAAGTAATTAAGTCCCCTTTCAGCTAAGGTGTTAGAAATAACTTATTTCAGTTGTATGTGGTATGTAGGTTTGGTTCTAATGAGAAGAAATTGACAACCCTTCTGCTTTGCTCAATAGAACTCGATCATCTAATATGGGTATATCCCTGGGCAGCCAGCAATTACATATATTTAAATGGTCTAAATGACAGTGGCACGATTGGCATTCTGAACTTCTTGAATGAGTTTCAAAATGCTAACTGCCAAAACCCAACAGAATAATTTTCTTAATGGAGTCACTTGCAATATATTTAAAATAAAAATTTGATAATCAGTGTTGTGGCTCGAGCCATACATATGGACAGACGGGAAAAGGAAGTGGACCTAAAACGATTACAATTAATTGAGCGTGTATCAGAATTATCTTATTTAAACCAATCATGTTCCAGCATGAATCCAGGCACAGTATTGGACTAGATCAGTGGTTCTCAAAGTGCGGCCCGCGGGCCGCCAAAAAAAAAAAAAAAATTTTTTTTTTTTTAATTGAAACGCACGGAGGGGATGCGTCCCCGTAACAGTAAAAACAGTACAGGGGTCGAAACACTTAAATATCCCTCCTAATTGTTTGTATTCATTCCCCACTTATTAAACTTGCGAAGTTCGGCTGGCCTCTGCCTCTCGTTGCAGACGGCTGGTCAGCCTCCCGCAGTGCAGCAGGCAGTGTAGTGGTCCCAATGTAAGTTGTTAGATAGTGAGCTTGTCAAGCCTAATACGATGCACTCTCACATTCAAGGTGAATTAGATTAGGTCAAGTGTCTAAGGATGGATGCTAACATTATCTGGTTTCTAACTCTTTTGCCTAAAGTTTAGCTAACAAACTAACGTTAGCTAGCTGCTGATAGCCATGGAACTATCTGCCTAGTTGACTGCTGATAGCCCACCCTGTTTATTTCCAATGTATAGTGTCATAATAGTTAACACTGCTGCTGCATCATGAGTAGTGAGTCCTACAAAAAAAAACACTCCAAAAGGTGATACGTTTTCAATGTGTAGAAAGTTTTGAACAATAAAGAAGAATAAATATTTGAATGCAATACAGAATGCCTCAGTGCCTTGATTTATATTCCATTAGATGTGTGTCAATGGGAGCGAGTTGTCTTTTCCTTAACATTTCCACCATAAATAAATACAGAAGACACAAATAACTGCATAAAAATTAACCAAAATGCACAAAATGAAGTATTCGAACCTCAAATTTTTCTGGGGGACAACCCCCAGACCCCCGCTTTTAATGTGTGTTCCCCAATGTTGAAATGCGACCTAGCCCTTCATTTATTACTTTAAATGTGTTAATTACACAGTATTGGATGCTGACCAATACATGTAAACTGTAAAGACGCTGGCCATTGAAATTATTTCAGTTTTATATATTTTTTTCCTTCGGCGGCCCTCGGTCCAATGTTGGGTTCCTAAATTGGCCCTCAGCTATCAAAAGTTTGAGAACCCCTGGACTAGATAGATCAGTAGACCAACATATTTTAGTTCTATCAGCTATCAACATGTCAGACATTTGAGCTGTCCATATTCTTAAGTGCAGAAATCACAGCTGGCTTTTGTTTAAAATCATAATTTGACATGAACCCTCGTCTCCAACTTTTAGGTAATCATATCGTCAGCCAAGGAAGTGAAACCGTTTTCTAAATGTAAATGCCCAATGACTGTTTCACTGATGAAATACAGGGTTATAAAGTTATACTATGCAATTCTGAAGAAAGTAGACAAATCACTTGCCAAAATCAGCAAATATCTACCCGTTCAGAGCTTAGGCTGGAAGGGAATGTGAAGCCAACTGGGGCAAATGTCTGTGATATTGGGCTTTACTAATAAAGCCGATCATGTGATTTGGCTGTGTATTCGAGCATCCATTTTCTCCAGTGCACAGTACAGACACTGATTTTAACCTACTTCTCCACAACCCCCTAAAATGCCTTTTAAGAACAGTTAACTCATCTAAAGATGTTGACACCATTAATTCAATCCTAACACAAGGCACCATGGAATTCTAGGTTACTTCAAAATAAGTTAAGTCTGCAATAATTTGACAAATTTGCACATCCCAATTTAATTTGTAAGCCTCAGGCTTTACACCACTAGTAAGCAAGAGACTATATTAGGCAATGTGCCATTATATTTAAGTTCTGCACTTAATGATTGAGAAAATTGAATGAAGTCATTGTGAAAAATAACCATTAATTGCAGCTCTAGATTCATTTCCCTGCTCATCTTTATCAGGTGTCGGGGTGCTAAGGCAACCATCACATATGCCAGGGACAGCCATTGTAGACCAAACAAATAGGATTTACTGGAAAAAGATCTTTATTTCCCAATTACTGGATACATTAAGTACAGGAACTGTTGATAGCATCCGTTCGTCTCCGTTGTCCAGTCCAGATTCTGTTAAGAAAAAAAAAAGTCTTAGAAACTGACAGGAGAAAAAAAAAAAAAAAAAAAAAGTCTCATTGTTCACCTTATAAAGTTTGTTTGGATCAGAGGGTAAACCAATCAGTCATGAATTCTCAGACTGGGGCGGTAATAAGAAACTCATCACTTCTACAGAATTTTAAATGCTTAAGTTTCAAGCTCTCACCAATCATCCCCAAGCAGTAGGCAGCAGATCCAACCGACATCTGGAGTTCTGTTGAACAAAATACAACCCATTTAAAAATATATACATGCATTTCTTTCAAATAATAAATGTGCTTTTATAGTCTTGATCAGAAGGTAAACCAATCAGTCATGAATTCTCAGACTGGGGCGGTAATAAGAAACATCACTTTGACTAAAATACAAATTTAGGAATGTTGACATATTCTGTAAACTTCCACATCAAGCCCCAATGTCATTCAGGTACTCACCAGGATGAGCATGACGGAAGACATGATAACTTTGTGCAGACAAGTCAGACGGTGTAGCCATACCTGTAACAAGTGAAAAGGATTGTTAGTCGATCCAGTTTGACAACCAACCTTTACGTTAACCAGTGGGTACCTAATAATATGAAGTTAGTTGATTTGATCAGAGGGTAAACCAATCAGTCATGAATTTTCAGACTGGGGCGGTAATAAGAAACTCATCACTTCTGCTGAATGACCAGTAAACATGGCTGCATGGACCAGGAACCTACCTCAACTCGGACAAGATCCTCCCCAGGCTCAGTAGCTTGACTGACAGCTCAGTCCTAAAGGGAGCAGACAAGGAGTTGTTCAGTTAGAAGGCATAATGTCACAAAGATGGTGCTTCAAGAGACAGTGCGTCATGATCATTTGACGATTAAATCCCTTGCCAAATACTAGTTAGTTCTACTTCTAAAGAAGTGAGTAGCATATTGACTTGTGAAAAATTAAGTCGGTTTCCATTCAGACTGTTGGTAACCCCAACAGGTCTTCCCCTTCTTGCCAAGGTCACACCAGTGGGTCCACCTTTTCAGGTTCTGGCATTCACAAGGCGTAAGACGTGTGCGGGTGTCATCACCAAGGAAACTATGCAACAGTGGCATTTAGTCTTTTACCAGACTCTAAACACCACTATTGTGGTACAAGCTGCAAGTCAGGCGACTTCAGCACAGATGTGAACTGAGGGCCCACTCACCTTGGCAAAGGTCTTTTGTTGAGAGAAGGCAGAAGCATCTTCTGAAATGTCCCAAGGCAAGAACCTGCAACAGATGGGCTATCGTTAGTTTTGAACACAGTAAAATGTTTTTCTATCAAATAGACCTCAACCGATGTCAGTTATTCGATTTCTCAACAGTAGTTCAGACGAACGAGATTCCAAATATATCTCATCATTTTCAGCAGGTCATGGACTAAGTTGTTGCTGTAGTGACTTATTGAAATCTTACCTTTAACTGGAACACCTCAATCATGGCCTTGCAGTTGTCACCGGATCATCTGAGGGCAAAAAACAACATATTTTAGAAGACATGCAATAGCTTCATCTTTACTTCCAAACTGAACTTCCACTGATTGCCATGTAGAATGACAGTGGCTACAAAACAGCTGAAGCTGAGAATAAATGCAGTTGCTCAGGCGTTCGTCTCATTTCACATCGGTTCAAAGTGAGCTAAGTATCCTCATCATCGGAACTGCATTATGTAAGGTCATCACTGTCACACACACGTGACAAACTTACATGTTGAGCTGTCCACATGGCATCTGCGGCATGAAAAACTTCTCGTCTCCCATCTACAAGAGAAACACCAATAGGTTAGTCACAGGCTCTGCATTTTAAAAAAATATATATAAAAAAGTTCAACATGGGCCAATCAGATTAAAGGCTGACATCACTGGAATCAGGCATATGCTTGTCAATTGTAATCATCACTTTAAACCCAGCTGATGACTAAACAATGCACTGAATCCCCTTTTACTCACCAAAGTGCACTTCTGGGCTGCTCGTAAGAGTTTCACAAGTAGACCGTGTGGTCTGACCTGAATGGTGATAATCAGTGGTTAGCCATAAATTAAACAGTTAATGTGAGCGTCAGTGTTTTTCAGGGCTGATCAGATTGTTTATCTAACATCACAGTAGTCAGGCATATGCTTGTCTATTTTAAAACTCATCCCATTGGGCCCTTCTGTTATTTGACAATTCTTAGCATCAGCCTAGCTTACCTGCTTAAGTCAGCCACGCCTTGTTCTTCATCTTTGATCGTCCTGGAACACCTGAAGGGGATAAAAAGTTGTTTAGACTTAAAAATTTAACTTCATGTTGCTTCACAAATGTGATATGATCAGGTCTAAATGTGCACCATCATGGTGTCAATTAAATGCCCCAAGAAGACACATTGTAAAAAGCCAACTTTGGGATAAGTTGGAGCCCATGTGCTACTCAGAATCTGGTAAAGAAGTTTCTTCAAAGCTGATTCGGTAAGAGAGAGTTCATATATCATCACTGCAGCGATGAGCTCCTTAACAGCAATAGAGCCAACTACATTAAAAGTTATTATAAAAAGCAACAATTACCTCATGTTGAGTCTCACCACACACGTCACACCTGGGAGAGAGAGAACAACATTTCATGAGTTACCTCAACCTCATATGTTGGCAACTAAAATATAACAGCTCCATGCTACTCAGTATTGATTAAGTTTCCTCAAAATAATTCAGTGAGAGAGTTCAATATAAACATCACTGTAGCACGAGGCTGTGTTATCACGCTATTTAAATTATATTAAATATATCTGATATTAAAAAGCATGCTCAAATCGACTAAACAAGCCACGCGGATTATATAAATTACCTTTGCAGCCAGCAGCAGCTTCTCGATCCTTCATTCACCATCTGAAACAGAACCAATGAGTTGGAGTTATTGTTTTAGCATGCGACAGTTATCACATCGTAGCAGAGGCAGGCCAACACGTGACCGGTCAACGCAACGCTTTCACGACGCCACGAGTCGACAAAGACTAATTTTAAGTGTCTCAAATCAGAATAATTAAAGTCCAGTCACAGTCATTCAGTACAGGTCTGTGTAATTATCATCATTATAAAGAGACACCCGTTTGCATCCATGCCAAAAGCGGCAGCGGCCATTTCTTAAATCTGGGTTTAACATTACTATATTTCGTGTTTAAAAGAAAAATATGGCATAGAGGCTTGAGATGGCATGTGGTTGATGGTGCTGACAAGATAAACTAAGTGAAATTACAATGGTTTACTACCGGATGGTAAAGGATAGATGTCAAGTGGTCGGTGCTTCTAGACACCCGCCCAGAGAGATATTAGGCCTACCACAACGTGTAAAAAGCTTCAAAATATAAGCTTCTTGTGCAGATATACTGTATTGTCTATACTAGTATTGGCAAAGGATCATCCTAAGTAAAGACAATTAAATGTTTAAATGTGGCTGAGTGTTGAGAAGGAGTGCGAGCTCTTACCATGGATGAAGATGAGGAGGAAGTGGAAGGAGTAGCCTGTCCGTCTGACTTTTATGCCCCGCCTGAAAGACTCCGCCCACCAGGAAAAACTTTAACCGCGAAACGAAACTCATTTCCGTGAGCTGCATTTAGCTTCGGAAAGATGTAATTTGGCGAACAAAACAGCTTCAAATGTGTATGCTGTATTCTTTGCGATTATTTATTGGGCGAGGCTTTTAATTTCACAGCTAAAGACAATTTTAAAGAACGTGCACCGAGTGTTTTTTTTTGTTACTACACGTCATTTCCGTTAAGACAAGAATATTTTTCACGTCCACGCGGTGGCAGCAAAGTCAAGGCACGTGCACATTGTCAGACTACTAGACATCTTCTCTTGCCCCGATATAGGTCCATGGAACTAAATACTAATTCTATACTTACACTGTACGAAATGAAAAGTTATTATACTATTATCAGGTTATGAACCACGTTTATTTTCCTCCAGTTTACTAATGTTGTCCTGCATTGGCCTAACGTCAGCATTTATTTTTATAAATCACATTTTATTATTTTAAAGAAAATCTATCAAATGAACCATAGACTTAACAAGATAAATGAACACATAGGCCTACATACCAGGAATTTTGTGTGGTTTTTGCACGTGTAGCCTATATCTTTATATAAATTGCAATACGCCCTCCATTTGAATTTGTACACACAAGAGCACATGCTGTGCTTTCATGTGCTTTAGTGACATTTCTTGTGTTTTGTCGGTCTTCATGTGGACACAAGGGACTACTTGCATATTGTCTATTATGTAGAAGTGAAATGGTCTTAAAGGGTCAAAATCTATAGCCAAACAATAACATGTTGGCCCCACAATAAAGTTATTCTTTATCTGTACACTTGTTAGCAACAAAGTAATAGTGTCACAGCAAACAGTTTGTAAGGTATTTCCAAATGATGATGCGATGCTGTGTTTACATCTCATTTGTTCTGATTCATTTATATAAAAATTACCTTGAACATAAAAAGACCACTGGTACAATATATTAAGTCTTTATTCACTCATAAAACTGCTTCAGGTTATGATACATGACTTAAGAAGCTTCGATTCAAAGGATTTTAATACAAATTAACAAATTCTTCTTGACAATCAGATATACAACCATAACAAGTTGTCCCACTTATTCAGGCCACTCCAAGAATTACAGTGTACATTTGAGGTAATATATATGTTTAAATATACATAGAGAATAACAGGAAATTACAACAGGCCTATTGTAAATATTACATTATTAGTTTTAACAAGGGTCAATCTATAAACTGAAAAATCTCTTAGGTTACTCATTACATCTTGTAGTCCCTAGTTGCATGTTGACGTTGAAGTCACAGTTGGTTCTAGTAGTTGGCCTTCATAGTGCCAATGACTGATGTTGTAGGCTAAACCTGCATTTCCTTTACCAAGTAAGCTGCAACAGTGACAATCAAAACCAATACAATGGGTCCTGCTACTGTGTTCATTGCTGATTTATAACCAGACTATAAAAAATGATCTTTCTGTTTGTCTTTCTCTTTCACACACATGCATATAATCTCCTGTCCTGTCCCTTCAGGTTAAATAACCTTCATCAGAACACACAGTGGAAGATGTTAGGAATGCTATATCATGAGGAAGTCAAACACTGACGAGTTGTACTACCTGCGCACACACACAGATGGGGAAACCCGTGTTTAATGGGTTAGCATTGTTAAAAACAGCAATTTACGCTAAAATACAAACAGCTTGTCACCCTCTCATTAACAGGTTACTGGTTAGCTGCCAGACAGCCATAAATGCCACTGATCAACAGAGCAAAATTGCGAATACCTCCCAAACTTAAGTCTACCAAATCAGTCATCGCTATTCGGTCGTAAAGGTCCATTCCTTTGGGTCAACACTTTAGTAGTGTCATTGTACTTAACCAAAGGGAACAAATATGGTTTGTGGTCCTAGTTCCTAATAGTAGACATTATCACACTGCTGACTTTTTTAATTAAAAAAAAATTAGAAACAATGTAGATGGGAGCCTGAAGCAGCTGAACTCAGTCAACTTTTCCATTAAAGCCAGTTCCATTGACTTCAATGTCATATCAGCAGCTTGGCTCCCTCAGCTCATAAAGGAAAACTGACTACTGTAGCTGCAAATGAATAGGCACCCTGATGTAACGAGCCAGTAAACTATATCATGAGTAATTAAGACTCAGTAACTAAAATAAATAAAGATTGATTCTTCACGTTGAAATGAAGTTTACATTGATGGCATGATAAATGTTGTATAAGGCTGGATTGTGAATACAAATTCAGTATTAGGGGAATTTGATTTGAAAAAACGACATATTGGGAAAAAAATGGATGTCCCTCTCCGCTTCTACCGAAACTCAGCCAACACAGAGCTGTGTGCGAGTTTCTGCTTTGACTTTGACGCAGGTGAAGGAGAAGGCGGCGAGGATGATGTCACAGGGTTGATGGTGACGCTGTACAGGTTAGTGACGAAGGCTTCCCACCCGCGACGAAAGGCACGGTCCAACACCTGAAGGGAACAAGAGGAAGAAGATGAACCATCCACATATATGATTATTGGAAAATTAATTCTCTATATGCGTTGAGCTGTTTTTGCATGATCAGCTGACCTGCCTGCGTACTACTGTGTGAAAGGCTCTTCAGCTTACATCAGTTGCCTTCGTAGGGGGTGCACATTTACATAAATTAAATGTCAAATGCCTTTTATTTAAAAGGCTATTACGGTGGTCAACAAAAACCTGACACATTCTATATTTAGTAAACAATCATTTTCTGGAAGTAAAAGGATACAATGTTAGTAAATTTGAGGATAACAATAAGATTAAAATAAACTGTTGAGCCTTATTGTGAAAAGGGTGCTCAGGTGTATATACTGTGCACCATAAAAGTAAAATTCTGTAGACAGTACACCAAGTCAGCTCCTATGATAGAAGATTGTCCTCTATCTGACAGGAGGTCAGGAGGCTGTGTAGGGTGCAGAGCTGATTGGTTAAAAGCAGTGGAATGTTTTTATGGTGTGGGTTTAGTAGGCGGGTCAACACTGCACCGTACTTGGTTCCACTGATCAAAGCACACGATATGGGAGGCACAGGAATGTCACCTCTGTGCACATGCTTCAATGCAAGCGGAAAATCTTTAGGATCATGTGAATCCGGTACAAGCTGGACTTTTTATACACCGCCGCTGCTGGTTTACAGCTAAAAAGCCTGTTAGTAAAAAACCCTGTTCCAGCTTTCCTTTTTTTAATGGTGTTAAATGTGACGTAAAGGAAAAGAAATCCCATGAGAGTAGGTTATCTAATGGGTTTGGTGACATGCACCAATGTCCGCTGTACCTTGACCCTGGTGGCAGTCTATTATTGAGGTGATAGTTTCCATGGTGATTAATAGCCCAGTGTGCAGTATTTGGAGGATGTTGAGGGAGAACTTTACCCGTCTGTTCCACAAACTCAGATAACTCGGCTATGTAACCTCAAAGGGTTTAAAGTTTAACTAGATGGGGTGACGCTAAAGATGGAATTTAAGTTATTGTGAGACAAAGAAACAAGTCACATGAAGTACGGATGCTGAGATTGCAAATGTGTCAGAAGATACCAAGGCCTATGTTTGTTTTTTACCTTTTGCGACGGTAAACAGATACATCTTGTATATATTGAACCATCTTCATCACTCTAACTTGCATGTCAGCATACAGGATTCACCACAAATTTGGCATTTTTCGCAGCTTCTTTGGCTACTATTTTATGAGTCAGACCAATAACACTAGACACTAGTCTATTTTCTCTCACCTTGCCGTAATTCTTCAACGACTTCCTCTTCACCACCTTCATGCCCTCCTCTTGCTCCCTCTTCATCCTCCTCTCCTCCTCTCCCTCCTCCTCCTCTTCCCTCCCCCTCTTGTCTCTGATCAGGACCCTGTCGTCAGCATCCTCCTTAACCAGGAAGTGGGCGAAGTCCTCTTTTCCTCCATCCACCTCCCCGTCCTCTGTCTTGGATTTCTCCATTTCTACTTCTATTGTCACCTCCTCCACCACCAAGACGTGTGGGTCAGCCTCAGGACTTTCCATGCCCAGGCTGGACCTCTGGTCTGGGGCCGCGGCCTCCTCGGCTCTCCCCTCCTTGTGCTTCCTCCTGGAGCTCCTTCTCCACCTGCTGCTGCGGCGGCTGGCCTTCCTCCATAGCAAGGTCTCCCCGTCGCCTTCCATCATCCCCTCATCGTAGTCAAACGCCTCGGCTTCTTCCTTCTTGTCCTCCCCAGGAATGCTCACCACAGTTGGGCTCGGGC
The DNA here is from genome assembly GCF_949987685.1 of Ammodytes marinus. Lineage (NCBI taxonomy): Eukaryota > Metazoa > Chordata > Actinopteri > Uranoscopiformes > Ammodytidae > Ammodytes > Ammodytes marinus. Next base: position 13,694,554 of record NC_137227.1, read on the forward strand.
TACTGATTACTACCCTCTCTCTGGTGCTGTCCTCTATCCCGATCTCCACACACTCTGCTTCCCTGGCGTCCTCAGGCTCGTCGAGGCGACCGTAGAAGCCACTGGATTTGTCCAGAAACTTGGGGGCCCTGATGGAGCTCCGCATAGAGCTTTTCCTGGAGCTACTGCCGATCGTCATCTTTGGCTCTTGTTTCTGCCTCTTGTCTTTCTTTAATGTGTTCTTCTTTTTGACACCTCCTGAACGATATGGGGAAAGTCAGATTAGAGATTAGTGCTGTTACATAACACTGCCCTCACCCCCACTCTTTGGCTCACTGATGTCACTGTAACTCCTAGATCATTTCATATGAGCAAAAGGTGACGGATGATAAAATAAGGGAAAAAAAGGGGAGAGAAACTGCAAGGGTAGTTCTGTTTATGACTTTACTGTGTGTGTGTGTGTGTGTGTGTGTGTGTGTGTGTGTGTGTGTGTGTGTGTGTGTGTGTGTGTGTGTGTGTGTGTGTGTGTGTGTGTGCGTGTGCTTAACACTGAGGGCTTCAGCCAGTGTTATCAGGGCAGCGATGATAACTGAATGTCAACAATAAAGACACAGTGTCCTTACTGCTTTTGACAAACACAGAGACTCAGACTTTGACACTGATTTAACCAGTTGGACGCGATACCACAGCCAAAATCAATGACCTCATATTGATTATCTCTCACTGTTAAAGACAGCTGATGACTGTAGTCCATAACTATAAAGGGGTGTAAGATAAAATTCAGGAAAGAGGCCATCAGTGGAAAAAAACCTCCCAACACTTGATGGGTCATATAAATTTAAATCCAACCTTACAAAAGTAACATGTCGGCCCAAATAATGCTCTATTGGGGTGCACGTCTAATCTTCCCTGTCAATATCTACAATCTAATTAAAAATAGGTGTAAAATTCTATTTCATAGTACCATTTTTTCTTTCTTTTTTTGCAAACCATGGGTTCCCAAACTTTGCCATGCCAATGACCCCTATGTAGCATTAGCCTCTGGCGGGGAACCCCCTGTTGCACTATTCAAAAACATTTTATTACATGTACATTATAATGGCAAATATCAAATATCAAAAATTATTAATAGTCAGTCTTTCTTCTGTTATAAACATTCCTTGCCATTTCTGTCTTAATATTCAGCAGTTCTATAGGCCTAAACAGCCTTTCTTTTAGGATGTTTCTCTTTTGTTGGGCCTTTTCAATAGCCTTTAGCAGGAGGTAGCTAGCTAGCTAGTTTTCAGGCAAGCATCAACTATTACATTTTTCAGTGTCTCAATTCTGATTGGATAGGGAAGTTTGTTTTCTGTTTTTTTTTTCTTTTATTAAAAGATTGGCATCGAGGGAAACATATGTACATATGCAGTGATTCACATCTCATAGTTCCATGGCCCCTGGTAACCCCATGGGGGCAAGGACCCCCATTGTGAAAATCAGTGCAGTCTCATGAGGGTCTAACATTAAGCTGTAGCCAGCAGTTGATTAGCTTATCTTAGCATAAAGACTGAGGGAAACAGCTAGCCTGTGTCTGTCCAAAGGTTAAACATTGGCCTGCCCACATCTCCAAAGCTTACTAATTAACATGTTGTGTCTTGGTTTGTTATTCTGACAAATCTAAGGAAAAACAATAGGTTGTGATTATTTTTAATGCGTTTATTAGTTTATGTGCCGGACTATTTCCTCACAAGGCGTAGTGACTGACTTCCTCCAGGCTAGCTGTTTCAGCCCACTTTTAGTATTTATGCTAACTGAAGCTAAACCAGCTTAGGGTCTCTTTGTGTTAAAGAAATGGTGGGGTTTTGGTTCATGTCTGGTTGGATTTAACGTTGCCTTTCTGTTGTCATTGCTTTATTTTACTTAATTTATGTAAAGTTTTCTACTTTATATTTATTTAGTCCAATATATTGTAGTGCTTGTCTCATTGTAGGCTATTTGAAAATAAAGTTCTTATAAACATGTTACTGTTAAACCGGTACAGCTAAAACAGAGAGTAATTAAGATAACTATAACAGTAATAGACAAATTCACAGGTTAGAGACACATTATTCAAAAAAGGAACAAGGAATTAGGAAGAAAAAAAAGAGACAATGACCCAATGCTTAGAATGTAAGTAAATGCAAAGAATATCAGACAAGCATTTAACTGAAAGATGAATTTGCCAGTTTATAGTTAGAGGAAGCAACATAGCTGCTGTGACCTCGATTCTTACATAAAGTTACTTGTAGATGAGGTGATAATGATCTTAAAAGAATGCCGGAGCATAGGAACAAGCACAATGCAGAAACCTTTAGATAAGGAAGAGTTGCAGGTCTCACCTGATGTCTTTGCTGTTGTCTCCTTCCCTGTGTGTGTTAGAATGTGTGTGAGTGAGTGTATGACAGAGAATTGGGAGCTCAGGATACTCCCCTAACACACTTCGTCACACACACCCACCCACTCTGCACCTCTGTCGTCAGCAAAGCAAATACGCACATGATACAATAAAAAGGCAGATACACAGGCAGCAAAGTCCTCTGACAGTCAAGAACTTTCCTACATAACACAAACCTCTTCTGTACCTGTAACGGCTGGACAGGGAGGACACAGGCGCAGAGACAGTACCAGTTTAAAAGGGTTTATTTAGAAGGAATCAGGGGTTTTGGGCCGGGCTCTGGAGTGGGCTGGCAGGCATGGGAGCAGGGGTGGATTACTGCACGGGCACACCGGGCACGGGCACAGGCCCAGGCCCAGGGGCCCAAGGGGGCCCTAAGCCAGAGATACTGATAGTAACGTTTCATGTTGCATAGTCAAAGAGCTCAATCATATAAGGATACTCATTAAAATGTAACAAGATAGAAATCATCATGGGCCCCTCAACTAGTAGGGGAGAAATACAAAAGCAAGTTAAAAACGACAGCATTATTAGCTCTGTCTAAGGGGCTTCACAGTATCCCAAAATCCTATGGGAAACACTGACTTCCTTACTATGTTTTTGCCATTAATTATGTGTATCTGTGCGAAAAAGTCAGTGTACCTGACTGGATAGTGAAGAGTGGGGGACCCTTTAAGAGTCTATGCCCAGGGGCCCATTGTCTCATAATCCGTCTATGCATGGGAGTCCAGGGGGAAGTGCCAAGGGGAGAATCCGGGGAGACGAGCAGAGGCAGGCAAGAGCAGGCAGGCAGAGGGGTCCAGGGAGGGAGAGCTGGCTGACGAGGGCTGGAGCTGGTGGCAGGAGTCAGGCTGGGAGACTGTGGCAAAAAAAAACAGAATTTAGCAACAAGCTAAATGCAGGCGGAACTACAACAGGTCTAGGTGGCTGACTGGGTAACAGAGTTTACAATCTGGCAGTGTCTGGAAGGTAGGGCCGGGTGTATGAAGAGCAGTTGATTGTTGATTGATGGCAGCTGTGAATGCTGGTAACTGACTCCAGCACACAATCCAATGTGACAAAATAACTGTTCTATAAAGTCATGCTTTGAGCAAGGGGGTTTTATATTTAGAGATATCTTACACCAACTTCATTTTGCCTATAGGCCTACTAATTTCTTCATACTGTAGCCCAGGGGTCCCCAAACTTTTTCCAGTGAGGGCCACATAACTTTTCCCTTCTCTGATGGGGGGCCGGGGTCAGTTTCTAACAGAAAAAGTGTGACAATCGCAGGGGTCCCTAAATGTAATCATTTATTGTTTTCCAGAAAACATGCTGACACTCCAGCGCACCACACATATCCAAATATTAATAACCCTTTCTGAGATCAAATAACCCTCTCTGGGTTCTTCACAGAATAAAATAACGCAGAAAATATATAGGCTAATAACACTATTTATGAAATCAATAAAAATCAAATAACCCTCTCTGGGTTCTTCACAGAAAGAAAGTTATGCTGTGCCGTGCACAATCATGGGTAAAAGTTCAACTTCACTTGTCAGAGCAGAATCTCAAATGTCTCTCAAAGTTCTTGTGTTCTTTCCTTATAATCCAGTTTTGTAGGTTCCATAGGCTAGCCCAGTAGACACCACTGTAGGCTCTCTCTCATCAACTTCCCTCTGAAAACCACAATGCAAAAGGGGTAGGATTAAATAAGTGTATACTTCTTCCTGCTCCTTTTTAGGCATATCTCAGCAATACAGATACTTTTTTTTTTTTTTGTGAAAACATAATTTGTTTATTGTATTTCCATGCTTTTCATTTTGTTTTGTATGTTTGATATGTCTGAAATAAATTGAATCAAATCAAATCAAGCAGGCTAAGAAACCGAACTAAGTGATACAGCACCTACACAGCACAATACATTTCAATACCAGTATGGTTGTGGAGATGGATTTTATCCCAATAGATTTTATTATGATTATATTTGTTCATACTCAGAATGACTAATTTAAGTCAGCAAAGTGAGCTTACCTATGTACTGTATGTTCATCAGTGTGAAGTGTGGGCCTGCATCTGGCTGGTGAGAAGTTGAATGTCCGGTTCCATTCTAGTCACAGCCAGTCTCAAACACTGATGCAAATGTTCATCTGTCAATCTTGATCTCGTTGGAGTTTTCAGGAGTTTCATGCGTGAAAAGGTTTGCTCGCAGATATACGTGCTGCCAAAAAGTGTGGACATCTTCATTGCGTGTTTTTTTATGTTGGGGTAGGTGTCATTTGGGAGGGCGGCATAGAAGTCAATGAGACTGTTGGGCTTGAATGCGTCTTTCAGAACATCACAGTTCTGTAAGTCGGCCAGCTCAAACTGATAAGAAGGCTGGGCTTCATCGATGTCGGCAACAAAAGGGTTCTGAAAAAGACGGATTTCTTTTGCATGAACATGTAGTTCACGGAATCGTACACCGAACTGCGCCTTCAGCATTTCCAGTGCTTCCACACACTTTTCACCTGGGAACGCGACAGCTGGCTTCTCTGCAGAAAACCTTTGGGTAGCAGGGAGATGGGTGAAGTTGTGCTTTTTCACTTGTTCCAAAACCAGCGCTAGTTTCACCTCAAATGCTTTTATGTGGGAATACATGTCGCAAATGAGTTTCCCCTTCCCTTGTAGCTGCAAGTTAAGGCCGTTCAGCATTTCTGTCACGTCTGTTAAAAATGCGAGGTGCCATTTCCATGCTGGGTCGATCAGCTCTGGGACCGTTTTGCCTTTTGACAGAAGAAATGCGTTAATTTCAGGTAGCAGCTCGTAAAAACGCCTCAAAACTTTGCCGCGGCTCAACCATCGGATCTCTGTGTAGTACAGCACATCTCCGTACGCAGACTCCAGTTCAGACAGGAATTGTTGGAACTGCCTGTGTTTAAGTCCATTTGCTCTGATGAAGTTTATGCACGATACCACAACCTTCATGACAGAATCCCACTTCAACACTTTGCAGCACAGCGCTTGCTGGTGAATTAGGCAGTGCACTTGTAGCGGGGCGGTGAGACCCCGTTCTTCCATCTCCCGGTTCATGCGTCCTATTAAACCCCGAGACGCTCCCACCATACTAGGGGCCCCGTCAGTCGTGATGCTGGCAAGCTTTGCCCAGTCCAGATCCAACTGTTCCATGGTTTGACATACTTTGTTGAAAATATCCTCCCCAGTCGTAGTGCCTTTCATGCTTTGTAGGGCTGCCAGCTCCTCGCACATCTCAAAGTTTGCGGTAACTCCACGAATAAAAATAAGAAGCTCCGCGGTGTCCTGCACGTCCGTGCTCTCATCCAGTGCTAATGAAAAAAAGTCAAAATCTTTAGTCTTCTGCTGCAGCTGGGCATACACATTACCGCCAATTTCTTCAACGCGTCTGGTAATTGTACTTGACGACAGACTCACGGCATTAAAGACATCTTTCTTCTCGGGACAGACCTCCTCCGCGACAACATTCAAACATTTCTTGACAAACTCTCCTTCAGTGAAAGGTTTACCGCAGCTTGCTATCAGCTGAGCAACACGGAAGCTGGCCCGAACTGATGCTTGGTTCAGCTGAGTTTGCCGTACAAATGAAGTCTGCTGAGCGAACAGTCCAGTTTTTAGCTTTGAGATTTTTTCTGCTCGCATTTGGCCTTGCAAGCTAGCACACTTGTCTTTGTGACGGGATTCATAATGTCGGCGCAGGTTGTATTCTTTGAATACCGAAACCGTCTCTTGACAGACGAGACAAACAGCCTTTTCTTTGGATTGAACAAAAAAATAATCGTGTGTCCACTGCGGGTTAAATACCCTGCTTTCCGAATCAATTTTTCTCTTACCCAACCTTTTTGCCATTATTCCGTTCTGGGGGGGAGGGGGGTTGGGGTCACGTTCACGTTCTATGACTGGGGTACGGGTGGCAATAAGGGTAAAAACGTGCTGGGGCAAAGTGAGGTCGTAGTAGCATTTTTTTCCGTCTCTGGTATTGTTCAGGGGGCCGGGTCAAATGTGGAGGCGAGCTATTGGAGAAGGACGCATAGATTTTCCATAATAATATTAATTTAAAATAAAATATTATGCAGGGTCCTCTGGGATGGGCTTGTTGCTCATTTTCTTTTATGGGACATATTTCTCTGTAATATAATGAGTGCATTTAAATTATTTACAAATTAAAAGCGCCATATTACATTATATTTTTAAAATGTGCAACGGGCCAATCAATCAGTGTTTGACACCCCTGCACTGGTGGGTTAACTAAGAAATGCAAAAAAAAAAAAAAAAAAAAAAAAAAAAAAAAATTCAAAGGGCCATATTACATTATCTTTTTAAAATCGGCCGCGGGCCAGTAAAAAGCGGTCGTAGTTTGGGGACCCCTGCTGTAGCCTATTTCCCTAACATCGACAGAGCTCATGTCAACCGCAATTAGCTCACTGCAGATTTCTCCTAAAAATACCATGACGCACTTGTGTTTGCTATTTAGCAAAAGTTAGCCAACTTTTGGAAAGTCAGATTATATTAGTCCGACTTTCAAAAACAAAACCGGTGCCCTTAATTGTCAAACTATTTAATAGATTGAATTAAAGGGCAATTTCTCATTAATATCCCATGAATAGTTCAAACTAAGCAAAGAGACAGTGACTCAAGTTAAAAGTGGCTGCTTCTAGGGATGGCCATGGTTAACCAGTTAACCGTTAAGAAGATCTTTAACTGGTTAATACTAAAGGTTAAACGGTTAAAAAAAAATGTAATCGTCTTAATTTCTCTCAAATCCGGACTATTTTGATATCGCTAAACCGGATGTAAGAATGCGAACTGTCCGCAAATAATGAGAAGAGTAGTGTAGGCTACGCTCAACTTTATAATAGGTCTGTGGTACGCTCCCAGTCACAATTTATGGTCACAGCACTCCCATGCCATGTGTTTGTATAATTCAATTAACAGCGTGGGCTCCCGCTAGCATTAGCCTTCTTTAGGTGGATGCTGTCCTTCATCTATCACCGTCTCAGTGAGTGCCTGCCCCTGCACAGACATAGAGAGGTCTGCCATGATTGTGTGCCAGGATCAATAGCTAAAATCCGTCATAAATAAAAGCGTAAAGTAGCCTACCGTCATGCAGTACTGATAACGTCGGAGCTTATCAATACTAAGGTCTTTCAAAATGTTGCCCCGTGCTCAACACTACTTAGCACCGGGTTTCGGTAGCCTAGGCTACCCATCCCCTAAGCCTGTGTGTGTGTGTCTGTAAATGTCCATTTTCAGTCACTTATTGCACTTTCCGCTCCCTACATTCACATACTAGACCTCTTCTAACAACAGACAAGGTGCCGTGTGAATGTCAAAATGCAGGCATTTAAATTGGCTACTGGTCCCTGAATTGTTTTTAAACAATTATGACGGTCCTTGGAACAAAAAAATTGTGGGAGCCCTGCTATAAGGCTTCAGGTATTTCACTATAGATAGGCCACATTAAATAACCGGTTAATAACCGTTAATTCTAGTGGTTAACCGGTTAAAGAAACATTTCTAAATGGCCATCAGCCTGCTTCCAAATTAAGTTTTGTCTTCATGTCCACTAACGTGTCCAGCATTGTAGCCTACTCTGATAAGAAAGTATACCCGACTTGAAAGTGTTTGTGTAGGTATGTGTAGATACGATAAAAGAGCACGGTCTTTGTTGGGATAGTAAACACTGTGTTTGGGTGGGACTGGGACAGGGAGTGGGAGCCGCTCAGCTGTGTGTGTGTGTGAGAGAGGTTATAATGGGCATGCCTGTTTCTAGCATCAGTTGTCAGCTCTGACGTCGTACAGCACTCACACACCTTCTTGTACATGCACACACATGCATAGGCCTACTGTGTGATGGCACACACACACACACACACACACTAAATGGAGAGTAATAAGTGTTGTTTAAGGGTGAAAGCATGACAGTGTAGGTAGGTGTTGATATTTCAAGGTGTATACCAAAAAACATCTTTCTAGCGTCAGTAGTAAGTAGTATAGTCTACAGGGGTTTACGTGCGTGCAAATCTACTTGTGAATCATTGCGGATGAACCACATCTCATTGTATGACTTCAACTCCTCTTACTCACCACCCAGTGGCCCTTCATCAACAATCCCTCTGAGTGTGGCTGTGTCTTGATTCAGAGACCACGCACTTGGTAGGACGCAGTCTCGCGGTCTATGAAGGCTATAGCCTATGAAGGCCGATTTTAAGGCCGGTTTTAAGGCCAACGAGCCTTGTTAAACGAGACGGTCTCCGCAGGTCTCCGTTTACGAGCATTTCCGGTTTACGTAACAAGCCGTTACCTTGCGTGACGACTCGCCGCTCCTGTGCTGCCTAGCAACCCTGATTGCTGCCAACGGAGACAGCCCTGTCAGCGGAGGAAAAAAGAAAAATAAGTTGTCTACCAGACGAAAAGAAAAAAAAGTACAAGAAAAAAAGAAAGGAAGATAAAAGTTAAGAAGATGGAGCAACACGTTGCTGTTTTGTTATTTTTTATTTTATTTTATGCAATCTCTGAAAAAAACGCAATGAATCTTGGGATATGTTGGGCCACGAAGGATACATCTGATGCAGCCTTCAAAACTGCTTCAAAACCGTGAAACGAAGGCTGCATTTCACGACCGCATATGAGGAGCCTTGCAAGGAGCCTTTCAAATGGGACAGCCTTTGCGCGCCGCTATGACGCAATCGGTCTTCAAATGCAGCCTACGAGGCCGGTTCCAAGACCGCAACCCCTGAATCAAGACACAGCCCGTGTGTTGGGTCGATGAGGCAGACTCACACCTGCCTAACACTCCATATATGGTCAACAAGCAGGGGCGTAAGAGCTGTCAATCAAACAGATGTTTGAAAAAAATTCAAAAACATGGCTGAGGTAAGAGAATCCGCCCACGTGGGTAATCACAGACCGGACGTTGGGAGCAGGTTGCCATGGGCACAGCCAAGCAGGGACAAGATATATATTTTTTTATTTGTTTACACTGTGTTCATAAAGATCATAAAGAGACAGACAAAAGGGATAATGGTCACAGACACGCTGTAAGAAACGTCTGTAAAGTGGGACACCGTTAAGTGATGCCTTACTCACTCGATCAGGGAACAGATGTGCTGTTGGCTGTGTTTCAAATGAGACATCCCTCATCAAGACACTGGTTCCAACAATGTTTCAATGCTGTGGGCAACCAAATATAAACCTTGCCAGCCAAGGAGCAAATTGTTAGGGACACAACAGCCAAGGCAATTACAAACGCTCAAGTAAAACAATGTTCACAGACATTTGCTTAGTGCAGAGAAAGACAATTCATGGTTATCGGTTTTTCCTTTTTTTATTCCTAATTTACAATCAAATTTCGGACCAATACTTTGCATTCCCCCCCCCCTTTTGTCAAAACACACCTGGCTAACAGAGGTTTCTCTCTCGGGTATCTACAAACCTGGACAAGTACAATCAAAAGAGTTAAGCCACAATATAGTCACATTTTGTTGAACAATGCAATGTTGGAGATAAAAGAGTAAATCAATAAAATCCAAAAAAACATGTTTTAACATGGTCTAGGTTTATTTCCAAGGCCAGGGACAGACATGATCACATTATACAATATTACAGTAATAAATACATTGGACACCGGTAGGGAACTTACTTACAGGCATTAATTACACTGAAGCAGGCACTACATTACATTATTATACAACAGTGGCTGAGGAGCACTCGGTTTTTTTGCTCTGTCTTCTTCAGACTCCTTGAAGGCGTCATGGAAGACATTCAACCAAGCACAGCTTGAGCAGCTCAATTCATATTTGAAGCTTTTCCTGGCTTTGCCAAATACACCATGGCAATGCTGCTACTGTGATGTACCAGGGATTTCCTGCCTATTAAAAGAGCAAATTCAAGTATTTTTCTTGTGGTGCAAATGTTACATGAACGTCGTGATTCATATGCGTTTATTGCAGGAGTTATTCATATAAGCTCCAGTAGTGTCGTGTTGGTCCTTTATTAAGAGATTCTAAGTGGTTCCCAGTCTACCCGCCTTATGATTTTAAAAGTCATCACTAAAAATATACACACTACTGCAGCCAATTGTTAAAAACTAGCCTTCTCGCTCTGAGCTTTTACACTAAAGCTACATTCAGTTGTGTGAATGTCATTGTGTATTTCATATGTCTGTGTGCGCTTGAGAGCATTAATAAATACAAGGCAGAATGCACATTTGCTCCTCAATAATATTACATTGACAGAAAATGCCAGCATGTTGATTCAACAGGTGGTATACATATCAGTTTCATGCCTATGATGATTTACATGGCTGAATACAGTCTTACAGACACTAATCGTGTTAAAATAGAAGTCATGCATGGATAAAGTGCTCCGTTGGGACTTGTCCTCAGGAGACAGAGATCAGTCAAGGAGCTGGTTACAGAAGAAACAGAGGCAGGAGGCTGAATCCAGAATAAATAAATAGAATAAAATCGAACTGGAATGAGTTACACAGCAAGATTTCTATAGAACACACATAAACCCTACAAATGATGAAAGTATGGACTGTCTGTGATTAGTAATGCTTCGTGCCTCCAGCTTTAAGTAAAATTGTACAGGTGGATTCACGGGATGGCTTTGCTAAATTTAACACTGGCGCCACCATCAGGCAATTGTCTAAACTACAGGCCTCATTCACTTTGCTGCTGCTGCTCCACTTTAAAATTAACTCACTAAATATCAAATACAACTCATATCCGTACATACAACATATAGTCAGCTCATTTGTAACAACACATACACTCTCTCAATACACACACAAACACAAACACTCTCACACTCACACACACACTACCCGAGACAAAAAAAAACAACTTCATAAGACATATGACATCAGTCATAACCATGTCAATTTAGTCACCTCTAAAGCCCCTATCTCACTGGGCTGCGACTGTTTGCGACAAGTTGGAGACTGCATTCGCAAACGAGTCTCTAAACTGTCTCCAAACGTTCGCGGAGGTCTCAATTTCCTCGCATGAGTCGCAGAGCCGCGCAGTCCTGTTGCATGAATTTTGAACATGTTCAAAAAAAGTGTGCGACAAATCAGTCTCAAAATAGTCTCAGATTCCTCGCAGGTGTGTCGCACGCGTCGCAAACCCTTCTCAATTTAGTCTCCGCGAGTCAGAAAGTGCGAGGAGTGTTTGACAACTTTGCGATGGTTTGGCGACATATGAAACTAAATTGCGACTGCTTTGAGACAAAAATGAGACTGACATTCCGTTCGTGCGACACTCGCCAGACGTTCGTGAGACATAAATGCGACCTCTCGGCAAGGACATTCGCAAACGTGTCGTAAGTAGCAACTCAGTGAGACTGCAAGTGAAAATTGTCGCAAATTGGCATATTTTGTCGCTATTTTGTGTCTCCAACTTGTCGCAAACAGTCGCAGCCCAGTGAGATAAGGGCTTAACAGATATGTTTCTGTTTTACAGTATTTACAACAACACAGAGTTACATAGGCAGCATCTATCAGCAGAGTACGCTTTACAATATGTGAGTGTGAGTGTGTTCCTCAGACCTCCACTGCAGGGTCTGAACCAAGCCCCTGAGCCTGCAGAGCATCCTCCCTCTTCATCTTGGGTTTCTCTGTTCGTGTGTGCCACACCAGCACCTATAAAACACACACAGACACACACAAACAATGAACAGACAATAAATTAAATACAATTATTTTTTTTTAAATTCTGCAAAATGATGGTTAAGGTTCTCTGTATCACGCTCATACTTTGGAGCAGTTGTCCGCTTTGGGCTCCAGTTCGTCCATGGTAACCAATCCCTGAAGGAAGCTACTTTCCAGGAAGCCCATTGGTGCCTCTCCGTCAAAGCAGGCCTCTTGATTGGCCAGGACCAGCTTGAGAGAGACAGCGAAGCCGGCCATGTCCATCGGGAAGGGACGGCTGGGACGCCAGCCAGTGTGGAAACGAACCACCTTCATCCCAAAACACAAATGCAATATTTTGTATAAGTAATATTTAGAAGTGGTTCTGATTAGACATTGAAAGAAACGTTTATGGTTTTATGAAAAGAAAAGTGTTGATACTAACAGATATCAGTTGTAAATATGCTTGAGTTCAGACCACGTTATACAGTTATACATCACGATACACTTATCTGAATCATAGTCTTTATACTTTTTGAAATTTCTAATGATTTCATATAAAAGACACTAAGCTCATTCAGGGCTTACAAAAGAAAAACACAATCTTCGTTAGGGTAACTCATCTTTCAGTACTGTTCCTTTAAGTCCACAAACATAAGGGGCACCCACCTTTCCTCCTTCAACCACGGGCCTCTCATATTTCATCCCTCCAACCAGCCCCACCGGCCACACCGACACCCGCTGGGTACTCCTCATCTGACACAAGACAAAGAGGACATTTTCTTGTTAGTTCCTTGTTGGGAAAAAAAACAGACGCTTGTACAGCTTTGGACTCGACCACCCAGTGAAGAGGATCAGGGAAATAAACACGTTCACGCTCCAACGCCCACCTCTTCAAATAACTGCAGGCTGTACGTGTTGTCATCATCGGCGAAGTAAACCACTCCCTGCTGGCTGTCTGCTCCTGGCTGAGCCCTTCTGTCCTCTCTGAGCCACCGTAGACCCTCGTTCCTCTGCTCCACTCCACGAGGCTTCAGCCAGCTGGGGTCACCCTGAGGTGGAGAGGGAAAACATTTAGAAACTTTAAAAATGCTCTTTTTTTAACACTTGAATGAGGGAAAATACTCAATTTAAATGTATGGAGACTGATCCCCCCCCCACTAGATTCTTAGTCTGGGCCACCCTTAGTTTCTACAGATCCTTGCCGTCTCCATCTACCTCCTGCAGCTTGCGGTCCTTGTTGGTGGGCATGTGCAGGTGTGTGTAGGTCAGGCCGCTCTTCACCAGGAGCTCAGCCACCAGAGGAGTCTTGTGAGGCGAGTCCTCCACCACGATCCAGTGGAGCTGAGGAACATGGAGGAAGGTCTGCGACATGCGAGTCAGCTCCGCCTTCTGCACAAACCTGGACGGAGTGAGACGCTGTGTTTATGTGTGAACGAGAAACAGGACAGCAACGGTTTAGGGAAATGGGCTAATGTTTTACCTTGCGTATGTCGGGGTGATGACAAAGATGGTGGGCAGCGGGGGCTTGGCCGGCTGGTTGTGGGGCTGCTTTGTGGCATCTGACTTCCTTAATGTCTCCTGAAGGCGGTGTAGCTCCCCCCGCAGACGGGATATGGTACGGTCTTTGGGCATGTCGTGCTCTGTGCAGTCGCAGCGCTGACCTGCAACGTGTTAAGGACACAACAGCCAAGATAGTTAGAAGTATAAAAGCAGAGAAGAGAACTTCTTAAACATCAAATTAAAGGAACCGACACAACATAGTTTGAGGTAATTACTGTTATAACAATGAGTAATAAGCAGGAGACAGACATGCTGACGGCCCAACATAGCCGTTTTACTAACATGGAGTAAAAAAAAACGGAAAAGAACATACATATTCTCGCATACAATTTATGTCTCTTCTTTTATCTTAAAGATTTTTAAGCCCGAACAGAGAAATGTTGGTCCCTTATCTGACTCCAATTTCACACTCATTTTCTCTACTTTTACACATTAAATCTCATGAAAATGTATATTTGAAAACCTTACAAGTAAATTGTGTTCATTGTGACGGTAGAGTGGTTTAACATGTGTATATTTGGCAGTGACAAGACAAGGGTATTTTCACCCAAAGTATACAGCATTCAGTGGGTATATATTTCTGTTGACTAACAAAGTGACCTTTTCATGGAAGTAGTTCTCTTTTTTTCAGCCCCGTCAAGAGTGACTTGATAATACAGTATATTGGACAGCTTATTCACTTGGTTGAGACTGTTTGGCGAGCACTTACCAAGCTGCATCAGAGCATAGACGAGGCCCATGAGGGAGACCATGAAGTAGAGCACAAACACAGTCTTCAGCTTCAGCTTCATCCTCGTTGCCATGGCACCCTAGCACGAAAACACCCTGACCGGCTGAAGGGATGACATGGTAAACACTGCTAGTCGCAGGGCTATATTTTCATTATCTTTTACACCTTTATGGGTTTTTTCATTTTAGTCTTAGTTGTGAAGCCTGTAACTAAGGACCTAAGGAACTAAAGGCGTTACGATGAGTTGAAAATTTAGTTTCTCTACATGTATGCCAGCTAGATAATTACTAGCTATAGTAGCTAAGAGGGCTTTCCCGGCAACATTAGCCTTTCAAGTGTTTATATACTATTTATGTTTGAGCCTAAATATAAAACTTTGAAGCTAGGGGTGGCTGTGTGAGTACGCTAGTCCTGAGAGGTCGGCTATCATGAATGTGCATTTAACTTGATGATGAATCAGTGGTAGCTAAGCTATGCTAGCCTGACATTTTTTGTAACATAAAAACAGCTCGACTGTTGTCTCAAACTCACCGGAGGCGGGAAACCGTGATAGAGAGGAGCGGTGGAGTCAAGACACGAGTTTAAACGTTCATGTCATCTTGTCACAGTTGTGGCCAAAGGCACCTCAGTGCACCAGAGCATCCATTCATTCGGTTAAGCTCGCTACACTCAAGCTAGGACATTTTTTTTTATGTCCATGCAATGTACCAACATCTTCCGGTTTCAGCGCAACGCAGAAAAGGAGTCCCTTCGGAACATTTACAGTCACAAATAGTTCCGCATTCCAGCAGGAGCCTAATTATATATGGGTTGCCCAAGTGAAGCCTATGAAAACATAAATAGTTATGACCGTAGCTGTCGGGCAATATTTCTACAATCTTTTCTTTAATTACTAAATGTTTAACTTAACATATAGTTACCGTAGTTTTTACCTTCCACAATTTATAATTCCTATAATTTTGCCATATTTCTAACATCCTTAATTAACCTTACTATTCTTTATTTTTCCGGGCAGACATGCAATTCTATAAATTCCTGTTTAGTACCTTGGATAAAAAGAAATAAGACTATAATTCATAAATGTAGTGTAAGAAAACAGTTATTGAAAGGGAAGCCCATTTCTACGCACAAACGGGCTCCTGTATAATCCTATTCAGTCACTTTGGAAAAAAATAAATTAAAGACCATCATGAATGAGAAAAAAAACAAGAGAGCATCGCTTGAAAAGTCAAACAACTTTCCTTTATTTGTAACATACAAATAAAACACTGACAAGGCATAATGACTGTTTTCCCTTTCATTGTCGTTTTATGGACAGGACTGTTACACTAACTCTCAAACATTGAGTTTATTATTTTAAATTCATGTTTAAAAAAAAGTGTTGTACCTGTAAAAGGCCAAAAAAAATTAAAATTAAGATGGATCCACAACAGCTTATATATACACACACATGGAGAAAAGACCAAGAGAAGGATTTATGATTTTGTGAGGGGTACGTAACTTTTTTTCTAAAATAAAGAGTATTCACTGACTTAAAATAAACTGGTAAAGTTTAGGCTCGTTTTGAACTGAAGGGATTTTTACAGAAGCATTTTGAAATGAGCCTTTTTTTTTTTTTTTTTAAAGAAAGCCCACCCTGCTGGACCGAATGTAGCAACTGAGCACTGATCTAGGGTCAGTTCCAACTTTGTGTCACATATCCACTTTCATACAATTTAAAGAGCTCAGTAGCCATTTCATTGTACTACAACAGATCAACTAACACCATCTCCTGAAAGCGGGGCTGTCACTTTCCTAGTTGTGATAAAAGTAGAACCTTAAGATAGTTCCTCAAATCACTTTCTTTAAATACTATGGCATGACACACAAAAACTGACTCTAGGCCAGAGCTGCGTCCAATCCAATCCAGCGAAAATTACAACGTGGCAGCTGAGTGAGACAGATGAGGTTTAATTACGTTTGAATAACCTGAGAGAAAGAGGCTGTCGGTCAGTTGATATACTACCACTATGTACAACATCTCCTTTAAAATTGTAGCCTACGCAGTACAAAAAATGGTTTAGTGTACTAATCAGAAGGTAGTCTAGAACTAAAACTAGCAATGTGTTTAACTGTTTTTGTCTGTTGATCATGATCAAACAAACATGAGACACTGATATGTCATCTCCAGGTGCATTTTTATTTATTTATTTTTGTCTATACCTAGTCTGGAACAGCCAGAAACTGTCACTCCACTTTTTCCCACAGACACCGCATTTTGTTCTTGTGTAAAACAGATAATTTCAAAGTCTTTCCAAGGACATTTCTTCACATTTCAGTTTCCCCTGTCTCACATTCTTCAACCAGATATTGAGTTGACCTCTTTAAGAAAAACATTTCAAAATGTACCAATCGAAGCCTTTCACTGCCACTCTAGATACAGGAAGCTTTACATTCCGAAGTGTAATAAAGTAACATCTTTTTACTCCTTCGGCCTACAAGAAGAAATCCGTACAAACAGACAACGGTCCTGGAATTTAAGGTTTTGATGATGGTTTCTAGATAGGGCTGATGATGCAGCCAACTCACTCTCTTAACTGTCCAAAAATACACTGAAGGCTTTGTTAACGGATACGGAGTCGACAACACCGAAGTGGTTACAGCAGCCTTTCTAGGTTGGCTAGCAATATGGGATCTACAAATGCCAAGTGTAACTCCTTAAAAAAATCTTACAGTTCTGACCGTGTTCCAAGATGCTTTAAAGAAATATCCAACCTCAGCATTGACTTTAAAAATATATATAAATCTCCTGTTCCTGTACGTCTATAACATGCACCCTTGTTCCTGGGGGATTTGTATGAAATGTCTAAGTGATGCCATCAGACCCACATGAGGGTGTTAGACACATGTTCAAACATTGAAGCTGTATCATGCAAACTAATGCAGTGTGCTGGGAAAAACAGGTGACAAATGTGAGAGAAAGAGGAATAACCATAAAAAAACACTTTCAGCACTCTGCAATAACCTCCATCATCCGTTTCTCCTTTCATTCAGCTAATGAGTTAGGAGCATTCATCTGCTTCCCATTGCCCATACAATGAATTGGTGACTTCCACCAATCCTCATCCATGTTAAATCAATATGATTCGCTCATGCTAACACAATATGTACGAGACAGGATGGAGGATGGTTTGAGTTCTTTTTTTAAATATATCTAAAGGTAGCGTCAACATCAACTTGTTTATCATTAGTACCTCTTAGAAACGGACTTAACAAATAGGCAAGCAGGAGTGACAGGATTGCTCAAAAAGGATGCTAAAGATAAGAGCAATACAATTTAACTGAGCACGGGGATAACCCAGCAAGACACAAGAGAAAGAGGGTGGGGAGAGAGGGTGAAAGAGATTGAATGACATGTACCTCTGATAAGGAAAATATGGCTGCAAGCAAGTTGAACTTCTGAAGGAGCAGGAGGGTCACACTGCGATCATTTTTCTGGGTTGGACGCAGATTTACAGGAGCGAATTATGATGACCATTAAGATTTTCTACCCGTTTCACTGGGGCGGGGAAAGGATAATAACGAAAAAAAGGCAAGCTTCTTAAAGATTAAAACCAGGGGAGATGACGATACATTTAGGTGTGACCTGAACAGAGAAGATGGGCAGCGCTAATGCTGTACTGTCATGTTTTAACAGTAGCATTATGGGCTGGTTGTGGTTCAAAACAGTGATGTTAACAGTACAGCAGGGCTTCTCAGACTGGTTTTCCTGGGACCCAAATGTGAGTGACATTCAGCCTTATTCTTGGACGGTGAAACTAGCTTGTAGCCCCAGTGTGGGGTCCCAAAATAAATCAGGGGCTGTATAACAGAAACGGACTAACTCTAAAAAATATATAATCTGCTTCGCTTACATGGCGGTCTGAGTGAGAGCATGATTCGTCAGTATTTGCTATCAAATCCGATTTAGTCTTTAAGTAATCGTGACAAGAGGTAGTAAGTTTCTATAATACAGCCACAGGCCACTAATTTGATGTTAGGTCCCAAGTTGGCTTAAGAAGTGCTGCAGAACCATTGGATACACTACAGCATAGCACACTGGGAGATGATAAGGATGTCAGCTATGTCTTGGCTTGTTGTTCTCGACTGGGAACTACCTATTGTCATCATTAACTGGGATAGAAGAATGAGAAAACATGGCTTGGACGTTCGACCAAGAAGAAGTAGGAAAGAAAAACAAACAGGAGCTATGTGTGAAAGCTCACACTGCATACCGCTTTCGTAGCAGGAATACACATTTAAAAAAAAATAAAAAATACCCCACATAAATCTCAATCCATAATCGATATCTGTAGCCAGGTTATTCCACCACCGGTATAGCCTTTCTACTGGGCTGCTCAGACTCAGAAACAAACAGAGTAGCAGGCAGCTCAAGCTTTCACACACAGCCTTGAATGAAAATTGCTGGCTTTTTTTTTTTTTTTTAAACCAATCGTAAAAAGGGGTGTGGAGCCTAGGGCGGAATCAGTGGCAGCAGCCCCCGCAGTGGCCGCCCCCGTGGGTGTGTCCCGCCTGGGCCTCGCCGTGTTTGGTCCGCCGGCTCAGGATCTCGTAGGAGCAGTCGTCGCCGCAGCAACCAGACATGCTCGGCGAAGTCTCGTCGATCTCAAACCTGAAAAGGCACACAGAGAGGGGGGGGGGGGGGGGGGAGAAAGAGGTTAGTTTGTCAAAGATGAAGGAGGTCGGATGAGTTTGTTGTCATTTTTAGACTTGTGCTTTCTTCTTTTGCATTTATTGGCCTGAATTTTTTTTTTAAACTCAATACATGGTATAGACTTCACCCTCACCAGATAACATTTTTTACAAAAAGAGTAACTACTTGTGACCCCCCCCCCCCCCGTTATTCCAAGGACCTGATGATACCTAAAATTGCAAGAAAACAGTCACTAAATCTGACTACAATCAATAACAAGTCTTGTGTTTAACATTAAAACTTCCCATTCCTCCATATTTACCACAGGCTGCCCACTGTAAAGTCAGAAGTTACACTCACTGTAAAGCTTCTCTGAAGAACTGGTAAGCCCCATGGTTATGTTTGAAAACTGTCAGCATCACTTTCTTCATCTGTGTACTGGACAGAAAGAGCAAAAGAAACAAATCTTACATTAAAATGACTGACATGTGGCATTCAGGAAACGCATTGAATGTTGGTTACACCCATGTTGGTTTGCTTACAGTCTTGTTCTTTTTGTGGAATTTGTTGACAAAACTTGGTTATTTGTTTACACTGTCACACAGCTAGATGGTTACCTGTTAGCGATGAGCTGTAGTATCTGGATGAGGAACTTGCCGAGTCCTTTCCTCCGCACTCTGCTCTCTAGCTGCACCTCGTAGCTGGAAAGGTCATAAACAGCAAGTTAGACCAGATCAGACCAAGGAGCCCAAAATTAGAGCTACCGCTGGAACTTCCATCCTCACCAATAACAAACCTCCTCCCCGCACTCCACGTCGAATCGGAAGTGAGAGAAGGCCACGGGGGCGGAGTCTCCGTCACGGGCCAGCAGATACCACGCCCTCTCGTCGTTCATCTCATCCCTCTTTTCCCTCTCCTTCCAGCCCCACTCGCTCTGCTCATACCTGCAAAAAAAAAGAAAGAGAAAATGGGTCAACTGGAGCGTTACCTGCTGGGCTAATTTTACCCCTTACGCATTTCTCCCCCGTCATTGGGTCTGCTCGGAAAAGGGACACGTTCTTCTTAAATGGGACAAATTAAGTTTCCAATGAGTGGCTGCCATTTTGCCTAAACGGAACACCATTTAAATTCAGGCAAAGCTAAAGTGCACTCATTTCTCTGCCTCTCCATCTCTCAAATCTGTCTGCTTTTTCCTCTGCGTATGGTCCCATTAATACTCATTAAGAAAACCACTCTGATCCACATCTTACTCTGTCACTCACCATTTCTCCTACACACAAGGAATGTCAGGCCGCGTCCACATTTCCTTCCAGGGCTGTTTACTCTACCAATCGTATGGACGTGAGCCTCTGAATTCATCTCTCTGTTCCTGAACTACACCTTTAAAAATACAAGAACGGGATAGAACAGGGGGGGGGGGGTCTTACAGTGTCTGCATGTTGGCTCTGGTGAGTTCGAAGGCCCACTCCACAGACAGCGGGTTGAGGGTGGTCACTCTCTTACACTCTATCTGCAGGTTTAGCCTGGACGGGAGGACAAGTGGACAGGGTCAGTAACATGTGAACAATGTGTGGGTGTGTGTAGTACGCTGTAGCAAAGTTAAGGGATGGACAAAGACAAGGACGGACATACGTACCATCAGCAGATCTCAATAGAGAATATTAAATAATGTGTGTAGGTCATGAAACA
This sequence comes from Ammodytes marinus, assembly GCF_949987685.1. NCBI lineage: Eukaryota > Metazoa > Chordata > Actinopteri > Uranoscopiformes > Ammodytidae > Ammodytes > Ammodytes marinus. Next base: position 13,715,228 of record NC_137227.1, read on the forward strand.
GTGGGAAAAGTCATTTGTAGGCGTACAAAGCGATGCGTACCCATTTCTGTCATATTTTTTGAAGGCAGGAAAGGCGGCCAGTGGGTCATCGAGCTGTAAGGAGAGAAAGGCTAAATTAGCTCAAGGGAGTTTCAAAGACAGAAAATTATCTCATCTTTCCCACTTCTATGCACGACAGTTAATACAATGCCTCCCTACCCCTTATTCAATGCTGGCTATTCTAGTTAAGTTATTTGATGTAGTACACACATATTTAAAAATATACTGGGGGCGTGGCTTTAAATTAGCCATGGTTTTGAATGATTTACGATGTCTTGACAATTCTTAAAATATCATTGTGTATAGCTAAAATACTAAGTTATTTTTTGATTGTTTGATGTCCAGAAATCAGCAACTCTTAAAAAACTGATTTAGGCAAAATTCTCAAAATGTGGTGCCTCATGGCTTGTCAAATGTTAGGGTTGGCCATTTTCATAAATGATGGTAAACGTTTCTTTTACTTGTGGATGTAATAAACCCCCCAAAATAAGAGGGGAAAAGAGACTTCGTCTCTAACCATACCCTCCCTTAGGCTGAAATTGGAGAAACAGGGCCAATACAGACGGGGAAATTACAGGGCTATTAGTTAAAGCCTTATTAGTCACTCATAATAAGCTTTCACAAAGTCAGCTCTTCTTTGGTCCTGAGAGTAAACCATTTTAAATCAAGAATACCAGTCTTTTTACACAGATTATAAAACATGGGACCCCTTGGCATGGACTTCTGAACTCTGCAGCGGTATTGCAGGAAATAAATATCAGTTCAGACTGAGTTGATATCAGAAGATATTTAGGAATAGGAATAAAATACTAAATCAGGTCATCAGCCCTTGGTTTAGTGGCCGTCCAACCATTTGGGCCTCTGGGCCTGTGCCTAACCTGTTCAGTAATCCAGCCATACTTCTCCTCTATTTGAACACTTAGGAGGAGCAACAAGGAATTGGTTAAAATGTGTATTTTTAACAAGTCAAGATTATTTACTGTTGGCGGAGCATAAACAAAAATAAATGTTACTTAGGAGAATGTCTTGCATTCCTTCTCCGTTGGCACATCAACAGTGGGAAGGGGGGGCGGGGGAGAGAGAGAGAACAGCATGCAGAACAGAGTGCCCCATTTTGGGACAAAGTGACACAGAAAAGTAACAGCAAGCCAAGCTAGTTAGGAACTTGTTGAGGACACAGCTACAGCTCAGCTCGAGGTGAGTGTGTGAGCTGTGTTCACCCCCACAGGCTTCAACAAGGACTAATGCTCCAGCCCACTTCCAAGCTACAGGCGCTGTGTGTTCTATTTGATTTAATAGAATTAATAATGCAGCTTAAATCATACATAAAGAAACGTATGCCACTGTTTTTTAATACCAGACTGTTCTTTTGGTGAACTTACTTTAGTTCACCCTAATACCTATTTAAAGTAGCAATGAGAAGTTTTTGCTGATTCTAGGCCACACCTTGAGATAAAGGCTGTAATGTTTTTTAAGACACCAGCGCGTGCCGGCGGTGTGTGCATTCGTTTTGTAAGCAATTAAATAAGTACATGAAGAGAGACAGCGGATGTGTCGCAATAAGGTAATGTATTTATGTGAGACTATGTAAGATTAGTAATGGTAATATGACGATGGGGAAGCCAAATAAACTTTGATTTTGTACTGTTCATATATACAGGAGGTTCCGCTCTGCCTATTGTAAATCATTTTGTCTAAGTTTCCCAGGAGGTTTTAAGATCAGTACGTGATGCAACCTGAATGCACTGGAAAGCCTGAAGAGGCATTTGAAATGGCCACGTGCACATGAAAATTGAGCGCTTGTTTTGCAGTCCCCAAACAGCTGAACTACCTTCGCTTAAAGACAATTCCAATTCCTTAAATATTTGACTCCAGGGGCCTATCCGAAAACTTTTTTTTGCATAGGAAATTTCCTTTCCTATCGAGATGAACCGGAAGTACTCGGCGGATAGGTGATCCGAATTCTCCAAATGCTTAGGAAAGGAGCCTCGATTCATCCTTTAACCCTCCTTTAGCATAGGTTACTCCTGACCAACCTATGCTAAAGGAAAGGAGATAGTGGTATCCCATAATCCTTTACGGCGGCAAGATTTAAAGCAACAGGCCACCGCCGGAGTTTACCGACTCTACACGAATACGAACGAGAGGTAAAACAGAAGAGAGGAGAAGAGAGGAAGATTTAACTCGGCTAAAACAAAATACCCCCCCCCCCCCACACACACACACACACACACACACACAGGCTAAAGATAATAAAGAACTCATAAAAGACCAACATCATAATAGTTATTTTCGTAGCACATAATTTACACCATAAGAAAATAAAATACCAACTTCACATTTAATGAAGTTACTGGGGGCAGTTCATTTCAACATCAACACAAGTGTAGCCTCTTTTTATTCCACATGTGAATTGGGATATATGGGAGTGATTCTCACTCTGTTGGCGACAACCTGATTAAAATCAATATGAAAAGAACGCATGGATCAAACGAGCGCTTGTTGTGGTCAATTTTCGGAGAATAGGCTATAGTGTAGTTTCACGCTAGTGACTCACGTCAGCAATACTCGCCGTCGCGCAATGACGTCGGTTAGGAAAAGTGGAGTCGAATTCATTTGAAACAGTGCTGTCCTTTCCTATGTTCGATAGGAAGCACCTTTCATCTCTCCTTAACCCCGATGACGTTTAGGGGTTAAGGCATAGGAAAGGAGGCTTATAGGTTAGGAGATTGGACTTTTCGGATAGGCCCCAGGTACTTAACTGGTAACTTTATGCAAACAGAAATCACCTTATTGGCTGCCTCCACTTTGGCACAGACGGCGTCCATGGCGGCCCTCTCCTCCTGACGCCGGGCTTTCTTCTCCTTTGCTCTGTTAGACTTCCTCTGAACACAGGAAATAAGGGGGGATGTTTAGATCATATCAGACATGCAGGAGTGAAAAAAGGCACAAAATGGAAGAGAGGTGGATTGAAAAGAATGAAACAAAGACCTGCAATTATTTATTTATCAAAATGTATTGAGGATATTTTGCTTTTTGTGTCACTTAAGGTGCTGTAAGCGGAATGGTTCTTTTAGCTAACTTCCTGTCAGTTACTGCAGTTAGCAGTCCCCTCGCTCATCCCTACGTCACCACATTAATGCACTGTGGTCTTCAAGCAGCAAGTTATCTAGCATCGTCTCAGATCCAAAAGTGTGATAAAACATGATAAAAACCATCAAAACAGACATTGGGAAGGATTTTTACCTGCTCCGCCAGTGAGACCATGGAGTGTATATACACTCAACAAAAATATAAACGCAACACTTTTGTTTTTGCTCCCATTTTTCATGAGATGGACTTTAAGATCTAAAATTCATTCCAGATACACAATTGTACCATTTCTCTCAAACATTGTTCACAAATCTGTCTGAATGTGTGATAGTGAGCACTTCTGCTTTGCTGAGATAATCCATCCCACCTCACAGGTGTGCCACATCAAGATGCTGATCTGACATCATGATTAGTGCACAGGTGTGCCTTAGACTGTCCACAATAAAAGGCCACCCTGAAATGTGCAGTTTTGTCTCACAGCAAAATGCCACAAGCATTGAGGGAGCGTGCAATTGGCATGCTGCCAGCAGGAATGTCAACCAGATCTGTTGCTCGTGCATTGAATGTTCATTTCTCCACCATAAGCCGTCTCCAGCAACTTCGCACAGCCATTGAAGAGGAGTGGACCAACATTCCACAGGCCACAATTGACAATCTGATAAACTCTATGCGAAGAAGATGTGTTGCACTGCATGAGGCAAATTGTGGTCACATTTCAGAGTGGCCTTTTATTGTGGACAGTCTAAGGCACACCTGTGCACTAATCATGATGTCAGATCAGCATCTTGATGTGGCACACCTGTGAGGTGGGATGGATTATCTCAGCAAAGCAGAAGTGCTCACTATCACACATTTAGACAGATTTGTGAACAATGTTTGAGAGAAATGGTACAATTGTGTATCTGGAATGAATTTTAGATCTTTAAGTCCATCTCATGAAAAATGGGAGCAAAAACAAAAGTGTTGCGTTTATATTTTTGTTGAGTGTAGTATATATGACTGAGACGAGTGTTGGTATGTAGCGTGCTCACTTCTGATTGGATAAAAATTTCTGGATACTACAATAAGTTTATTCACCGATTACATGCACTACATCTGACTGAGAGATCGGCTTTACGAAACGCGCACATTATGTAAGGGATCACTGTATGAATAAAGAGCAATTTTACAAATTCAGTAACGCAAAACAAAACGTAGTGGTCACCTATACAGCCAAACTACCATACAAAGAAATTAGCATGACGCCTATATATATATATAAAAAAGCAAGAGCATTCTACATTCCTATCAGTAGCTTTTATCACCAACATTTGTCACCCCGGTGTAAAGCAGCTGGAGTGTTTATGTTGCTGACGTTGCATATGGCCTCTCGCTGTGGGACGGTAGTATTGTAAGAACATTTCTCTACTACTAATACTCTGATTAAGCCTCCTCATGTCCAATGCCAGTTTCAGCAATGGTGCAGCCATAATTCAAACAAATGACTCGACTACTGCATCCATCCATGCCTTGCAATGGAGAGAGACAGAGAGCACACACTTAAGCAGCTGCTTCCAATGCTTCTCACAGACTAGCATAAATAGTGATTATGAGCAGTCTCTCTAGTTATTGACACCAGTAATGTATAGAAACAATTAGCACTCATTCGCTAAGAGTAGAAGTGGATTGATGCTTTAATTTAACCTCAGGGTTTCCGGCAGCACTACCTCCTGGGTGGGGGGGGGGGTACACGCCTTCACAGTACTACTAAAAGGATTAGCCATCAACCACAGAAGATAATCTGCCACCATTTTGATAACATAAATAATTAAGGTCATTTATATTTATCTAAGAATAAACATAGAACAATGTCAAATGTAAGGTTGGTGCTACTCTGCATTATATATATCTATATACACTTCGAAATGAGCCATGTGAAGACATTACACTGGTATCTGGGAGATTGTAATGGGCATTTTTATTAATTATAATAATTGAAATCAACCATCATAGGAAAAAAATTCAAACCCGTCTAGGGAAGCCCCGTGTATTTCTAGCATGTTTAGTCAAGTTTTCAGTGACCGTGCAGACATGGTGCACTGATGCCTCTTTGTCAAACAAGAAGAAGTTTGCCAGAATAATTCATTAGATTCAGATCCAAGCAGGGGGAGGTAACTAGTAATGGGAAGGAATGCATTGAATTGCCGACTTTTGCTGGGAGTAATAACCCTGTACCAAGCACAGAGAGGCTTCGTGGCTGAGCTGGGGCTGTGCAAACACGTGGATTGGTTTATCCGGAGTGAAAGTGGAGGATAAACTCAAGTGTGCCCTGCAGAGACTAGCTGAAGTTAAAGGCAACTAAAGTAAGCTCTGAAGCATGAGTGCAGGCCTGGCTGGCGACGAGAAGTACATTAATCACATCCAACGAGCCTGGGTTTATTACAAAGAAAAAAAAAACACAGTAGCTTGTTGGATAAATGAACACACAAGACACAGGGTATGTGATTAGCAGTAATAGCTAGCACAGCACTCGTCATTAACATGGCATTCCTAAGTGGCTAGCACGGCTAGCGCGCTAACAATGGCACAACACACACCGGGGGAAGTTAACTGTGTACAGCGGAAAGGACAATGCAGTATTAGTGCTGAAAACGCCGCTTCAAAGCTAAGCGTGTGCTTGGGCTAACGCTACAATGCTACCAAAGCTACAGTATGTGGAGACAGTTAAATGGCTAACGCAGCCAAATAACGTCTCGGTGCCAACAAACACCTTTAACTACATCCATCCACCATGGTGTCCCTTCTTCCCCCACCACCAGCTCCCTTCCTTCTTTTCTTTCTCTCCTCTTACCATCATTCCAAACACATCCACCTTTCCTTGTGCAACCTCGCACGGTGCAAAGCAAAAACACACACAACTCACCCCCATTTTCTTCGTCTTTGTGTGTTGTCGGTCACCTCGGAGAAACACACCTCTATTGTCCCCGCGCCCGACTGTTGCTGACTTATTAGTATCGTGACTACAGACAGGGAGAATGGGGCCACATTAATATGACAACGGTACGGTAGATAACGTGCTAACGAGGCTAGCTGGCTGTAGCACCGACCGACGGGCCGTGGCAGAGGCAGCAGTGGGCCGCAAATTTTATTAAAACGTCAATGAAAAATGATTTTTTTCCCTCTGTAAATCGGATTGGCGCCAAGAGTGCGAGAGGCTGAATTTATCACAGGTCCCTTCCTCTGCCCCTTTTCTTTCCTCTCGTCTCCGACGTCCAACCATGCCGCGTTCACGTTCTCTTCACGAGCTCCGACTTCTCAGATCCTATAATTACAGTGCGTCTCATATGGACTTTCAATAATTGCATTGCCCTACTCCAAAACATTTGGGGGAAAGTAGAAAATGCGACTGTAATATGTATTTCTGTTGAGTTTTTTTCATTATTTATTTAGGAAAATGCATATTTTTTTTAAAATAATAAACATTTGTCATACTTTTGTCCGTTCTTAATTGTTCTGATCAGCACCAAAATGTGCTTCAAAAGTGAAAGTACCAATTTTGCAGCAAGAATGTTAAGATCAATATAGATCGTTTTATTATTATATATTATGTTGGACAATTGTCAGTGGTGCATTTGTAACCAATAAACAGAATTTACTCGGGTTACGATAGCAGTTTACTATCATCCAGATTTATTCAAGTACTGGACTGAAATGCATCCTACTTTGTCCTTATGAAACCAGGAAAAACCTTGTAACAGTGTGCTTTAAATCATGTAGACATGTAATTATATTTTGATAAACCCTCAATTAGAATAAGAAAATAAAATACAAAAATAAAATATATTTCCCTTTGTTAATGTAGTTAAACCAAATATCAAAACAGTCTCAAAACAAACCTGTTATTCCGTACTAATAACCTGACGAGATGTTGCTCGTTCTCTTATATAAATTGTCTCTTTCTTAGTTCATGAAAACAAAATGAATACCGAACGGTCTTCTTTCACACAGTCCATAAAACAAACAAAACAAAATTACCGAGCGGTCTTCTTATCCAAAAAAATAGAAATATCCTGAAATGTCCTTGTATTGTCTCCAAAAAATAATAAAGTAAAGTTAAGTGCTGGCCAGCAATAATATTATATAGAGCTCTATATATGTGTGTGTGGTGGTTTAATATTGTTGCCTGCACTCCTCGGGATACTCAAAGGATGTCGACGGCTCCTCACGAGCTCACGAGCCCCTGGAACAGCACTCAGAAACAGCGGCAACGTTTCCTCAATGTCCAGTCACTCGGCGTGGCGATTCCTTGTTAACGTTCTTCTTGTATCACTTCAGCGACAGCTTCCGGCATGTTGTCAAAAGCAACACGAGTAATTTGGCACAGTAAATATTATAATTAAATACTTTTGTTAACAAGTTTAAACTCAGAAAATAAACAGCGGAATAATCACAGCTTGACCACACTGCTTGTGCATTGAAGAAGAGAGACCCGCGAAAACTTCGTCTCCAAGGTAACAATAACACACACCGTAAAACAGCAGTCGTAAAGCTGCCGCAACATAAAGTGGTCGTAACCCTTAAAGAGACACACACCAAAAACAGTGATATTACAGAAAAGCATTAGCTGACTGAAAATATATCTGGGTTACATCCTCCCCCACTTAAAATGTGACGTCCCCGTCACTACCTACGGCTAGAGACTGAACTAACCCTGCAATTTGCTGCTGCAAGGACAATAAGAAACCATAAAACAGTGTCTGCTGTGTAGGGGGACTTAAGGTGTGATGTTTACAATGGGCTTTGCGACCAACTTGGTAGTCACTAAGATAAGCTGGTGGTACCCTTGTTCTCTGAGGCCTAGTCTGGGACGGGCCTGGACTAATTACAGTCTCAGTGTCTGACAACTCATGCTGATCTGACATGAATTCAGGGGCATCAGGATTTAGGGGATTTTGAGACTGAGAGGTACTCTGTTCAGGGGTTTCAGGGCTCGTGTTCTGAGTTTCCAAGTCTTGATCCACTTCCATTGAAGACAAATCATCCTCAATATCTCCCTCATCAGTCACCTCAGGAACTTGAGTCGGGATTGCCTGCACATCAGTACTCACAGGATCTGCTTCTAAGGTTGCAGGTAGGAACCCACAGGGAAGAAGCATGTCTCGATGCAAAACCCGCTCTCTGCCCTCACCATTATCGGGCCTGACAACATACACAGGGATACTCTCATCCGGCTGTTTGGCAACAACGTAAACAGTGGATTCCCATTTGTCAGAGATTTTGTGCTTCTTTCTGAGACTCAGATTCCTCACAAGGACTCGATCCCCTACCTCTAAAGGCAAGGCGGTTACCTTAGCATCCCAGCGCCTTTTGTTCAACAACTGCCGTTTTTCAGCATTTCTTGACGCTAGCTCATATGCGTGTCTGAGTCTTTTCTTTAGGTCTCGCACATATTGTGTGTGCGTTTTGGGGTTGTGACCCTGAGGACTGATGCCGAAACAGAGGTCAATGGGGAGACGCGGCTCTCTGCCAAACATGAGTAGGAAAGGGGCTTCGCCAGTCACATCATTCCGTGTACAATTATATGCGTGTACAAGGGGCTTGACATATTTCCTCCATTCCTCCTTCTTTTTGTCCTCCAGCGTTCCCAAGAGGTCGAGCAGAGTCCTGTTGAATCGTTCTACCGGATTCCCTCTCGGGTGGTAGGGCGTTGTGCGAGACTTGGCGATTCCAGCATGCTTACAAAGTTCTGCTACAACTTCTGACTCAAAACAGGCTCCTTGATCACTATGCAGCCTGCGGGGAAAACCATAGTGACAAATGAAGTTTTCCCATAACACTGTGGCAACAGTCTTGGCTGTCTGGTCTCTAGTTGTATATGCCTGTGCATATTTTGTAAAGTGATCAGTTATGACCAGTATGTTTCTAGTGTCTCTTGAGTCAGGTTCAATTGTCAGAAAATCCATACAGACTAGCTCAAGGGGACCACTGACTTTGATGTTGACTAGTTTGGATGCCTTTTGCACCCTAGATTTTCGTCTGACACATCTTTCACAGCTTTTACACTTTGTCTCAATGTATTTTGCCATCTTCGGCCAGTAGAACCTTGCTCTGGCTAGTTCCAAAGTTCTCTCAATACCCATATGGCCTGTCTCATCATGAATACCTTGGAAGGCTCTTTCTCTGTGACTACTGGGTATGACAAGTTGATGAAACGCTTCACCTCTTTGATTGAGAACTTTGCGGCACAACACTCCGTTCTTCAAGAGTAGCTTTGATTTCTCTCGTAAGAGTTGAGCTACCTCTGGCTCCACAGTCGTCTTATCAAATACCTCAGTGTCAAGCTCATCTTCCAGTATACGAATAACTTGTGCCAAAGCTGCGTCTTCCCTCTGCAACTGATGCCAGTCTTCCATAGACATTTCTGGCAGAGCTGACTGTCCTGGCCCAAGGACTGGATCTTCCAGATCATCAGGGACCGCACTTTCATCACACAAGAGAGTTTCCACTGCAGATATCACAGTGTCCGGATCCTGATTGTCTTGTGAAACTGCATGAACATTGACACCATGGCGCATACAAAGAGTGCTCACTGTCTCCCCATCCAACACTTGGAACTCCTCAGGTGATAGGCTAGCTCGATCTAGCATACCTGAAATTCTCTGGTCCATCTCTCGAGACTCTTCATCGTCTTCGGATGGTTCATGAGGTCTCCTCGAGAGCCCATCAGCATCAATATTCAGCACACCAGATTTGTAATGGATGTCAAAGTTGAACAGTGATAGAGAAGCAAGCCATCTGTGGCTCGCGGCATCTAACTTTGCACTTGTCAGCACGTATGTCAGAGGATTGTTATCCGTTAGCACTTTGAAGTTAGCCCCGTACAAATAGTCATGAAACTTTTCACTGACCGCCCATTTAAGGGCGAGAAATTCTAACTTATGCACGGGGTAGTTTTTCTCACTTTTAGAGAGACCACGACTGGCGTACGCTACCACTCGGGTTTGGCCATCTTGGACCTGATACAGGGCTGCACCTAAACCGGTCATACTGGCGTCAGTGTGGAGCACATATGGGAGCTGCCAATTGGAAAATGCAAGCACCGGGGCAGATGTTAATTTCTCAATGATTAGCTCAAATGCTGCTTGGCAATCAGGGGTCCATAATGCACCAAGTGGATGTGACTGTTTTCGTGGCCAGTGGTTAGGGCCTTTGTGCCTGGGCGCTAGATCTCCTTTCAACAAATCATTTAGAGGCCTAACAACCCTAGCATACTCTCTCACAAATCTTCGGTAATACCCAGTGAAACCTAAAAATGACCGAAGCTCTTTGGCTGTTTGAGGCCGGGGCCATTCTTTTACAGCAGAAACTTTGTCAGGATCGGGTTGGATTCCCTCAGCAGATATCACATGCCCTAGATATTTCACAGAGGTCTGGAAGAATTTGCATTTGGAAGGGGACAGTTTGAGGCCAAAATCAGAGACGCGTTTGAGAACCTTCATTAATCTCTCCTCATGTTCCTCCAAAGAGCTGGAGAATATTATGAGATCGTCGAGGAAAGCAACAACCTCTTGGAGGTTGATACCTTGCATCACCTTCTCCATGGTTCGCTGGAAGGTTGCTGGAGAGTTGGTCAGGCCTTGGGGCATTCTCCGAAATTGCCATGTTCCAAAGGGTGTTGTGAATGCTGTCTTTGGCCGATCAGAGGGTTCAACCTCCAGCTGATAGTACCCACTCTTTAGATCAAGAACAGTGAACCATTTTGAGCCTGACAGCAGGGAGAATGTCTCCTCTATACGAGGTAATGGGTAGGCATCTTTTTTAGTCAAGTTGTTCAGTCTGCGGTAATCCACCACCATTCGCAGATCTCCGTTCTTTTTCCGGACAAGGACAATTGGAGAGGCGTAGGGGCTATGTGATTCCTCTATGATGCCTATGGCCAAAAGGTCTTGGAGATGCCTTTTTAAGTCATTGAAGTCGGCAGGTGAGACACGTCGAGTTCGCTCTTTGAATGGTACATGAGTGTCAAGTTCTATGCGATGAGTGACTCCTGCAATGTTACCAACATCTAGATCATGTCTAGAAAACGCATTTGGCACTTCTTTGTTTATTCTAGCCTGTATGTGCTCCCTTAGTTCTGGTGCTATGGGGCTGTCGCTGAAATCAGGATAGAAGATGTCAGCTGCTGAATTGATCTTTTCATTTTGTGACACCGACAGAGCATGTGTCTGCGGAAGGGCAACATCTGACTTTTTGTTCTGGTCAGAGTGTGAAACGGGCACTGCCCAGTCAATAGGAGAGCACTCAGCAATGACTGTTTTGGGGTATAAGGTGATGTCACGCTGAGAAATATTTTTGACCACAAGCTTAAATTTATTGTGGGATTGAGGCTTTACATCCACTATCTGATCATAGACGATAAGGCCTCCTGGCGTGGGTATTTCCTCCGTACCACCCACAAGAGCTTGGAATTCACCTTCACCGGGTTTATTGTGGCAGATGCCCTTTAAAGTACAAAGCTCGCCGCGCTTCAAGCGTATGGGTACTTTGCTGCTGAGCCTTACACGCAGAACTTTGGCGTCTTTTGTTTGGGCTTCAGTCCGGTTATCACACTCTGCATAGGCCATTAGCCAGCTGGCCTGGATAGGAAGGGTTTCTGGGAACTTAGTTCCGCCTTGCTTAATGCAGTCTTGGATCATTGGACGCAGGGCATTAGTACCTACAAGCAGAGAATGCTTGTCATTGTATGACTGATCTGGGCTTACTAAAGCTAGGATGTGAAAACATTGGTCTGTGCCACATTTATCTTTAGGGAACTGCACATCCACTTCAACATAGCCCAAATATGGAACCTTTTGTCCCGCTGCACCTTCAATGTTTAGGGCATCTTTAATAGAGAATAACTGTCTGTGGGAAAGGTAACGGGAATAAAATGACTGGGATATGATTGTTACTTGCGACCCTGTGTCAATTATGCAATTGCATTGGACTCCATCTAACCATGCTTCACTATCACAAGGCTCTCCAACAAGTCCTGCTGGAATCTGAATAGGCGCTGATGCATTTGGGGGTTCATGCATGCACTGGCTCAAAACAGGGGAACTAGTTTGACACTGAGCTCCTACTTGTCCCACAGCAGGAGCCCTTAACTGTTTAAAGACAGATTTGGCTGGGGGCTTGTCTGCTGGTAGCTTAGTGGACGTTGGGTTTGTCTAGTTTGGTGTCTCTCACAAAGTTTCTTCTGCACGAGCACAGCATTTGTTTGGTTTGTGCATTGCGGCATTATATGTGACTCTTCTCCACAGTTGTAACAAAACCTGCCCGCTTTAATGAGATTATCTGTGGGCACAGCTTGGAGTGGTGGAGCTGTGTTGCTGCCTTTTGCTTTCTGTGAGAACTTTCGTCCTGCTCTATCATATCTGGGGGGATTGGCATTTTGAGTAGTGACACTTTGCTTTAGCTCAGCCTCTAACAGTCTGATTCTCTCCTCAAGCTGCTCCCTAGTGTTAGCATCGCACACCGCTAGGACTTTGTTGCTAGGGGGCTCAGACTCATCAGTAGTTAGGTGTGTCTTAGTATGAACTTTGGTTGTGCTCCCAGCAGTATGTCGCTTTTTCCTCATTTCCTTTAGCTGACTTTCTTTCTCATAATTTCTTATTTTGAACAGCAACTCTGAGAAAGTGGGCGTGCTCTGGGAGGGGTCATTGAGTTGTTCTTTTAGGTGCAATGTGGTTATCATACTGTCTTCCCAGCAGCCTCTTAGGAACTGCTTTAATAGTTGAGAATCACCATTTTGTTTAGCTACACCTTTATTTTCAACTACTTCCTGTAACAGAGTTTGGAGTCGACGCAAGTAGTCGGATGCTTTCTCCCCACTGTCCTGATGGGTCTCTAAGAACTGAATATACAGCTCCTCACCTCCTGTAACGTTACCATACGCCTTGTCTAGTTCATGGAGATAGTCACTTGGTGGGGCTTGGGCTCCAATAGAGAAAGCCACATTTAAAGCAGGGGTATGAAGGCTATCAAGCAGCATACGGCGCTGCTGTGCCTCTGACAGGCTGGAGTCATTTAGTACCTGCTTAGCTCTAAGCCGCCACACTTTGTAATCCACCTCTGTAGAAGGTTTAGGAGAATTTCCAGAGAATGGACGCAGTTCTCTTGCAGGTGGAATGAACACCAGGGAGTCGTGTTTTACAATATGTTCCACGATTACTCTCTGAACATCTGCAGGGAGGGGGTCAACAAGCAGAGTGTCATTAGGGGCCTGTCTTGGACTGGATGCATAGCTATCAGCACTGAAGACAACCGGTCTTGGGTTAGGGGTAGACTGTGCTTTAAATGCCGGGGCTTTAAGAGTAGATGCTGGGGTAGAAGTTACTGGGCCCTTGTCACTATCCCCTTTTCCAGAAATATGATTCACTGCTACTTGATTCAAAGTAATGGGGCTCATGTTGTATGTTAGAGCTAACTCATTTACCTGCTCTCTGAAATTGACTGTCATGTCATCAATAGCACGAGCAAGAGGCACTACATCATCTGTGGGTGGCTCACTGACTGACTTAGGTGGACAGTATTCATCTATCTGCATAACCTCCCAATATGAGTCATCAGCTGGATGCTGGCGGTCTAGAAGCATTGGAGTTAAAGACTCGCTAAACTGACACAGAATGGTATTGGGAAGGCTGTCAATGTGATGCACTCCAACAACATCATCTAGTAATGCAAAAACCCTTTTTACATCTTCCAGTTTAACCTTAGCTGGGACACCCTTAAGCATAACGGTGCGCTCTGGGTCAAAACCATACATGTCACAAAACTCCATTTTGTTTTCTCAATTAACCCAACCTTACAATTTTCAGATGATTATACTTTAAAGAGTTTTTATATTTAAGTTCAAGTAGACGCACTTCAGTCCCTGTTCGGGCGCCAATTTTGTCTGTAACCAATAAACAGAATTTACTCGGGTTACGATAGCAGTTTACTATCATCCAGATTTATTCAAGTACTGGACTGAAATGCATCCTACTTTGTCCTTATGAAACCAGGAAAAACCTTGTAACAGTGTGCTTTAAATCATGTAGACATGTAATTATATTTTGATAAACCCTCAATTAGAATAAGAAAATAAAATACAAAAATAAAATATATTTCCCTTTGTTAATGTAGTTAAACCAAATATCAAAACAGTCTCAAAACAAACCTGTTATTCCGTACTAATAACCTGACGAGATGTTGCTCGTTCTCTTATATAAATTGTCTCTTTCTTAGTTCATGAAAACAAAATGAATACCGAACGGTCTTCTTTCACACAGTCCATAAAACAAACAAAACAAAATTACCGAGCGGTCTTCTTATCCAAAAAAATAGAAATATCCTGAAATGTCCTTGTATTGTCTCCAAAAAATAATAAAGTAAAGTTAAGTGCTGGCCAGCAATAATATTATATAGAGCTCTATATATGTGTGTGTGGTGGTTTAATATTGTTGCCTGCACTCCTCGGGATACTCAAAGGATGTCGACGGCTCCTCACGAGCTCACGAGCCCCTGGAACAGCACTCAGAAACAGCGGCAACGTTTCCTCAATGTCCAGTCACTCGGCGTGGCGATTCCTTGTTAACGTTCTTCTTGTATCACTTCAGCGACAGCTTCCGGCATGTTGTCAAAAGCAACACGAGTAATTTGGCACAGTAAATATTATAATTAAATACTTTTGTTAACAAGTTTAAACTCAGAAAATAAACAGCGGAATAATCACAGCTTGACCACACTGCTTGTGCATTGAAGAAGAGAGACCCGCGAAAACTTCGTCTCCAAGGTAACAATAACACACACCGTAAAACAGCAGTCGTAAAGCTGCCGCAACATAAAGTGGTCGTAACCCTTAAAGAGACACACACCAAAAACAGTGATATTACAGAAAAGCATTAGCTGACTGAAAATATATCTGGGTTACACATTCAAGAGGCATTTTAATTGTTCAGTGGGGATAGCTTTGGGTCGCATTTAATGGCATAGGCTAATAGGTTTTATGTAGGATACAATATTATTCTGCAAAATTAAGTTTTAAGCAGAATTAAATTAAAATCGAAAACATTTACAACTACAGAAATTGTACTCAAGAGATTTCACTTGTGCTTTAAAAATGTATACTATAGTTTAAAATAATGTACTTCTATTTTGTAAAGGAGATAGCACTTCCTTTCGAAGTGAACGATTTGTATTAGGCTACATTGTAGTACAGGCTATGTCGGGTTGAATATCAAGTCTTTTAATGATTATCCAGATCACATAGGAGCAGGTCGAGAACTGGAAATCCCACATGTGACATTGCCCATAGTAGATGTAGTGATTATCAGATCTACAGAGAAAATCCAATTAGGCAGCGGTGGGATTTGAACCCACGCCTCCGAAGAGACTGGGCTACATAAGCTTTTGTGGTGGTTATTGCTGTATGTTAGTGTGATACTATCTCAGTGTATAGTACTTGTTCACAAGAGCTACTGTAGGTTCCCTTAAAGATAATGATGTAAACATTAGCTCATTATGTGTGTCTGACCTGGTATTCAAATGTCATGCATTGTAGTTGCTACAAGGAAATAACGAAATGTTAGCCCACCTGAAGCCTATATGATGACAGCTGTTAATGGTTGTAATAACAATGCATTTGCTACTTGCATCACTGATAGTGTATCTGTTTTATCTTTTTTTTAAAGACTGTGGATGACTGTACTGTACAAGCTATGGACAGCGTGCCAGGCTGTTGATGACTGCTGTGCCACGCATAGACTGAGTTGACAGAATGGCAGAATCTGCACAAGAAAAGGCGTGCCTGCAGTCTAACCACTGGTGTCTGTGAAGCTGAAGCTGTTACCTGCTCCACCCTCTAGCCCTCAGCTTGTGCTGCTGGCTCCAGCTGCCTCTCAGGTGCCTGCGCTGGTTGCTGTTCAGCAGGTCCCTGGGTGACACCCTCTTCTCTGCCCCTTTTACCCCTGCTGCTCCTGCTACCATCCCAAAAAAATGTCCACAATAGAGAGCATCCTCTGTCTCAGCGTGACGGTGTGGTATGGTAGCTGCACGGCGAAGGACAGAAAGGCTCTGGCCCGGGTGGTGAAAACCGCTTGGCAAATAGTGGGGAGTCTTCTCCCAAATCTGGACTCATTATACACCAGCCGCCTCCAGAAGAAGGCCAGGTGTATTCGTCTGACCCCACAGTACGGACTGTTTGTACCTCTGCCATCCAGGAAGAGGTACAGATATCTAAAACAAACAGACTAAAGAACAGCTTCTTCCCCAGAGCTGTGAAAGAGATCACCCCCCCCCCCCCACTACAAACTCATTACCTCCCCCAAACGGTCTGAGAACACCCCACAAACGATGTGGTCTGTGCTATGCACCTTATAGAGACTTTAATATGTCTTGCACTTGTGTGTGTGTGTGTGTGTGTGTGTGTGTGTGTTTGTGAGAGAGAGCGAGCGAGCGAAACGTGACGTGGATAGATGGTGTGCATGTGTGAATGAGTGAAAGTGAGTACATGCATGTGCATAATATTTGCACACAGTATATTTTTATATCTTGTTTTAGGCTGCCGCTGGAGCTGTCGGCAGAAATATTGTTGTGTGCAAAACACACAATGCCATAAAGTATTCTTGAATCTTGAATCAAAACTGACTCTCAAATGACTGCACAATGTGGGCCTCTACGTCAAGATGCTTTACTGACATATGCGACGGATAAAAGTTATTTTTGAAAGTTAAAGACGGTTGCTTTTATCTCCCTTTGTGGTTAAGGTGTGATTACTAATTGAAATATGAAGAGGCATCCTTTTCATTGTTTGTTTTTTTATTATTTTATTTTATATTAATTTATTTTCACTTATTTGTTTATAGGCTATAGGCTACCCGAGTCTCCTTTTCTCCTTTTATTAATGGTGTATCCAGTTACTTGTATTTTGATTAGATTTTGGTTGTAAATCTAACACTTGTTTAACAATTTTCCTTTTGTGACTGAATCTAAATGGACATAATTCACTGAAATGTATTTTCACATAGATTCATGAATGGAATGTTTTGCTCCCTAAAGAGGGCGTATAGTCACAGGGGAGACGGGGCACCAGGTGTAGTTAAAAGGTGGCTGTATGATGTATTGTGTGCTGGAAAATGATTGTGAGGTGTGAATAAACGGCCACAGAGGTGTGCATCCAAATGAAGTGATCGGCTTGACTCCTTCCTTCAACTCCTACACTTTTTTCTGATTTCTTGTTCAGAATAAATAGGCCTACAATTGTAATTCCACTCACATTGAGTCAATGTCTTATTTGTAAGAATTATTAAGTAATTTGACAACTGTTTTGTACGTTCTGAGGTATAATAATTAACAATAACTCACTTCATTTTCCCTAAATATTATTTTTTTTTCCTCTTTTTCTCATTTTTTCTTCTTCCCCTTTTTCTTCTTTCTTCCCTCCCCCCTTGACAGACTAGGGTTAGGGTTAGGGTTGGGTTAGTATACAATATTAATATGGTGTATACAATATTAATATTGTAAATGTCAATGCTGACCGGAGTTAATGTAGTCAGCAATGGCAAGCGCTAACTACAGTCTACTGACTGTTGCTTCAATAAAGAGATTAAATATCAAAACTTTGTGTTGGGATTAATTAAAATGTGAAGCATAGCTAATATGGATGTAAACACATTGGTTACTAGGCCTACTTTGATAACGAATGAAGGAATATCATTAACCAACAGTGTATGTTCCATGGACTTATAAATAAAGGTATGTTCGAAAGACGTAACGAGCATGGATGTATTTCCTTGTCCTTATTGGACAAGCGTTCACGGATTGGCCAAAATCCAATAAGGTAACGGAGAGCTCATACACTGATTGGGCGAAATCCAATAGTTTAGACAGACTATCCTGTTTGAGTACCCCATAATGTGATTGGCTGTTAGTGTAGTAGTGCGTTGTGGGCATAGTGGGTCGTCTTCAGTTGTTAAGGCGGACCATAAGTGATGGCTAGGCCTACTTATGAAGTCCCGGGGCGGTGAAGAAATAGATACACATTCAAGGGAGATATATTTACTACCTTTATCAATAAGGCTAATGGAAATGAAAACCTTACTTACTCAAAATGATTTTACCTGTGGACGACGTAGTAAATATGAAGCTGATAGCCACGCGAATATATGTATCCCAGTCTCTGTGGCGCAATTGGTTAGCGCGTTCGGCTGTTAACCGAAAGGTTGGTGGTTCAAGCCCACCCAGGGACGGTACGTTTTTCCACAGAAATATAGAGCTGTGAAAAGCATAAACATACGAAGGCAAATATTATGAACCAGCAGGCCCCAAAAACACATTCCTTCAACGGTCAATCTTTCAAAAGATGACCTGAATCAGTTTCATATGGGAATTATTAAATAAAAAATATGTAGAAATAGCAGGGCTGATGCTGCAGCAGATAGACAGAGGTAGACCATAGCGGCTGTCTGGCCTAGACGTAAAATTAACCATGCTAAGCAGTAGAATGTCCTTGTATGTCACTCACGGAGGACAAAGGGCGGCTTTTCTTTCACGTTGAATTATTGTTATTGTGGATTCAGATTTTAAAATACATAAAATGTGATGGTGTCCATGGACCTATTACAAGCAAGGTGTCGTTCCCTTTAAGAACCCGGATATGGGGTTTCCGGTTTAGCTGGTCCGTCAGATAAATTGTTCCGTAAATCAACGTAGGAGAAGGAGAAGAGGTGGTTATGGCAACAATGATTGAAGAAAATGGTCCTTCGACTCATGTACGTATTCTTTATTATTGTTTTATTTCATGTATTTTGACATGATTGCTCACGCTGTTAAATAACATTTTTCTCGAAACATATTCCCTTGTTTCAGTTGTTGATTGAAGTAAGCCAGTGGCTAACGATTTAGCATCAGATCTGTCACCTTCTAAATCTTTGTAAAGTGTGTTTGTATGAGATCATATCGTATAGATTTAAATATCGATTAACCTTCAAATCAATCTCTTAAAATATGTCATGTTTGACCAGAAGTAAGCAACTCTTCAAACATCAAATGTTTAGCATTTGTACCAGATGCAAGTGTTAAAATCAAACACAGTTTTTTTTTAACAATTGTAGAATAGAAATATGTGATAAAGAATTGATTATAAAAAAATTGAAATAAGAATTTAGGATGCATGCATCATACCGCAATATATAAAAACAACAATGGAGAATTGTGCCAAGTGTTAGATGCAAAAATAGGTATGGTATTTATTCATTATATTTTGTATGGATAAGAATATTATATGGATGCTGACTGTATTTGAGTGTGTTGCTCAGTTTGGTGATTATTATGAAGAATTCTAAATAAATACACAAATCAATGTCAATAAATAAAAGAACAAATGCATAAACAATGCAGAAATACATTTAAAATTAGAAGTAATATTTTTGATAAAATGTTTAAATACAGTATTAGAGCATTGATGGGTTTAATTCTTTGTCTTTTTTTTAATCGCACAAAAATATTGTAGTAGTAGCCTAATTATAGATAAATTATGGGTTTACAATCAGTTAATTAGTGAACTGACTGACTGTTTCCCCAATGGACTTAAGTGCCACTTTAATCTGTCACCTTTGTGTCCACCACTCGCAGCAGTCTGAAGTGTCCTCGTCGTCCCAGGCCAGGCAGAAGCTCGAGGGCCTCCTGAACAAGAACATGAAGATCCGCATGACGGACGGCCGGACTCTGGTGGGGCTTTTCCTCTGCACCGACCGAGACTGCAACGTCATCCTCGGCTCGGCTCAGGAGTTCCTCAAATCCACAGGTAGGTGACGTGACGACTAATGACAAAAGCTTCAAAAGAACCTGCTGCTGTCACAACTGTAAGGAAGCAAATTATTACAAGGTCCTTTTTCCAGGAGCCATATTGCTAAGAAATGTCACATACGGCTAAAAAAACAGGAATTACATTAGACTTAACCTAAACAACCTGTTTAACATATGTCAATGTGCTTTATATTGGTTTGTTGCACTTTTAAAAATGCATTTTTTTAAATGTATTCCTTATTGTTATTTAGACACGTTCTCCCAGGGTGAACCCAGAGTGCTTGGCCTGGCCATGATCCCCGGTCACCACGTGGTGTCCATCGAGGTGGAGGCAGACAGTCTGGAAGACACACCGGGGTTTGGAGCCAACCATTGATGACGGCCTGTATGGACGATACTCGGCCCAGCGGCATGTACGGCTACATCTGAGCTCAAAGGAGAGCGGACATCTTTGCTGGAGGATTTTTTATTTTTTTTTAAACCTCTACAGATGCAGAAACAGAACTCCTTTGTCCATGTTTTCTGGATTTAGCAATTCCACCGGAGATGTTTGTATCTGCTTCCAGCTGCTGAGTGTGTGAACAGCAGCTACCTGGACTTGTGTATGGGTATGGTGTTTTAGTTATGTGTAGTGACTTTGTAAAGGCTTCTAGCTGCAGGAGGAGCGGTTGTGTAAATGTCAATTAAATACCATGCATAAAGCACTCAGGACAAAATTCCATTGTTGATTCTTTTGAACACTTTTTAATATGCTTGAGCATGTCGGCTGATTGAGTTTGGCAACAGTAAAATCTGAAGCCACTAACAGCAGAAAAACCCGAAAAAGAACATTTACCCAGAAACAAAAGCCTTGTTGGTTTAACATAAATACAAAGAGCCCGTCACATTTGGTTCACACAGTCGAGCAACAGAAAGGATTCAAAGCCGTTACAGTCGCTGTATTCGTGAGCTGTTATTGTCAAAATAATTTAAGTTGTGCTGAAGTTAAATCTATAAAAGAATGTCCTCTTTGTTTAATGGTTAGACCGTGTCTTGTGTTTTCTGCAACTCAAACCGTTTCCGACCAAATATACTGCATTAATTACATACAATATGTCACAGGGGTTTTCTGTTACTGTTCCATGGAAGCTCCCCTTTTTTTATGAATGAGAATCTCAGGCAAACAATGAAGACATACTCGAATTGTAAAGAGTAATTGAAAGGCTTTTAAAAGAGCCTACAGTAACATTTCAGGAGTGAGTGGTTTTTTTTCAAACAAAAAGGTTATAAAAGTGCAAGTTTTCAATGACGGCCTTTCAATGGAGTGGAAATGGAAAATTGATACAGTTAGCAATGTTTTTGTCCAGAATATTGATCTTTCTTTTTTTTTTCCAGTTGATCATGTTCATTTGTGAGTTTGAACCAAGTTGTCATTATAAGTTACATCCAAAAACATTTTAAGCTGGATATATAAGCCTGATGAAGATACAACATTGCCACCCAAATACAGAATTCACACACTATTTCCAATTTTAGAAACCTGTAGTAGAAAAAAAAAAAGATAATTTAAAAAGGAAAAAAAATCCAAAATAATAAAAATCACAGAGCGACATTGATTCAAGATTAATAGGATTTAAAACTTAACACAAGTTTCCTTTACTAGTGCTGAAGTCTCACCTACTTACCGCTAATGTAGAAGCTCAACAAAACGTCAGTGTATAAAAAAAAAAATCTCTGTTCTCTCGTACGGAGAAGATTTGACACGGTCAAGAAGTATAGACTGAGATCACTAAACGCGTCATTTCTATTTTAAGAATACTGCAAGAAGAAACTGACACGCTGACAGTCTTCGATTGTGATGTCCAACTGGCGCTACTTCAGAAAAAAAAGAAAAAAAAAAGTCCATTGAAAAAAGTTTGAAAGAATGGCACAAAGTTAGAAATAAATGGAGTATATAAGAGCAGAGATCCCCAAATGTCCCTCATGGACCGTTTTCAGCCACCACCTTTCCGTTAGAGATCTGAGGAGTTGACACCAGACTTTGTTTTTCTTCAAATTAATTCAAGAGTAGCCACAAAAAGGTCCTTCGTTTTTTTGTAGTACGGAGTCCAGATTTTTCTCAGTGTACGGCTCAAGCCTAAAAAAAGAAAAAATCTATGTTTCAAGTAGCCGTGTCCAAGCAAAAGCAGAAGTTCCGAGGAAGACTCCCCCCCCGTAATGCTGGTGAAGACCCACCTCCCTCTAGTTATGTTGGAACTTGAAGTGGAAGCTGCCACCGCTCTGGAAGGGGTCGAAGTGGTGCGCCCAGCCCTGTGAGCCGCCTCCGCCTTGGTTGTTCTCCGGGTCCAGGGGATCCTCGCCCGCGTCAAACTTCTGCCTCAGTTCTGGAAGAAATGTGAAAACAGATTTAAAGCGGCGGTAGCTTAATATGATGCGTGTATTGGATGATCAATCTTCTCACCTAACTCTCAGGAACAAACCAGATGAGAAAAAAATATTTTCTATTCTATTTATATACTTTTGATATTACTGTATAGTTGGTCAGTTACAGGCTGTGATAAATAGTATAACATTTAGATCATTCTGAACAATGAAAAATAATCCCATTTGTTGACAGTCTAAATGAGTGTCCGCTAAACTCCTTAAATCACAACTTCATAGATATCCTGGCTCCTGACCTGGATCGGTGAGGACTTCTTTAGCCTGTGCAATGTCGATGAACTTCTTCTCCGCTTCCTTCTTCTCAGTCTCGGACTGGAAATTGTCGGGATGCCACTGCTGCGCCAGCTTCCTGTATGCCTTGATTACCTCCTGCTTGTTTGCACTCCTGAGATAAAAAATTTAAATAAAAAAGTTTTAAAGTAAATCATCTGCTCAACAAATAAACCTAAAATGAATGGATAAAGTGTTGGAAGTCAGTCCAGAGGAAGTAAACACTGTTTGTATAAAAAGAAGGTTGGACGGAGTTACCTGCTCACGCCGAGGATCTTGTAGTAGTCCCTCTTTCGAGAGATTTTCAGCATCTTCTGCGCTCGCTCTAGCCCTTCTTTGATATCCTGACTGTCGCCGTTAAACTCCCTCGCCTCTTGGTAGTCCTCCACGGCTAAAATTAAGAAAAAAAAAGACACCGAAAATAATGTTAATAAAAGAAATGCATCTGGGTAAAATACTACATTTCGTTTTAAAATAACATTTAGTTTTTCAGTCCACATTGTCTTCTTTTTATACAACAATAAAATCCAAAATAATATACATTTACACTGAAACTTCTAAGATCTAGTTGGACTCAAGTTTAACCATTTTATTTTGAAGGGTAAATAAACCTAAAAAAGAACTCTTAATCTATCAATTTCATCTTCGGAATTTGTGTTTTGACTACTAGTCCGCTGTGAGTCATGTCACCTTTCTCGTAGTCCTGGTTGAGGATGTAAGCCTCGGCTCGGTCTCGGAGGATGTTGGTGTTGCGCGGGTCTCTCTGGTGAGCCTCCGAACAGACGTCAATCGCCTCCTCAGCAAACTTTAGCTACGATCGCACAGACAGGAGGGAGAATGGGTTTGGCAATGAATTTGGTTGATGTCAGTTGATAAACTTTTTTTTCGTTTATATAATGAAGTTGGAAAAAAAATTCTACAGAGCTGTTACAATGCAGGGGAAACATCTGGGCCCCTAATGGACCATCACTCGGCTAGAAATCTGACTCCAGAACTGTTAATGTAAGTCTGTCTTTCTCTCTCTCACCTTGACATAGCTGAAGCAGATCCGCTCTTTGGCCAGGTTGGTGTAGTACAGTACATTCGGCTCGGTCCTCATCACTGATTCATACTTATCAATGGCATCCTCATATCTAAATGCATTTAAAGAGAAACATTCAGATTGGGCAATTCCTTTAGATGGTGTGGTTGCAAGGTACTTTATCTCGTCTTTCTGTTAACATAATATTAAAAGCAACAGGGTAACACTGCTTATATCTTAGGAATTCCCAAGTAGCTGACATTTTCTTTATCATATTTGAAAGCACACATCTTGTAAACACATGTTGAATGTCCTAAGAGAATGATCCTTCATGAGAGAAAGGTTTAGTGACTATTACAGGACGTACTGACCTCTCCATGTGTATGAGCTCCTCTGCAGAGTCCAGCTGCTTGCTGAGCTTCTTCACCTGCTTGTAGTGGCTGAAACACCCTTTGTCGTCCTGATCAAGCTTCAGGCACTCTCGGACGTGACTGTGTGGAAACAAGAGACAGACGGGTGAGGCCAAGAATGCAGAGGGACAAGTGCAACTTTAGTAGCTCAGCTGCATTTGCATTAAAAAGGTGCAGTGTTTAAAGGGGTATTGGCGTTTTTCAGAAAAAGACTTGATGGTAATGGAATATAATATTCAAAAGTATTTTGTAATAAGTCTCTACTTGATTGAAAATAAGTTCATCACCTCAGAATGAGCAATATATATCTATATAAGAGTAGGGCTTGCCACCATGTTGCACCTCCATGTTTCTGCAGTAGAACAGAATGGACAGCATTTTTTATTTTGTGTCTTGTCCTCGAAGGCCAGCTTCTGTAAATTCTCCGAACGGGAGGGGTAGAGACGGAGCGCTGCAATCTTAACCTTGCTATCTATAACTTTCACCGATAGATGACGCCAAAGACACACCCTCATTACATACACACTGCACCTTTAAATCAAACGTAGCTTGTTTACTCCAAAGCTTACTTGAGTGAGTCGTGGTGCTCTCCCAGGCTGTAGTGCAGCATGCTGAGCTTGAGGAAGGCGGCGCGGTTGTCGTTGCGTAGCCGCGTGGTGGGCGTCAGGTCCTGGATGGCTTTCTGAGGGTCTCCCATTCGGATGTAAGACTCTGCACGAAGCTCCCGCGACTCAGGATCCCAGGGAGAGATCTGGAGAAAAATGGCAAGTTTTCTTAACTGTGATACTGCAGATAAAGTTGTTATAATAATAAGAGTGATTTTATAATCCAATAATAAAGCTAAGAGTGTAAGATGAACCGAAAAGGGCTTTAAAAAGGTTGAGTAAGCGATTCTCACCCAAAACATTTGTCAAAATCAATGAACATCTATGAACCGTCTGCTACTTGTCTGTACTGCGTGCGCACAGCAAAAAGAGTCAGGTGTTCATACACAGCCTAGACTCAGTAAACTGGTAAGTAAACAAAAGAAGTCGGAGCGAGACTGTCAACATCTACAGGCAGCGTTCGTGACGTTAGTAACAACAATGCTACTGGAAAGGTAGTTAGCGACAAGGACAAGGCACTTCTTGGGCGGGCGGAGCCTCTGAAGGAGCAGGACGGGAGGGGTGTATTTGTGTTGGTGGTCAGTTCAAATATCAACACGCTTTCACTGGAATGGCTTACTCAACCTTTAACTGCAAATCTCAGCTTCTGAAACTACACCCTCCACCCTCCTCCCATCCCGGGGCTAACACTCACCTCGATGACTCTCTCCAGCACGCTGATGGTGGTGCTGTAGTCTCCCTGGTGGTATGCAGCCCGCGCCTCCTCCTGCAGATCCTCCAGCTCGTACGATCTCATCTGCTGTTCCTTGGCTTCTGCGTCTTCTGGGGAACGCTGCAGCTAAAATCATAGAAAATTAAAAAAAGAATAATTAAAAGGCATATCCCTCTTTTAATTGTCAAACTTCTATTTCAAGTCAAACTTTGGAAAAAAAGCTTTTCGGGCTCCAACTCACCACGGCTTCAAAGTCTTCCCTGGCCTCCGGTATGTTGCCCTGTTTTAGCAGGATGTTACCTCTCTGCAGCCGGGCCTAGGCACACAGGGACAACAAAAGAGATAACAGAATAAGCAAAAACTACTTCCTTATTATAAGTACTGGTTTGTCTGGTTTGGAAACAAATCTTACAGCCATGAAGTCCGGCTTGAGCTGGATGGCCCTGGTCAGGTCTGGCAGGGCGGATTTGGATTTTCCCATGGCCAGGAACACAGCAGCTCGCTTGTAGTAGGTCAGGTAATTCTTAGAGTCTCCCTCTGCAAAATGTCGAGAGCATGAGATTTTTTTATTTTGTCCCAAGAACAAGAATTTTGAGGAGGACAGAAAATGTCAGCCAGCGGTAAGAATATGAATGTGTGTATGTGTGTGTGTGTGTGTAACCTTACCCACAGCAGAGTGGTAGTGGGACAAGGCTTCAGCCAGCTGACCAGCAGCCAAAAGTTTGCGGCCCATCTCCAGGTGGTGCTCAATCTCGACGTGCGTTGCCCCCAACACGCCTGTAACACAAGAAAGACGGTGACTAGAAATAAATGGCTGCCAGTGGGAGGAGTGAGAAAAATATCCCAGCAGAGCAGACCATAATGTAGCTTAAATGGGTCTGTCTGCATATCTAAACACAACTTTTGGCATTACATTTCTTTTTTTAAATCAAAAGACCAAATCTGATCAGTAACCAAAAAAAACACATTTAATTGCACACAAGTAGCTTTACCCATTCCTGATTTATATTCTCATAAACAACTTATTTGTGACTTGTTTTCTTAAGAAGAAATTTAAATACTTCAGGGAATATCTGAAGCGCAGATATAGAAGAATGCAGATATTATATTAGATTTCAGCCTATTCTAGACAGGCGTTTAAAGCCAAGTCTATTTTGATTCATGTATCCAGCCTACCGCACCACAATCAGCACACTCATCAGTCAGGAACAGAGGAAAATAAACACCTCAAACTAACTCCTAATATTATGAAAGGAAATTTTTGCAGTGCACATTAACATTTTTTGATTTGTATTATGGTTTCCAGGCTGAGCAGCAAGACGTTACACACCGTGACATGGCTGTGTGATATTTTAGCTGTAGTGTCGAGTTTCAGTTTTGATCTAACACATAACATTGCCTGCATACTGCACACCATGGCAGAGGAATTTATCTAAGGCTGAAATGATTGTAACACATTTTGAAAATCAATTCTTCTTATTTGTTGGTGTGAAATAAACAACAACAAAAAAGGCCAGACATGCTGTTTTTCCACTTTTGAAATGTTAAGTGTTGCTGCTTTTTTAATATATTTTTTATTTTATTGTAATTTAATTATCTTTGGTATTTTGGACAGTTGATTGGACATAACACAAAATGTGTAGATTTGATTTAGAAATGTAGGGCATTTCCTTATTTTCTGAATTGAATTGATTGACGTAGAAGAAAATACTATAGTTTGCTTTATGCAAATACATTTTGCGTTTCGTTTGACATTCCTCTCAGTTTCAGTTTCTATTACACAACATACTGCACACCTGGACAGAGTCATTTAAGAATATTAATCCCACACTTTTCAAATCTAAATAGGCCTATCTCAGGAATTAAACAGGTAAACAATTGTTGTTGTTTATATTTACAGAGGAAACAATGGAGGTGTGACAAAGGGAAAGGGCCTGGAAGAACACACACTGTTCCTAGCTGTCAGTACAACTCATACACACCTTGTAAACATGTCAATTTAAGCTGTCACAGCCTCTTTGAAGTTTATAACGGAGTAAAAAAATATGAGCAGTGAGTCTTGTGTCAGCAAGTCTCGCAGGGGCGGGACATAATGTCACCTGGGTAACATTACATTAGGCTACATTTCAGTGGAAGGAAACTTTTAACACCTAGAAACAAACAATGAAACAGAAGCCGGAAATGTCTTTGGCTATTTAAAAAAGGCTATTTTTTTATAATAATAAATATGTCTTTTCACGTGAATCCAGTCTTACCATCCAGCTGGATGTCCAGAAGGACACACAGCAGGGAAAAGGAGCACAGCACCCCGCTCAGTCCCGTCCGCCGACACGGATCCATTACTCAATCAATCACCGGAACCAGCAAAAATACACCAATTTTGTGTCATTGAAACGGCGATATTCTTTGTCAAACCTCCATTTATCTCCCTTCGGCGGCTAAGACGGTGTATTTACGGTCCCGGGGTGACAGCAGTCCGTGTAAAAAAGCAGGCAGCTCAAAGGTTCCCCCTCCAATTTCCTCTCTCTTAAAACAATGTAACAAAATGTTCACACCGCAACAATTTACTTTATGTACTTACAACACCTACAATGTAACTTGACTATGGGAATGACCCGGTATACAGTTTAAACACGGAACTCTCTGACCCCCACTCCTCCTCCTCCTCCTTTTCTATCCTACATTACAGTGGTTGGTCCACGCACTACAACATCCGCGTGCGCCTCTAAACGTGGGCTGCTCTCATTGGCGAGACTATTTTAACCGTCGAAAGGGCTACTCCTATGTCCCTGCATGGGCCAGCTGCATACGCTGTGTGAAAGCGTCTCCACAGGGCATGTCATCACTAATAGTGGATAAGTATTACGGCGTGATTAGTAATGTAAATACAGTAGCCTATAGAACAGGCTGCACGTGGGAAACCGAAAGTTAACTTTATCGATGTGTGTATGTCTTATATAGAAGCTCAACTCTGAAAAAGAAAAACTAAAACGTCAAGGTATCGTGAGTTTTCATTGAATTGTTTAATTATCTAGAAATTGTGTTTATTACACAACATGAATTTAGTAGGTATTATTATTATAGTATCCTATATCTAGTATGTTAACCCGTCTTTATGCCGCCATCTTCCCCAAATTCCCTGAAAAAAATTCCCTGAAAAATAAGACCAAACATGAACTCACTGGACAACATCTCATTACTTTCTTATGTGAATGTGAAATGTTCTCCTATGAACTCCCAGAAACTCTTTAGATATGAAGCAGAACAAAGTGTGATTTATATTCCATAAACATTTAACATGATGTCATCTCTAAAATTTGCCTGATTCCTACATATTTGTAATTCATAATGATTTAATTTGAATAGCGCAATATTTTACTCAAATAATAAAACATTATATGATATACCATTTCACATAATTAACTTAGCTTTTGTAGGTAAAAAAAATACTTAAGAAGTGTGTAATCACATTTTATTGACTACAGAAATACAAATTCAAATCAAAATGTTTCATATAACAAAAGTAAAAAAAAAACGAAATCAAAATGAAAATGAAAATAACTCGTCTTCCACCCTCTTTCACATGTACTATCTATAAAACTGTACAAAACAACACACAGTAATATCTGGATTATTACAGTTTTGACCTTCCCTTTACAGATGTCTTTGAGCATGTATGAAGATCATGATTTGATTCCTTTGGAAAATAAGTGACTGTTTGTAAATGTATTTGTGCAAACATCATCAGGGAAACATAAATAGAATTGTGGCAAGCGTAAAGTTTGTTTGTGCGTGACACATGGAACTATCGTAGCTTTTTTACAACTTTTACAATCATGGCATCATTTATACAGAATACACACTTGATATTGGGATTATATACAGTTTTGCCGCTCTATGTGACTTTTATATGTGAATATTAGATGTATGGCTTTTCCACATAACGTCATTATGGACAAACATTCCCACATGAAGAGTAAAAAGTTTAAGGCATTTGTAAGAGATTTGACTTTTTTTCTGTTTTCACAACCTGTTCAAACGTACGCATTGCGGCCGTAAGTACTCGCAGCGACGCTTCTGTTGGTCGGTGCAGGTCCTGAGTATACAGTTCCCCTGGCTTGGTAGGGCAAAGGGCTGCAAAACAAGATGGTAAAAGAGAATCATCAGTCACTGACGCTTGATCCCTAAATCACTTTATGCCTTCATGCCAACGTTGAAAGCCTTTCATAAGCCCTTATCACAGAAGACATTTTGACTTGTCATAGCAGGAAAAGCAGAGGCGTAACCCCTTTCATCTTTCATTATGACACTTATTGGAGATACTTTGCACCATTAAACTAGAGCCCAAATATAGCTATCCGTATGTCATTAACAGGGGCACTTATAAGTTAGAAGTTCAGGTGATAAGACATCCCATAGGTGAATGTATAAAGTTTGCCACAATGAGGCGCCAGAGTGCCATTTATTTCCTTCTCAATTTGAATGTTTCACTGTTCAACATAGGCAAAATACAAATGTTGATAATAGGAAGGATCCATTTAATTTCCGTTGTATAAGCTGTAATGGTATATGTATGAATTGAATGCATTTAGGGATTCATTTCATGTTGATGTTAAAAGTTGAGTATCTATTTATAATATAAACTATTGTAGCTTGAAACGTTACATTTTTAAATCATTATTTGATTTATATATTGATATACTGTATATTCATTCTTTCATCGTCGGCATTCTTTAGCCTCCTCAGATGAGATATTTTCTTTCATTTCTCTACTTTACATTTAAAAGTGATTTTCATGTTGACATCTATTGTACGGAAGAACAAGAGAGTAATGCAAATGGTTTTAAAGTAATGCAAAATGTGTGTGCAAGCAATTTATACATACATATATATTTTTGGAAGACAGGGACTAATCAAAACTCACTATTTTTCCTGTGTGCCCATTTTACAGGAGCACGTGAGAACAGCTCCTCCGGCGATGGCGAGCACGGCGGAGCACCAGCCGATGTAAAGTCCTTCTCCTAACTCGTACCTGCAAAACACACGGTGTAGTTTCAGTCAACCCATGCTCTCATATGCCTCCTGTTAGAGGCCTTATAGTTACTACACACACCCAGTCATTTACCTTATCCCTGCGTAGAGTTGGTTAAAGAATTCTTGAGTGATGTTAAAGGCGTACCAGGACACTGCGATCATCGTGCACAAACCTTTTGATAGAAAATACACATTGAGAAAGCTGTCAGACAGTTACACGCAAGTCCAAAGTTTTGCAGGAAACCAGGGCAACATTTATGGAGTATTGATTGGGATAGGCAATAAAGCATGATTATCATTTATTAGCATTTCGGAGAAGTTCTTTCTTTATCTGATGTGGTATTGTATTAGGTGCTCAGAAAGTGGTCAGAAAGAACATAACTTTTCTTGACTTTTGACTCTAAATGCTTTACCCTCTTCTACGATACACTTTTTTTCAACTTTTCAAATGTCTTACCTTGAAGTATGAAAAGGACTCCGGCAGTGCCAGCAATCCTCCCTTTCAGAACATAGTTTTCCCCTCCGGCCTTCGAACACTGCACTCCTATCAGGGCGCCCACCAGACCAAAGGTGCCCAACACTATTGCTGAGATCATCAAGGCCCGAGACGCTTGGATGTAACCTGAATGCAGTTTGGAAATACACACAAACATAAGCACTGAATTCAAGGGCCATGAGATTAAGGCCAGTTTTTGCCAGTTTGAAAATAATTGTTTTTGGCCTGTAACCTTGTCTTGTTATGAACATTTAAAAGTTCAACAGAGCAAAAGTTCAGTGTGGTGCAAAGACATATTCAATTTAAAATGGTTCTTTAACAAGCACATCTTATGGAAATTCTTAATGTACTTTGCTTTAAAGTGGCTACGAGGAATTTTCCATTTGTGTTCATTCTAGCGGCCACTTCGGACAAAAGCAGTATAGTGTGTTACGACACCAGCTGTTGTTCCTGGGTGAGCGTACCCAGACAAGGGCATGAAGAAAAACTATATAACAATAGCATTCTTTGCACCGATGGTCTCGTTTGCTATTTCATGTAATTTATTCTCATTTGAGGAAAAATTAGACTGTTTAAGAAAAAAGTTCCTCGTAGCTACTTTAAGTTCAAATGATCTATTATACAACATACCATTCAAAGCGAGCAGCGATGGGAACTCTCTGCAGTTATGTACCCCGGTCGAATCTGTCGCACAGGACATCCAGAGGTTTTCGTAGATGGTTGAGGTGGTGATGACGTTCCCATCCACCGTGGAGGTCCTCCAGTATCGGTTCGGCAGGGCGACCCCCACCAAGACCCAGCCAACGAACCCCAGAATCAAACCCACTACTTCCACAATCGGATCCATGACCCCTCCTCGGCAAAGTACAAACAAAGTATATCCAGAATCTTGTATTTTGTTGAATCAATTAATAAAAAATTGCTGTTGAGTAATCTGAACTTTGATTTGGTTGTGATGGCAATAAAACAAGGCAGTGAGTTTTTAAAGAGTGTGGCACGTTGTCTCCTCTGCCACCGTGAGATGTGTCCAGCTCAACAGATATGTATAATGTGTTATATGACTGGCTCTTTCTCCTCCTCCCTCCCACTCACACTCTATCTCCTTCTTCTTTTTTTTTTTTTTTTTTTTTTTCATTTTACACCCCTGAAACTGAACAGGTGTTTATCAGCTCATTCCCAGGGTCCAATGGTCATATGTTGCTACTAATGACACTGCACTGTGTATGTTTAAACCCACATTTCATTGTTAAGTTCCACACAGCACTTTTTGAAATGTTATTGCTTCGGATTGTAAACGTCAAGGCTGTAAGATGCAAGGTCACAATCGCTGAGCATCACAGCATTTTTCGAATGTTTTGGAAAAGGTACCGGTGCGTGATTGTCCTAGTAGTTTAAAGTCAATGTCAACAGGCCCGGTTCTAGAAAGTTAGATTAGGGTGGGCCTGCAGAAATTTTAGGTGGGCACACTGGGTAGAGAGACCGAAGATGCGAGCGCGCGTAGAGCTCTGCGTCTGCTTTTTTGGCACATTTACTATGAGTGTTGCTGTGTGGGAGATTTGATTCTTGCATGTTTTTTTCCCAAATGTTTATGAATAACATATAATATACATTATATACAACATAATATATATTTTTTTTTAATCGCAGTATTAGCTGTAGGCAGCCTGAGCTGATTGAAGAGAAAGCTTTGGGACTGGGCAACCTGGATGGTGGTAGTCCAGAGCTATATACTATACACCCTATATAGATACTGTATATAGTCTTTCCACTATTGCCTCCGATGTCCAGCTGGGTGAAAGTAGTAGCCAGCCGAGGTCACGACCCTGCTAGGGTGGTCCGGGGGTATGCCCCCCCGGGAGATTTTTTTTTACCTTTTTAAAGTGAAATGCATGAATCTTGTGCACTTTGAGAGGAAAATTAAGAGGCTAAATCTGAGGAATTTTGTGTGAACAAATAATTTGGAGACACTGGGTCGGATGAATTAGAAGCTATTGAAGAAAGACACATGGATTTTCCATAGAAATATAAATTTTAAATAAAATATTAGGCAGGGTCCTCTGGGCTGGGCTTGGTGCTCTTTTTCTTTTACGGGACATATTTTTCTGTAATATAATGAATTCATTTAAATGCAGTGAGAGGAACGAAGCAGAAGAACTCTGTTGTCCAGTTATCTTTTTTTCCACAGACGAGGCTGAAATAGGCTATAGACTATACACAGTGCATGGGCAACAGAGGGCAGCCCCATTTTAAAATATGTTTAAATAAACTCAATACACACTGTGCATGCCATGGACTTGAATTTGACGTGATCAGTTAACCTCAGATTACCTCCCAGATGAACTGATTCAATTATTAAGCTATTAACTATCTACCAAAACATTGTAGGGGAGAGTGGCCTAAGTTGTGCATTTTGGAAGTTGTGCCACCCCTCGTTTCTAGAAAACCGTGGAAGAAATTGGAAATGTGACCACATATTTAAGAAGAGCCATCCATTTGACTCATCCTGTAAAGAAGGGAGACACAAGGAATAAGATATAAGCACATTTAAGCTAAAAAAACTGTGTTTTTCAAAGTAAAATTTCCATGATCAAGGTTTTTTGATTATTGTGTCTGAACAATTATAGACAAGTTTGAAAACATTTGACACATGTTTTAGTGCTTTGGTATGCTACATTTTGAGTCTATACAGGTAGCACGATGTCAGCCCTAAATTGCTGCATCATGCTTATTATCCAAATTTCTGGGATTGGGGTGATTTGTGCCAAAGGGCCTGGGTGAGTTATAAGTAAGTAAGTAAGTAAGTAAAATGTATTTATAAAAGCACATTTATGACAGTTTGCACTGTCCAAAGTGCTGTACATAGTGCATTCAGTAGGTAAACAATGAAGGTAAAATAACAATAACCAAAATAAAAGACGTAAAGCCCATACATCCACATAAACACAGATAGTAGTGCAGAGGTAAGTAAGTAGTGCAGAGGTTAATGGGGAGGAAACACCAGGGTGTACATATGGGTTTTGAGCCTTGATTTAAAGGCAGAAATGTAGGGGGAATCACATTTGTCAGGTGGCAGTTGGTTCCACAAGCACGGAGCAACTAGTGCAAAGTACATTTCTGAGAGTTGTGCCAGTGGCATGGCTGTATACGCTGGTCACCAAAAGAAAGTGATTGTCTACAGTAGCTCAGAAGAGAGTGACATCTCAATTCCACTTAACGACACCACTGATGAGAGTTCAGATGGCCAGAAAGATGATGATGGTGACTTTGTCATTGTGACACAATGACGCACAAATCACCCCACTACGTGGGGTGATTTGTGCGACAAGACAACTTTTTTTCCGAAAGCTATATTTCTTAAACAGTTTATTCCAGAGATGCACAACATCCTGAAATATATGTACATATTTGAGTTGGAGACATAACTGTCAAGGCCTCACTTTAAAATCACTTTGAGTAAAAAGTTGCACAAATCACCCCACCTTCCCCTACATTATTTTTAATTTTTTTGATTGGGTGGGCCCAGCCCACATTTGGGTGGGCACGGCCCACCCTGGCCCCTGGCTGCCGCCGGCCCTGAATGTCAAAGGTCTGAGGTTAGCCAATCCACCCTGTAGTTTCAGTGTTTGTGTGTCTCCATTAATTATCCTCCTGATAGCTGCTGGGTCAGCGTTGCCAAATCCAGGGCAGCCTGACTTCACAACACTGATAATATTAACACTAATCTTAACCTGCATTTGGGACAAAGTCCTTGAGGAGAGATATTTAAAGCAGAAAAATGCCGTTAGGACGACAGATCAAGAAATAAACCAACAATACAATTGATCCAAGCTGTTCAAGTGAGAGTGGAAGTGGGAGTTAGAACATTGTTCATTGACTGTAAATCATCTGCAGTGAGAAATGGTTGTAAAATTTTATCAAAACCGATTTTTATCACCATGAAAGAGGTGGTAGTTATTGGTCAAGACATTTGATAGATTTCTTAAAAGTAACTCAAACGCAGGATGGTGAACTGCAAACAATTCTGCTCACCAGATTTGAGACTTTAAATTGAATTATAATACGTTTTGTGATCTCTGGCCTTTTACATCTAGTGCCAAGAACCTTCGTACAGTTCCCCTGCTTTCTCCTTTGCCTACATTCTTCTGCGGATTCTTTTACTTAACTACATTAACCCAAAAACTGGCATTCACTGAAGCTCATGGGCAGCAAGATGCCTCCCTAATCCACTGAGGACTTGCACAAAGTTCTTCAGAAGATTGCGGTGCTTCAAATTAAGATACACTGATTAGATATGGATCGGGAGTGGGACTGATACCACCTTACCATCGACTTAAAACACTGAACAAGAAAATGAAAACACACGGCTAACTAGCACCAGCAAGAATACAAAAAAAGTAATGTCTGAAGTAATTTCCTCTAATCTATTTCACTTCCTGCGTCAGCCGAGTGTTCCCTCTCTGCTTAAGGACAAGAGACAAAAGGAATCAAAACAACGATAAGAAATAACAGAACACACTGCAAACCTTGAAGAGACTTTAAAACATGAGCGTCATAAGAACCAAGGGACGGAGGGAGAGAGAGAGAAAGAGAGAGAAATTCAATTTTATTCTATTATTATTATTGTTCCTATTGCACCGTGGGTCAGAGACAAACGCCATTTCGATCCTTATGTATGCCTGCATATTTTCAGAATTGACAATAAAGTTTGACTTGACTTGACTTCTTCAACCCAGCCCCAGAAGTCTGATATCAGAAAGAAGGTCTTGTTCTTGCCTCAGTCACCGA
Source organism: Ammodytes marinus (assembly GCF_949987685.1). Lineage (NCBI taxonomy): Eukaryota > Metazoa > Chordata > Actinopteri > Uranoscopiformes > Ammodytidae > Ammodytes > Ammodytes marinus. The sequence continues at coordinate 13,750,920 of NC_137227.1, forward strand.
AAAAGAAGACTTTGATTTAATTTTAATTAATTTGGTCTTGACTTGTTCTCTGACTTTATACACTCTGGTCTTGGTCATGACTGGTGGTCAGTTTAATTGGTCTTGACTACAACACTATCTGATACCCAACCTACTATCTATCTATCTATCTATCTATCTATCTATCTATCTATCTATCTATCTATCTATCTATCTATCTATCTATCTATCTATCTATCTATCTATCTATCTATCTATCTATCTATCTATCTAAACCACACCCCAAGCCAGAAATCTTGGTGTTGTCGTAGACTCCGACTTGAATTTCAAGAAACACATTAAATCAATTAATAAATCGGCCTACTACCACCTACAAAACATATCAAGAATTAAAGGGCTTATGTCTCAGCAAGATTTAGAAAAACTTATCCATGCATTTATCTTTAGTAGACTTGACTACTGTAACAGTGTCCTTCCTGGCCTTCCAAAAAAATCAGCTTCAGCTAATTCAGAACGCTGCTGCTCGAGTCCTCACTAGGACCAAAAAAAGTGGATCACATTACCCCAGTTCTGAGGTCTTTACACTGGCTTCCAGTCACTCAAAGAATTGATTTCAAAATACTGATGTTGGTTTATAAAGCACTAAATGGTTTAGGGCCAAAATACATTACTGATATGCTGATACATTATGAACCGTCCAGAGCCCTTAGGTCGTCTGGGACAGGTCTACTTACAGTCCCTAGAGTTAGGACTAAACAAGGAGAAGCAGCTTTTAGTTATTATGCACCAAAAATCTGGAACAAACTCCCAGAAAACTTGAGGTCTGCTGCAACTCTCAGTTCTTTTAAATCGAGTCTGAAGACTTTTTTGTTTCCATTTTAACCTGCAATTTTTATTTTATTTGCTTCTTTTATTCGCTTTTAAATGTTTTATAATGTGTTTTATGACAAAGTCCTGGGCAAAGACAGACACCGATTGGTCCAAGAGGAAGTGAGAGCTGGCGTGGAGGAACTGCGTGCTAGCCAGATGGTGGGGATGAAACAGCAAGGCGCATGGACGAGATGGGAACAGGCAGTGGACCGCAAGATCTCCTGGTCTGAGCTTTGGCAAGCTGAGCCTTACCGGATCAAGTTCCTGATTGCGTCCGTCTATGACGTCTTACCCAGCCCATCCAACCTCTTCTGCTGGGGCAAGGTTGACGCACCATCATGTCCTTTGTGCCTCAGGAGAGGAACCCTAGAGCATATCCTCAGCTGTTGCCCAAAAGTTCTGGGAGAAGGACGCTACACTTGGCGCCATGACCAGGTGCTGAAGGCGATAGCAGAAACCATCTTCACCAGCATCACTCAGAACAAGCCTCTCCGACCAGCAAGACAGGCGATTGCTTTCATTCGAGCAGGGGAGAAGCCTAAGCCCCAACCAAGGGGGGCAGCAGGACTCCTTGGAACCCCACCGGACTGGCAGATGAAGGCTGACCTGGGAAAGCAGCTCAGATTCCCAGAGCACATCGTGGAAACCACTCTGAGACCAGACCTAGTTCTGTTCTCAGATTCAACAAAACAGGTGGTACTTCTGGAGCTGACAGTTCCCTGGGAAGAGCGCATGGAAGAGGCCAATGAGAGGAAGCGTGCCAAGTACGCCAACTTAGTGGAGGAGTGCCGCAGTCGGGGGTGGCGTGCCCGGTGTGTGCCAATAGAGGTGGGCTGTAGAAGCTTTGCAGCGCGATCTCTCTGCAAAGCATACAGCATGTTTGGAATCGCAGGTGCACGCCAGAGGAAGGCCATCAAGACCACCACAGAGGCAGCTGAGAAGGCCTCTCATGGCTGATGGATCAAAAGGGGTGATCCATGGGTACATGCTACTTAGACACAAGTTGGGACTTGATCAATCCCGGCTGGGTCGCCTGGGTGAGGGTGTATGATGTTGCGAGACCCGAAACACCCAATGACCCCAGGTTCCATCACTGATGATGTGTCTAAGTGCATCAATAGATGTATATTAAACTATGTATTCTAATCTTGCCCATGTAAAGCACTTTGAGTGGCCTTGTGTCTGAATTGTGCTATATAAATAAACTTGCCTTGCCTATCTATCTATCTATCTATCTATCTATCTATCTATCTATCTATCTATCTATCTATCTATCTATCTGACTATCTGACTTTATGGCCGAGCTGTTTGCAAAGCCTGATTTTACAGCTTTTGGTCACAGCATTTGTTGCTGACGAGTTTGTGTTGTTAGAGGAAACCGTGTCAGTGACTTCCCCTGTGAAAAAGATAAAGGATTATGTGATTTTTGTTTGAAAAATGTTCTGGAAAGCCGCCCATAACTTTTTAACATGCTTTCCAGGAAAAATGTATTAAAGAGAGGGGGGATGAGCATGTGATGAGGACACACAGCACAGAAGACTACACAGAATGGATAATTATGCTTAAACACCACTAAAACATATTTTCTACACAGGCTATAGTTTCTTTGAACAATGTGAGTTTTTCCCCCAAATTAGACCCATCTTGGTTATCTCCTGGTAGATATTTTTGTTTGTCTTTTTCTGTCTAGAATCATAGTTGATAAGAAAAAAAAGTGTATGCACGTGACAAAAAAAAAGTGTTGTCACGTGCGTCTTTGCACCAATCACAGTGCAGGAATATTTAAATCAGGCAATTCTGACAGTTGTTTGGTTGTTGCTAGGCAAGGGCAAATCAAAGCTGATGAAACCACACCCACATAATGAAGCAGAAGCAGATTGATATTGAGTTTTGAACTCTTCATGAATAAATATTATCAAAGTTTTAACTCTAAACTTTAACTTTTATTGATGTTTGTTTGGTTATGAATTCTGACCAAACAAACAATATGTAGAAAAAATTTCAGATTTGAAACAATGTTTTAGGGGCTTTAACAGAAATGCAGGGAAATTGCTTTTACCCACCAGAATATCAAAAACAAGTACAGACAGAGACTAAAGAACACTGCTCACGTGATCATATTTTTTTCTTCTTCCTAGCACTCGTTTTTGGTCTGGTGTGTGTTACTAATCAATAAACCATCTTTTGTGTTCCCGTGGTCAAATATTAACGATAGTCACATGCAGGTTAAAAAAGGGCAAAGAGTGCACAGTCTCTGTGAGGTTATACTACAGCATGCTTGAATGTTTCTATTTAGCTTATTAGTGTGTTACATATAAACATTTTGCTTATTAGCACTAAACGCTTAGTACAACCAAAAATGCTTTGAAAAAAATCTTAATGTACTTTCTCCCCCTGTGTTGGCAATAATAAAAGGTGACAGGTTATAAACTGCTGTTGGATTATACAGTAACTTCCAATTACTGTGCTGTGTCTGTATACATGGGTGTGTATCTCAACCAACAGACCATGTTCCCAGACAAATTCCCCTTCTTCAAGAGGATTACACATTAATATACCTTACTTGTGTGCTTAAACTAAGTGGATACTCAATGAACATTGGCCCTAATTACAGAAAGTCAATGGAGCTGATCCGAATTACACCCACTTCAATGAATCATGATGTTTAAGGTGCAGTATGTAACTTTGGGTATGTCAGAAAAGTGAACATTTGACAATGTACAAGATACATTCTCATAACTGAATAAACAAACTTTTTCTCACAAAAAAATGAAATCCCTGGAAAACTGTCCAAGCTACCTGAAAAGTTATTGTTTCACAGTTATGGTTTACAGCAGTAGGGCCCACAGTTTTGTTTATGAACATATTGTAGTCTAACGTTTGGTTCCAGACAGGCTCCTGAAAATGATTGTTTCGATTTATGACGATATAATTTTTTCAATAAGAATAACATGTAGACATGAAAATGTAAACAAACCCCCTCCACTAAAACTGCATAGTGCACCTTTAAAGTGTGTTTAAGCTGCACTTTGGATGAGTCTAAAGACAAGTCCTGCTTTAATTGGTTGTTAAGTTTATATGGTTCTCCTCCGTTTTGATGAATAATTTATTTGGGTACGTTTACCCACCCTGATGTCTGTTTTCTCTTTTTGTTTGCCCACTTAATCACCTCTTTCACGCCAAAGAAGATATTTGTTTTCACTGATCCGTCCCTGTGGAGTTTCGGTCCCAGGGGGGTTAATGAGTGACAACCCACAAGGCTGATAACGCTACACACGACCGATAGCCTCCTTAAAGCCTCCTGTCGTAAAAAAAACGGCGACTTGAATCTGCCCAAGATCCGGGGATGATTGACTGCGAGTGAACTAGGCCAGGCACGTTTTTTTTTCAAACATGTTCGGCCCCAATCTTAGTGATAAAGACTTAGACACTTCGATAAGGATCATAACTCGGTCTCTCACACAATGTACACCAAAACCTCCTCGTAAATTTAATAAGTCAATAAAATGACATTGATAAGAATGTGATTGCATTGTAGACTTTGCTTCATCAACAAAATAATCTTATGGAAATTAATTTGATTAATGGTTGTAAATTTATATGAATGGAAAATCACGGCTTCCTGGTCTTTTGTAATAAAATAACAAATGCTCACGATGTTCTTTTTTACAAGGATGACACATTTGTTTTATAGTCTTTTTCTTCTCAAACAATGCTAAGATTACAGGCTGTCTTGTACGAAACTTGTTCTGAATATTGATAAGACAAAATGTGTTCCTTTTCCTTCATACTGACCTTGACACACTAAATGATTTCCGAAATAGGCGTTGTTAAGTCATATAAATACCAAGGATTTAAGTTAGATGTGAATTGTTTAACTGGAGCAACTGTCACATAAATAGTTTTTTCATATGTAAGAGTATAGAGACACAACATTTTCAATATCAAATAAAAGAAAATAACATTAAATGTCAATTTGAGCTTGATAGTATTCACAATTCTTTGAAGGAGTTTCCAGAGTAAATTGCACTTCATAAAAAAAATCTCATAATGACTTGTATCTACCGGTCAAGACAAATGGAAAATAAAATCATAAAAATAACCTTCAATAAACTATTCAACTTTGAATAGGTTGAGCAAAAAAAAACATTTCATATTATTAAACCGTACAAATTCATTCGGATTATTCCACAAATCCATGTTGTTCCATTACATTTGGGAGGTAAAATAAAGGATTAATGCTAGTTTCTCTACAGATTAAGATTTTACATACATTCAAATATGGAGATCTTATCAAACATTATGAATTATTATAGACTTAACAAGTAACTGACTAACTTCTGTGAGTATTTTTCCATTTTAATTGATTTGACCTCTCAAATGTAAAGATGTGCTGCTTTTTCCCAGTATTGCTTTTTTAAGATGATTTTTCAAACTATTGGCAAGAAAATAAATGTATGTCACTTTGTAAATGTAAACCTATTAAGAAATTACTTTTTATGAAGCTGTTGGTAAGTCGGTTGTACAGTATGTATTCTCTTCTTTCTCACCTTATTGCTCCCACTGTACTCAACCCTGTGTTGTAAAAAAAAATAGATCTCAAAGTAGTTAAAAACCTGAGCATACGGCACTCCAACACAGAGGCGGTCGTCATTGAAACAGCTCGGCACTGACAACACAAATCTTCCTCTCAGTTCAAAATAATTTTTATTTAACAATATGGAAATCAAAGCCCAATAAACGAAGCATGGTAAATGTTAGGAAATGCATAATACATGACAAAAGGTATTCATTTATAATGGGTGAGTTGCATTTCTTAATTTAAATTTAGATTCAGAACAAATTAAATTAAACTTTTTGTCAATTTACGCAAACATCATGTTCCCTCCAAATCAGCAGCACAGCAGTCTCTACCACGTACGACCCCAGTGAACAAACCACACTGGTGCTTTTGGCATAACATGCCACACTTCCTCCTGCATCATTAACACTTACCTCAACAATGCATTTTTAATGTGAAAAGTAATTAAACAGTTTCAGAACCACAACTGCACTTTATTAAAGATAATTTACAAAATATCAACAAAGGAAGTTTAGGCTGAGGTGCATCCCAACTGAAAATTACATTAAAATTGAGCTGCACCTTGGCTATTCTAACTTATTTACACAAATAATGAGAATGTGCCATGCTATTGTGTGTGAATAAGCAGGTATGTAATGTCATATGTATGAATGGTGAATCTCAACTGTTAAAATATGAAAACAGGTTATTCACTGGCATTATTCAAACCCTGTTATGTGTTGTAGTACATATTCAACTTGAAATCAAACTCCCTTAAGCTTTCGCCACACAGTCTTAATTTTATTTTTTTTAACGCAGGGGGAAAAGGGTCAGTGGGTCAGTCCAGCAAAAATAAACACACGTTGTTGCATGTCCATGTTAGGATTTGGCAGCTCCCTTTGACACGGCCAAGCCGATGAGGCCCGCTAGACCGGCCACGCCAAGACCGATCCCCCCGACGATGGCCATGCCGACCAAGCCATCTAAATGACAACAGGCGGACTTCAGTATTGTAGATTTATACTCAAACAACAGAGGCCAGATAACTGATCCAATGATGCTATCATGTTACAGATATGTTCCTACCTTTCTTCAGAGCTTTGTCGATGAGCTTCTCCAGCTCCTGGGCCTGTTTGTTCCCCGGCTCGTTCTTCAGAAGGGTCCGGATATACTTCAGGGCTTTTTCATATTCCTGGAGGAATAATACGGGAGAGGAGATAGAAAGTTCTCTCATATGTGTGTACTGTTAAAATGCTAACTTTTTTATGTCAACAAAACTACTGTACACATGAAAACTAGTGGAAAAACAAAAAGGAAAGACACTCACTTTGAGTCTGTAGTTGGCCACTGCAAGGTAGAACAGGAAGTCCCGGGAGTCGTCCTTTGATGATTTCTGAACGAGTTCTGAGACAAAAAAAACCCATCTTGCTTCTTATATCAATATATAATAAACAAAACAGGGCTCCTTCAGCTTAGGCAGATAAGATTTAAGACACTTTATTTTTATTTTTTCAAAGCCACTCAGAATGAAATTAAAAGAACAATTTTACAAAAAACAAAACTATAGAGAAAAACATTATCAATTACTTTGAGTTAAGGAATGTTTTTCATAACATGACTTATTTTGTCCAGTGAAAAAGTAAGAACATGTCATATTGTATTAAATGTAATTGAAAATACACAACTAAAAATGCCTAAAACTGTGTCACTTAGATGATGCAATTAATTTGAGTATACAAATTATTACAAACAAAATGTTAAAAAAATTCTACTTCTTGTGTTTGACCATCTTGACAGATGCATTTAAGACATTAAGATACCTTGTTATGTTATTAAAATGTCTTGTTTTTAACATTTATTAATTCAAAGCATTTTCAGGATCTGTAGCAGGCCTGAAGAAGACACATTGTATTTACTTACCCTCCAAGAGCACAATCCCCTTCTTGATATCTGCTGTGTATTTACTCCTGATCAGACACCAAGCATATTCAAACTTTGTTTCTTTGGAGACGGCTCCCTTCACCAACTCGCTGTTATATTTCTTCTCAAATTTCTACCAAAAAACAAAGAGAAAAGTTTAAAATTAAGCAAGAACAGAAGTGAAACTGTGTAGACTTGTGTTTCATTAAGTAATTTATAGTGGACTCAGGGTTCGTACAGCTTTTTAAGAGTAAAATTCAAGCACTTTTCTAGCACTTTCAAGATACAATGTCAACTTTTTCAAGGAAGCCGAAGCTTTAAATATATACAGTATATAAATAAATGCTTATGATTTCATACATTGCCTTATCTGTAAAATGGGAGTGTTCATAATATAATGTGTATGGACAATCACCAAATTGCAGTATGGCCCTAAGGAGACCTTTATCAGTTTAGTTCATATGCCAAAAATGACCATCTATCAGGTTAATAACAACATGACTATACTTGAGCAATATCACATGAGATGGAGCATATTGTCACTCTATATCAGTGCTGCTGCAGTGTCCTCTCTCCCAGCCAATTATTTTTGCTAGTGTCCTGCAAGTTTACATATTGTTTATAATAAATCAGAAATAAAGACAATTGGAAAATGTGATAAAACATCAAAAATCTTATTAAAATAAACTAATTCATGAATTGCAAAGTCGTAGGACAAGTTTTAAGTAAACATTGGGTGTGGACACATTAGAAGTGGAGGTCTGGGGGTCCCCCCCAAAAATCTTTGAGCATTAAACACTTAATTTCCTGCATTCTGGTGAATTTTTATGAAGCAATGTGTGCCTTTTCTGCATTCATTTTAATGAAAAAAAGGAGAACATTCACGGTTCCGCTGACACAAATTTAATTGAATAGCCTACAATGCATGTGTAGTGCTTTCAAATATCTCCTGTAGCCTATTGTTAAAACATTTGGTTAAACTGTAATAAAGGTAATTATTCTATATCATGTCTACTATTGAGGGTTGAGTGGCTGGTGGTATTTTACTAGCAGCATTAGGCTTTATTCAAAGAAGAAAACAAGTAGGGAACAGTTCAACACCAATGCAAACCAACCTACTAAAATAAAAACATCTGGGGACCAACCCAGATATTTTATTTTAGTAGGCTCCCTCCTCTATGCTACCTTAATTTGTGTTATGAAAAGTGCTATAAATGTGCAATACATAGGATACAGTTAATTACACAGAAAAATAAAAGCATTTTTATTGGCGGATGAGCCATTAATAACTTTGCAAACCTAATTTTCAAACAAATGTACCAAAAACAATGTACAAAACGATCCAAAGAACTTCTGAATTTACTGGAGTGAAATTGAAGCGTTAATATGTTTGATGCATGCGCGATTGCGCGCTCACCGGCCGGCGGGGACACAATTCCTATCAGCGGAAACTTGGCACGCTATCAACACACATAGAGAAGGTGCAGGGAGGGGGCTCGCCTCACGCTTCGAATGCACAGTGCACATCAAAGTATAACGTTAATGCGCGTTCAGAAAGAGGAAGTCACGGCACTCATGTCTGTTAAGCCCGTATCTCACTGGGCTGCGACTGTTTGCGACAAGTTGGAGACTGCAGTCGCGAGGGAGTCTCTAAACTGTCTCCAAACGTTCGCACTGCGGTCAAGCCAGCCGACCCATCGAAAGCGACAGTCAAGCCAGCCGACCCAAGTTTTTGCTGTACCTGTTTGTACTAGCCATTACGGTAATAGCGCCACAGAACTAGTTTCAAAATAAAAGCATAGTTTGTGCATTTGTCTGGTACATAACAGAAGACAGTAAATAAAAGCAAATACTATCAAAGGAAATGTACAGACGTTGTGATATGTACTTTCAAAATAAAAGCCCAACTAATTGACAAATGTAAGCTTATGTCCATATTCAAAATAAATGCATTTGTCTGGTAGATAACAGAAGACAGTAAATAAAAGCAAATACTATCAAAGGAAATGTACGGACGTTGTGATATGTACTTTCAAAATAAAAGCCCAACTAATTGACAAATGTAAGCTTATGTCCATATGTTTTTTAATGTATATTTAAAAGGAAACGCCTTGTTATCGCAGACTAATTCCAAATCAGGTTTATAGTACACAACCCCAAAGTGTGACCCAGTAAGTTTCAAGACCTTCTCATGTGTAGTTTCAAAATAAAAGCCCACTAGAAATTGAAAATATGAGACAAATTAGATATGATTTTGGATTCAATTTAAAAAAAAATGCCCTGTTATGCCAGAGTCATTCCACTGCAGGGTCATAGTTCACGACCCCATGAGGCCACACAAGAAGGTTCAGGACATTCTGATGTATACTTTCAGAATAAAAGCCCACTAGATATTGAAAATATGAGACAAATTAGATAGGATTTTGGATTCAATTTAAAAAAAAAATGCCCTGTTATGCCAGAGTCATTCCACTGCAGCGTCATAGTTCACGACCCCATGAGGCCACACAAGAAGTTTCAGGACATTCTGATCTGTAGTTTCAAAATAAAAGCCCACTAGATATTGAAAATATGAGTGACATAAGATATGATTTTGGATTCAATTTAAAAAAAAATGCCCTGTTATGCCAGAGTCATTCCACTGCAGGGTCATAGTTCACGACCCCATGAGGCCACACAAGAAGGTTCAGGACATTCTGATGTGTACTTTCAGAATAAAAGCCCACTAGATATTGAAAATATGAGAGAAATTAGATAGGATTTTGGATTCAATTTAAAAAAAAATGCCCTGTTATGCCAGAGTCATTCCACTGCAGGGTCATAGTTCACAACCCCATGAGGTCACTCAAGAAATCTCAGGACATTCTGATGTGTACTTTCAGAATAAAAGCCCACTAGATATTGAAAATATGAGAGAAATTAGATAGGATTTTGGATTCAATTTAAAAAAAAAATGCCCTGTTATGCCAGAGTCATTCCACTGCAGGGTCATAGTTCACGACCCCATGACGCCACACAAGAAGTTTCAGGACATTCTGATGTGTAGTTTCAAAATAAAAGATATTGAAAATATGAAAGAAATTAGATATGATTTTGGATTCAATTTAAAAAAAAATGCCCTGTTATGCCAGAGTCATTCCACTGCAGGGTCATAGTTCACAACCCCATGAGGTCACTCAAGAAATCTCAGGACATTCTGATGTGTACTTTCAGAATAAAAGCCCACTAGATATTGAAAATATGAGACAAATTAGATATGATTTTGGATTCAATTTAAAAAAAAATGCCCTGTTATGCCAGAGTCATTCCACTGCAGGGTCATAGTTCATGACCCCATGAGGCCACACAAGAAGTTTCAGGACATTCTGATGTGTACTTTCAGAATAAAAGCCCACTAGATATTGAAAATATGAGACAAATTAGATATGATTTTGGATTCAATTTTTAAAAAAATGCCCTGTTATGCCAGAGTCATTCCACTGCAGGGTCATAGTTCACAACCCCATGAGGTCACACAAGACGTTTCAGGACATTCTGATGTGTAGTTTCAAAATAAAAGCCCACTAGATATTGAAAATATGAGTGACATTAGATATGATTTTGGATTCAATTTAAAAAAAATGCCCTGTTATGCCAGAGTCATTCCACTGCAGGGTCATAGTTCATGACCCCATGAGGCCACACAAGAAGGTTCAGGACATTCTGATGTGTACTTTCAGAATAAAAGCCCACTAGATATTGAAAATATGAGAGAAATTAGATAGGATTTTGGATTCAATTTAAAAAAAAATGCCCTGTTATGCCAGAGTCATTCCACTGCAGGGTCATAGTTCACAACCCCATGAGGTCACTCAAGAAATCTCAGGACATTCTGATGTGTACTTTCAGAATAAAAGCCCACTAGATATTGAAAATATGAGAGAAATTAGATAGGATTTTGGATTCAATTTAAAAAAAAAATGCCCTGTTATGCCAGAGTCATTCCACTGCAGGGTCATAGTTCACGACCCCATGACGCCACACAAGAAGTTTCAGGACATTCTGATGTGTAGTTTCAAAATAAAAGATATTGAAAATATGAAAGAAATTAGATATGATTTTGGATTCAATTTAAAAAAAAATGCCCTGTTATGCCAGAGTCATTCCACTGCAGGGTCATAGTTCACAACCCCATGAGGTCACTCAAGAAATCTCAGGACATTCTGATGTGTACTTTCAGAATAAAAGCCCACTAGATATTGAAAATATGAGACAAATTAGATATGATTTTGGATTCAATTTAAAAAAAAATGCCCTGTTATGCCAGAGTCATTCCACTGCAGGGTCATAGTTCATGACCCCATGAGGCCACACAAGAAGTTTCAGGACATTCTGATGTGTACTTTCAGAATAAAAGCCCACTAGATATTGAAAATATGAGACAAATTAGATATGATTTTGGATTCAATTTTTAAAAAAATGCCCTGTTATGCCAGAGTCATTCCACTGCAGGGTAATAGTTCACAACCCCATGAGGTCACACAAGACGTTTCAGGACATTCTGATGTGTAGTTTCAAAATAAAAGCCCACTAGATATTGAAAATATGAGTGACATTAGATATGATTTTGGATTCAATTTAAAAAAAATGCCCTGTTATGCCAGAGTCATTCCACTGCAGGGTCATAGTTCATGACCCCATGAGGCCACACAAGAAGTTTCAGGACATTCTGATGTGTACTTTCAGAATAAAAGCCCACTAGATATTGAAAATATGAGAGAAATTAGATATGATTTTGGATTCAATTTAAAATAAAATTCAGGACTTTTATTTTGAAACTACACATCAGAATGTCCTGAAACTTCTTGTGTGGCGTCATGGGGTCGTGAACTATGACCCTGCAGTGGAATGACTCTGGCATAACAGGGCATTTTTTTTTAAATTGAATCCAAAATCATATCTAATTTCTCTCATATTTTCAATATCTTTTATTTTGAAACTACACATCAGAATGTCCTGAAACTTCTTGTGTGGCGTCATGGGGTCGTGAACTATGACGCTGCAGTGGAATGACTCTGGCATAACAGGGCATTTTTTTTTAAATTGAATCCAAAATCATATGTAATGTCACTCATATTTTCAATATCTAGTGGGCTTTTATTTTGAAACTACACATCAGAATGTCCTGAAACTTCTTGTGTGGCCTCATGGGGTCGTGAACTATGACCCTGCAGTGGAATGACTCTGGCATAACAGGGCATTTTTTTTTAAATTGAATCCAAAATCATATCTAATTTGTCTCATATTTTCAATATCTAGTGGGCTTTTATTCTGAAAGTACACATCAGAATGTCCTGAGATTTCTTGTGTGACCTCATGGGGTTGTGAACTATGACCCTGCAGTGGAATGACTCTGGCATAACAGGGCATTTTTTTTTAAATTGAATCCAAAATCATATCTAATTTCTCTCATATTTTCAATATCTTTTATTTTGAAGCTACACATCAGAATGTCCTGAAACTTCTTGTGTGGCGTCATGGGGTCGTGAACTATGACGCTGCAGTGGAATGACTCTGGCATAACAGGGCATTTTTTTTTAAATTGAATCCAAAATCATATGTAATGTCACTCATATTTTCAATATCTAGTGGGCTTTTATTTTGAAACTACACATCAGAATGTCCTGAAACTTCTTGTGTGGCCTCATGGGGTCGTGAACTATGACCCTGCAGTGGAATGACTCTGGCATAACAGGGCATTTTTTTTTAAATTGAATCCAAAATCATATCTAATTTCTCTCATATTTTCAATATCTAGTGGGCTTTTATTCTGAAAGTACACATCAGAATGTCCTGAGATTTCTTGTGTGACCTCATGGGGTCGTGAACTATGACCCTGCAGTGGAATGACTCTGGCATAACAGGGCATTTTTTTTTAAATTGAATCCAAAATCATATCTAATTTCTCTCATATTTTCAATATCTAGTGGGCTTTTATTCTGAAAGTACACATCAGAATGTCCTGAGATTTCTTGTGTGACCTCATGGGGTCGTGAACTATGACCCTGCAGTGGAATGACTCTGGCATAACAGGGCATTTTTTTTTAAATTGAATCCAAAATCCTATCTAATTTGTCTCATATTTTCAATATCTAGTGGGCTTTTATTCTGAAAGTACACATCAGAATGTCCTGAACCTTCTTGTGTGGCCTCATGGGGTCGTGAACTATGACCCTGCAGTGGAATGACTCTGGCATAACAGGACATTTTTTTTAAAATTGAATCCAAAATCATATCTAATTTGTCTCATATTTTCAATATCTAGTGGGCTTTTATTCTGAAAGTACACATCAGAATGTCCTGAAACTTCTTGTGTGACCTCATGGGGTTGTGAACTATGACCCTGCAGTGGAATGACTCTGGCATAACAGGGCATTTTTTTTTAAATTGAATCCAAAATCATATCTAATTTGTCTCATATTTTCAATATCTAGTGGGCTTTTATTCTGAAAGTACACATCAGAATGTCCTGAGATTTCTTGAGTGACCTCATGGGGTTGTGAACTATGACCCTGCAGTGGAATGACTCTGGCATAACAGGGCATTTTTTTTTTAATTGAATCCAAAATCATATCTAATTTCTCTCATATTTTCAATATCTTTTATTTTGAAACTACACATCAGAATGTCCTGAGATTTCTTGAGTGACCTCATGGGGTCGTGAACTATGACGCTGCAGTGGAATGACTCTGGCATAACAGGGCATTTTTTTTTAAATTGAATCCAAAATCATATCTAATTTGTCTCATATTTTCAATATCTAGTGGGCTTTTATTCTGAAAGTACACATCAGAATGTCCTGAGATTTCTTGTGTGACCTCATGGGGTTGTGAACTATGACCCTGCAGTGGAATGACTCTGGCATAACAGGGCATTTTTTTTTAAATTGAATCCAAAATCCTATCTAATTTGTCTCATATTTTCAATATCTTTTATTTTGAAACTACACATCAGAATGTCCTGAAACTTCTTGTGTGGCGTCATGAGGTCGTGAACTATGACCCTGCAGTGGAATGACTCTGGCATAACAGGGCATTTTTTTTTAAATTGAATCCAAAATCATATCTAATTTCTCTCATATTTTCAATATCTTTTATTTTGAAACTACACATCAGAATGTCCTGAAACTTCTTGTGTGGCGTCATGGGGTCGTGAACTATGACGCTGCAGTGGAATGACTCTGGCATAACAGGGCATTTTTTTTAAAATTGAATCCAAAATCATATGTAATGTCACTCATATTTTCAATATCTAGTGGGCTTTTATTTTGAAACTACACATCAGAATGTCCTGAAACTTCTTGTGTGGCCTCATGGGGTCGTGAACTATGACCCTGCAGTGGAATGACTCTGGCATAACAGGGCATTTTTTTAAAAATTGAATCCAAAATCATATCTAATTTGTCTCATATTTTCAATATCTAGTGGGCTTTTATTCTGAAAGTACACATCAGAATGTCCTGAGATTTCTTGTGTGACCTCATGGGGTCGTGAACTATGACCCTGCAGTGGAATGACTCTGGCATAACAGGGCATTTTTTTTTAAATTGAATCCAAAATCCTATCTAATTTGTCTCATATTTTCAATATCTAGTGGGCTTTTATTCTGAAAGTACACATCAGAATGTCCTGAACCTTCTTGTGTGGCCTCATGGGGTCGTGAACTATGACCCTGCAGTGGAATGACTCTGGCATAACAGGACATTTTTTTTAAAATTGAATCCAAAATCATATCTAATTTGTCTCATATTTTCAATATCTAGTGGGCTTTTATTCTGAAAGTACACATCAGAATGTCCTGAAACTTCTTGTGTGACCTCATGGGGTTGTGAACTATGACCCTGCAGTGGAATGACTCTGGCATAACAGGGCATTTTTTTTTAAATTGAATCCAAAATCATATCTAATTTGTCTCATATTTTCAATATCTAGTGGGCTTTTATTCTGAAAGTACACATCAGAATGTCCTGAGATTTCTTGTGTGACCTCATGGGGTTGTGAACTATGACCCTGCAGTGGAATGACTCTGGCATAACAGGGCATTTTTTTTTAAATTGAATCCAAAATCCTATCTAATTTGTCTCATATTTTCAATATCTTTTATTTTGAAACTACACATCAGAATGTCCTGAAACTTCTTGTGTGGCGTCATGGGGTCGTGAACTATGACCCTGCAGTGGAATGACTCTGGCATAACAGGGCATTTTTTTTTAAATTGAATCCAAAATCATATCTAATTTCTCTCATATTTTCAATATCTTTTATTTTGAAACTACACATCAGAATGTCCTGAAACTTCTTGTGTGGCGTCATGGGGTCGTGAACTATGACGCTGCAGTGGAATGACTCTGGCATAACAGGGCATTTTTTTTTAAATTGAATCCAAAATCATATGTAATATCACTCATATTTTCAATATCTAGTGGGCTTTTATTTTGAAACTACACATCAGAATGTCCTGAAACTTCTTGTGTGGCCTCATGGGGTCGTGAACTATGACCCTGCAGTGGAATGACTCTGGCATAACAGGGCATTTTTTTAAAAATTGAATCCAAAATCATATCTAATTTGTCTCATATTTTCAATATCTAGTGGGCTTTTATTCTGAAAGTACACATCAGAATGTCCTGAGATTTCTTGTGTGACCTCATGGGGTCGTGAACTATGACCCTGCAGTGGAATGACTCTGGCATAACAGGGCATTTTTTTTTAAATTGAATCCAAAATCATATCTAATTTCTCTCATATTTTCAATATCTTTTATTTTGAAACTACACATCAGAATGTCCTGAAACTTCTTGTGTGGCGTCATGGGGTCGTGAACTATGACGCTGCAGTGGAATGACTCTGGCATAACAGGGCATTTTTTTTTAAATTGAATCCAAAATCATATGTAATGTCACTCATATTTTCAATATCTAGTGGGCTTTTATTTTGAAACTACACATCAGAATGTCCTGAAACTTCTGGTGTGGCCTCATGGGGTCGTGAACTATGACCCTGCAGTGGAATGACTCTGGCATAACAGGGCATTTTTTTTTAAATTGAATCCAAAATCATATCTAATTTCTCTCATATTTTCAATATCTAGTGGGCTTTTATTCTGAAAGTACACATCAGAATGTCCTGAGATTTCTTGTGTGACCTCATGGGGTCGTGAACTATGACCCTGCAGTGGAATGACTCTGGCATAACAGGGCATTTTTTTTTAAATTGAATCCAAAATCATATCTAATTTCTCTCATATTTTCAATATCTAGTGGGCTTTTATTCTGAAAGTACACATCAGAATGTCCTGAGATTTCTTGTGTGACCTCATGGGGTCGTGAACTATGACCCTGCAGTGGAATGACTCTGGCATAACAGGGCATTTTTTTTTAAATTGAATCCAAAATCCTATCTAATTTGTCTCATATTTTCAATATCTAGTGGGCTTTTATTCTGAAAGTACACATCAGAATGTCCTGAACCTTCTTGTGTGGCCTCATGGGGTCGTGAACTATGACCCTGCAGTGGAATGACTCTGGCATAACAGGACATTTTTTTAAAAATTGAATCCAAAATCATATCTAATTTGTCTCATATTTTCAATATCTAGTGGGCTTTTATTCTGAAAGTACACATCAGAATGTCCTGAAACTTCTTGTGTGACCTCATGGGGTTGTGAACTATGACCCTGCAGTGGAATGACTCTGGCATAACAGGGCATTTTTTTAAAAATTGAATCCAAAATCATATCTAATTTGTCTCATATTTTCAATATCTTTTATTTTGAAACTACACATCAGAATGTCCTAAAACTTCTTGTGTGGCCTCATGGGGTCGTGAACTATGACCCTGCAGTGGAATGACTCTGGCATAACAGGGCATTTTTTTTTAAATTGAATCCAAAATCCTATCTAATTTCTCTCATATTTTCAATATCTAGTGGGCTTTTATTCTGAAAGTACACTTCAGAATGTCCTGAAACTTCTTTTGTGGCCTCATGGGGTCGTGAACTATGACCCTGCAGTGGAATGACTCTGGCATAACAGGGCATTTTTTTAAAAATTGAATCCAAAATCATATCTAATGTCACTCATATTTTCAATATCTAGTGGGCTTTTATTTTGAAACTACACATCAGAATGTCCTGAAACTTCTTGTGTGGCCTCATGGGGTCGTGAACTATGACGCTGCAGTGGAATGACTCTGGCATAACAGGGCATTTTTTTTTAAATTGAATCCAAAATCCTATCTAATTTGTCTCATATTTTCAATATCTTTTATTTTGAAACTACACATCAGAATGTCCTGAAACTTCTTGTGTGGCGTCATGGGGTCGTGAACTATGACCCTGCAGTGGAATGACTCTGGCATAACAGGGCATTTTTTTTTAAATTGAATCCAAAATCCTATCTAATGTCACTCATATTTTCAATATCTAGTGGGCTTTTATTTTGAAACTACACATCAGAATGTCCTGAACCTTCTTGTGTGACCTCATGGGGTTGTGAACTATGACCCTGCAGTGGAATGACTCTGGCATAACAGGGCATTTTTTTTTAAATTGAATCCAAAATCCTATCTAATTTCTCTCATATTTTCAATATCTAGTGGGCTTTTATTCTGAAAGTACACTTCAGAATGTCCTGAAACTTCTTTTGTGGCCTCATGGGGTCGTGAACTATGACCCTGCAGTGGAATGACTCTGGCATAACAGGGCATTTTTTTAAAAATTGAATCCAAAATCATATCTAATGTCACTCATATTTTCAATATCTAGTGGGCTTTTATTTTGAAACTACACATCAGAATGTCCTGAAACTTCTTGTGTGGCCTCATGGGGTCGTGAACTATGACCCTGCAGTGGAATGACTCTGGCATAACAGGGCATTTTTTTAAAAATTGAATCCAAAATAATATCTAATTTGTCTCATATTTTCAATTTCTAGTGGGCTTTTATTTTGAAACTACACATGAGAAGGTCTTGAAACTTACTGGGTCACACTTTGGGGTTGTGTACTATAAACCTGATTTGGAATTAGTCTGCGATAACAAGGCGTTTCCTTTTAAATATACATTAAAAAACATATGGACATAAGCTTACATTTGTCAATTAGTTGGGCTTTTATTTTGAAAGTACATATCACAACGTCCGTACATTTCCTTTGATAGTATTTGCTTTTATTTACTGTCTTCTGTTATCTACCAGACAAATGCATTTATTTTGAATATGGACATAAGCTTACATTTGTCAATTAGTTGGGCTTTTATTTTGAAAGTACATATCACAACGTCTGTACATTTCCTTTGATAGTATTTGCTTTTATTTACTGTCTTCTGTTATGTACCAGACAAATGCACAAACTATGCTTTTATTTTGAAACTAGTTCTGTGGCGCTATTACCGTAATGGCTAGTACAAACAGGTACAGCAAAAACTTGGGTCGGCTGGCTTGACTGTCGCTTTCGATGGGTCGGCTGGCTTGACCGCAGTACGTTCGCGGAGGTCTCAATTTCCTCGCATGAGTGTAACATCACGTTACAATGAAGTAACCCCCAAGCTTACGTTATCTAGCTAACAACATGAATTTGGAGCAATACATTATTGAAAACTAGCTGGTCAGCTAATTGCTAACGGTGTTGAGCATCAATTTAGCATGCTATTTATTTGTATCAACAAGTCAATTACACATACAAACTCGGGATTTGGTGTAACTTGCAAAGAAGAACATGATTGAACAGTCAACCAGAGTGACATAGTCCGATACGTTTTAACGAAAAAAAATTCTCAACTGATTTACCTTTGGCAGGAACTCTAATAGGCCTTTCACACCGCCGCAAAATCGGCGCTAGTTCTGGGCTTGTTCGGAGTTAGAGCCAGTGTTTTGGTTTCACACCGCCAGAGAGCCTGCTCCGGGCCGTAAAAACCGGGGGAACTCATACCCCAGGATTGAGCAGGGTTTGATAAGAACTGCTTGCGCGAACGGCTGGGGGAGGGATTATCCTGACCAACCAGAGCAACTCAAACCTCATGCCCGCCATATTTAAAAACACCGCTACTACGAGACGTAAACATAACATAATTACCGAACGTAGCGATCAAATTGACCGGCGAGAATACGCTGTATGGGTCCTGTTTGCTTAAGAAAGCAAAGCGAGAGCCAACAAGTGTAAAAATAAGACGTATTCGCCGCTGTTGTTGTGCTTAAAGCTAGCGGTAGCTTTAGCGTTAGCCACAAGAGCAGCGGCGTCGGGTGACGTACACACACGTTTACAGTGACGTCATGACGTTGCTCTCTTGCCGGCTCCATGGCTGTCTCCGGTCGATGTGAAACCAACCGGTTCATAACTGGGATAAGGCTGTAACCAGTTTTGAACTGACCCCAACACCAGCCTGGAACTGACTCTTGGTTCATTTTGGTGTGAAAGGCCTATAAGTGCCGATTCCCCCATTGTGTACAGCTGGAGGTACTTTAAGCAGACCGTACAGTAGCCTATGCCTGTCGGTTATTAGGGCCTCGTCATAACCAAATGGAAACGGATATCTGATATGGAAGTATCGGGAGCAATAGGTCCATGAGCAGCGACTCGTGGTTCTGGATAATTCCTGGAGCGATCGCCAGGTGTGGCGCGTGTCCCAGGAAAGAAAACACGGGGAGCAACTGCACTCGTGCATACAAGACGGCGGCGAAGAAAACATTGCGACAGATTTTTTTTTTAATTTACAGAATAAAAAAATGAAAGAATTTGATGAATTACGATACTGGTCAATAAAGAGAAAATCCAGCATTTTCCAGCACAGTGTTCAGATTTCAAGCACATTTCAAACCTTGAAAACACTCGATTGAAAATCAAGCATTTTCCAGACTTTCAAGCATCTGTACGAACCCTGTGGACTGACATTGTACTTGTGTTGATATAGCATTAATTCAACGAAACTAGCACTTCATCTCGAGCGTTTATGACCTTAAAGTTGACAAGAGCAAATAATAATCCCAAAAATGTTACTTTCCCAAGTCATATTACAGCATTCTAGAGAAATTACAACACCGTGACTGCTATTTAAAATCAATAACATCATTGTTAGCATTAGCATGCTAGGTGACGCGACAGAGTGTCTTTCGACCTTTCTACCCAAATGTCAGCGTTTAACGAGTGAACAAATGTTGAGAGGAGTTCGGCATGTGTCGCTGGTGGGTTGACGCGTGTGTTCAATCATAGGAAAAGAGGTTTAATCATTAGAAAACTTACTAAAAGGTCTTCGGGAGCTACCACATCGCTCACAACAGCCTCCATGTTTCCGGAAACAGATTTCGGACCCGCCCACCACGTGAGGTAGTTGTGGCGGGGACGTCATATTTAGAGCTATCTGGTAAAGTCAGACTGTTCCATAACAAAAACAATGATTTTCAAATATAAAAAATGCATCTAATAAAATGTATTTAAATTATGTGATATACACATTATAGTATGAATAATAATTTAAATAATCACACATGTTCAGTTGGAAATACAAATGTTTTATTGATGACCTAATTGAGGTTTTTCTATGACAAAATTGAAGAGTCTTTGCAGCTTAAAAGTATTGAGAATAGATATCTAAGGAGGCTGTTGAGGCTTCCTCAGTCCTTTGCTAGGTGGGCTGGTGAAAAGGGAAGAGGCAACAGTTCACTGAGGCTTGTTTCTTTGTAAGATCCATCCGGCTTGGTCAAGTATACGATCCAGTCTGATCCAAACTGGAGAGAGAGAGAGAGAGAGAGAGAGAGAGAGAGAGAGAGAGAGAGAGAGAGAGAGAGAGAGAGAGAGAGAGACAGACAGAGACAGAGAGACAGAGAGACAGAGAGACAGAGATGCACAGTAACAGTAGTGAATGAGAATATAGCATGCAAGGAATAGATAGCCGGGACATTAATTACTCCTTTACCTACCGACACGCAAAAAAAAGTGAAATGGCGAGTATTTGAAATACTGGATTAGAGAATAAAACTCCTGGCATGACTCCACCAAGGTGGAAAATAAAAAATCCTGGGAAAATATGCGTACATTTTATCCAACAAACCGAAGAGTTACGTGTCAGTTATGTTTTTCTAAATCAAGATGAAAAAACTATAACATGTTTCTGTGCTGGGTAAGTAGGCATATCTATGTTTCATATGCCTGTGGTAAACAGTGGCATCCAATGCCTACTGAAATATCCAAACAAGGGTCTGACTGGAAAAAGTTAGTGTTCCTGATTTAGGAATACAAAAAAATCTTAAAAACAAAAACAAACAAAAAACAAACAAAGAGACGTCTCTCACCTCCATAAGAACCTGTCGACACGCTCCACACGGCCCAACAAATCGGTCTTTGATATCGCTGCAGAGGGGAGACGGATGACGTATGAGAAAATATGTGTTTTGTATAAAACTCTTAAAGTCATAATACCACAGAGAGTCTCACCATGTCACAGCAATGGCGGTGAATTGCCTGTGTCCCTCCACCACGGCCCTCTGGATGGCTGTGCGCTCGGCACACACTGTCAGACCGTACGAGGCATTCTCCACATTACAGCCTGAAAAAACACAAATGGTTAGACTCTGGACTATTTCACATTGATAAAATAGTATTTGGAGCCTTTAAAAGGCATGTTAAAGTCTTATTATAAATTATTATTATTGAGTTTGACTCACACTCATTGTTTTTATATAATGTACAAAAATGTTATTTCTCTTTCTCCTTTTCTTAGTGAACCATTTTTATAATTTCTCTTTTAAAGTGTTTGAATTATCAAAAATAAAAATACCCCTTATGAATCACACTAGCACATCTCAGTGTTATATTGTTATATAGGCCTATTATATTACTGTATAATTATTACTGATGCATTAATGTGTATGAGCAGCAGTTGAATGTTGTTGCATGTTGAAATCAATTCAATTTGAGATGCTTGATGTATTCTTGAAAGTTTAATGTAATGCATCATTTATGAACAAACATTAAACCTGCAAAGGAGATATGCAATGTAAAAAAAAAGTTAAAAAAAGAGAAATATTAGTAAGCCTAATGTAGTGCATGAAGTGCAAAGCACACATTGTGATACTCAAGTTAAAGGCCTACTTCACCGGTGGGAATATGAAGGTGTATTGAACTCTGAGATCCTATTTAGTATAAATGTGCAATTTTTTAAAAAATTGATTCATCCTAGCCTGAGAAAAGGCAGAAAGAGTGTTTTATGGTCTCACTGTCTAACCCTACATTTTTCTTACTGTGACATCACAGTAAGAAAAATGTAGGGTTAGGATTAACAGGACAGCTGGGCCAAGGGAAGACTAAGGGAAGACTGAGGGAAGAAAAACCTCATCCATTATATCATAATAGTGATTTTATAATGATAGAACGCCGGTTCCGTATGAAGTATTCCTTTAAGTAAAAAATACCTTGAATTTTTACTACTTTGTACGTAATCTCTTTTCACCACTTCACTGTAGGTCTTCAGTCAGTTGTGTTGTTTGTGATGTGCACATGTAAGAAGAAAGAAGTCACCTTTTCGGTTATACCTGTAATTATAGCGCCATCTGTTGTCAATATGGCGGCACCGACAGGGAACCGGCTGTACGGACAGTATGCCATGTCCCGGGCCTGCAGACACTTCGAAACGAGCTCTTTAACTTTATCTGCACGTGGGTCAACCAAACGAGATAATTAAGCAGTTATAATGAGAAACATAAGATATTATTGAAAATGTTTGAAGTGAGAAAAAGGTTTGGAGTTTTGGGTGGACTTGCCTGTCATTGTCAGTGGAAAACTGTTAGCTTCTTCTTTGTTAAATAGTGGTAAGTTATTAGGCTATTTCACCATTTACTGTCGGACCGTCATCAATGTAACCAAAAAATAATAATATGATAGACTGTTCTTTTAACGTCTTCAAAAGTTCATTTTGATTCAGCCTACCAGTGTTTGACGACAGGAGCGAGGGGAAGTGTTCATGACAGCTGCACGCGCAGTGTTACCCTCACATTGTTGGCTGGTTGAAGGCAGCGCCCCCTACCACTGAGGGACTGGACTGCCAAATGGGAATGGCGCCTCGACTTCGTTTGTTTCGAGAAAAAAAAGAATGTTCAACCAAGGTAACGATGAAAAATTCACCACAAAAGCTCAGTTTCTATTTCCCCCTCTTTATTCCCAAAAGCAGAATTAAATAATGAAATTACCACATGATAACTAATAACTTCATTGGTGCACGGGGGAACCACATCACGGGAATAACGTCATTTTTTGAAAAACACATTTTTTATTTAATATCCATCGCTACAAATACTTGAATGGGCTTAGTGTAGCGCTTCACACAGCTGTTACCAAAATATATATAGGCTACACACATCTTTATTCCAGCAGAAGCACATGAATAAACAAACAAACAAAAATGAATACATATAGGTGTTATAGTTAGCCTATAGTCTAATAAAATAATGTAAAAATCAATGGCTATTTGTTGGAAACAAAGTGGAAAAAGAGAAAGTGATTAACACACATGACAAAGAAACCATCAAAATAACCAGGATTATAAGTAAAAGGGTTAGAGTTGATTGATTGAAGAAGACTGACAATTTGTTGCCTTTATTTATCTTATTATGTGATTTATGAATATATGCAGGTTTCAGCGTGTTGGTTGGACGAAACAATTAATTTGATGATTGCAATATACATTTTTATTTATAAAACAAACAAATAATTGAAAATAAGGAAAATAAGTTCCTGAGAAAACAAGTAATGTTTAGTTATAAGCCTATATAAATACACTCACACACAGATGAAAAACCTCAACCTGATGCCTAAGATGCTACATATGACTTTAGTAGATAATTGTCCCTCACTGTGTAGTCCCATTTAGTTTACACAATGCAATATATTTGTTATATAGTTATCTGATAATGCCTCATACTTGATTGTTAAAGTATCTGTATTCCAGTGCAGGACTCATCTCATCACACAACACACAATACATCAAACAATACATCACAAAATACAGCAGTAAGATACAATCATACACATAGGGAAAAAGCGATGCATTCGTGAAAGCAAATGTGTACAGGGTCTTAGTACAGTACAGACCGTCAGCTGCTGTCATAGTTGGGCTGATGCATTGAGAAGTTCCACATGTCACCTGTAGAGAAGGCAAATTCGACAAAAACATTTAGGTGTGATTTATAAATCTTAACATGTCGTTTTTTGGGGCATCTGTGATATTTTGCACCCTTACCTGCCAAGATCCATATAATGTTGAACAGGCACATAAGAACCAGAAGATAAGCTTTGGCACCCTTGGGGAACTCCTTTGGTTGACTCTCCCAGGGAAGGGTCACAAATGATATTATTAGCAGGCGTATTAAAGCCATCACTAACAGGTAAATGGGGATGTTGGGTTGCTGAGGGCAGTCGTGGAAAAACATAGCGCCTGTTGACAGATGGTTGCAAGAGACAGAGACAGAGCTGTTGAAAGACAAAGTGGTTAAAACGTAATGTTGAAGAATGAAAGAGGCATATACTGACCGAAGGTGACTTGTACTAAAGTGATGGCGGCATTTACAAGTCTCACTGCAACTAGAAAGATGAGATTTAAAATTATTTGATTTGGTAATGTGAGATATTAGTTGTATTTTTTAAATCCTATATAAGACACTAATTTAACTAGGCTGACACTTCATAACTTTGTTTTGAACATTAAACTAAATTAAGTTACGTTATCTTAACTCAATGTCATTAGACTGCCTGTCATTTGAATGGCCTTTTCTAATAAACTGTCAGCTGAGTCTTTATGATACTCACCTGATAGCCTTCGGGATGTGCGTTGTGAAAGTTGTCCTTGATCACACCATTTGGCACCTACAGTTATGGTGACTGGGTTGCCATTTAGATGGGGCTAAAGAGCAAACATAAAAACAGTCTTTACACTTGATCAAGTAATATCTTTTGTTATATATGATAAAAAGACCACTTTGAGAACACATCTTTCAGGTTTTTTTAACACAGTTCAGCATTAAAAACTAGAGCCTTGACACTAGCTTGGATAAAAACATCAACATATTTGATTCAGGGTTGAGGAAGTGGCTTGAAATCAAAGAAAGAAAGGGGGAAAGTAAAGAACAAACGCACAACACATTTTCTCAGAGAATAAACCTCATCCGATGCATCTCAAAACATATATACCATAACTCCTGTTAATACAATATTAGAATTTCATTTATTAATATTCTCTCATATTGTTTTCCTACCCATTGCAAAGTCAAAACTAAGGGCTGCAGTGTCTGCTGACACTTTTCTCCACAAGTTTGGAGAAGCTGGTTAGTAAATATCACATCATCAGACTATCTGTTGGAATCAGGTTGGCAATTTTATCACAGCATTAGGTAACTACCAAAGACTTTTATATAACTTGTAGCCGGCTATTGAAGGAATTGCCCATGGCTGCAAACATAGATGATTCTTAAGCAAAATATCTGACATATTCATGGTTTTATTGCTTGAGACAATGGTATTCGTTTTTGTATATATAGGCCTATATGCCTGATACATGATTAAGATTTCTGGATTTTTAGAAAGTTGTTTTTCAATAAGAAAATGCAAATGTGTTAATGTATGGACTTCACTGTTGCCTATCGTTGATTCACTTGATGCAATCACCAAGGGTTCAAGGAATTCTACAGGGCTGAGTGAAATGGGCTGTGAAGTGGAGTCTTTCTATCACCTGTTTTTCTAACTTGACTATAGTAAAAAATATACACGGGAGCGGCCGTGATTTCAATATTTTTGTGATGTATTATATCTTGATAATGGGAATGCAAGATCTACCGTCCATACAGTTTTAGCTTCGCAATTCTGTTGCAGTACAGTTTGCTGTATTTCAAATTCAGCAATTAAGTTTTTTTGATATCTTTTTATGACAACTGGGCGAATAACCACTTTTGCTTTGCATTTTCTTATTGAAAAACAACTTACTAAAAATCCAGAAATCTTCATCTCACACACACACAAACCTGTTAAAGACATCCTCATACTGTACATCTTTTATACTTTTATCTTTGGTTGACAATTAAGCTGTCGGCTACATAGACCAAGCCTTCTCTCTAGTGTTTGCAATAAGCCATAAATAGAGCAAACAGACTAATCGTCATGAGCGGCGGGTATCAAAGGGCGTCCAACTGAAGGGGAGAGCCTTTCAATACACACATGCGCAGACACACACACGCACACGCGTACACACACGCACACGCACACACACACACACACGCACAGATACACACACCTTCTTTCTGTGATCTTTAGTTTTTACCCCTCATTTAAATTTTTATCTGAGAAGGTACACAGGTCTGGAATCAGATTTGCAGGCAGCCTCGCCACTAATACTTGGCCTTTGTTCCCTCTCTCCCTCCTGCTGAAACTGTCACTGGTTCTGTTTGACTTTCGCAGTGTGTGTGTGTGTGTGTGTCGTCACTGGTGAGCTTCTCATACGCCCCCTTTACTAGGTTCAGGTTGACCCTCTCTTCACTGACTTGCTTCTGACTTTGATAGAGGGATAACCACACCTGGAGGGAGAGCAGACAATAGCAAATTACAGAAGAAACGACCATGTGTTGTACAGGGAAGTGTGCCCGTCTGGTGGGCCTGATCCTACTGCCTTCAGCGTTCATCTGTATGATCTCCAACCTGCTGCTGTTCTTCCCCGATGGGCAGCAGTTGGAAAATGATCAGATCTCCCTCCAGGTCTGGCTGATGGGGGGGCTCATCGGAGGAGGCCTCTTTGTGAGTAGAAAGCATTGTGATCTGTTTACGTCTACAGAGTCTGGGTGTGATGTTTTTATTGTGTGTTTTATTGGGTTTTCCAGGCATTAACTCAGCTCTGTGTAAACCCGTAAAATCAAACTGCTTGCTTTTATAGAGTTTTATTGAGTAGTATAATTTTGGGGGGAGGATTATTCCGACGTTTTTAAGCACAGCGCAATTTTGTCAAATAATTGAATTGTACTATTAACATCTTGGTTTCATTTGCAATGATATTTTTCCGATCTTTTTTTTCTTTTTTCACTATTGCCTTAACTTTTACTTCATGTCGACCGAATTAATCGATACGCAGATTCTTCCAAGTGAAGAACTCAATAACATAATTATTGACAAGATCATAAATAACTGTATCTTCACGCCATGGATCTCCAGTAAATGGATATTTTTCCATTTTCATTTTCTAATAGTATCTTAATGCATCTTAAAATTGAATATTAGAAAAACAGAAAAGAAAAGTATGATTTTGCTGTAATAATACTTTGAAGAAACACATAGAACAGTCCATTATCTTAAGTCCAATTTCAAGGTATTTGTACTTTTATTACCTCAAATTGTGATTTTACATACAAAACATAAGATGACCTTATTAAAGAGTGCATTGTTATTGATTTTACAATGGAACCTTCACAAATACCTAAGTGCTATTTACACTTTAATAGAATATATAAACATAATGTATAGTAGTAGTAATAGTAACACAAATTTTCTAGACATTTTCTGCATTTAATTTTACTCCTGATACTCTTGGTACACTGTGGTAGTCTATTTCAACTTTGACTAATGTGAAGGATGTGTAGCCTACTACCTGGATGTAGTCAAAGAGTGAAACTATAAGGATAATTTTGGTTGAACCTCGTTGACCGTTGAGAGATAAAAACATCGACTGATCTCCTGTACTTCCTCACACACACACACACACACACACACACACACACACACACACACACACACACACACACACACACACACACACACACACACACACACAACACACACACACACACAAAAACACACACACATTATCTTGACATTATAAAACGCTGACAAGGATAATTAACTACTCGTAAAACTGTAAGTCATAAATCGATTGGAGCGACCTTTGAGTCTTGTGTTAGGACATTTGATGATGTTAATAACAGTTTCGATCAGCGACCAGGAAGCTTGAAGGATTCGTTTCCTTCTAGGACCAGACACCAAACTCGATTCTGGATTCGCAAATATTTGGTTTAAGAGATAAGAGAACACAAAAACACACACACTCACACACACACAAATGCAAAAGTGTAGATAGGCATGTGTGCACAGTTCAACATGCACCAAACCTCCACATTAAATGCTTTTAAAATTCTTGGCTTGTCCATAAAATAATTCAGTATCAATTACGTTATATATGTCTCGCTTGACAAATGAGAAACCCTCTTTTCAACTTTTCAGATGCTGTGCCCGAGCTGCTCGGCTATCAGGGCTGGGGGCAAGGGTTGCTGTGGAACAGGTTGCTGTGGTAACCGTTGCCGGGTGAGTGAAGTCACTTGCAAGACTTACATGTGTCCATATATAGGGACTGGACTGATAATGTTGGGTGTTTAAAGGCAATGGAGGAGTCGGCAGCATTTCCCAAAAAACTGAAGTACAATTGACAATCATGTGTATTTTATCTGCATGTCGCCATATATGGGCAGTAGCTTATCATCATGTTATCATTGGATTATATTATCTGTACTGTGAATTACTATTTAGAGTCCATCCATTTTGAAGCAAAGAATATCCCCCAATAAAGAAAAAACATTACTCACTTCTCCTTAATTATCAGGAACGTATCTGCTAATAGCGTGAACACCTTTAAACAGCTAAGAAAAACAGTTTAATCTGCCTTTAATTTGTGGATTTTGGTAATTTTGTAACATAGGCCCACATTAGACAACAGGCACATTCTCAAGAACAGGGGAAATCCACTTTCAAGGCATGAATAATGCAAGTAATTCACATATGGCCAGGTATTGATATAATGAGTGTCCCATCTCTTTTGCAGATGCTGAATTCAGTGTTCTCCTCTGCTTTCGGCCTGGTCGGAGCGATCTACTGCACCAGTGTGGCCTCAGCTGGTCTGGCTATTGGACCAAAGTGTCGGGTGGACGATGTGAATTGGAAATACCCCTTTGAAAACCTCGGCACGTGAGTGTTTCTCCCACCGCCACTCACATGTATTCAAATGGGGGGGTTTTCTAGGCCTTTAGGTGTCAAGTATTTTGCAGCCTTACACTGCAGCCCCTCCTCATTCTTTGTGGTACACTGCTGTGTATCTGCACTTCTCTGTTATCTCCTTCAGTTATATTTAATGTAATTATCTTTGTCAAGGGTTTCAGTTCTCAATTCTACAAAAATTAATTGCAATATCCTTTAATTCCAGCAGGTGGCAGACCAGCACTTTCTATTGTTTCTTTTTCTCCAGACAATTTGAGGCATTCAGAATGAACTACCACTCTTCCTTCACTCTTAAAGTTTAATCAAATGTTATGATGTTGAATGTTGAATGATTCTTTGCTTTTTCACTTATGAAACTGTCTGTAGTACATAACTTTGGCTCCAAAACATAGCTTTTGAATAAGGCCCAGCCCAAGTGATAATAATGCCCCAAGGATAAAATAATTGGCACTACTGAAGGATTTTACAAGCTTAGGCAAGCAAAATTTATTTTCCCGATAGAGGCCCATAAGGCGATTAAGACATTTGTTATAAATATCAGCATGGTGTTAATACGTGGGCTATTGCTATAGGATATTAATAGTCAACTTTAGACTTTCCTCCACACCTTATCTCAAATCCCCCATTTTTTCTAAGTGAGTTTGTGCTATATTGAACTCCTACTTTCTGCCTGTGAACAGACCTTAGTAACATTCAATATGTATCGCAATACAATACAATTTTCTGCATCACTGCAACTTGTATATCTTTCAGTACTGGACTTTAAAATGTTGAACTATTCCTTTTGCGAGAAAAGAATAATTGAACAATTTGTCAAACCACTCATTTAATTTTCCACTCTTACTTGTAGCTTTTGTCCGACACAACTTTTGGAAAATGCTAACGCTCCATTGCTCTTCTCCCTTGCAGGGGTAACACCAGCTACCTCGTAAACCAGACTTTGTGGGATGTCTGTAAATTCCCTGAGAACGCCGTGATGTGGCACGTGGTTCTGTTCTCCATACTGCTGGCCATGGGCGTGATACAGCTGGTGCTCTGCGGCATCCAGGTGGTCAACGGCTGCATGGGCTGCATCTGCGGGGACTGTCGCGACAGCAAAGATGTACGTGACAAATCCTAAAACTATTAAAAAGCCAAACTATTAAGTCAAGCTTTGAACAATGAGTTGTGAACAGTATGAAGGGGGAAGCGATACAACACCGAGCTGAAGCAACATTTTCTACACTAACAAGTTTGTATGCTGGAAATGAGCCAGCTATTCCGAGCAGCTTTCTGAATGACTTGGCATCATGGCAGTTTCCTACATTATTGTTTAAAGGCAGTTTTGATTGCATTTCTAGATTTCTATCAAGTCTGCCACCGATGGAAAACAGGAAGGGGAAAGAGTTTTATAGTTGTGGTCCTGTGTTTATAATGTGTGTGTGAGGACATTAGCAGATTGTAGCAAGAATTGCGTTACCAGAAAAATGCCTGTAGCCTTAAATGAAGCGCACAAACATAGCCCCTTTTACACAGCCAGTGAAAGCCGGGAATATGCCGGAATTTCGGCCCTCCGCCCTGCTGTATAAATGCGACCGTTGCGGAACGGGGGAAGAAAGGTGCGAGAGATTGTTCCGGGAATTTTACTACCTCAGGGGGTAGTAAGATTGCCGACACAATCAGTTCCGCCTCTCTGTATAAATGCGGCCAGCTTGTTGTTGCGGAACAGGGGGGCGTTTGACGTTCCATAGCCTACGTTCTAAACATGCGACCATGTTAGCAGTTGAAGGACGTGTGCTTAAAGTTAACCACGGCGGCCTGATGTCCAGTAAAAATCACCAAATAAACGGAACGGCGTATAATCTAGCTGGTCATAAGGTCCGCTGCTCAATACAAACCCCCACGCTTCATTTTGCAAAGTATATGAGTCTATTTCTGCCCGGGGGAAGTTGTACAGTGAATGGGAAAGCTAGGCTAGGCTAAGCTAAGCTAGGCTGCGACCAGATCGCCGCTGCTATTATTATCCTAAGTCTGAGCGTATATCCACACTATATTTCTGTCTACAGTAACGTGACTTCACACACTGTGTGTATGTGTATGTGTATGTCTGAATGGCAGAGGAGAGCACTGCTCTCAAAGAGACTCGCTCACAGCCAACCTGTCACACAGACACCCACCCACACACCCACCCACCCACACACACACACACACACACACACACACACACACACACACACACACACACACACACACACACACACACACACACACACACACACACACACACACACACACACACACACACACACACACACACACACACACACACACACACACACACACACACACACACACGACGCAGTGAGCAGAGTGATGTTGTCAGTTTGGTTAACTGTCCCAGAGATGTTGGACTCAGCGCGTAGCGAGATCAACCGGCACATCACGAGGACAGTAAAATACGGCCCTCTTAGTGCAAGCCCCAGCACTTCTGCTCTCAATTCACAGGCCAGTGTTGTTGTTGTAAAGCAGCAGACCGGCGCGGCGCTAAATGTTTACGTCACACCTGACGCTGCTTACAAGCACCTCTTTCATTCCGGAACGCTGTGTAAAAGGGGCTACTGATGCCGGCGTTGCTTGTTTCTGTGTAAATAACACCTAACCAAGCAGAGCCGGCAAATTGCCGCTCTTTCGTTCCGTCAATATGCCGCAATCTCTGTGTAAAAGGGGCTCATGATAGGGGTATCGATCCTCTCACCCAACTCTATAAAATAAGCTTGAAGGGTAAGCTATTGTTTAGATTGTTTTTAGCAAGCTAATTAGTTGTCAGGTGGTTGTTGGCCTTGATGCTAGCAATAAATTCCAGTTGGGGTTGGTCGTCAAATTTTTTTGGGGGTTGGTTGTCAATGTTATCCAAAGGGTGCAGCCAGGAAGGGAACCAAATAACAAAAGACAATGTCAAGCTGTATCCTCACTGACACCCCAGAGAAGGAGAGAATTGAGCAGGAAAGGCAGCTAGCATGCAAAAGAGAAAAAGGGCAACAAAATCAAAACGACCCAGTGCACCCGTTCAGGGGAGGTAAGGGAGAAGTGTTGTATGTGCAACCAGTGGGCACACAATCTCTGCTTAGTTAGAGTGAGCAGACCCTACATTTGCCATCACTGTACCTCAGATAGTGAATGTGTGTATCCTAGTTGAGTAGGCTATTATTGTTAGACCTATTTGTTTTGTTCTTTATGTTGTTACATACAGAAGGTTGGTCTTAATATGGATTTCCTTTTTGTTAATTCCTCGCTCATTTTGTGTTAAGATGCATAAAGTTATGTAGGCCTATTTTTAAACTTGACAATGAAATTAAACTTTCAAATGTAGTTCTGCTTTCTTGCCTTCTTTTTAAGATTTTGCCCATAAAGATAACATTGTAACAAACAACCCCATAGTGTGTGACAACCGACCCCTTGATGGGGTTGGTTGTCACAATGTGTTAGAGTGTCTTTGATGGTAAATTTCTTCTTTATTACAATAAGTTAGAAAAAGTGAGGGGTTCACATTTCAAGCCAACACCTTAAGCTTCAATTTATTGTAGGAATGACTATTGAAAGATGTTTAGGTGATGAGCAATTCTCACTAGAGTAAAAAGTGTGCCTACTTACCCCGGTCTCCCCTACTTTTGAACAGAAACATCTTCACGGGTTGATGATTAAGCTCCGATTTAGCACATGGTTGAACATATAGAGGAATCCAAAAGACAAGACATGTTTTTGCTGACTTGCATTGTAGACTCAAAGCCAATTGCAAACTAATAAGGAAACCATGGAACACACATACTGTACATACAGTACATCATTGATTGTGAAACACTGCAGGATCCAAAACATGATTTATCATTCCCCTAAATTTGGAACATTTCTCTGGAGATGCCGACACGTCCTCACGTGTTGTTGTACCAACAAGTGTTTACACATTAACGTGATGCTTATACATTCATTTACAGCTCCGTCAGTCATCCGAGAGCTCGCTTCCTGTCCCAACACACAAAACTAACATGTGACTTCTGTCCTGTTGTAGGATGACAGCGGATTGTAAAAGTGAAAAGAAGATAGTCCGGTTTGTATCACGCCTTCACGAGGACCGGGAAGCACGTCTGCATTTCACTTGTTCCCCAAACGTCATGTTCAGTGAAACATGATGTTTTTTTTTCCAATCAATGCTTTTGTTTCTGTCTTAGATGGCTGTTCGAAATGTAAAGCTTTACTCCATTATTGTATGAATTTTATTCTAACCGATGGTTTTTGAGGGTTGTCCGACTTTGTTTTGGTTGAATTCTCCATGATAATTATAATTATTGAACTAATAAGTAATTTCAGCAGTGAAGGCTCTCCATTGCGTACACTGTATGTGGATCATAGCAAAATTCCTGTTTTTTTCATGTCAAGTCGCACAATAAGGGGGGATGAATTCAAATAAATACATTAAACAATATTTACTATTTAGCAATGTCTTTCTTATATTCTGTGTGAGTGTCGACATTAAGATATATGGAAGTGTATTAGGGCCACAGGAGAGGGAATGTCGAATATAGACAAAATACAATGTTTGGCATAAAGGAAAGAGGCGCGTGGAGCAATTGGTAGAGCACATATCATATACTGTATGCTCAGTCCTTGTCACAGCGGTTGCGGGTTCTTATCTGACCCGGGCTGTTTTTTCTCTCTTTCTCGTGGCCCAAGTAATCTTCTGTAAAAATCTGATTTTCCTTTTTTTATGTGAACTTTGCTGCTGCTTTTTGAATTGATGCCTGTCTCCACTTTTGAAGATTGGAATTACTTTAGCAGTGTCATTGTATTTGGGAAAATTAATGTGAGGAAAGATTGGTTGCAGATATAAGTGAATGGTGTTACTATGCAATCAACTATGTTTTTACTAGCATCATATCTAAATTGGCAAAGTCAGTGGACTTTTTGTTTTTGAATTTATTTAGAATATCAAGAATTTAATTTTCATTTACATTGCAGATAAAAATGGAATTTGGATTCCGTCTGATAATGTTTACATCCAATCCTTCCTTATCTCTATGCTCTGAGTCTACAATCTCTGATCTTTCTCCTGCAAAGCTCTTACACTAAACTTGTCAAACTATAACTCTGATTATCCATTTGAAGAACGTCTGCAGAATCACTGTGAGAATCTCTGTCAATTATACTCACCTCATGCTGAGCCCGCGCGACCAGACAACCAGTTCTAACAGGATTAGCGTGTGTTGAGACGAGGTCAGGGGTCAGAACGCCCCCCTGTGGACACCGTGAGCGCTGCAGCTGCAAAAACAGTACACAATCTGGAGCGGCAGTGCCTGTAAACACACTGTAGGTGCAGGTTAAGCTCATAATCTAATGTGCCATGGAGCCTCTTCGTGGTAATTGTTACCTAACTTTCGATTTAAAAGCCTGTTGCAGAGCTGCACCCAGGTAAATATAGACACAGTCTTCTGAGATGGACCAAACAACACAAAGCCTTTGCTCAAAGCTAAATCCAATGTCTCCGTCACTACCGATAAATACATTAAGGTTTGTTTCAGCTTTAAAGGTGCACTATGTAACTTTGGGTGTATCAGAGAAGTGAAAATATGCTCAGGTATATTCTTGTAACTGAATAAACAAACTTTCCTCACTGGAAAATTGGATCCCAGGAACACTGTTTGAAGTTAGAACCGTAAAAGTTACTGTTTCACTGTTGTTGTTGTTGTTGTCTAAAGCAGCAGGGCCCACAGTTTTGTTAAAAAATGGTTCCGGGTGCCTGAATAAAAATTTGTTTTGATTTATGATGATAGAATTATTCCATACTAAGAATTACATGTAGAGTTAGTTTGTTTTGTAAACTAACTGCAGGATCTGTTAATGTAAACAAATACCTAATTCCCCCTGAAACTGCATAGTGCACCTTTAAACCCTTTTCCAGTCACAGCCTGATTCCACTTCCTTTTGAGTATTTTTTTCTCCAAAATGTTCCTGAGTGTGTGCCCAGGTTTTCAGGACAGGGGAGGGAGGGAAATGATGTAGCTGTGGAAATAAAGGCCTGTGCCCAACACCACCCCGTCCGTGACCACACTGGCTAAACTGTGTGGTCCGTTGCATAAGTGAGAAGAACTCGGAATAAAGAATGGGGGGACAAAGAGACAAAAAAAAACTGAGAATGGGGCCCCTCCGTTCTCAGCCACTCATGCAAATCGCCAGCCACTCTAAAGGAATCCAGAGATGCAAATGAAATGTTTTTTTGTAATTGCGTGGCGGACAAACACGATGTAAGCGCACAAAGACACTCAGGCAGTGGAGAGAGGGAACAGCGGCAGGTCAAAAAGACGTTCGACCACTAAATTCTCCTGTTATATTTGCCTTGTGCACTCATTTAGACCCTGCGGTGAGGTCATTATTTAGAAATGTAGGCTACCCGGTTCCCAAAACTGAGCCCCCTCCTCTCTGCATGATGTTTTTCAGGCTTGAACGACAATAAAAAACATGAGGCACAAGAGAAAAAACTGGTGTGACATGAAGCAGAACTGGCCGGTTTGGGCCGGAACTATTGAAAACTAGTGTGAAAAAAAGTAAAAAGACACTGGTACATATCTGTGCAAGACCTTTCTCGTCTGTACTTAAACCACACCCTCATTTGAAAGCAGCAGTCATGTCTTAGCCGGTGGCACAAATCTTGACTCAGACACAAACACCTAAGTGATAACTCAGCAGTGTCCACGATCCAATAATTATATCTCTATCACCCTATGAGTGACCTAAGCCAAGCCACAAAGTAGACAGTCAGCAGGCTTATTCAACAGGTCTGCAGGCAACTTATTAACAACTTTCTGATTTAGTCTATATGATGAACCCAATTTCTCACATTTTACTGGTTATTTATTGTACTCCTACACCTCTCTCTGTACAATTCCGGCTTTATTGAATGTGTTCTCTAAATACACCAACTAGATTTAATTGCTACTCAATACACTGAACTGAGCCAATTGAAAGTTACATTGTATAGTCACACAAACATTTTTTGAGTGAAAGTGATTTCAGTTTCTGTAAAGGTACTGGAACAAATGCTTTAAAGGTCACATATTATGCTAAATGCACTTTTTAAATGTTTTCTAACATATCTATGGGTCCAAGGTGTGCCTAGAGACTGCCAAAATATTAAAAATAATAACAATCTCTCCTTTTCTCACTCTCCCCCTTTCTGAAACCCCCACCCCTCCCCCCCAATATACTTCAGTCAGAATTCTCCCCTTTTCTGACCTCAAAAACTGGAAAGCCAGAAGCTTCCACTGTGCAGCCCACACCCCTATTTCTTATTGGTCCACGGCCCTGACAGACAGAGGGCGAGGCGTATCTGGCTTCGCTTCCGGACAGGGGGAGCTCAAAGATTGTGTATTTACGAGGGGAGCTGCAGCTCTTTTTAAAAAATAGGCCATTGTGAGATTAGCTGAACATCAGCATAGTACAATAAATTA
This sequence comes from Ammodytes marinus, assembly GCF_949987685.1. NCBI lineage: Eukaryota > Metazoa > Chordata > Actinopteri > Uranoscopiformes > Ammodytidae > Ammodytes > Ammodytes marinus. The sequence goes on from NC_137227.1 coordinate 13,787,773, forward strand.
TCTGAAAGTTTTTTTCAGCAAACAATTAAAGAAAAACGTATTAGGGACCACTAAGACCATATAATATGGTGTATAATAGAACCGAAAAGTGTAAAATATGGGAGCTTTAAGATGCTGACAGCAACTTTGATATTTTAACACTTAGGCCACACATTATTGCCAACGAGACATAGCGTCACCTTTTCCCTTTTCGGCATTATCGTTTCTTGGCAGCAAACAATGCCAGAACTGTGTTGCAGAACTGAGTGAAGTGCGGCAGCAAATTAAGTGGCGCTGCATTCTGCTCTGAGCAAAACAGTTTAAGTTTTTTGGTATAATCAGTATAGAAAGCATACAATGAAGGTGTTAAAAGTAACTGTTAACATTGTACACATTATGCTTCTATAGCTAGTAGCTACTGCTCTTTACCCTTACAACACTACATTTGCATTGTATGTAGGATACAACCTTGATAAGATCCCCTGTACAAACAATGTAATCACTGACACCAAAAACATGGTTAAAAAAAAGCATGAGATAAGTGACATGCTACACAGAGAGAGGGGCAGGCTGAGGGGAAAAGAGGAAGGTGGACGGAGGCTGGAAACCGGTCGTGGGCGACCCCAGCCAGCCAGTTCCGGTTGCATACAAACGCCAACATCAACAGAAAAGCAACAAAACACTGAGTGTGGGAATGTCTTGAGGTCTGAGGGAGGTGGTCAAGTAACAGGGAGTTGTAAAGATTAACCAATAATACGCTAATGGTTTGATACTGCAATGGTTTTATTCCAAGTTTCGTAATTGGTCACATTTTAATGCCTTTATTTTGAAATATTACTGATCTCTGTTCTTATTTCTTTGAAGCGAGAAATGGGCTAATTGGTTGAAAACTATCTTAGAAAAATCCCAGTTCTTAAGAAATTTGTCATAGAAGCATGAAAGCAGTTTTTAAATCAAATAAGCTTAGATGGTTGTGACTGCACTACACACACACATAGTCTAGCTCCCACAACTCATAAACTCATGCACTTACAAACCTCCCTTCTCTGATGCAATGTGAGCTCACAAACTCCCACATTGAATTAGGTGTCAGGAGAAAATACATCATCCTTAACACATTTATACAAGGGGATTTCAACAAAGTTAAAGGTGTGTGCCATTATTAATAAGATAAGGGACGAAGAAATAAGCACGAAATGTAACAAAATGAGACAGCAATATTCCTCTTTGGTTGCAGTTTACACTCACACACTCAACCTGAAGACTATAAAGGGTCACAAGAAATACCAAATTTACCTGGATCAATAATGTATTCTTAATTCCAATTCTAAAAATCAAAACACAGAAAACCAATGATTGAAACCATATGCAGCCGAAAAACAAATTAAATACCCAACCATAGAGAAGCCTTTTGGATAGCCAGAGTGAAAACTTTGGCTATCCCTCAGGAAAAACTGGGTGTGCCAACAGCTAAGGTGGGAAAAGTGCTGCGGCCAAACCACCATTTTGGTATGCTGCCTCTGGGCACAATCAGTGTGAAGCCATTGGGCGGTCAATTAATTTATTATATTTTATGCAACAAAATTGACAGTGTAGCCTTGAAAGACATAATGAAATACAACGAAAAATAAAATACAACGTTTTACCTAAAGCCACTGTATATACTCCAACTTTTAAGTCTAGCTAAGGGCTAATTACTTACATAGCATCACATAGTTGGTGAGCTAACGGTACCTACTTACGGGTAAACTGACAATTGTGTCTATCTTTTACATTTGAATGTTTTTGTTAACGAAAATATTAAAACATTTAATTGAAAATGATAAATTCCCCCCATTTTTTTTTAAAATCCGGCATGCCAAGGTAGATGTTTAATGCTGTGATTTATTATTGAATAAGCCTTTTGCATATTTTTATCAATGTGCTATATTGTTGCAGTTCATGCAAAACTTGTGATGTGTCGATTGTTAACTGACATTTTCCCTATGTTGTTATGAGTAGCTTGATTTGTAACACTGTGAGAAGAAGTGTCTTCCATTATGATACAATACAAATATTGGCTGTTGAGCACACTTTTTCACCATAACATTGGGGTGTGCCAGCTGCTGTTATCCTTGGAAGCACTTGCAGACTCGAGCCTACACAACCGGTTTAAACTGGATGAAAGCAGTTTATCAAGGCATGATTAGAGAAAGTGATTCCAAATGCTTTTCATTAAAACATCTTTTTGTAAATGACAGCGAGCTCTCCGCTATTTGGGGCTCATATCTTGCTCAAGGACAATTTAACATGAGGGCAAGGGAAGCTGGGAATTGAACCGTTATCAGTGAATGACTGTCTCTAAATATATATTTTTTCAAACTGATGCAAGCAATTGCCTTGCAGAGTTCGAGCAACAGACTGCAGGAATAAATTTGTTTGAGGTAAACTACATTTTTAAATTGTGAAGAGAAAAAAAAAGTTTTCTTTTTATTAAACAAGCCGTGATCATGCCCACACAGGTTGAGTGAATGAGGCAATACGAAGGTGGCAGAGTGCTGAGTGTTGGTTTGCCTTCATACTAGTACAATATGCAACTTTCAGCTCATAAACTATCATTATCTTGTGAAGTACTTTTTTATGTAGCACTATATTTTTTTAAATAATTATTTCAATACAGTTGAGGTTGTATGGCACATTTTGAATACCTCTGTTTTGTGGGATTTTCTTTCTTTTTCCAAATGTCTTTTATCCGAGAAGAACTATTACTTTTGACCCTCTCCTGTTATTTCTGTCACTGTATTGGTCCTAGCCGCAAGTGCACAGCGCTGTTCTATTCCTGTTTCTCGGTCAGTGGAGCAGTGGCACCGAAGGGTTTGAGTTACCAGAGGAGCAAGGCAAGAATTCAGAGGGGGGTGATGTCAGTATTATGACAATGCCACTTTCCAGTCACCACCCACATATGCCAAGTGTCTGATATCACCATGGCACTTGAGGTCAATGGGACTGCGCCAATGGTGCTGGACCCTGATATCTGAGCCTCCTCGTGGGCTCACAGGGAGTTAAATGATCACACACCAGGCCACCGGCAGCCCTGGCAGGGGAACCGGTCACCTTACAAGGAGAGGAACCAGTGTGTGAATGCACAGAGGAACCACTTGAATCTTGACTCTGTCATGTCATGACAATAACCTCAGTTGCACTGAGACTGTTGCACACAAAAAAAAGATGGGCTGTTGCATAATGCACTTTTATAATGCCTAATTTGCAGGTTATGAAATCAATATGAGGGAGGGTTACATTTGTCGAAAGGAGTTTGATGTCATTCTAAAGTATGTGGAAAAGCGACTGTGGCTCAGTTGGTTGAGCGGGTCGGCCAATGATCAGAGGGTTGGAGGTTCGATTCCCGCCCTGCCGCTTGTGTCATGGTCGTTGTGTCCTTGGGCAAGACACTTCACCCACCTTGCCTTGTGTGCATGTGTATGACTGATGTACGTCTGTGGTGATCAGAGGGCCCATGGGCGCAAAATGGCAGCCACGCTTCCGCCACCGGTATGACTGTGTGTGAATGGAACCTGGAACCCTTTAAAGCGCTTTGAGTGCCTTGAAAAGCGCTATATAAATCCAATCCATTATTATTATTATAAGGTCCCAATTGTACGAGTCCAATCAGTGATAAAAAGGGTAAGTCACTTAGTAATTGTTTTCTTGTTTGGTGCAATTAGATATTTTTGTGTGTGTTTAATTCAAAATTATATATCTGCACAGCTGCTATTAGCCAATACTGCTGCTCTACTGTCACTCATGCACACAGGGTCAATGAAATAGAAATGAGAGACAGTGTGTGTCCCTCCAAAGTATGTCCGTCCTTCATCATCTTACATGATGTATGCTCATTGATGATCTCATAATGAGAGGCAAACAGTGTACTTTTGAGTTCAATTCGGTTGAAATCAAGGAGGTTGAAAAATTGTTACAATCCATTTCTAAAGACAACTCTGCTGGTACAGATTGTATTGATGGTAAATTACTCAGAATAGCTGTTGATTATATAGCTCTTCCTGTATGTCACATATTTAATTCCTGTCTATCTAATGGAACCTGCCCTAAAATCTGGAAAGAAGGAAAAATTATTCCCATACCAAAAGATACCAAGTCTACATTCAGTGGTCCTAACTGTAGACCTATAACAATCCTACCTGTTTTGAGTAAACTTTTAGAAAGGATTGTATATAACCAAATCCATGACTATATGTCTAAGAATGATTTGATAAGTAATGCACAACATGCCTACAGAGAGGGTCATTCCACCTGCACAACCTTGGTAAGAATGACTGATGATTGGTTAAGGGGGATTGACAATTCATTGTTATCTGGTGCTGTCATGTTGGACTTCAGCGCTGCATTTGACCTAATTGACCATAAGTTGTTGATTGAAAAACTCACGCATTATGGTTTTGGACCTATGGCAACCTCTTGGTTTGAAAATGATTTATCTTTCAGAACTCAACGGGTTTTCTTGAATGGTACTCTGTCCAACAGCATTAACATTGACTGTGGTGTGCCGCAAGGAAGTTGTTTGGGTCCGCTCTTATTTTCAATTTTTACGAATGATCTCCCGCTTGTTATTCAATAATCCACTATGGTTTTATACACTGACGATTCTACACTGTACTATTCTGCATCTACATGCGGTAAACTTAAGTCCGTTCTGTCACAAGATCTGAAAGCAGTGGTGGCCAATTGGGTTACTGCAAATACACTTGTTTTAAATCTATCAAAAACTGTCAGCATTGTCTTTGGATCACGGCATAATCTAGCCAGTCAGCCTATGCTTGATCTGCAGATTTCTAGTCAGCCAGTCAAGCAGGAGAGCAAGTTAAAGCTTCTAGGACTGTCTATTTGTAACACTCTGTCCTGGACTGATCATGTAAGGCAGATAGCTGCTAAGATGAGTAGAAGCATTGCTACGGTCCGGAAATGTGCCACCTACTTACCAGTTACTTTACGGAGACAGGTTGTTCAAACATTAGTATTATGCCATCTCGATTATTGTTCTGTTATTTGGGCCTCTGCCTCTAAGACTGACTTAAACAAACTACAAACTGTACAAAACAGGGCTGCAAGACTTGCTCTTGATAGATCTTACAGATCAAATGTAAATCGGATGATCTTAAGTGGCCTAAAGTTCTGGATAGGTTATCCATTAGGTCCTTGATATTTTTTAAGAATGTAATTTCCACTCATGTTCCTAGTGTTCTTTTTAACAAGGTTGGCTTCTGCTCTGATGCTCATTTATACGGTACTAGATCTGCAACAGCAGGACAAGTTGTGCTCCCACACTGTAGGAGGAATGCAATGAGGAGGACATCCTTCTATAGATCCATTTCTTTGTGGAATGTACTCCCTTCGCACATTCGTGTTATACCTGTGAAGAGGGAATTCAAGAGGCAAATTAAATCCTATTTTATTTATGTTAAATAGGAACTCGGGACTCTGGCTTGGCTTGGTGCTCAATGTATTATATGTATATATGATGTGGGTGTGTGCGCGCTCTGAGGCCCAGATGCCCATTTATTTATTTGTTTGCAACTGTTATGTATTTGTAGTCTTGTAACTGTACTTTTACTGTATTTGAGTGAATGTGATGATTTGTTGTTTGTGTGTTCAGATTTTAATTGGACCCCAGCAAGACTAGTCTGCCGCTTCTGCATCAACTAATGGGGATCCACAATAAACAATAAACACTTGGAAAATCTGTACATGTGATTATGCACGTAGTGAACTCATGCAAACTGGACATTCACACTTTTTGAAGTCAGTTTCATCACCATCACCGAAAGATATCTTGTTTTACGTACGTCCAAATAGCATATCTAGCTCATGTTCCCCTGGCAATCCCAGTTAGTTTGTATGTTCAAATGGCACACTACACATTAAAATGTACTTAAACGTACTTTTGGATGTTTCTTTTTCAAAGAATCTTGAAACACTCCAGGTACATCACTAAACATGTTTTCAAAGTCTAATAAAGAAAGTGGGAAAATGATGGTTGCCTAACTAATGAGGTCGGTTGAAATAGAAATCCTATTATCTGTGTGGTTTTGAATTATAGAAATAAATGTTCAGTCTGTTGCATTTGGCCTATAAACATCAAACAAGCTCACTATATGAATAACCCAGTTTGGGCTTTTTGTGTAATATTATAATGGACTGGAAAAACTATTGTTGAACTTGTTGGGCAAGCTCGAAACCTGATCGGTTTACAACCTGCCATTCCAGTATGCAATCAGTGTGAAAAATGACTTATCTACTTGTGGCTAAGTCCCATTGTCACCGCACATTATCGGCTAAAGAAATGTGCCTGTCGTGACACGGGCTGTTTCCTGGGGCGTTTCAAAGCAGCAGGAGACTCCTTCTGAGAAACTCCATATGGGTACATTTCCACCAGGACAAACCCCATTTCAACCAGTCGACTGCACTCAATAAGCCTTAAACAAAGGTCACAAACCGCAAAAAAAAAAACATTGGAAAAAAACATCAAGGCCAAGAACAGCCGAGATCTCCTCTATCCATTGCTCCATATAAAGGGAATGTGTCAATATACGAATTCAGAATTGTCAGATTTGAATTTATCTGCAAAGTCAGATTTAAAGGGGACATATTATGCTAAATCTCGGTTTTAAAGGTGTATTTCCAAGGTCTACTATGAGAGGTTTTCATGGTTTATTTTTAAAAAAAAACAATAGTTTTCTACCATTTCCCATTTCTCCATCGCCTTTTCCAGCCTTCTCTGCCCTCTATCTCAAAAGGTAGGTTTTGACAGCTTACCCCCCTTTGCACAAATCCTAGTCTGCTCTGACTGGTCAGGGGCCGGTTTCCCGATAACGTCATCTCTTAGCGCGCTACGAAGACTCCTACGTTATGACTTACCAAAGTTGTTTACCTCTGTAGTCGTGGTTCCCGAACGGTCTCTTAGGAGTCTTCTTAAGAAACAGTCCCTACGTGGCTCGTACATGGCGCTGTCCAGTGCTGAAATCGATGGCTCAGAGTTCGATTTTCCATTTCCTGCTTATTTCATGCGAAGCTGCATGACAAGTCTTTGCGAATAAAAGATTACTAGAAATCCTTCTAAGCCGAAACATTTATTTAACACCTCTTGCTTTATAATCTAAGTATCTGTAAGAACAATAATCACGTTTCGTGGTGGGTCAGTAAGGAAACTGAAAGTAGAATATTGCCAATGGCCTATATCAATAAAAACAGACGGCCCAAACAGCGTCCAAATGAGCTAAAATCCTAAATACAATAAACAGTAACATGGCACACTTATTTTAAGGTAAGCTTTAATTGATTATTCATTAATTTTTTCACACGTTTACATGTTTTGAGGCGGAGAATCCGACGCACACAGCTCCGCAGTGTGTGGAACACAATGCGATGGTTCTAGTGTTAACCTTGGTCGAACGTATTAACATAGCCTATAGGCCTACTGATTTAAAAAAGGTAGCCTAGGCTATAGAAAAATATAGAAACAGCGGAGGAGATTAAGATTGTTTCCAGCAATTATGTTCTTCATGAATGACTTGTGGCAGTTCCATGCGCAACAGGGATGTCACTCGTGTCCGTTTTACGCATGGTGCTTACGGAAGGAAATGTGGGGGTCTGTAGTAGCCAAGCCTATCTCTGGCGATGCCACAGCGATCGCAGGGACTTCACTTGTCATTAAACTTATAAATCTGACTGTATTTCATATCAAAGGGACACAGCGATGACTGTATTAAATATCAAACTGATAAAAACGATCCGACTGTAGGCTGTAGTGTATCACGTATAAAGTAGCCTATTTTCATATTGACGGACATCGCATCCAATCAGTTAATGCTGATTGTCAAGTCAGTTAGATGACTATGTAGGCTACTTATAGTTTGAACACTTTGTGAATCAGAGTGAATGGTATTCTGCTAACATATATAGCTTACTTTAAATGTGATATGTACGCTATATACAGTTATCGTTTTTAACAGTTTGTTATTTAATACAGTCATCGCTGTGTCCGTTTGATATGAAATACAGTCAGATTTATTAGTTAAATGACACAAATGAGAGCTGAAACATCCCTACGGTAGAGCTAAGAAGGCTCTGCGGGCGCTCCAGACCAACCTTACCAACGTAGGACGTACGAAAGAGATTCGTAGCAAAGAACGTTTCGGGAAACAGGCGAAATGTTAAGTAGGAACTCTACGTAGGGGTTACGAATGACGTAGCGTTAAGAAGGCTCTACGAAGGCTTTGGGAAACCGGCCCCAGATCTATATGGGCGTGCATGCACCGCCCTGCTCATTTACTCTATACCAACCTGCAATGCAGATGAAAAATAGCCTTCTGGCTAATTCTGGCATATTGACAGAAATGTTTGATAATATGCACTGTCCCTGTATTAAATAAATAAATTAAAAAAAAAAAAAAAAAAAACCTATATGGGTATGGCACACGCCCAGCTGTCAGTTTTGTTTACTTTTGGCCAATGCAGCATGGAGATCGATGTTACCATGTTTACCTTAATTTCTACAGCAAATATCAGCACACTTATCACTTCTAAACCAAAAGCTTTACAACTGAACCTGGTCAGGCAGGAGTCTGAGCTGAAAACTGTGAAAATTGCATCAAGATTTCTGGTTTCCCTGACATTATCCTCAGGTAAATACAGTTTAAATATGTCACAGTCAGTAACAGAATATGAGCTAAGTATTTATGAATAAACTCTCTAAACTTGTAACATACAACGTTTTATGTATGTCTCTACAGGTTAAACTGGGGAATGATCTACAACCCAGTGGAGTGAAAAAGCTTTGGTTGTGAAACCATGCTGTAAATGTACAGTAACGTGGCAGGAAAGGAATGTATCATGTCAAGATCCACTGGAAAGACATTATCTTTTGTAAAAAAAAAATATATAGAAAAAATTACAGTCAGAGCTGCAAATTATCTGACACCCTTTCAATATCTAGTAGGTAATGTATCATTTGTATTGCGATCACTCATTTATAATAAAGTTTTACTGTTAAAACATGTATTGTGTTGCTTACTGTCACTGTTTGCTTCGTGTAGTAAAGGATTACTTGAAACTCACATTTTCATAGTCAGGATGTTGGACTAGTTTTCAGACCGATCTACATGCATTGACTTATACGTTTTTTAATTCAACCCTTTATCTCTCTGAAGATTTTTTCTTTGAAACAGTATCATTACATTTTAAAATGACCAAAACCATACTTAAAAATATAGCAGTTTATTCATAGCCAGTGAAATGGAAATATAAAGTGTACATAATTCAAACAGAAGCAAAGCCCTGAAGAAGACCACCTGTTCCACCCAGTGAACAGTCCTCTGATGGAACAGATAGTGTGACGGTCCTTGTGGGTCAACGCTCCGTCAGGTCACCCAGATAGCTGTAAAACATGGCACATTCAATGTTACATCATGTGTAGCCTACATACATGATACATCTGTAGTTATGGCAAAGCTACAAACTAATGAAAATATATGTTTTCTTCCATTATTAAATAAGATGGGCCACTAATAAGTTCAGTATAGCCCTTGCTCAAGAAGAAACGAGTTCTTAGTGATACTGTGTGCTTTTTGAAATACAATGGACAGGAAACAAACAGCAGCAGAGGCAACTTACAGTAGGCTATTCCTGTCTATTATATGACACTGGAGATGTAATAGGCCTACTGCTGCATGTACCACGACTGCTTGCATAACTACACACTGTCAACAACAAACAAATACCCTTCAGTTTCCAACACACCATACAGTTTCACCGTCTGTTTTCACACAGGGGCTGTCACGGACAGACTCACAGATCTAACCGTTAGCATAAAAGCTAACGGGCGCTAACGCTAACTACTTAACCCAGAGACATTCTCTCGTTTCAGTCGGCGTTGGTTATTATAGGAGGGATAAATTAAAGCACATTACACACATTGAACTCATAAACGGACAGATTTGTTTTTAAATAGGACTACTTACATTTCCAGAGGAGAGATGGTGTCTCTCTGTCTTCCAGGCACAATCTCCTCCACACTCCAGTATAACAGCAGATCACACTAGATTGCCAACCTTTGCTGGGCATAGCCAAACAAAAAATTAAGTAAATCCATTCAGCCCCGGTCTGCTTCGAGGCTGGGGTGTGATGGTAGCTTGAGGATGAGCTAACACTGCAGCTTGCTTCTCCTCTGTTGTTGCATGAGCGAGTGGAGGCTCAGCTGTGTATGGTTACCAACGGGGCGTCTTGATTTGCCAATCAACTACCGAGTTTCTGGTAAGCTTTCCCGTGGGAGTATTTATGATAATGAAAACCGACCGATTTCGTCATCAGTCGGTGTTTTTTGGAAGAAACCTTCATATCCCCCTTTTTTCGAAAAAAGCATCCCTGAAGAAACTGACACATTTGTTTTTTTGAAGCTTGTGTGTGCTGGTAGGGACGCCAATAACCTAAACAGTGTGCCCAAACACCTGCAATGTTTGGTTTTTCATAATATGTCCCCTTTAAATGTATCTGCTTTGGTTTTCCAGCAAGACGTTGGAGCACGCTCACAAAACGTCAGGACGTCTTATGTCCTCCCTTTAGGTACGATCTCATTTTAACGTACGTAACATGTTGATGTTTTGAGTTGATCTAATTGAGGGCATTTCGTGGTAAACCTTGTGGATCGCGTGAGGGTAAAAACAGTCAACCAATGAACTATTTGTACCAGTGAAAGGACGCAACCGATTCCTTGAAAGCATGAATTAACTCTACCATGATTGTTATGTCAATGTCCTTTGTTGCTCTCAATGGTTCTCTCTGTGATATCTCAAAACACTGAGCAGATTCCCATGGAATATGAGCCAAGAAACAGGTGATCACTAATTAGCGTTAATGCAGATTGAGGTTTTCAACCATTAGATTATGTGTAAAAGAATGAGAAATGATTTTGTGCGCTGTACATTGGCACGGACAACAAATCTATTTAAACGTATTCAACTGCCCTTGTATTGCCTGAGATGAGTTTGTGTGTGACTGTTGCTTGTAAAATCTTCCAGGTTTAATCCATTATAAACTAAAACCCTCTTTCTTACAAAGCTCAAAAACTGTATGGCATGTACATGTTGTATTTTGAGGACAAAACTACATGTCGCCCACAGTGTCCAACAATAAGACACTGTTGGCGAAGGTCCTGCGGAAGCTTTTGTTTGTGGTTAAATAAGAAAAAGTTATGCAATGTATACACCCATCTCATCCGCCAGCCTGACTTTCCTTTCTCCGACATTTAAAGGTGGAGGTTTCCGAGAAATCTTGATGCCAAATCACTTTCTATCAAAATCATTGAATATATCCTCATGATCGGCTACCTTTCCATACCTGTGTGTGCCATGGACCTATTAGAAAAAGGTGTGTGCCTAGGCTCTGTAAACAGGCTATGTTAACAAAGAGGCTCAGACCGTCCAACAATGCTAAGAATTATTGCTACGAAAAATACAGGTAGCCTAATGTGTTTTAGCCGTTCGTAAAACAATGCAGCTCCAGGCACTAAGACCTATTGAGGTGACTTTTGACCTCTCTAAAGACTGAAAAATGGATCACAGTGAGGTCTGTACTCAATGCACAGTGACATAATGTATCTTTTGTTGATTGCCACCTGTTGATCATAGTTGAAGGGGTCAAATCCCCTTGAGGTAACACTTTAAAATAAGGTACACAAAATTGTAGTACCTACTACATAGATATGTGTTACCTACTACATAGGTTTTTTTTTGTGCTACCTAACACATAGGTTTTTTTTGGTGTGTTAACTACTTCATAAGTTTTTTTGGTGTGCTACCTAACACATCGGTTTTTTTTTTGTGCTACCTAACACATAGGTTTTTTTGGTGTGTTACCTAACACATAGGTTTTTTTTGTGCTACCTAACACATAGGGGTTTTTTTTTTGGTGTGTTACCTACTACATAAGTTTTTTTTTGTTGTGCTACCACATATACATATAGATTCATTCTCTAAACTGCAGCCTAAGATAAGTCAGGATGGTGAATCTTATGTTAGGTAGTACACAAAAAAAACCTATGTAGTAGGTAACACAACAAAAAAAACCCTATGTGTTAGGTAGCACAAAAAAAACTGATGTAGTAGGTAACACACCAAAAAAAACCCTATGTGTTAGGTAGCACAAAAAAAACACCTGTGTTAGGTAGCACAGAAAAAAAACGTATGTAGTAGGTAACGCACCAAAAAAAAAACCCTATATGTTAGGTAGCACAAAAAAACCTATGGTAGCACAAAAAAAACTTATGTAGTAGGTAACACACCAAAAAAAAACCCTATGTGTTAGGTAGCACAAAAAAAAACACCTGTGTGTTAGGTAGCACAGAAAAAAAAACTTATGTAGTAGGTAACACACCAAAAAAAAACCCTATATGTTAGGTAGCACAAAAAAACCTATAGTAGCACAAAAAAAAACTTATGTAGTAGGTAACACACCAAAAAAAATCCCTATGTGTTCGGTAGCACAAAAAAAAACCCTATGTAGTAGGTAACACATATCTATGTAGTAGGTACTACAATTTTGTGTACCTTATTGTAAAGTGTTACCCACCTTGATTCACAAATCCCAGTGCAAGTTTGGCCCGATAGGCTACATGACGTCACCCTTCATGTGCTATTAATACACCAGAGGCTATTTTCTGATCACAATTTTCGTGTTATCTGTAGACTGTATCAACAAATACAGTATGTGGATGAGGTGGAGGCAAAACAAAGCAGGAGAACGCGGGATGTAGCGCGTCTCGGTGTGTGTGTGTGTAGCCTATGTGATGGGTGAGAGGCAGTGAATGAGGGGAAAAGAGAGTAGGAGAGTTTAGAAAGAGAGAGGGGAGAAAGGAGAGAGAGAGAGAGAGCGAGAGAGAGAGAAGGCGTGTCCACTCATTCACTCACTCGCTAACTCACTCACCACGCTCCGGGGATTAGCTATTTAAAGTTCCTTGCCATGACTTCCAACGAGGACGCAGCAGCAGCAGGACGCACACAGACAGACGCAAGGCAGCGCTCCTAATAGGCGACAATAAACAAAACTCAGATGAGGAGAAGACATTAGTCGTGTTTCAGAAGAAAAGGAAATAATCACGCACAAGTCTATCTACTTGTCCATTTTCACCAGGTAGGTCACGCAATTTAACCTGCTCCAACCTATAATTTAAAGGCATTTTGATAAAGTTTTTTTTTAATACAATTTGATTGGACATCAGGGTTGAGGCTAAATAAAGGGTCGGATACTGGAAGGATATAGGAGGGTAATTGACATATAAACGTTTCTTGTCGAAACAGTTCAAGTTGCTGTTTTTGGTTTTTGGGTTAGGGGGTGTGTCAAGGGGGGATGGAGGGTTCCTGATAATAAATAAGCCTGTCTGGTCTAGTGGGCTTTCTGAGGTGCAGCAGTTGGTCAAAACAACTATTTTGCACGCCAGACTGGGTGACCTATATCATTCTCTTTAACTGTCGCGGTTGTACATGGGCAGCGCCGATTGGGCAGAAATAAAACGGAAATTTACGAGGGAGCAAAACCTCCAAATCATGTAACAATGCAACAGTTATTTTGATTTCACAGTTATGCTCCACGCTCGAGTAAGCATATAACGAACCCTTCCACTTCTTGTCACTTCAAATATGTCAACAAGCACAGTCTTTTTTAGACACAGGGAGACGGGTATGAGGCAGTGATGCGTGGCGCTCTGTTTGAAGGCGCAGATTAAACTGTCTGTCTGGCGCGGGGTCTCGTTCAACCTTCCATTTGGGCGCGCGCACGAGCATCTGAAAGTTGTAAGCTAAAAGTGTAATCAATAACAACTACCGGTGGAATTGGTCTGAATTTATATATAGGCTAGTATATGTTGTTAAACTATGATAATACATTTACGTGTAAGCTGCATTTTAATTATGTAGGCCTAGCCTACTGGGTAAAGCTATTGTTGAAAATTAATTTACCATTTTTTTTGGGTTGTCAAATATAGGCTATAACACATAATTTACTATAAACATGTTTGTTGTGTAATGCCTACATGGTCTGCCTCCGGAATATAGAAAGTAAACGCATAAAGTAGTATAAAATGCAAGCACTTGTAGTCTAAGAGTGTATTGAAGCGCAGCAATGAATTTGAATGGAAAAGCGATTATACCCTCCTGTTACAGGTGAAACACACACACACACACACAATGCTGCAGTGATCGACTGGGAAAAGGGGTTGCTCGGAGGAAATGTGGATCTGTGTGGGGATTGTTATCATGTTACTGTAAGCGTATGTGCTCTGCTACTTGCTTTTTACATTTTGTTTACACAGCAGATAAGGCCCGGGTTGAGTAGGGGGCGATTTGCAGAGAGAATAGTCTGACTGATGTTGAGAAATATGGAAGAAGGTGTAGGGATCATGCTCGGCAAACATGGTTAAGTAGCTCAACTCCACCACAAAATTGAACACCCCCACACACACTCAAACATTATGAAAACCTCAAGCTGCAAGAAGCACAACTAAAAACCACTAGCTCATGTTTCACTGGAAAGATTGCACAATGTCCAGCTCCATCAGCGAGCAAATTGAACAAGAAAAACCGCATAATTCAGGTGCTGTGGTCGTGTACCTGCCTGTGAGCTGGAGCTTCCAGGAAAAACATTTCAGGCATAAGGACAAAAACATCCCCATCATCCCATCTAATTCTTCTTCGTTCTCCACTTTACCCTCCCTCCCTTACCACTGCTGTGTTGCTTCTGTGTGTGTGTGTGTGTGTGTGTGTGTGTGTGGTTGTTTTTCTCCTCCGGGCACCCGACTGCTGTGTGCTGCCAGACCCCCACAGCCAATCATGATCTGGGCCCAAAATTCCTCACCACTGACCAGGGCCTTAATAGTGTGTGTGTGTGTGTGTGTAGACCGGCCTTGTTTTTATGAGAGAAAAATAGTGTACGCTTGGTGAGTTATTAATACACAAAGAATTTCTAATCTCTGTGCAAGTATATTGAAAGTAGGTGTGTGTGTGTGTGTGTGTGCGTGCGTGTGTGCGTGCGTGTGTGTGTGTGTGTGTGGGGGAGGGGTGGTCGGTCCATGCTGTCCCAGTTCTCTCTCTGTGTTCACAATGACTGCTATAATGTGAGTTCTCATTTCACATGCAGACCCTCTAAATTGACCTAACCATAATGGATTCACTGTGTGTGTAAATGGGGATAGGAATTCACAGCCACACCTGGTTGGAAATGAGAAGGTAGCGGCATTGGACGGCTAAGAAAATGGAGGGAGAAAAAAATAAAGAGCTTAAAAAGGTGGAAAAAACTTTGGAATCAGAGCACAGAAAGTTTTTTTTTCATGGGTACAAGTCTCCACCCTGGCTTGTACTGTATGTACTGTGCAGCAGCAACTCTGGGACTCTGTGCCTATGTGTGAGCTGTCACGTCCCCATGAAAGCGCCTCCCTGAGTCAGGCAACACGAGGGACCAGCGGTAAACAGTGTAAAAAAAAATAGGGGCTGTTAGCCAAACAGTGGCATGCTGCAGTCACAGTCTACTGTTTGTCCTTAGATATCCAAATCTTTCCGTCTGTGATTAATGAACAGTGGGGCTTAGTGCCTTATCACAGCGAGGGATTTTCTAATCAGACAGAAATAGGTGGTTTGCCTATTTGAAGTAGTTTTAATCTGTAGTTTTGGACATCTTTGTAGTTTTTTGTCTTTTTGTTGATGTTTTTTGTGTCACATTGCATCTCCTTGTGGTCGTTGTAGATGTGTCACTTCTCAAAAGTTTTTATCTCAATTGCATCTCTCATGCAAGCCTTACATAAGAGAAAATTTGTTAAAATCGGTTTATAATAGTGTGTTATGCCATATCATTTGGGAAAAGCCTGATTTCACTCTTTAGTTGGGCATTCCTGCAGCTGGTAATGTTTGATTTAAAGTAAGGGATATTCATAAAAGTTAAGAAAAACACTTTATATTAGAAATGGTTGGGATCTATCCATCACCTCCCTCTGCTTCAATCTTACCTGACCTATTTCTTGACCTGATTAGACTAAAATAAATAGCTTCCCCCCCACATTCTAAGTAAATACAGTCCCCTCCATAAGTATCGGAACAGTGAGGCCAATTCCTTTATTTTTGCTGTAGACTGGAAACATTTGGGTTTGACACCAAAATATGAATATGAGACAATAGATCAACATTTAAGCTTTCATTTCCAGGTATTTACTTCTGGATCTGATACACAACTGAGAAGATAGCATTTTTTATAAAGGAACACCACATTTTTAGGTGAGCAAAAGTATTGGAACAGATAGACTTAAAGTAAATTAAAGTGAATAAGACTTAATATTTAGTTGCAAATCCTTCACTTGCAATAACTGCATCAAGCCTGTGACCCATTGACATAACAAAACTTTTGCATTCTTCTTTTGTGATGCTTTTCCAGGCCTTTACCGCAGCCTCGTTCAGTTGCTGTTTGTTTTGGGGGGTTACTCCCTTCGGTCTCCTCTTTAGCAGGTAAAATGCATGCTCTATAGGGTTTAAGTCTGGAGATTGACTTGGCCAGTCTAAAACTTTCAATTTCTTGCCCCTGATGAACTCCTTTGTTGTTTTTGCAGTTTTTTTAGGGTCATTACCTTGCTGCATGATGAAGGATCTTCCTATCAGTTTGGTTGAATCTTTCTTTAAATTGGCAGACAGAATGTTTCTGTAGACTTCTAAGTTAATTTTGCTGCTGCCATCATGTGTTACTGTGTTGTTGTCAAGATGAACCTTTACCAAAGTGATGGAAAGGCTAAAGTTTGGAGAAAGAAAGGATCTGCTCATGACCCCAAGCATACAAGCTGTGAAACACGGTGGTGTCATGGCTTGGGCTTGCATGGCTTCTTCTCGGATGGGCTCATTATTCTTCATTGATGATGTAACACATGATGGCAACAGCTAAATTCTGCCAATTTAAAGAAAGATGCAACCAAATTGATTGGAAGATCCTTCATAATGCAGCAAGATAATGACCCAAAACACACTGCAAAAACAACAAAGGAATTAAACAGGGTCAAGAAATGGAAGGTTTTAGACTGGTCAAGTCAATCTCCAGATTTAAACCCTATAGAGCAAGCATTTTACCTGCTAAAGAGGAGACTGAAGAGAGTAAACAAACAGCAACTGAATAAGGCTGCGGTAAAGGCCTGGAAAAGCATAAAAAGGAGGATTCAAAAGTTTTGTGATGTCAATAGGTCACAGGCTTGATGCAGTTGTTGCAAGCGAAGGCTTTGCAAGTCTTATTCACTTTAATTTATTTTAAGTCTATCTGTTCCAATACTTTTGCTCACCTAAAAATGTGGTGTTCCTTTACAAAAAATGCTATCTTCTCAGTTGTGTAGAACACAACTGGCCATGGTCGGTCCATGCTGTCCCAGTTCTCTCTCTGTGTTCACAATGACTGCTATAATGTGAGTTCTCATTTCACATGCAGACCCTCTAAATTGACCTAACCATAAAAAAGATCTTTAAGCTCCAGAAGCTTTACTTCTGGAGCTTAAAGATCCAGAAGTAAATACCTGGAAATGAAAGCTTAAATGTTGATCTATTGTCTCATATTCATATTTTGGTGTCAAACCCAAATGTTTCCAGTCTACAGCAAAAATAAAGGAATTGGCCTCACTGTTCCGATACTTATGGAGGGGACTGCAGATCTCAGTGGCGGCATGTGGCCCTGGCGTTATCTTTTCATTCAGAGGGGCCACAGAGGAAGGGACATTCCCCGGGACTATTAGGAATTTGACCAACTCAGATCTACAGTACCAGTAACAAAGAAAAAAGATGCTGGGACTATTTTCAAGGAAGAATTAGATCTAAATGACGAATAATCGCTTTAGCTTCATTGGACACATTCTGGTCAAAATGCACACACATCAGATGACCTCTATGTAAACTTTGTTACTGTCTGGAGAAGGTTTAATAATTCCTCGGGCAGCTCAATCTCATTGACGTCCTTTTGCAGGATAAGGCGGTGTGGGCGTGTCGGGGATGATGATGAAAGCGCTGTAAATACTGACTGATTGGCTTGTTGCTGGGACACTGTGCCACGCAGTGACACTGTCGGCTTACATTAGGGCTACCATGTCGCAGAGGTGCAGGATCATAATTCCATTAAACTGTGACCTGGTGAGGGGGCAAGGAGCTGTAAACAGGCCTGGGCATTTAGACCACGCTGCCATGGCGACAGGGCAGCTTAAATGGAAGCTATAGAAGAAGCGTGCATCGTGGCTGTGTTAAGCGTTTACCGCACTTTTTCCGTCAGAGAGAAAGTTTGTCACTGTTGCAGTTAAGTATGGCTTTACCTCAGCTACGTCTGTCTCAAAGGGTAACTGCGAGTTAAAGGTGGAGTCAGCAACTCTAGAGAATGCTTGTAGTCAAAATCAACTGTGTGTGCACTAAATAAACTCCAGTGTTAAAGGTGCTGTAAGCGGAATGGTTCTTTTAGCTAACTTCCTGTCAGTTACTGCAGTTAGCAGTCCCCTCGCTCGTCCCTACGTCACCACATTAATGCACTGCGGTCTTCAAGCAGCAAGTTATCTAGCATCATCTCAGATCCATAAGTGTGATAAAACATGATAAAAACCATCAAAACAGACATTGGGAAGGATTTTTACCTGCTCTGCCATTGTAGGCGCATACACATTCACCCATCTGTTGCTCTGGCGTGCACCGGCAGTGAGACCATGGAGTGTATATACTATATATGAGTGAGACGAGTGTCGTTTTGTAGCGTTCTCTCTTCTGATTGGATAAACATTTCGGGATACTACAATAAGTTTATTTGCAGATTACATGCAAAGCAGCTGAATGAGAGATCGGCTTTATGAAACGCGCACATTATGTAAGTGATCACTGTATGAATAAAGAGCGATTTTACACTTATATTAACATAAATAAACCGCTTACTTCACCTTTAATACACAGCCAAATCGCTGTAGACGGGCATGTTGCTAGCAACTATGGTGGACCCTCTTTGTTTACATTACCTACTCTTTGTTTACATACAGTATCTCACAAAAGTGAGTACACCCCTCACATTTCTTCACAATTTTCTTTATATCTTTCCATGGGACAACACTGAATAAATGCCACTTTGATACAATGTAAAGTAGTCAGTGTACAGCTTGTATAACAGTGTAAATTTACTGTCCCCTCAAAATAACTCGACACACAGCCATTAATGTCTAAACTGCTGGCAACAAAAGTGAGTACACCCCTTAGAAAAAATGTACAAATTGGGCCCAAAGCGTAAATATTTTGTGTGGCCACCATTATTTTCCAGCACTGCCTTAACCCTCTTGGGCATGTAGTTCACTAGAGCTTCACAGGTTGCAACTGGAACCCTCTTCCACCCATTTATGACAGCATCACAGAGCTGGTGGATATTAAAGACCTTGCGCTCATCCACCTTCTGTTTGAGGATGCCCCAAAGATGCTCAATAGGGTTTAGGTCTGGAGACAGGCTTGGCCAGGCCATAACCTTTACCCTCAGCTTTTTTAGCAAGCCACTGGTCGTCTTGGAGGTGTGTTTGGGGTCGTTATCATGTTGCAATACCACCCTGCGGCCCAGTTTACGAAGGTTGAGTGCACGTGGTCAGCGTCGTACACAGAGGTTGGCTTTGGAAAATAGACGTATGAGTGCTGCCAGCATTGCTGAAGGGCTTGAAGGGGTGGGGGGTCAACCTGTCAGTGCTCAGACCATACGCCACACTCTGCATCATACTGGTCTGCATGGCTGTCATACCAGAAGAAAACCTATTCTAAAGATGATGCACAAGAAACCCCACAAAAAGTTTGCTGAAGACAAACAGACTACGGACATGGATTACTGCAACCATGTCCTGTGGTCTGATGAGACCAAAATACATTTATTTGGTTCAGATGGTGTTAAGAGTGTGGAGCGGCAACCAGGTGAGGAGTACAAAGACAAGTGTGTCTTGCCTAGAGTCAAGCATGGTGGTTGGAGTGTCATGGTCTGGGGCTGCATGAGTGCTGCCAGCACTGGGGATCTACAGTTCATTGAATTCTAACATGTACTGTGACATACTGAAGCAGAGCATGATCCCCTCCCTTCATAAACTGGACCGCAGGGCAGTACTGCAACATGATAATGACCCCAAACACCCCTCCGAACGACCACTGGCTTGCTAAAGAAGCTGAGGGTAAAGGTTATGGACTGGCCAAGCATGTCTCCAGTCTTAAACCCTATTGAGCATCTTTGGGGCATCCTCAAACGGGAGATGGAGGAGCGCAAGGACTCTAATATCCACAAGCTCCTTGATGTCGTCATGAATGGGTAGAAGAGGGTTCCAGTTGCAACCTGTGAAGCTCTAGTGAACTACATGCCCAAGAGGGTTAAGGCAGTGCTAGAAAATAATGATGGCAAAACAATATATTGACACTTTGGGCCCAATTTGGAAATTTTTTCTAAGGGGTGTACTCACTTTTGTTGCCAACAGTTTAGACATTAATGGCTGTGTGTCGAGTTATTTTGAGGGGACAGTAAATTTACACTGTTATACAAGCTGTACACTGACTACTTGACATTGTATCAAAGTGTCATTTATTCAGTGTTGTCGCATGGAAAGATATAATGAAATATTTGAAGAAATGTTAGGGGTGTACTCACTTTTGTGAGATACTGTACCTGTTTACAGAGCCTAGGCTGTGTATTGACACCAGATTTTTTTTTATCAGTGCACACACAGAACGGATAGGTTGAAGATTGTATGGAGTTATTCAATGATTTTCAAAAAAAACTTAGTTAGACAGAAGCACTGACTCCAGCTTTAAAAGGGACATTTCTGTAGAATTTGTTGTATCACCTTTCTAATATTAACGTCTCTGTCCACTCTCTTCTCACTGCAGACGGAATGGGAGTGAAGATGCTGCAGTGTTTCCCGTTCTACAGGCGCTGTAAGGAGCGCTGCAAGAGCAGACAGTGCCAGCCACCGGCAGGTAAGAATCAGATACTAAAACTCAATACTAAACATAGGGCAATAAATAGGCATTCCAAGATAAATCTTTTCATTCTATCTATCTCTCTCTCTCTTCTCACTCATTGCAGTTCCCATTGACGATATGAAGCCCCGTTTGTGCTCGACCACGTCCTGGAGTAGTGACAGTGAAGGACCAGGCAGTCTGACTCGAGGTGTATATTTCTCCAACAAGGCCAGAGTGTCCTTTAGGCACCAACTGGACAGCAACATCAACGCAGTAGACGCCACCGACTGAGGACACACCTGGACTCAAGCATCAAAGATTTTTGCTGCCCACTAACACTTGGAGCCGCAAATACAGATGTGTTAAGCCTGAAAGCTGAGCAAGCGAATCTATTGTCCGTCGCCAGTATTTGTGAGCGGCCATGTAACCCTTCGCCTCTCGCCGCCCACTAAGAATTTTCGATGGTTAATCCGACTCAACGAGGGACAGAGGAACACAGACCGAAACAGACTTGGTTTTATATTTCTGTGCATTAAGATGACAGAGGAATGAACTCTGAAAAGGAGTGGATCCACTGTCCAAACAGACATGACGCTGATGAGAGAGAAGACAGCTTAAAGACTAGTTTACACCATTCACAGCCAAAAAGTGCATTACTTTCTCTTTCTTTTTTACTGTTTTTTCTTTTGCTTTTTTAAGGTTCTACTTCGATAACATTTGAAGAAAAAAATTAAGATTTTTCATTTCGATGGGCGTTTTACATAGCAGGATTAGGGAGTTAGCATTCAAAGTACAACGTAGATTGACATTATCTTTCGGAGTCATCAGTATGAGTAACTAAATGATATTTCTTAACCTGATGTTGACATTTCTTAGAACCAAGGACTTAGTTTACTTACTAATCCTGCTCAGAGACGACCCCCCGCCCGCCCCACCTTGTGCATTATGAGTTAAAAACTACAAAACAGACTGTTGCCCTTTAATTAAAAACATGTATCCTAAAACAAACACATTGGATTCTTGTTGACACTAAATGTATAATATTTAAAGACCAGGTGTGAGGATGCTCAGCAGCTTTTTTTTTTTTTTTTCAAGCAAGTACTTCTTTGGAAAGGATGAAGTAAAATGCACCTTTTGAATTTAACCTTTAACCTTAAAAAAAGTGATTTTTTGCAAAGAAAATTGGTATAAGAAGGATTCGGCATTTGCCTGGAATGAACAAGATATGATTGTAAGCCCCGATTCCGAATTACTGTGAAAATATGCTGAACTTTCTCAATGTTTATCCCTTAATGCAAATATAATTATCGATCTTCAAATCTACTGAAGTCAAAGAGAATTAACTTTTCTTTACTAATAAAATATTAAAAATAGAACATTATAAACGCCTTGTGTTTTTGTTTGTTTGTTGTGATTTCGCTGCGTTAAATATGGGGATCACTTACAGTAATGTACGAAAATGATGAAAGCACTGCGACCAAAAGTACCTCTTTTAATCATTGTGTTAACCAAGACACAGACAGTGTATCTTCTTTACAACATTTATTTAAGAAGTGTGTTCAACGGTATAAAAAGAAATACATATATAAACAAAAACAGCCTCCAAACCTGTGACCACTGATCAAAGTCATCACTGCATTGTTTTAGGGTTTGGAGATGACGCCGTCCGGGTAGCGCTTCTTGAACCGAGCCACGACATCAGGGTCCAAGAGATGAATGCCGTCCAGCTGGTTTCCAAGGGTGACCCTAGATGTGGAGGCAAAAAAAATTCAATCAGTTCATGTTTAATTACGCAGAAAACTGTCTTGGCCTTCGCATAAAACAGTGTTGTGGTATGTTACCAGTTAGGCTGGACGTTGTGGGGTCGACCGAAAAGCTCGATTTTCCTAGTACCGGGCGAGAGTCTTTCTATCATGCCGTAGATCTCGTCTGGTTTGTGACTGGTGGAGCGGACCTGGATGTGGGTTAGACAACATATCAGGCTACAGAAACTGCACATTGAGGGATAAATAGAACAAGTATGATAGAAGAAATAATCCTTTACCTCGGCCACAATCACGTCGCAGTCCAAACCTCTGTTGAACCCCTGCGGGGTTCCCTTCACACCCACCTGAAGACAAACAAATCACATGGTGTTTTTAAAATATTTTTACCTGACACACTATACAATATATTCACCAAGAATGAGCCAGGAGCGGCTCAGTATATTGCTTGAAAAAAAAACAACCAAGAATCTCATGAAAGGTAAGATTCCCCAAGCTGGGATTTCAGCTAAAAAGTGTACAACAAGAGACAGCGTAAGTAAAATATAGGCAGTTGAGACAATGCATGAGAACAACTAAACTAACCAGACAGTGTTCCTTCCCGTGGTTCAGCCAATGGCCCGTTCTTCCTGTACGGATGATCCTCTGAAGCTGGTTGGTTTTCACCCAAATGATTTCGTCCACACGATCGTAGCTGAGAGGGGGAAATAAAAAGGGAAAAAATAAATATATATATTTGAAATCAAATCAAATTGTGTAAAAACTAAATGATGACTTGGTTTTTAGTCGGTGTTCAGAAGGCAAAAGACTCACCCCCAAAGACTGAGACACTCTCTGCCCAGCTCCATAGCCCTGTAAGAAGAGAAGTTGAGTGTGTGCAGAACAAGGACCCTGCCTACTCTTAGAAATGTATTAACACGCAGGTTCAATGTGTATTAAAAAACCTGTGGATTAAGTATTGTTAGATACTTGATAAATAGGAGCAGAGTACAGTAATTTCTGGCAGGCTAACATTTAAAAACAAATGATAGAACACAAAAAATAAATACTAGTATACACAGAGCTAATTGTTGTTGCTGAGAAAAATGTAATCAATGTCAAGGCATGTTACTCGGATAAATACCTGGATGCCTTACTACATCCGGTCGGGATTTTTGGTGTGGAAATCAGCATGCTTTTTGGGCAATTGAAATGCAGCCGTAGTTACCTGCCAGTGACCCACAGGAAGAGGAAGCCGTCGTCCTGCAGGAGGGGAATGTGTAGTTTTCTCATCTCGTCGTCGGTCAGCGTTCCGTAGGGAAGCTCCATGTGGATGTCCCACGGAGGGTCGGCCATCACCACAGCAAACTTACCCAGGACGGCCACGTCCAAGAAGCGGATATCGCAGTTGATCCACTGCAGAAAAAATAAATAAAACATTTTATAACCTGCCAAGAAATATCAATATCCGTCTGTCTCTTTCTATCCTAACCTGCCATCACTCTCTCTCTCACCTGTGAGGGGAAAAGTTTGCCCACGTTGCTGTCTGGTTCCGTGAGGTCCGTGGCCCCGGCCTTGGGCCCCATCAGGCCTGTCTCTAGCTCCGGAGGGCTGTCGATCTCATAGTGGACATATTTGCAGGTGTCCATGTGGAAGCACGTGTTGAGGAAGGAGCAGTCGCCGAGGCTCTCGTCCGTGTGCTTGTTGATGATGCGACTGAGTGAGAAAAATGTGTATATCGCAACGTAAATAGGCTGCATAGACATGTCCACTAAATCTACACAAGTAGACAAATACTGATAAACTTACCCTGCACAACTTTCAGTCAGGTTAATTAAATAAGACATTTGTCCTAGAGGAACCCACAACCTCAACCTTTTTGAATTGTGCCACTGTAATGCAAAGTCTAGCCAAATCTTTAAATACAGGATCAGCCCTTGGAAAGACTGAATCCTTTTTTAAACCGTAAAATATTAAAACTATCCAATATTTCACTGGAAAATAGCAATTATTACATAATAAATGCATCATTACATTAAAATAATTACATAACTCATCTCATGAGATGTATATTGAGGCCTACTTGGGAACCACTAGAATAGACCATCATGAGTAGAAAATAAACAAATTAAAAATGTAACAAGATGTTTATTCTTTTCCATTTAAAGATGATGAAAATTATTTTGTAACAACAGCGTCTTACTAAGTTTAACACGTAGAACTTTATTTACATGATTTGCCTCAGGCCAGTCATTGTTTTGCCAGAACATTGACATAATGTGGTGATGTTTAACCTTGATTATAGGGACATCTTGAGGCCAAAGAGAGTAGTTTACTGTCTTTCTGCAGCACTTTGTCTTTATTTGACAGTAGAGAGATGACAGGAAGGGGGATGGAGGTCAGATAGAGAATGACATAATGTCTTTGCCTTTTTACAGTTTATGGAGTTGGCCCCTTAATCCCTAAGCCATCAGGATACACTCAGTGTTTTTATACACTGGACTATAATACAAAGTCATCATCATGCTGTTTAATTCTGAAAAAAATGAAAATCAGACTTGTGCAGTTGAAGATTTCAGTTGTGAGTTGTCTGATAGAACGATTCAAATTCATGTGGGTGGACATTTCAAACACAAAGAAGAGTTTTTAAAGAACAGTGAGGGACACTGACCGGAAGTGTAGCTTGGTGCATGGCTTGGGCGTGTCCCTGGAGCGCACGCAGTCTTCTTTGGTCCCGTGGTCGCAGAACTCTTGGACCTGAGCTCGGCCGCGAGAACGGAACTTTTCCACGATGGACTGCTCCTTAGCTGTGCTGGCGTTGAGCAGCTCCAGGATCTCTCTGCTCACCTGGGCGTGAATTACATGTACAGTGCATCGTGCCAAATCAGTAACCACAATCACTGAAAGATCTTGCTCCATTTTCTTATAGATAGTAAAAGGTGGAGTCAGTGATT
Source organism: Ammodytes marinus (assembly GCF_949987685.1). Taxonomy (NCBI): domain Eukaryota; kingdom Metazoa; phylum Chordata; class Actinopteri; order Uranoscopiformes; family Ammodytidae; genus Ammodytes; species Ammodytes marinus. The sequence continues at coordinate 13,813,450 of NC_137227.1, forward strand.
CTGGAGAACACTTGTTGTCAAAATCAGTGAATACCTCCTCACCATCCGCCACCTGTTCGTACTGTATGCGCTGAAAAATATCTGACGTTGCTACAAAGCCTAAGCTCTGTAAACAGGCATGTACACAAAGGTTATGTAAACAAAGAGGCCCCAACATAGCAAGCAACACGCCCGTTTATAAAGCCTAGGCTATGTACAGTATTTACGATGGATTGCGAGGAGATAATCACTGATTCTGACAAAAGTGATTCTGACAACAAGCATTCTCCAGAAGTCTTGCTGACTCCACCTTTAACTGGATACGATTATTCTGCCCGCTGTTAGAAGAGACAATATGACGTTATAATCGGTCTCCTCATCCGTCCTACCTTCTTGCTCTGCTGCTCTTTGGTGGACTGTTGGTTCAGGAGGCTCTCGATCTCCATGTCCATGTGGGACGACTGGCTTTTGCTGCTCCTGCCTTTCTTATCAGCGCCGCTGCCCGACGCGGAGGGCCCCGCCATCTGTGTGGAGGCCGCCGGCGTCAGAGAGGAGAAGGTGGCGGGCGGAGGAGAGGCAATGCTCTGTAGAGATGGAGTCCTTTTGTGGTGGGTTTGATCCTCTGCTTTTCTCTTGACTCCGGCTCGTTGGGCTCCGGCCGCAGTCCCCATCATGGCCCATAGTTTGGTGTGGTCCACCGATACCACCACGGAGGCAGAAGCAGCAGAAGAAGAGGACATGTCAGGCTGCCGGACCTCGATGAGCTCCTGAGCAGAGAATTTAAGCAGCAGACTCTGGATGCATCCATGGCTGACAGGTTTTTCAGACTAAGAGAAAGAATTGAAAAGAAAACATATATTTATTTGGAGGTTGTTAATGATACTTGTCAATGAAAAAAGCCAGTGTTAATACACATCCTAGTCTCTGTAAACAGGCATGTTGCTAGCTAAACATACCCTTTGTTTACAAACCAGTTTACAGAGCCTAAGATGATATGAACACCAGATTTCTTTACTGGGCTCGAGACAAACTCTTACACTGAGATCCTTTGTGATGGCAAGGGAGTCTGTTGGCATGGAAAGACTTATATCAGACAGATATCCCAGAAGCCTCTTCTCCAGCTCGGGGTCAGGTGGTTTTTCCCTCTCTTCCTGAGGCGGGAGCGACGCTGACGGAGCCGGGCTGTCACTCCGGGCTGCGGACGCGTCTGTGCTGCTGCTTCCACCATCTGACGAGGACAATACAACAATTAAGGCGAAGGATTAAACAGGAAATTTGCAAACACTGTTTTACAAAAGAAAACGGTTTTCCAGATTATTTAAATGTTAGATGAATTAAAACGTTTTCCATAGCTTGACCTCCATCATTCTTGATTGATAAAATCCCAGGACAGAACGTTAGACACTTTGCATCACTTTCACGAATGACTGGCAAAAAAATCTAAATTATTTTCTCTCCCATTTTACCAGAAATTACACTACATTTTATTTGGAATCATATCAGATGATAAGAACACTGAATTCTGTTAAATACTTATTTATTTTAGGTACATTCTTAATGCCACTCAACATAAAATAAAGACCATTTTTACAATAAACTAGATTAAATTAAAAGAACGTTAATTTATTTAGGTTAGGGAAATTTTGCATAAAACATGACTTGATCCAATGAAAAAGTAATAAGATCTAATTCAAATCTTTAAAAATATGTATTTTAATTTGGTATATCATTGTTTTATTTTAGGTCATTTAAAATACACAACTAAAATCCCACAAAAAAACAATAATAATGTGTGAGACTAAAGGTCTCAATGTGACCATTAAGCATCCTTCCATGCTGATCTGCGTGATGTTATTGCAAAACAATAGACACAATCCTACTTCCCATCGTTTAGCATTTCTAAGACATTTCAAAGAGTGATGGAGGACATTCTAATACCAATTCAGGTCTCATGTTTACATTGACCTATTTAATGCCTTTTAAGATCTGTAGAAACACTGACTTGATACGTAAAGAAGAGTTTTAGTTGCTGCCCTGAAGGGACCCGCACGTACCTGCCGACAGCTGAGCGGGGTCTTTCCGCCGCCGTTGCAGCCTTTCCCGCAGAGAGTCCAGCTGCTTCTTGTGCGCCTGGATGTTGCTCCACGTGTCCGACATGACGGGCTCGACTCAACAGCAAACACAATAGTTACAGTCAACGGTGTTTAGACAAAAGTTCACAACACTGCCCGCCTTGTTAGGAGAGGAGATTGGATGGTACGCCGCGATAAAAGTGTCGGATAATTGAGAGATTGATGGTTCCGCGTGACTTGTTCTTTGAAAACAAAAGTCCCTGGTGGGATTATCATCTGAAACGAAGACATTACCATACTTTAATCAGCATGCGTTCACATTTGTATTTTATGGACAAATAAAGACGCTTAATAATAGTATAATAAATGTGTGACGCGGGTCTTTGTCGGACTCATTTTGAACACCGACCACTCAGACTTCCGGCGTCGCTGAAATAAAAAGCTTGTTCCCTGTGTTGCTCAAATAAATTGCATTCGTGCTATTTAAAACAGAAGAGAAATGACAATGTTATGTCCTAGAGTTAACATCGAACCCTTAGATATTAAACTCGTGTCGTAATTTGGTGAATTTTACTTATATTCCTTCGCTATCGGAGTGTTATCGCTTCCCTACGCTCAGCGCAAAGATGGCGGAGGACAAAAAACAGCTGCAAATTATGAAGGTACTGTACATATTCTCAATTATGATTCACGAATATTTATATCCACCAATTGTCGAAGTCATTGTTGTTTAAGTTGACTTCTTGTGAGGTCCGTGTCTTTGTAAGATCTTGCTTGCTCGACAGTTCGCCTGAAAAAGAGTCGTTACTATAACAACGGGCTGTGACTGTCACGCGAACACACCTTATCTAAGCCTTTATGTTTGTTAGTATGATGTACTGCCTATGTGTGTTCCAGTTGCCTTGTTTAATGTGTTAATCGACTGCCTTTCTATCATTTTGCTACATCAAACCTCTATAAAATGGCATTGAATATGCAGGCGTCTACCCTGCTTCTTGCTGAGTCACCAGATTATTTATTAATGCAGACGTGCATGTGCTGATATATTCTGTAAAGCCAATATACTTTGTTACACCTTAAATATCCTTTATCTGTAGATGATAGATATATAGAACTTCGGACTCAAGAATATATTTGCCAAGGGCTGCTCCTGTAATTTGTTTTGCACATTACCAATAAAGAATCTTTCTAATAGCACGATGCCCCAGTTTTTTTACCATCTCAACGATCATAATCACAAGCAGTCATAGCTTTGAGATTTAAGAAATCCTTTAAGAAATCACAAACTATTTTTTACTTCCACCCCACCCCCCACCCCACTTACAGGAGCTCGTGGATGAACTGTATAACTTCAGAGATTGCTATTTTGAGACTCACAGTGTGGAGGAAGCTGGGAAGAAACAAAGCCAAGTCGCACAGGAGATGGAGAAGACACTGGCAAAGCTGGAGGAGAAAGAAGGTGAGGGTTGAGCATCTTTTGAACAACAACTACACAACGGCCTTTAATTTATCACTTACTTACAACCACTACGTCTGGTCCCTGTGTTTACAGATCACCTTAAACACAAAGCGGAGTTCCTGCTGCAGAAGGGCAGGTGTCTGAACGTAGCCCCAGACTTCAGCACTGTGGCAGAGGAGTGCCTTTCCCGCGCTGTGAAGCTGGAGCCGGGCCTGGTGGAGGGCTGGAACACGTTAGGGGAGCAGTACTGGAAGAAAGGAGATCTGATCGGGGCCAAGAACTGCTTCACTGGAGCCTTGCAACAGGTACAGTGGGGAACAAGAGCAAGTCAAGGAAGTGTTTTCATCTTAATCAAGCACTTATTTAGATTACGCATAAGGCATTGAGGTTTCAGTAATGGAAACTTTTTTTTTTTATTGCCAATTGAGAGATTAAATTCCCCAAAAATATACTAAATGAATGTGTTGGTCTTTTCTGATTGAATCACTACACTGAAAACTCATCTGTCTTTTGCTTTATCTTCCACCTCTATAGAGCAAGAACAAAGTGTCTCTGCGTAACCTGTCTATGGTGCTGAGGCAGGTGCCAGCGGCGAGCAGCGACGCCCATAGCAAACAGGTGATGGAGAGCATGGAACTGGCCCGGCAGGCCACCCAGCTGGATGTCACAGACGGGACGTCCTGGTGTGAGTGCAGCATCTGAGTAGATAGACACTGCTTTTTTTATTTATTTATTTTTTATCTTTTTTTTTTTTGCATTTTTATGCTTTATTGATAGTGTAAAGACAGAGTTGAAACGGGGCAGAGAGGGGAGTGACATGCAAAGAACGACCGCGGGCTGGAATCGAACCCGGGTCCGCTGCTGGCCGAGGCCCATGGGGGGACGCCCTACCAACTGAGATAAGGGCGCCCCGACACTGCTTTTCTATTTGTAATTATGTAGACGTTTGTCTCACAGATGCAGCTAAAGTTGTAACAGTGATTGCCGACATTTAAATGGAATCGACCTTGCGCTTTGACTTGGTCTAAAGCCCCTATCTCACTGGGCTGCGACTGTTTGCGACAAGTTGGAGACTGCATTCGCAAACGAGTCTCTAAACTGTCTCCAAACGTTCGCGGAGGTCTCAATTTCCTCATATGAGTCGCAGAGCCGCGCAGTCTTGTCGCATGAATTTTGAACATGTTCAAAAAAAGTGTGCGACAAATCAGTCTCAAAATAGTCTCAGTCGTCGCAGGTGTGTCGCACGCGTCGCAAACCCTTCTCAATTTAGTCTCCGCGAGTCCGAAAGTGCGAGAAGTGTGAGACGACTTTGCGAGGGTTTGGCGACATATGGAACTAAATTGCGACTGATTTGAGACAAAAAGGAGACTGACATTCCGTTCGTGCGACACTCGCCAGACGTTCGTGAGACATAAATGCGACCTTCCGGCAAAGACATTCGCTAACGTGTCGTGAGGAACCAACTCAGTGAGACTGCAAGTGAAAATTGTCGCAAATTGGCACATTTTGTCGCAATTTTGTGTCTCCAACTGGTCGCAAACAGTCGCAGCCCAGTGAGATAGGGGCTTAACTCCAATTGGGAATAAAAAACAACTAATGATCTTTACAAATATTACAAGTACAATAATAAATGTCTGTGTTGTTAAGCCCAGTTCAGACCAAAGATTCGCCTCGCAACGACTTGCAAGGAGACGGTTTTAGAACGTGGCAGGGGAAAAGTCGCAGCAGTGTGATTGTAGAGCGGCTGATGCCGTTGCAAGGAGTCCCAGAAGATCCAACATGTCAAATCGCAAGGTCCAGTTTTAGAACGTCTCAGCCCGTTTCGTCGCAAGGAGTTGCAAGTCTTTGCGAGGCGAATCCATATCCACAATAATGAGCTTGGCAATACGGCATAACAATGTGTGAATATGTTTTAAATAGTCATATAGTCACTGAAAGCTTCTTTTTAGAGAAACAAAACATTCCAAATCTGAAAAAGAACCAATGTTGACGTTACAATGTGTAACGTCAACCAATGTGTCCAGTTCAGCCAATTGTCAAAAATATTTGGTGAGCTCTCAGCTCAGAAGCTGCTCCAACGGCTTAAGAAAAATTTCAATTGCAGACTCATAAGAGTGCTTGCCTGTTTAGGATTACACACTGAAATAGCAGCCAAACATTCTGTGCTCTCTCTCGTCATTAATATACCTCCACATTTTAAATATTATATCTTATGTTGTTTTTCCAGATATTCTGGGAAACGCCTACGTGTCCCTGTTTTTCACCTGCGGGCAGAATCCACAGTTGTCCCAACAAGCTCTAAGTGCCTATTCACAGTCTGTGAGTATTTATGTTTTATGTGTTTGTTAAACCCTATTCTGTACTAATTTTTCAATCCTACTAATAATTTCACTCCTCTCCTCCTCCCCCATTTCTAGGAGAAAGTGGACAGAGCTGCTTCCTGTTACCCGGAGCTGCATTTCAACCGCTCCACTCTGTTCCAGTACGAGGAGATGTTTGGGTGTGCGCTGGGCGGCTACAGTCGGGCCGCGGCACTCGACCCGGGCTGGGAGGAGCCTCCGGAGAGGGAGAAGCAGCTGCTGGAGTATCTGAGGAAAGTCATAGAACTCATACAAAACAAGGTGCGTGAGTTTTAGCAGTTTTAGATTTGAAGTATTTCAAATTAGCCATAACTCATGCCCCACTTCAAACACATTTTGGGATTCTTTTCATAAACCAATATTTAGTTTTTTACTATTTCTTTGAAAAAAAATTGCTGCAGACAGCTGTAGAAACCCATACATATTTAGATTAAGCTCATAGAAGAATCAACCAGAAAATATTCACATTTAAGAAGCTGGAATCAGTCAATCAAAATAACTTTAAATTAACTTTCTCTTGACTGACTATTCAATAGAATCTTAATCTCTTGCCATCAAAACCTTGTAGGGCATTTTATCATAAGAAAAAACAATGTACATGCCTGAACATGTTTTGATTAGAAGGAAATAAGTCATAAGAAGTCAGTGTATAGTTATTTTGACTTCCTTGTTTTTTTATGTCTATGTTTGAAATCTATGAGCCCTTAACTGACAAAGTAATAAATATTGTGTTATTTAGAATCTACAGTAGATGGGGTAAAAAAATATTTAATTTTCCACCACAAGGTAGCAGCACAGCACAGGCATATCTCTTTGTTTAGCCTTTAACCTTGTGTCTGTCCATCTCTTCAGGGGAAGGTGAAGGCACGTCGGTTACGGACGATGCTCTCCAACCTCAGCACATCGGCGTTGGGTCCCTGCTCCTCCCCTCAGTTCCGCTCCCCGACAGGCCGCGTGGGAAGCCTGGAGCCCCGGACTCTCTCCTCCCTCACACACGGTCACAACGCTGGGCTGGCCGCTCTGGGCAAAGTGGTGTTCAGCCTGGCCTCTGAGGGCCGCATGGCTTTGTGAGTGAAGTTTATCATAATAGTGTGGGGGGAAAAAATCTTTCTTTTGGAGTGGTGTTGTAAAATTTAAAATGTGCACACTTTTCCCCTGCAGTACGTTTGGCATGGTGGACAGCGAGGAGACGTGTATAGTGGTGATGGTGTACAACACCGCGGACAGCTGGGGCGTCCTGATTGGAGACACTGTAGTCATTCCTGAACCTCAAGTCAAGAGAAACAGTATTACACATAAAGATGAGGTCAGTGGTTCATGTTTGTTGTTCAATCATGACGGTACATATTTATATTGTAAATATTGGTCTGACTTTGACGTTTCCTCTGTCCCACAGTCGTTTGACTTCAGGAGTATACGAGTGGACTCTCCTCTGCTGCTCATTGTCAACGGCAAGAAACAAAATGCCCAAAGTCAGATCGCTGCCTCCGTCAGCTACAAGCCTCAGAGCGAATGAGCTGCACAAGAAGCTAAAGGACCAATTTCTTTAATGGAAAGTTTGGATAATTACCGAAGTGTGAAGTTTTCCAAAGTTTGTGTATTTTTTTTGTAAATACAAGTCACCCTGTTACTGTCTTTAGAGACCAATTTTGTTAATATTTATAAATATTTCCTCTTGTTTTTTTGTATTCTGTTGTTGTGAGGTGACAACATTGGAGTCCTTGAATGAATGAATGAACCTGTGATATGATGACTGTGATTCCAGAATTGTGACTTAAGTTTACCCTGAAAAAGAAACGATCCTTTTGTCTTAAACACATTGTTTGCATGATGTCTTCTTAAAAGGTGAAGTAAGTGGTTTATTTAGGTTAATATAAGTGTTAAATCGCTCTTTATTCATTTACATAATGTGCGCGTTTCATAAAGCCAATCTCTCAGTCAACTGCTCTGCATGTAATCGGCAAAATAAACTTTTAGGGGATCCCGAAATTATTATCCAATCACAAGAGAGAACGCTACAAACCGACACCTGTCTCACTCATGGTCTCACTGCCGGTGCACGCCAGAGCATACACACAGTATTCAAGCGGGACCTCACTGGATCTCCTCGAGCTGTCAATCAATCAACAACCAAGTGATCAGTTTTTACCCAGATTATTATGAAATTAAACAAATGTTGTTTTCTGCTTTGTGCCACACCACAGATCTGTTCAAACAATGTGCATGACGGACCAGCGTCTGTTATTAATTCAGTAATATATGTTCATTGTATCAGTGAAGGAAAAACGTATGATTTGATTTTATAAGTCAATATAGATTTTAGTCTCAAAACAATCCATTGTCTTCTCTTAGGTTAGGGTAACACGAACACAATTTACCAAAACCACAGGAACTAATTCAAGTTATTCATACTCTTATGGAAATAGGACACAGTGGAGTCTTCCTGAATACAAAAATATCTTTAAATCTGTCTGATTTTGATAAGAAACAGCTGAAACTTATAGTAAATCTCACAATCTGAATATACACTAACATGGAAGAATGTGAGCCAGTGCTCTGTATAAACAAATATGTTTTGTTGTATTTATATTGTCAAAGTATTTATTAACACAAATATATTCTTAAGTAGAGGCCTAAACTATAATTGAAATAATTATTATTGGCCAAAATTGCAATAAATACTATAACAATGCAATTAAGGCAAACAAAGCCAACTAAACTTTTGCAAAAACAATAGAACGCTTTGTAAATATATAAATATAAATCTCATTAAGTTAATGTGCCAGGGTCACTATGAAACCTGTTTGTAGCTCAGTGCTTCTTGATGAAGGGCCGGCCCCTCTCCTTGATGGGGGTTGCGCTGAACTGGAAGAAGGTATTGGGTCCGTCGGCCTCCAGGCAGGAGAAGAACCTGCTGTCTCCATCTTGGCCCATTGAGAGGAACGGAGGGCTTCTCTGAGGAGTCGCATGCTGGGCCGCTCCTAGGTGACACACACGGTGGGGTGACGGATGTCTCATTGTAATACCAAGTTAAATTCCCTTACATCGACAATCAGCTCATTACTCCCATTGTCTTTCTTGATGAACACTTCTTTCTTGATGACCACTTCTTGACCTACAGCTGTGTCTGCCATAGCTATTTAACATTACTCTGTCTGCGCTTCCTTCCTATTCTCATTAATCAGTGTGGGCACAACATGACAATTGATTCTCAGATAGACAGCTACACATTATTTGTCTTTCTGATCTGTAGCTTACGAAAGTGACATTTTACAAGTTCAAACGAGAAGCTGCTATTCTCCAACATTACCTAAGGTTTGGATCTGCCTGTCACCCTCAGTGTTTTAAAACCCATAAATCTCAGTTTAAACCGCTGTTCTTACCAAAGTCCTGATGTCCAGGATGTGGCATTACCTCCCTGTCCCCTACACCCACCACCATGTTGCGGAGCCTCAGGGAGTCGTACAGCCCCTGGAGCTTCTGGTACTGCCTGTTCCTCTCCATCAGCCTCTCAGAAACCTCGCTGTACTTCCTCTTATATTCCTCCATCACCTTCAGGAGACAACACTTTTTTACATTTCTATATAGTCACCGGAATTTAAATGTTACTTTCTAAATCAAGTCCTTACTAAAATCATAAAAAAGTAAAGAAAGGATCCTGGAAAACAATTTAAAAAATGCAATGACTAAAAATCCGGTTTATTCTTTCAACAGAAAACTGTTTAAAAAATATTTTTTGGCCAAAAATGTGATGTCTCGATCATAGATAAAGATTCAGAACATCTTGTATTTGACATTTGATTCACCTACTTCTGTTTATTCATCAACTATGGTCGAAAAAAGAGATTCACAAATTCAAGTAGAGACAGTCCTAGGCTACGTTCAAACCGGACAAACGGCAAGCCTTAGTGCTCCTTTGCATGTTTTAATTGATGTGCAGTGGAAGCCAGCAAATTTGTGAGCAGATGATAACTAGGACAAGGATGAGGAGAAAGTGTGCCACATTTATAATTAAGACTTTTTGCTAAATCTGTACAGAGCTGTGTGCCAGGAGGAGTAGTGGAATCTTGATGGGAATGGCAACGCAGAAACAGATTTGATCCAGAACTTCAGGATGTTAAGGGCTTTTTTAACTACATGCAGAACTGTGTAGTTTGTTTTTATTTTAAGCTTATGTGAGTTTGTAGCTGAATGGTTGAATGCACTAATTGGAAGTCCTTTGGATAAAAGCATCAGCTAAATGAAACGTTATGTAATAATCGCATGCCTTTATGACTGTACAAAATGAGGTTGCATTGCAAAAATGTAAGACTCCTATCAGATTTTGGGATCAATATTAAAGCGGCCTTGGTGGCTAATTTCAAATGAAACGTTATAAAAATGAAATTGTGTTTGATAATTATGATTTACTTTCTTCAGGGAGGAGATTTCCCCCTTCATGCCGATGAGCTCCAGTTCTCTGCTCTGGTTCTGCTGAGTCACCACCTTCTCCATCTGCTTCAGCTGTGACTCGACGCGCGATAGACTGTACTCTTGATACATATGCTCCTGATGGACCTGTTAACAGACAGTGACAATCTGAGTGTTTCATAGTAGTATCTTCGTTTGACATATAAAGGCGGAGTCAGCGATTACGGAGAATGCTTTTGGTTCAAACATTTTTTTTGTCAAAATCAGTGAATATCTCCTCACGTTCCGCTACTTTCCGTACTATGTGTGTGCTTAATAGGAATCTGGTGTCTATACACTACCTAGGCTCTGTAAACAGGCATGTTGCTAACTAGGGTGGGCCCCCTTTGTTTAAATATCCTTTTTTTACATACCGGTTTACAGAGCCTAAGCTGTGTATTAACACCAGATTTGTTTTCATCGCACACACAGCTAAGGGCGCCCCTCTTGAGGAGATTTTGACAAAAAAGTTATTTGACAACAAGCATTCTCCAGAATCACTGACTCCACCTTTAAGATTACAGATACAGAGCTTTACACATTCATATACGGACACAAATATATTTGACCTGATAGCTCCAGAAGGCCAGAGCACGGGCACTGATGTCCAGTACTATGTCTGGTCTTAGACCTGCCAGCACCATGGCTTTGTACTCCTCAGAGGGCGACAGCTCCGTCCTCACTATGTCCAGCTTGCCGGACAGTGCAGAGGAGCAGGCCGGGCAGATGGCAGGGGAGCGGCTGAACTCACCGGACCCGTGCTGGTCGCAGAAAACATGTGAGCAAGCAGTGACCCAGGCGAAGCCGCTCAGTTTGCTGCGACATTTTGGATAGTTACATAGGAGTGTGTCATCACAGAGAGACATGGCACCTGTGGAAAGCAGTGCGATTTTTACAATTAGTAATGGAGATTAGCAAGACAGGCAAGTCATTAGGACAACTGAAGTTTCTATTAAGCAATTCCCATACATTTTGATTTTGAGAGACCTCAACCAAATAAAGGTAGTGCAAGTAAAGAAAAATACATTTGAGAACAAGAGGCATTTTTAAGTTTTATTTTGCATCTCCTAGCAAAGTCAAACATGTCGGTGGGTTAATCACACACTCCAATAAACATTCAATTTGAGAGGGTTTCAATAATTCAAGTTCCAATGTTGTTAACTTGGGGGCCTTACAATCTTTGGGGGGGGGGGGGGGGGGGGGTATTTGCATTACAGGCAATTTAATTATCCCATAATTTTTAATTGGGTAAAGCATTATACACTGGGTTATCTCTGCCTTTCGGTGAAAAAACAAATAAGACATTTCAATGCTAATTTCTGGATGAATTTCAAACTTTTAAGGCTACCCACTTGTTGTTGTCAAAAACCTTTAAGGTTGTATATTCTGTAGGCTATGTAAAAAATTAAAAATAAACTCTTTGTGAGTTACATTTGAGGTTGGAGCCACCTGAAATAGCATTTGCCCCCCCAACTCTATATAAATAATTTGGTATCTTTCCATTCTGTTTTATTTCCTTTGAAATGATTAAAGAGAAAAACACTAGGTAATGAAAGACTAAATATTCGAAATATCATAATTTGTGTCGTAAACTAACTTATTATGGTTCCCCAACTGCCGTTATGCTAGGCTAAATATTAGCATTGGCGGATAGGGGCATACATGTTGTGTCCACTTCCGTTCACGGCTGCTTTCGATAAAATAAAATGCAACTTTGACTTTAAAAAATATATTTTCTGATAAAACTAATACCTTAACCGTATCGGGACAACACAGTTACTTCGTTATTTTTCCGTAAATGTGGGGGAAGACAAGACATGACCTACCAGTTATTTCTTCTTCCTACAGGTAGCAGCAGGTGACGCGGAATGAATACTGTAATCTGATAGGCTGTTTACAACTCGAAATGAAAATAGTAAAATCTCAAAACATTCATTGCAGATATTGATTGGAATCAGGACTTTTTGGCCTACTTACTTCAGTAGTATTGAGATGATTTAACTTAAAAAAAAAAACCTGGACACCGAATTTCTATTTATTTTCTAGGTGATGCTAATGACACTGGATAAAGCCAGACACTTCATTGACACATTAAGGCAGTTAGCCTATTTCCCCCTTAAAGCAAATTATGCCTTATTTAGGCTACTAACATAACTTTGGAGTGGATAAATGTAGCCTATAATGTGAGACACCTACTTAAATATGCCCCCCCTTCTCCTCCTCCTCTCCCTCTTTTATCCATTTCTCCACGTGATACAGGAGTAAATGCGGGGGGTGAAAGAGGGGCATTGTGTTGTGCTGCAGTGGATCCGGGGGTTCATAGTGAGAGAGGGGAGATGCTCACTCAACTGTGTCCAGCACGCCATTGTCAAAGATTCCCATCTATTCTCTGCCTTTTAAATAGAGCTCCAGTGTAAGATGCTTTTTTTCTCCCCTTTTTCTTTTTTTTGGAGGGGTTTGTAGGGGGGAGTAGGCTATTATGTGCCTCGGTGATAACACACGAAATACATGCATGCATGTGGAATGGCCGTGTGGCCCCACTTGCACACATAAGCCACTCACTGCACTGCTGTCTATAATTGGCCCTATGGAAATCAAAGGGGAGAAATATCGCCTGTTCACTCCACACTGTACACAATGCCACTGGGAAGACTCACGTTTGACTCTTGCTGATGGAAACCACCTGCCATACCATACACTAATTATGGCTGTGATTTCATTATTCATTCAACTTGCTGAGAACTATTTTGCTGTAGGCCTACACCTGGGTGTCCCTTAAACATATGTCACCTGATTGATGAGTCACCTGTTGGGCTTATTTTAGACACGTAACATCTTGATTTGAATGGAATTTAATTCTCATTTAGCAAATAATAATAGGTTAATAATAAATACAATAATAACAATTATAAAAATTCTAACTCCGGTTTACATTCGTTTTTGCGCGGGGGGGGGGGGGGGTTACAATATATTTGACACCTAATTGTCATGTTTAATAGAAAAGTTTATAGCTGCTGCGCGAATGTGTATAGAAAAATAAAAGCTGGGGGAGAAAGAGAGAACCAGGGAGGCTGTGTGTTACAAGCCATTGAAATGCAAATATCATTGAAGAACAAGGAGTGGTTCTGTGTCTGTGTGTGTGTGTGTGTGTGTGTGTGTGTGTGTGTGTGTGTGTGTGTGTGTGTGTGTGTGTGTGTGTGTGTGTGTGTGTGTGTGTGTGTGTGTGTGTGTGTTCCCTGTATGTGCATGCAGCGGGGCAGCAGTGTGGGAGAGGAGGGGCGCAAATTGGACAAGTTTTTTGGGGGAGAAGAGACTTTAGAAAACAGCCACACACGCACTCACGGCAGCTTCATATGACACGGTGCAGACCTGCGGATTTTTTTACTTAGCCTACCACCTTTCACACCATTTGTTTTACTTTTCTATGATATTTTTTATTATTATTTTTTCGTTATTCGAGTTCTTGCAGGGTTTGCGCGACTTCTAGAACTTTAGATGCGTGGATGGTTTCAGGAGCGCTTCCTAGTGCGCAAAAACGTGCCCAGTGCCATTCATTCGGCTGATGCCCCCCTTCTCTGTCTGAGTCGCCGTGAATCATGTCACGCCGGAAGCAGAAGCGACCACAGCATCTCGTTAACGCGGATCCAGGAGGGCCGAGGCTGCTATCTCACGGTAAGGAAACAATATTTACGAGCGTGCATGCTTTTTTTCTTTCTACTTGAAATTCTTGAAAGAGTTCGACCATCCTGCAACCTTAACTGTGCTCGCCATCATTGCGTGGGGAATTCACTCTCAAACTCTTCAAATCTTTAAGAGAACTTTAGATGCAAACATTTGGGTTTAGGGCTTACATTGTTTGCAGTACATTTATTGTGTGGTTTCTCGTTGTTTTGGTCTTTCTCTATACGTTTATTTATGCATGGCCAAATGCCAACAAACGCACCTGATGTGATTTAACAGACAAAAAAAAGTTTTTAAGGTCTAAGTTGTAATAATGGGCCCCACTAAATGGAGGCCATGGGCACTTTGGCCGGGGCCAATAAACTTGTCCCTATGAAGTGAATGGAGCAGGATTAACTAACATACATCTGTGGCCATTTTCATGAGCTGTTCGTCTTCCAGGAAACCAACCAACAGGCTGGCTGACTGCTGGAGGTCTTTGATTAGTATAGAACAGTCTCTTATTTGGGAACAATAAGGTGCATGCATGCGTGGGGGAGGAGGTGGCTGCAGTGTTTTTCTTTTTGTTGGTAAAGATTAATCTTCCAACCTTCTATTCTCTTTTGCTCTTGCCTTTCTCTCTTCTGCACCCCTCTTCCCCCATTTTCCACCTTCTCAATACTTCCCTCCCCTTTTTTCTGTCCCCCCCCCCACCCCAGTCCTATTGACTGTATACCCCTACACACTTGGAGGGGGGTCTCAAATGGATGCGAAAAAAAGAATCACAGGCAATAGAGAAATTGCTTTTGCACTTGTTCCGTGTTGCAAAAGGCTATATCTTGAAGTGCATGCACCCAAAACTCCAGGCAGGTAAACTTTCCCCCAAATGGAAGATTAGCCTCTAAGTAACTTATTTTTTGCGTTTCCTGCAGGTTAAGATATGTTTATAAGCCACAGTGAGGGAATTTCACACAAGGTACAGTCTTTCATTCCATCACTATAACTCTCCAGGAGGGAATAGTTAGTTTGTCTCTCCATTGTTGTTACCCTCCCCCTTCTTTTTCTTTCTACTCTTTCTCACTCTGTGCTCAAGATTTTGAAAGAATTTGACCCCCGAGCGGCAGAGGTCAGATGAGTTGACCAATCAGAGTGTCCAGGACAGTGCCCAGAACCCTTAGCGTGGCCCGACCCTTGACCTCCACTGTGACGTAAGGGGGGAAGGGTGAATAGGGAGATGAAAGACGTAACTGCTGTAGGGAGGGGGGGTGGGCTAAGAGGGGTTATGGGTTGTCTTGGTGATGCCCATTGTCCCCTAAAATGTGTTGCCATAGCAGCAAGGTGGTCTGTAAGCTTTTTTTGTGTGTGCGCAAAGTGTTTGAGGAGTTTAGCTCCGGAGAGCACAGATTGAGACAAGACATCACAAAGACTCATGGACTGCGGAGTTTCTTCCACTTGTTTGTTTATTGTTTCCTTCGAGGCCATTTCTTTGCTGCCATTTCTTTTTGAAGTTGTAACATGATCTGTTGGTATGCGCACACATTAGCGAGCTGCTTTTGTAAACAAAAATAACTGGAAGCAAGTAAAATAAACACTCTTTAACTGAAGCAGAAAGTTTTAAGGGATTTGCATACCTGGATATCTATTGGAGATAGGGTAATGCATCATGAGTCAAGTCATTATTGTCAATTCCTGCAACTTGTGCCAGACGTACAGATGAATCGGGAAAAAACTTTCTCCCCAACCCATGGTGCAATTAGTACAAAGGATTAAAAAAAAGATAAGTAATATACAGTGTACAAAAAAAAACCCTCAACAGTGCAAAACGTAAGGCTGAACCAAACTGCATCGGAAACCAAAGAACTGGAAAATATGCACTATAAGGGCTGGGCATAACAATGTGCAGACTAAGTATAAATAGAAAAAGTGAAGTTTAAAAAAAATGTCTTCTCTGTTTCCCTCTCAATCCTCAGATGACCACCTGGGCATGAAGTCACCATCCACGTCTCTTGGCTCAGAAGTGACGTCGTCAGGATCGGCTTCCTCTTCCCCCACCTCTCTGCAGGACTGCCAGCCGCCTCTGGCCCCTCGCCCGTCCCCCGGCGGGCTCCACGCGCCCTCCCTGCCCAGCGAGAGCTCCCCTCCCCCCCACTGGCCCAGCCACATCGCCCCCTTCACCACCTCCCTCCCCAACACACACTCCTCCCTCTCCCCAGACTTCCCTCACCCCTCGCTGTCGTCCCAGACCCACTCGCCTCCCCCCCTGGGCCAAACCTCTGGATCCCACAGCATGTCCCACCAAGGGAACCCTCACTCCACCATGACCTCCCCGCCGATGGGCAGCTCAGCCACCACCACTACCTCTTCTTCCTCCTCCTCCTCTTCATTGTCGCACTATGTGCCACCTCACCGCGACAGCTCCAGTCCCGGCACAGGTCTGCTCCAGGGACAAATCCAGGTATCTCCAACCCTGGCCGTACTACTGGAAGAGCTGAGGGTTTTACAGCAGAGGCAAATCCACCAGATGCAAATAACGGAGGAGATCTGTAGGCACGTTCTAAGGCTCGGGGGTGCCGTCTTTGGCCAAGATCATAACATGCAAGCCAATGGCGTGGAGAGCAACCAGAAGTCTAGTGGAGCAGCGTCTTCGTCACCGACACACCCCACCACTGCCACGCCGGTAACCACAGCTTCATCGCTTCTGACTGGCCTTCCGTTGTCCCTCTTCCCCCAGCCATCCAGCTCCAAATCAGGCGCTTCACATGTAAATTGCGGCAGAGCTCCATCCTCCTCCACCTCTTCCTCGTTGATATCATCCACTATCAGCTCCTCTGTTGCATCGCTACACCCTCTGTCCTTATCCCTGGGCTTGCCGCCTTGCTACCGCCAAGAGAAATCATCCAACGCCTCTTCGTATGGCCATAGCAACGGCATCGGTTACCCAACGCCCCCTCTTCCAACAACCAATCATTCCCAGGACCTCCAGGCCAGCTCCTCCCTGGGCTCCGCCTCCTCAGCACGCCTTCAACACGTGTGCCGTTTTTGCGGGAAAGTGTTGAGCAGCGACTCGTCCCTCCAGATCCACCTGAGGTCCCATACAGGTGAAAGGCCCTACCAGTGTCCGGTCTGCTTGAGCCGATTCACCACCAGAGGGAACCTCAAAGCCCATTTCCTGCGGCACAGGGAGCAGAACCCAGAGCTGTCCCTCTCCCTGCTGCCCCCGGCGCTGACGGAGCCAACCCAGCAGAGCGCTCCCAGCGCCGCCCAGCGAAGGAGGAAGCGGCGGGCCGACGAAGACGAACTGCCATATAACGGAGTGAAAGGAAGCATTCCTGGGATGATGGAGAACATGGCGTTAGGATTCCTGTCTGGTGCATCCTCCACTCGGCCCTCACCTTCCTCCCTACCTCTCCCCCCGTCGGTGGACATGGCGTTGCTGTCCACGGCCCATTCGCTGCTACAACTGAACAGAGCCTCCGCAGCCGCTGTCAGCGGGTCCAGTACTCTAATGCCTTCTTCGTCTTCCTCTTCCGCCATGAGCAGCCAGTACAAAGGTGCGAAGCAGCAGCGGTTTGACGAAAACACACCTCCTAACTCCGCCCTCCATTCCACCTCCCCGTACTCCCAATTGGCCCACCTCCCTAAGATTCTCTTCCCTGGTGGAACTTCCCCTCACCACCTTGCACTTCTGCGGGCCCCGGGCCACCCATCCACCTCCCACCTCACTTCACCTCACCAGCTACCCTTCCCCTTTCCGCCTTTCCCCAAACCATCAACCTCCTCCTCATCCTCTCCTACCACCTCTTCCCAAACCTCAGACACCTCGAAGTTGCAACGCCTGGTACAGAAGCTTGAAAAGCAGCCACACAGAGATGGCTCTTCTGCCTCTTCTTCCTCACAATCCACTGCTGAAGCCAATGGAGACACACATGGCCACGACCTATCCACAGCCTCAAGTGCCTATCGCAGGGAAATGTTGGCTGCTCTCGGCCTGAGCCCTAGCACCAACGCTGCCGGACTAGTTACCGGCCAGGGAGTCTCTGGAGGTTCTGGCACTACAACTACCATGTCTACCTTTTCTCTCCCAACCGCTCAAGTTGCTAATCAGTGTGGGGTATGTCTGCGTGTCCTCAGCTGCCCCAGAGCTCTGCGTTTGCACCAGGCCACACATCTGGGTGAGCGTCCGTTCCCTTGTAAGCTGTGCGGTCGTTCCTTCTCCACCAAAGGCAGCCTCAGGGCACATCTGGCCACTCACCGTGCGAGACCGGCCAACTCCCGTGCCCTCAACTCCTGCCCGCTGTGCCCACGTAAGTTCACCAACGCCTTGGTCCTTCAACACCATATCCGCTTGCACCTTGGTGGGCAAATACCACCCGACGAAGACATGCCTCCAGAAGATGGTGCAGAGCCACAGAATCTTGTATTCGGTGATGTTGAGAATGACTCTGTAGGTCTCGCATCTAAAGCCCCACAACTACTGCCTCTGGCCTTAACGACAAACTCAAAGTCTGCAATTGACCCTCTCAATTTAGGGCTCATTTCTAAGCAATCCACAGCTGCTGATGCCACTTCTTTAAAGACAGAAGAATCAGAGAGATCAACACCCAGTGTTAGCCCACCCCTGACCCGTAATGCCCCCTCAGTGGGAGCCGAAGACCCCCTGCGCTTGGGAGACAACACCCTAGCTTATGTTAGCCCTGTGAACGGTTCCAAGTTCTCTGAGGAGGAGACCAATGCCGACCAGGGAAGTACCAGCCCTTTCATAGCACCCTTAACTAGTTCCCATCCCTCTGTAGTGAATGGAGAGGCAGAGGAGGATGACACCCCTCTTTCCCTCTGCATATCGAAGCCTGCAGTAGAAAATGATATGCTGCATAAGGGGGTTAATAATGATGACGCCAGCTCCAAGGACACACCCAACACAAGTCTCGATTCTAACCCTAAACCTCCAGCTGCAAATCCCTCACCTTCACTCACCCCACCCACAAGCCCAAAAGCTGTCCCCGAAGCAGTGGAGGCCTGTGGTAGCGTACCACAGGAGGCACAAGAGAGGGAAGCCGCCAAAAGCAAGGGTAAGAGTGAGGCCACCACACCCAGAGATCCTGTGCCAGTGTCCGATCCAGAGCCGGAGAAGGACTCTCCAATGGAAGAGGGTTCTGAAGTGCCAGAGAAACCTTCTGAAGACCCAGAGCCATCTGTCCCAGCACCAGCACTGCAACCCCAGCCTCCTCGCCCAGACAAGCCCTACAGCTGTGCCCAGTGTGGAAAGGCATACGCCAGCCGTAGCGGACTTAAGGTAAGGGTTAAAGATATTGTGAACTTCATGTTCTTGAGGCAAAAGTCAATGATTTTGATGATGTAATAGGAAGGGATTTCAGCGGTTATACATTTGTATGTCAAGAGAAGAATGCATCCTTCTGGGCTTGTGAGTAAATTGCTATTTTGTTGTGTCTGCAATCAACAGGGCCATATGAAAACTCACCCAGGAGCATTGACCAGCACCCCACCCAAGGCTGAAACCAATGACAATGGCACTGCAGAGGATAGCAGTTCACATTCGGCCAATAAGAACCAGGAACAGCAGGAAGAAAAGCAGGGATTGGCTAAATCCCCAGAGAAAAATGACAGCACAGACCCTCTACCAACCAGTGTTATCTCTGGTGTGGCGGCAGAGCCTATGGACACTACTGTGTAGAAGAGTTATCGTTAAGTGGCTATAGTCAGTCTTTAAAGGGTCCCGACAAGGGAATGTATTTTTTTCTCTTTTTTTGAATGAATTTGTTTTCTAGTCATTAATTCTAATTCATGTTTACCTTTTTTATTTGGCTGGTAGTTTGTATTGTAGTGACACAACTAGAGATTTGTGAATGTAGATATTTTAGCCATGTATTTTATTTGTTTGTATATCAAAGACCACAGTGAGGCCTTATCTTACACACTTCAGAGAATTGTCACAATGAGAAGTATTTGTTTGCGCTTTTTGACACCTGTTTCAAATAGCAAGTATGAGCTGAGTTGAACGAGAGGGTGGTCTAGAATTTTGCGAGATGAACTCCATACCAAAACAGGCCAAATTAGTAACGGCCTTTTGTTGTAAATATGAGGTGCGGTAACAGTTCATGCCTTGTTATTGTTACTTTCTTTTATCTTTGTTTTAATGCCATGCTGCTGAAAGAATGTTTCTGACGTGCAGAGTTGCACTGAGTTGCACTGTGTCCTCTGCTGCCGAAACATCAACCTAAACAAACACACGTCAGCAATGATGGTAACCATGGTGATGTTCATGATGATAATGATGGCGATGATTGTGTTAGATTCTCTACTTTTGAGAACATTCCTGTACTTAGAGCTGTGAACGTTTGCTAGCAGTAAGTTGCCTTATTCATATTGATGATTGTAAAAGGTATTTCATGTTGTTGTTGACGCTGTCTGCATGTTTCAAATTGACAACAAGGATGAGCCCGGTCTGTTATTACTCCCCAAACTTTATATCCTCCCCGTCTCTCCACTCTCAAAGCACTTGAGAGTTTTTCTGCTGTGCCAGAAATCGTCTACACTCACTGCATTCCTGCTTAGCCCAGTTTAGTATTTGTATGCTTTGCCTTCACCCTTTGTAAACCCTTTTTTTTGTAGCAATGACAAAATGTGTTCCCATGCCTCCCATGTGATGTATAAAAGATAAATAAAACAATGGTGATGTGAGATGGAGACCTGTTTGTTGCTCGTCTGTGGGTTTTTGAGGGCTGGGGGTCTTTTGTGTTTAGTTTTTTTTCAGTTGAATCCGGCATCCCTGTGAATTCGTTTATCTGTTTAAATATTTGCATGACTCTTAATTTGATGTTCGCCCGCATGTGCACTGTTTTTGGTCAGTTTTGGCTTGTTTTATCCAGTTCTCGGTGTGTCTGGATTAGGGGGCGGGGGTTCTTTGTCTGGGTTGCTGTGCTAGCTGTCTCCTAATTCTGCCTTTTTTTCGCCCTCAATGCCTTTTAATATGTTTCAGCTCCCCAATACTCTTCGTGTGTGTATGTGTGAAAAGGATAATCAGAGCCTGTATGAGTGTGATTGAGGGTGCAGCTGTAGAGGCCACCTCCCTCCCTCCCTCCCTCTAACCCTCCCCTGCCTCTGTGTGTCATACGCTCTTTCATACCCAACCCTCTTTCATTTTCTCTTTCATTTCTCTCCCTCACTCTATCTGCTCACCCCTGTACCACCCCCCCCCCCTCCCCCCCCCGCACACACACACAGACACACACCCCATGTAATGAGCTGACACACAGGAAGCTCTAATCCTCACACAATGCCACCCCTCTTCCCCCATAGAGTGACTGGGAGCGGGACAGGGGGCAACAGGGACCAACCTGGCCCAGCTGTCCCCAAAATGGCCGCCTTTAATCCCCCCCCAGTTTTTGTGCTACAGGGGCTCCCGAAACCATGACGACCAGTAACCAAGGAAAAGAATGCTCAGGGCAGGGAGCGGGACAAAGGGATTGAAAGGAGCCATGTGTGAGAAGTTTGTCCACATGCGTTCATGGGCGACAAGGGATGTGTCTCAATCAAAAAGAATGAAAAGAAATGAAAGAAAGAAGAAAAACAACAGTCACGTCAATAGTTTACAGTTTAGGACAGAAAGCAGTGGGGTGTAGGTGAATTACAGATGTCCATAGGTGATATGGTGTTTTTGTAATGGTGGCAAGGCTTTTAATCACGATGTAACACGTTAATCAGTCCTCAATAAGCTTTAATCAAATTTCTGCAGACATCAGTCATCTTCAGTTGGAAGGACTGACTTCTTTTGAGGTGTCAAAGGTCACGTAATGTGCATATTTACCCTATAATTAAAGAGAATCAACAACCGTTTGGAAGACAAAGGAGTTGTTTATCCAACATTGCCCCTTAATTAAGGTGATTTTGTTCATTACAGCTGCCATTCAACTGGAATGTAACCGCATCCTGTCGCCTATCTGAAGAAAAAAGAGGTGTTAAATACTCTTTCAGCACACACTAATAAGTAGAACTTGATATGATATTGAATGAAGCTATACATGGATGATATAAAATTTTGTCATATTACTTCTAATACAGAACATTAATAAAAACACTTTAAAATTTCTGCTAATAATGCTAAATTAGGGACTTAGGGCAAAGTCTTTTCTCTAAAGTTGTTGGTATTCCTTTACACTTTCTGCAAGTGCAGGTTAAACCTTCAGAGATGTATTCCTAGGAAACAGAGTTGATAATGTTAGTCCTTACAACATTCCTCCAAGGGACTTCTTTTAGACCATCTACTTATTAAGAATAACAGTTTTAAACATTTTAATTGGTGTGTCTTTGCGTGGGATGCCTGCTTTAAATTGAACGAAAGGAGCCATATGTGAGAACTTTGTGTGACCCTTATTGTGATGTTTATGTTTAATTGTTTTCAAGCTTAATCGAAGTGAGAGACTGTTATTGGGTAAACTACAAGTTGAAGACTTTGTGGGGAGGAAACATCTCTCTGGCTGATTTTAGATAAGAAAAATAAGGTCAGAAAGAACTCCCCTACAAAGACCAACTTTGATTCTATGTCCTTCAGTATCTTTTAAATCCACAAGGTGGAGCTATGGCTCATTGGTTCATCCATCAAACACATTCTCAATGTTAAGTTTTGCATTATTTTACATTGGCATGATCTTTACATCATCATTGGGATATTGCTTATCCTGTACAGAAAAAATCAGCTGACCCGTCCTTTTCTATTTGTTTTTATTTCATAAATACTAGCCTATTTAGGTTCCTTAAGAAATGTTTTCCTGTTATGAAGATGGTTTTAGATTTTTTTAAATAAATGCAGCCTGGAGGATCCACTTAGATTTAAACAACACATGTTCCGTCATGTCAACTTACATTTATACATATTTTCAAACCCCACTATGAAACACTGTAGGCTACACTGAAAAAAATTTGGAGTGTGATTTACTTAAAAAAACCTCTGTAACAATTTGCACGCAGAAATTCCAAGTAAATTTAACTGAGGGAGCACATTATATATAATATGATATTCTCAAGTTAAATCTACTTACCAATAATGATTAAGTTTAACCAAGAAATTCTTGTAAAGTTTACTAGCAAATTTCTGCTTTCATGAGTAAATTTTACACAATCTCCTTCAGTAAAATTTACTCTTGGACTAGCACTGCATTTACTTACAAATTTCTGTAAAAAATACTACTTTTTTTCCCAAAGCTTTTAATGGGTTGGACCTAGTTCTTGTTTTAGCATTATTTAAGTAACATTTATTTAAGTAACATTTACTTGAAAAAAACCCTGTAACAGTTTTGCACACAGAAATTATCTGTAAGTTTTACTCAGGAAATGAAGTAAAGTTAAGTAACAGTAAGAAACACAAAACATGAAATTACTTTATAAAAAGCACTTTTATTTTCCAACACTATTGCAATAGGTAATTGCTTACAGTATTCCAACACACTGACTGGCATTAGCAGATACATTTAAAAATAAAAAAAACAGTGTTGCCAGTTAGAATACAACTTCTCTCTCTCTCTCTCTCTCTCTCTCTCTCTCTCTCTCTCTCTCTCTCTCTCGTCCCTATCCTTGAGTGAGTGAGTTTGAAGAAAGAACTGCCTAGAAGTATCACTTTAAAGTGCAATAACTGCAAGTACCATAAAGTGCAATAACTGAAAAAAATATATGACTTAGGCAATTATGCTATGAGACTAACAATATGTCAGTTACCATAACAGAATATACAAACATGTAATCTTACAAACTGGGCTCAAATATTTGGAACAGGACATTTCTTTATCTAACTAGCTCCCAAGTATTTCCTCTGAACCACAACTTCAACAATGCAACTGGTTCGGGAACCGGCACAGAAACAATCATCTCATGATAGAAGTTTGTTATGCAAAGCCCGGACTTTGGAAGACATCTTCAGGATGTCAAGCTCAAGAAAGAGCTTCTGAAACACTTCGAATGTGTATTTCAACTTTGGTGGGTAACTCAAGTTCATTGCATAGATAAAACCCATGAGCAGAAGGCAAGCCTTTGCCACACTTTTACAATCATCAAGAACCTCTTTTCCCTCGATGATGATCAAGACATGGGCAGGGCTGTGGCCTTCCTGTGCAGTACTTCCATGGACGACAACAATCTTCAAGACATGATGAGCATGGTCATCTCCGATGGCTTCTTTGCTGACATCCTGTCAAAAACATGTGAATCAGTGCTTGGAAGTCATTATACTAAAGATATTTTCTTTAAAGTTC
Source organism: Ammodytes marinus (assembly GCF_949987685.1). Classification (NCBI taxonomy): domain Eukaryota; kingdom Metazoa; phylum Chordata; class Actinopteri; order Uranoscopiformes; family Ammodytidae; genus Ammodytes; species Ammodytes marinus. The sequence goes on from NC_137227.1 coordinate 13,837,691, forward strand.
CTGAATATGCAAGAGGTGATTTACTGGGTTGGCTTATTTGAGTGGCCATTTACTACTTATACAATAATGCGCTATAATAAGACACTCAGAGCAAGACATTGGTTAAATGCTGGGTATGTATGTACACAAGTACTGATTTTAATTAATTTAATTTTCACATAGATGGACACTTAACTTAAGTTATTATTTATTGAATTTATTTTCAGATCTTTCTCAGTTCAAGTTAACCCTACTTTGTGCCTTTCATCTAGTGGTGTACATTGCGGTCCAGATGTAACAATCGTTTTTTTTTCTCAGAGATGATAAACTGGCATTATTTCAAAAACCCATAAGGTTGTTAAAAACTTTAGATATTTTCAGAATCCTCAAATACTCTTGAAGAAAAAATCATTTTGCTGTACTGTTTTGTTTGGACTTGAAACCCAGGTACAATTAGCAAACAGGTTAAAGACAATTTCACCAGACAATATTTTTTCAGTCTTTTTAGAATAGTCTTGAGGACTATGAAAACCATGTCAGACTACCAACACATATTTTTAAATATCCTTTTGGGTTTTTCAGACAACACAAGTTAATTATATTTCACAGAATATGTTATCTCTGTGACCCAAAGTAATGGGAGAGGCACAAACCTGGGCCAACCCCTAAGATGTGCTTAGCTCCAAGGACATAAACAGGTAAGTATACTGTATTCAGTGTTGAGGGAAAATGTGAGATTGGCTGTGATTCAACAAAAAAAAATAAGAAAATGGGTAAAAATTAAAAAAATACATTGAAATAAATATTTTTAAACATTTCAGATACAGCACTAGTCATGTATCTTAAGCACCAATTTAAGTTATTGAATTTAAAAGGTTTTTCCCCTTGGAGAAGAAACAAATGTAATATGGTCTGAATAATAATTTCACAAATGTTCAAAATGTACCTGATAGTCTTTGATGAGTTCCTCTGCAGACTCTCCAAGGAACTCCATCAAGCAGCGGATGGTGACATCTCTTCTGCCTTCAGCATGTTGCTGTGACACAGACAGAAGTGAATTTATTGCTGAGAACAAACATATTATCTTTGTTCAAATGAGCTGACGTGTTATCAGTTATCCTATGTATTTATTAGCTCAACATATGAGGACAACAATTATATTTTTAAACTTTACCTGGCTGAGTGAATCCAGCATAGGCCTTGTTTTTGTGCCCGGGACCCCGCCCTTTGTCTGAAATATCTCCAAGAGTTTGGTTGAGTAACTGTCCAATTTTGACAAAAAAGTTCGCTCCAGATGAAGAGTTGTGATCCTTCTGAACTCCTCTTTGATCTGAAACAATTACAAATAAAAAAAAACACAACATGATCATGACAACCCACCTTGCTTGAATAATAAAGTAGTCCTCCCAGTTTAATACAATACAACTAAGCAGCAACACAATCTATAGCCTTCAAAATGATGATACATTTTAAGCAATACTTCTGTTAAAAGATACTTAGTTGCTACATTATACAGTCCACCTTCCTAAAATGAATGTAGTGTAATACCACTGTTTTTGCATGGTGAACTTCATAATCTTGCAAAGTGTATCTTACTTATATTCTTCCAGCCTGTACACACAACAATACAAGCATCAGGTAAAGAAACACAAGAACTGGATTTACCTGAGTTTCACAGAACAGCCCAGGCCATCTCTCCATGAGGTCTTGGACTGCAGGGCACTGCTGGACAACTTCCATTCTTCGATAGGAGAAAGACCTCTCCATTTTCTCACCAATGATCTTGTCATAGTTTTTCTTCTTTACTTCCTGCAACAAATCCACTCTCTCATTCTCTAAAGAGTTCTGTGTCTCAACAAGTGGCAGTGGTGGCAAGTAATTAACTTCTGCCTTCTTTGGCTTTTTGATGTCTTTGGATGAACCCTCTTCAGAGATTCTTCTTTTCAGGGAGTTAACATCATCATAATTGCCCATTTTGTATTTGATCCTCTGTTGCCAACTATATAAGCCATTAAAAGACCCCGGGTCTTTGAGGCATGGGTACTTTTCAACCAAAGCTTCTACCACAGCTAAAACCTGGAGACCAGTTGGGTATGCTGTATATGAAAATATGGTGTCTGCTAGCCTCTCGAGTATGCTACTCGTCACTTTTGGATTGTTCAACAGTGTGCCATCCTTTTCATAGGCTTGGTTTCCTACTTCCATCATAAGGTCTACATCATGAGGAAAGGCAGGTATTGGAAACGTTGCCGGCCATGGCTGAGACCATAAAGATTGTCCACTTTCATCCGAGGAGGACAGCAGGATTGTGTCCTGAGAATCAGAAGACTGGCCAGCGCTTGTATCAGAAGACTGTTCTGGAACTAAGGATTTGACATGAGATACTTCCACAGGACTGAGAGTTAGGACATTTGGTTGAGTAAATACAAGCTTTAGTGTAGCCTTGTCTTGCACTTCTTCAATGGAGCTTAGAGTGAAAAACTGGCCTCCAAAATCCAAGTCTTGATACATCACATTAAACGCCCTGGTGATATGAAATGTCTCTTGAATAACATCATTAAGGTCCTGAAGGGAGTTTGGGATGCCTAGAGGTAGAACCAGTTTACGAATGTCATCATCATCCAAGATGATCCGCAGCTTTGCCGGGGTACCCATCTCCACAGGAAGAAGCTGCAGTAATACAGAACAGAGGAATGAATCAACATGAAATAAAGCATACTGTCACCACCACTGTGTTGTGCCAGGAAAAATCCTGCATATGAAATTATTTACATTTAAGAGGCAGTATTTGTATTTTTTAACATCTTTCCAATTAGTATTTATTTTTTGGCACCTCTTTTACTTGCAATATATATTCCTCTTTTAAAATTACATGTGACTTATTTAAATATATTTCCCTTTAAAAACGTTTAAATGAACTGTATTGTCATTAGGCCTACTGTTTTAAATCAGCATGCAAGTTTCAACAAAGAAAATTAAATAAATCAGACTGTATTTATATCACAATCATTTATGAGTGAATACACTTATAACATACTGACTTCTAAGTCAAATGGGCCATCACTGCTTCACTAACAAACTGCATTTAATGTTACTGGAGTGATAGCAACTTAGCTTGGCTAGCTTCAATGTTAAACAATGCCTGGTTTAGTTTAGCAGCTAGCTGCCTTTGCGATTAGCATTAGCTTCGTGGCTAACATCATTAACAATCTTTTAAACATTTTAAACCAATTACAATGATACAGCCTGTGCCACAGCGGTGTTAACACTCAATAACTCATACTAGTCTTAAGAGAAGTAACATTATCTGAACAAAGCAAGCATTGTGTTGTCAGTTTAACCAACAGGCTAATATCAGCAAGTCAAAATGGTGCCTCCATTCAATGCTAACTTTACCGGACCTCAAAACACAACGGGCCCTAGATGAAAGAGGCTCCTCACGTTCGGTATCACACACTGTGGCACTGTTATCCCTGCAGCCCTGTTTACTTAAATGTCCATGCTGTTTACCTGTGCTATGTCTGTGTCCATGGACCTCTAAAAAGGACTCATGCAAGTCCAATAGTGTTTTGGCGCAAGTCCAAAACAGCCTGCGGACGCGGGAAGAGCCGTTAGCCGGTTAGCTGCTAAAATAGTAGAACAATGACTAAGCCGACAGGCAGACCATTAAAAAGTTAGTTAAGCATATAAGTTAACATACCCCAAGGCTCCACGTCCATGAATTGTCTCATCAGATGAGCACCGAAACAATCCCCCAGTCGAAGTGTGTCGTCCAGAAGTCCTGTTAATGCCTAGTTCCTCTGAATTCAAAATGTACTGAACTCATCCACTGAGCATGCGCAAGATTGCAAGCTTACATACTATATTTGTATACTATCTATGCCTATTATCTAAGTAAAGTTTACTTGCTTATGTCAGGCTGTACGGTCAATACAGTTGTTATGTTAATATTACTTGGAAGGATGGATAATATTTACATATAAAAATGAGGATACATAATTACAAATAAAAATCAAGTAACACATTAAATAAAGGGTGACATTTTGAAGTAGAAGCACTGAAATCATATTTCCTTGTAAAATGTAATCAAATAATCAAGTAATAATTACAAGCCCAAAAAATCATTTTTTTCAGTGTAGTTACTCCATTGTAGTGGGTTTACAACTCCTCACATTTAATTCATACCCGACCTCATTAATTTTTGTAGTCTTTTATTTATTATATCATATCATATATCATAATAGTAGGGGAGACCCGGTACAGTTGTAACACGGGACGGTTGTAACACCTTGAATTCCTCCAATCATAAACAAGCTAGAGTGATGACACTCACTGTGCTCGTGCTCCATCAGTTTCCCTCCTTTCTTTCAAAAGGAGAGCCACATCTGATACTTCAAGAAGAAGTTATCAACAAAAGTCTGTTTTTGAGGTAAAAAATCTACTTTTCTTTCAGACGTACTTTTTTGGATTCTGTGTTCTTATATCAAATGTCTATGAATCCAAACAAGTATTATTGGAATCACTGTTTTGTAAAAGTAAAAATGGCTAACAAGTGTCAAACTAATATTCAAGCTAGCTCACATGAGATGAAAACATGGTTGGTGATACTGGGACAGTTGTAACACTCTATTACAATTAACACACACAATTAAATAATTTCATCATATACCTGTTTGAGGTAGTGAGTCTTGGCCTTGATCTCATGTTTGAGGTTGTGTGTTATAATCATTAAATCAATCTCATGTTTGAGGATGTATGAGATCTATACTTATTAAAACATTTCTTACATTGTAATTTGATGGCTTCTTTTTTGTCATGCAGTATGAAAAAAGGTAATGATTACTTAAAAACAAGAAATTAATAGTCACAATAATATGACTGATCAATAATATATTTCATTTTGAGTATATGATTGATTAATTCTGAATATTTTAGACATGTTACAACTGTCCCTGACATGCGTTACAACTGTCCCTGCATACTGGGACAGTTGTAACAGTAGAGAGTCTGTATTATAATTCATTTAGCAACCTTTACACATTTCATAAAACCACTTAAATAGCCTACATTGTTTCAGTGGCTAACAGATTGAAGTTTATAATATAACAAATTGGTTACTCTAGTTTAAATAGTTTTGGATTTATCGCCAAAATTGCAAAAAGTTTTACAACTGTACCTGGTCTCCCCTAGGCTATAGCTTAATATCATCATCATACGAATAAATGTAATAGTATTATTAGTAGTAGTAGGCCTAGTAGTAGTATTATCATAATATTACAACTCATCACATTTAATCATTACAATATAGGCTAGCACAATACAAATTCCCAGAATTCGTTGCTTGATTATTAGCCTATTAGTTAGGCTATGTCACATTTATCGAACGGCTTACGGTAATAGTTCAGGGGCCTCATTTATCAAACTTTGCGTAGGATTTGCGTTAGAAGGTTGCTTTCGTAGGATTTAGGGCAGTGCGTGCGAAAGATATTTTCCGATTTATGAAGCAGTGCGCACTCACGTCCTACGCCTATTTCCCTTTATAAATCACAATCAACTCTAAATGTGGCGCAGCCTTTGCGGGCTTCACGTACCGCCCATATTTACCCATACATAGTCATCGACACGCCCGAATGAATATCATTTACTGAGTGCATGAAGGCGGTAGTGGCAATCGCCGACTGAAAGGGAAATGGAAAAATAAACTCCACACGGTGTGGATCACTGCGGTCACCCCGAAGTAGCCGTTGGAGAAGTGGCGAACAGGGAAAATATAGTTTGGTGGCAGTGTGAGCGTAAAGGCGATAGAGTGCAGCCTGTGGCGATCTCTGTGAACGCTGTGGCCGAAATAAAAATAAGTGATCCGACATAAAAGTGGACGCAAACAAGTGCATATCCTCACTCACACAACAGTGTTTGTGCCACGAGCGGGGGGCACTGAGACCCCCCATGAGATACAGATTCGGAGAATTCATCCAGGGGCAGTGACGGGCGGCGGAGGGTTAATAATAAACTTCACAGTCCCTTTCAAAACACAATTGCGACGTGCTTAAACACAAAGAAAAACACATAAATAAAACGGACTAAAAGCCGTGAAAAAAATCACAGTAGCCTATGTGATGTACAGTAGGCTTATCATTAGTGTATGAAAAGGTGCACTCCTGTCTGCCTGACTGAGGCATCGAGAACAGCGTCAGTGTAAAAGTAATAGGCTGTATTCCACCTCAATATTATCAGAATTAATTCCACAACATGCAGATAGGTTATTCTTTAATAACTGCAGAGTTTATTCGAACGTTGCTATTTTGTTTTTATTTGCACTCATATGTCTCCGTTTGTAGGCTATTTAAGATCCTAATTCGTTTTGTTTTTGTTGGTATCACTCCATGGAAAAATCGGTCGAGGCATATTAATTGTAAGAATGGCTTTATCCGTTTTGCAAAGGAACTCCCGATGTATGACATGCATGCATGGCTTAATACGATTAATTTTACACAGACACATTCGTTCTCGTACTTCATTCATCTGCCGACTGGAGTCGCCAGTTCTCCTTTCTCCACTTTTTGTCCGTACGCATGGGTTATATTGTGCGTGGAACACCGCACTTCTTCCCGTCAAGTATACTTTTGATAAATCGCAAATGTTGCTTAGTGAGCCACGTACGCACTCTATTGTGCGTACGCACCGTTGATAAATGAGGCCCCTGGTCCCCTACGCTACAGATGATGGTTGGTCACACACCTGTTTGATTTTCGCCGTAATTGAATTAAAACCGCTCCATCTCACAGCGAAGCTCACTCAGGAGGAAACACACTAGCCCGCCCCAATCGTGTGACTCATTTCCTCGGTAGTAAATCGTTAGAAACCCCAAGTATAAAAGCGACAAGAACCGTGGAGGAGCGCAGAGGTGCGTGAAGTGCAACGCCAAAAACGAAGAGGCAGTCAGCAGCCATTAGGAAGCAAGTCTGTGATAGTTACGTGAAGACAGAGAAAACCATGAGAGGGCGAGCAAGATAAAAAAAAATCCACATTTATTCGTTGGGTACATACAGAAGGAACTGAGAAGGTGAGTCTCTTTAATCCACTGGGATATTTGTTTTATTATTATTTTTTACAGCTGCTTCCACCACTCAACACGACTTTTGCTAATAATTCATGTAGATGTGTGAACCCCTCAAACACACACACACACACACACACACACACACACACACACACACACACACACACACACACACACACACACACACACACACACACACACACACACACACACACACACACATACACACACACACACACACACACACGATAATCACCTTTACAACACATTTATCAATGATTAACCTGTAATGGATGGGTGCCTTTTTTGTCAGTCAGCACTGTGTGTAAATGCTGCATCCTTGTAGTCAAATCAAGTGAGTGCACTGTAAAACCAGTGATGTGACCATAATAGTTTTTTTTTCTTTTTTTGAGTGTGGTCTGTGAGTTTAAGCCAGTTTATCATTTAAATTGTAAGATGTCCACTATCTATAGCATAGGTCTATAGACAGGGGATGGACATGCAAACTCCCATAAACAAAACTGGGCCCCGTGTTGACAGCAGTATGTGGGTTTCAGTGAACAACACTTTAAAGAGAAGACGCTGAATCGTTTCATTGACGCCACACAATCGAGTAGAGGGGATTGTTTTGATCTAGGATGTAACCTTGAGTAACTCAAGAAAGGATACTTATCAGTGGCTCCTGGACTTTGCTCTCGCGTTCTTTATTTTTTTCTGTTATGGGGCCTCGCCTCTCAGTGTCTTGGGCACGCGGCGTTTGATCACATGCAGGAAGCCTCAATCTACTGTCCTTCCTCCCACATACAGTCACTCTTTCGTGATCCCGCCTGCTACTGATCTGCTGCTGCCTGAAGGTATCTGAACCTCTTCTCCTTATGAGCCTCAAGCTGTCATATTGGATTTGTCTCAAATACTCCTTCTTCATTTCTGCTTAGCTCTACGGTCAAAGGCTGTCCTTTGTGTTTTCTTGAAATCAGGTTTTTATCTTATCGCTTACTTTAATGACCTTTTCTATGCCTCACTCTCTTCCATATCTCCCCCTCTGAGCTACATATCCAGCCTGTTCTTTTTACTATATGGGATCAATTTTCTAAATCAATGCACCTCTTTGTTCTTCCTATCTAAATCTTAGGTTCAGTGTTTTTCTGAGGTTCATTTTTCCCTGCTGCGGTCACAGTCGCTCTACTGTGGTTGTTTGCTCAATCTATCTGGCTGTGCTCAGCAAGAAATGCCTTAACAGACATTTTTGATGACTTGAAGGTGATATGTCACCTGGGTTGTTGAAAAGTGACAGATTTCAGTTTTCAGGAAAAACATAGAAGAAAGGGAAAACGTACAGATATACCTTGAAGTCACCTTGAAAACAAGGGTTAAATACTAAATTAAAATTTTCAACCGAATACCTTCTATGCTTTTACCCTTAAATTACCCCTGAAAATGTGTGTTTTTAAAATTAAAACACATTTAAATTCATCCACATTTTTTGAAAATCCTAATGCAATATTGGCCTTGATGCAGCACTTGTATTATTCAAAACTCCATTCAATTGATTTAATCACCCTTAAAGGTGGTTAATGCAATTTTGGATATAAACGCAGATTGACTTAAACTTATTAAAGCCAGCTGTGTGCAAAAAAAAAGGTGGATGGAAATGCTGCTGTGTCCGTCTCACAGTCAAGGTCTATACAGGCCGAACGTGTTGAACTTTGGTACTCGACACGTGAGCAGCCGCTGAACTCACACCCTCACACTCTACGTGTCCGTGGGTGGATCGGTTGGCAGATTTAGGGGAAATGTGTACGTTTCAGTGGGTCAATTTTTTTTCCTCAGCTGACATTTGGTAACTAATGAAGAGCCGGTGTTTTCAGGCATGTGGCATGTTTGCTTGTCTCCCTCTCTCTCTCTCTCTGTCAATACACTCAACCTTAAAAGGCCATTTGCTTTGTGGCCTAATGGCTCCCCAATCCAGAAAAGGGCTCCCAAATCCAACACTGTGTAGACTAGTGTGCTATTACGTGATTTATTTTTTTGGTTCCCGCAGTAGCTCCTGTGGCATGTAAAATGTGTTTTTGTTTGACTAGATTCGGACAGGATTGAAACAACACAATTATTTGCTATGACAAAGCAGTCTCCATGGTAACAGCATCCCTGACATGACCTCGTGTGTTGCTTCCACAGATGGCAGGAGTTGATCAAAGATAACCCGGAGGATACCATTCTAGTCTTCAGTCTCTCGTCGGGGTGAAGGAATCCCCAAAACACATTTGTGACTGAAAACGTGTTAAAAAAAATAAAAAAATCTAATTTTCTTAATTTACCAATAAACTAACAAACCCCCAAAAACACGAACAATGGCATCGTACAGCCCCACTCCAACGCAAGAGGAGACCAATGGCGGGCCCCAGTCTGTCAAGTCCAAACCCGCCAATGAGTCCATGAAGCTGAAACAGGAGATCTCCCTGCTGAACGGGGTGTGCCTGATAGTGGGTAACATGATCGGTTCGGGGATCTTCGTGTCTCCCAAGGGCGTGCTGATCCACAGCGCCTCCTATGGCCTCTCCCTGGTGGTGTGGACCGTGGGGGGGATCTTCTCCGTCTTCGGGGCCCTGTGCTACGCCGAGCTGGGCACCACCATCACCAAGTCGGGCGCCTCCTACGCCTATATCCTGGAGGCCTTCGGGCCCTTCATGGCCTTCATCCGCCTGTGGACGTCACTGCTCATCATCGAGCCCACCAGCCAGGCCATCATAGCTATCACCTTCTCCAACTACATGGTGCAGCCCGTCTTCCCCACCTGCATAGCGCCGTACCTGGCCAACAGAATGTTGGCTGCTACCTGTATATGTAAGTACACACATTTGGAGTGTGAGTGTGAGTGTGTGACATTGAGAGAATGGGAGTCGAACAGAGATGAGTCAGTGTACAGGTGAGTAAGTGCTGTAAAGAGACAATAGTGATGTCCGTCCGTCCCAGCCAAAGCTAACTTCCTATCCAAGCATGTGAGCTTTATAGACTAGAGAAGTGAAAAATGATGACACCACTGCTGCAGTCAGCAGGTCAGAAGCAGAAAATCCACTGACGAAAGAGGAACTGAGCGGCAAAAAAGTCGGGCGTCATTTACAGACATTTTTACTCAATCCCAGTCAGGGCACTGATTTAGAAATCCCTGCGTGGTGTCTTTTCCTGGAATAACACTTTCTTTTTTTTTGTGGGAACATCAGCAGGAAACTATTCATAAATGTAGAGGTTACCTTTGTGTAAGGACACTAGTAACTACAACACAACAAAGGGTAAAGGGGCGCTGTAAAAGAGCAAAGCTTGACAAATTGAATTAATCAAACTCACAAGAGATCCACTAAAGTCTTCACCGGGGTAACGGCTTCAGGGGCGAAGAAATACCAGCGCTCAGGCAACCGGAAAGCGGCACAACAAGCCAAAGATAGAGAGCCTGTTGAGGTAATATTTAACAGATAAGCCACGGTTTTCCAGATTAATACTGTACATATTGTGCTCGTTTGCAATAAATATTACTCTGTCATCCACCCGCCTACCTGAAAGGAATGCACTAATACACACTTGTGCCATGCACCGATAAGCAGTGCTCGGAGGAGGAGGAGGGCTGGGAGTGCTGATAGCCTCTATCATAGTGAGTTAAAGTCCTGTAGTGAGACTCTGACCTGAGAGGGTAACAGGCTGCTGACAGCTCAGCAAAGGAGAAAAGCTTAAAAACAAAGTTTGTGAAGGGAACCAAGTGCCATTGCTTGCTTAGAAATGATGATTTAAAACCTGGTGTGTCAATCCCTCTTGTGTTAGTTTTGATCAGGATTAGCTTTTTGTCCATACATTTTATTGTTAAAAGTTTGTTTTTGTTTCCTATCTTTTCCATAGCTCTTGGTATGAAAACGTTTGTTAGCTCTTGCAGAAGTTGGTCGAGAATCTAAAATAAATATGTGAAGTTATGTATGAAAGTTTAAATACTCTTGGTAAATCCAAATGATCACGGCAAGTCAAAGTTACAAGACAGTGTTTGAAACTTTAACTAAATAAGTCTAATTTATTTAGTGAAAAATTAGTCAAAATTCAGAGTTCGTCTCTCCTAGTATTGACTTAAGTAAACTAAAATGTCTTATTTTTAATATCAAAGTAAAAATCTTGACTAAATGGGCTTCATTTAATCTTTATTATGACCTGCCCTAGCTTCTCCCCATGTACATGGAAGGAATAATTTACCCTCTGCTGATCCCATCAGATAATATGTGGATGCCTCACGTGAATGACATGCGCAGTCAAATGAAAGTCAAGGAAAGTTTTGCTCTTCAGGATTCTGAGTCATATGATCAAAATGCCCCACAAAACAAAAGTCTTCATGTGTATCATTAAGAAGTAAGAAGAGACCTCTCATATAAAAACCATCAGAAACCATAATCCCTATTATGATCTCCTTAACTGTTTTAAACACCGGTTCACCAGTAAAACAACATGTGAAATAAACACATTTTAAGCCATGGACATCTGGAGTCCTGGATGTCAAAGCTCCCCAACCGCACGTGAGTTCACAGCTAGTGATCTGAACTGAATTAGTTATTGAATATCTCCATTTCACCTCACATCTGGAGCATATTTGACCTTCACTACTTGTCTGCCTGGCTCCCTAAACCCGATCTCACACCTCCCACCCTTCTAAATTTTCACTGTCAACACAGCGAGGCCTCTACTTCTGTGTGGCACGGTCTACTTCTCCGTCGATCATCGCTGGCCGCCTCCGTCCGGGGCATTACGTTGTGTTGTGTTTGACCGGCCCTCCTGTTGAGAACCGACTCGTTATGATCCTCTAGCCGTCAATGCGATGGAAGATGATAATGTTATGATTCGTCCCCTCTCTGCGTTTTGAAGGTGTTTGTCCGTCAATGTGTCTGTGAGGGTGGGGAAGTAACCCTGATGTGGAGTGTAGTCTCGGATTGGGAGCTCTTTGACAAGGTGAACTTGACGCTATTGTAGATTTTAAAATATGTCCACTCAGCTGGTCTGCAGTTCAGTTTGTTTGATCAGTGCTTGTGAGACTTGTAGAGTCAAGAGGAATATTATCACAAGAACAAGAAATGCTCGTATCTCGAGGAAGAGAGAAATGAGAGATAGTAACCAACATGATTACAGGAAGTGAGTAAAACTCACTGTTGCTCCTTCAAGGTGCAGTCAGTGATTCTGGAGAATGCTTGTTGTCAAAATCACTCTTTGACAAAATCAGTGAACATCTCCAGAATGTGTGAACACTGAAAAAAATCCAGTGTTAATACACAGCCTAGGCTCTGTAAACGGCATATAGCTCGCTATGGTTGGCCACCTTTGTTAAGTTAAGTTACTTCATTAGTCAATGGTTACATTGAAATTTGTTTACTTACCTTTTGATTAAATACCAGTTTACAGAGCCTTTTAATGACTTGATCCTTCTTGACTTGACATCCCTCCTGTGCCTTACTATATCCATTTTTATTATTTTTTTTACAAACTGGGAGGGATCCAGGGCAGATAAGACTCCAGGAAGAGATAAGTGTTTCCCAAGACCATCGATGGTGCATAGAGTGAACGAGGGCAGCGAGGCAAAAGTAGCCTTCGAGACGGCTTCTCCTATCACTCTGGCTGTGGGTCATATAGTTACAAATCAGCAAACTCGAGCCAAAAAAATACAAGGTCGTCGGGTCTGTGGGTTTTAAAGAACACAAGTAGTATGTGCTTCACTCAGCTGTTTCCTCGTCTGAAAAACAACAGGCCGGTTTGCTGGAGTCAGCAGCAGCGTTTCCTTCAATCCGTCACAGAAACACGCTGTTTACAGGGCAAATGTCACCCACTGACACGGTTCAAAAATCTGTTACTGTGGTTGTGTGTGTGTGTGTGTTTGTGTGTGTGTGTAATATATCCCCTATTTATGCATGTGCTGTGGTTGCTTCCCCCCTTAGGTTTGCTGACCTTTGTGAACTGTGCCTACGTGAAGTGGGGAACCAGGGTCCAGGACTTCTTCACCTACGCCAAAGTCATCGCTCTCATCGCCGTCATCATCACTGGCCTGGTGAAGATCGGAGAAGGTATCTTCAGACTTTACCTAAGCCAATGCTTGGATGCTAAAATGTCATGACATCTGCTGTGTTTAGCACAATGTAAACGATGAGTTTAAGTTTGGTAAGTACATGATAACTAAATCATTGTGTTGTTTTTTTAACAGGTCGTACACAGAACTTTGATGGCATGTTTGAAGGCTCCTCTCAGGATCCCGGACACATTGCTCTGGCTCTGTACTCGGCTTTGTTCTCCTACTCTGGCTGGGACACCCTCAACTTTGTCACAGAGGAGATCAAGGACCCAGAGAGGTGAGGAGATAAAGCTGATATGCGTGTGGTGTGATAATGACAGTTGCTTCTTGAACTTGTGTTTAACTTGAGTGTTTAGGAATCTTTAACCACCACATCATCCAATTGAAAACTCCTCAGCTTTATTCTTCCAGATTCTAATTATGATTATCTTTTAACTAATTATGTTGAAGGAAAGCTGGGGTAAGGCTAGTCTAGTGCACACCTTCTTTTTACCGTCTTTTTGTCTTAATTTCCCTCCTTATGTAACTATCCCTCTCCTGCAGCTCAGTAGGGAAAGAAAACAAGACTGATTATTTTTCTTCTAAGAAGCCTATCTTTTGAAAATACCCCCCTTGACTTGTATAACTTTTCTTAGCTTCAGATAAACTTTGGAAAATGTGTCGCTGTTTGTCTTTTACTGTGTCCAAAGTGTTTCGTTGACCCAGGTGTGTTCTGTTTGTCCTTTTAAACATTTGTGTCTTTCGCCAGGCAATCTTTGGCATGCCTGGTGAAATAATAAATATTAATAAATAATAGGATGACACTGTCCTGTGAGAACTGAAAGGTCAAACTGAAGCTTTGAGAAGAATGTAGTGTAGTGAAAAGTGCAATATTTGCTTCTGACATAAAGCGGAGTATTGCAAAATCTCAAGTTAAGTACAAGTACCTTGACTATGTACTTGAGTCAATATATACCTAATCACATTCCACGACTGAAGACTTCACATGTGATTTGATCACAAGCCTCTCTCTCCACGAGTTCCCAGGCAGATTAAGTGACAAACACCCCCACCTCATCCCAATCCGCATCCTCCCCTCACCCACTACATTTCGGAGACTCCCTGAACCCTTCATGTTCTTTGACCCTGTGTCTCAACTCTTTTGCTTCCCTCTGCTGTCTGTTTGTGTGAACTACAGGAATCTGCCGCTGGCCATCGCCATCTCCATGCCCATAGTGACAGTGATCTACATCCTGACCAACGTGGCCTACTACACCGTCCTCCCAATGAACGCAATCCTGGACAGTGACGCTGTAGCTGTGGTAAGTGTCTGCAGGCCTTGGATAACTCATTCCTATTGGGCAGTGCAGCTATACACAGTTTCAAGGTGTATTGTGTAAAGGGACTAGGCCTTTTCTGAACAGACTTGGTAGAAATGGAATATAGTGTATGTCTAAGTATAATTTAATCATTGAAAATAAAAAAGTTGTCATTTTTTATAACTTTATAATGAACCTTTTAAATCTGCATAGGAGTGCCATGTTTCTATCGAAGTACAGAACGTACAAACTCAACGGTCTTACACGTTTTAGTATATGGTGGGTGTCTGCAAGAAATGCAACTGTTGGAAGAAGTAGTACTATAGAATAAATAACTAAGTACACCTCCACCTCATCCCTTGATATTGTGGAAAGACTTGAGGCAGTGGAGCATGATGCCATCTTTAGTAACTAGCTTCTTGTCCTTGAAGGCCACCGTAGCTTATGTACATACATTTTCCTAACAGGAGGTGTAAACAGGGAGAGTTGCTCTTGCATAGTAGATTTTTCACCACTATCATGATGCCAAAATACACTTTTAATATACACTGTAATCTCCTCTTTCCAGACGTTTGCAGACCAGGTGTTTGGTGTTATGAACTGGACCATTCCCCTGGCTGTGGCCCTCTCCTGCTTCGGGGGACTGAACGCTTCCATCCTGGCTTCCTCCAGGTCAGTATTAACCCCCTTCTGCATTACTCTCCCCTACTAATGGTCACATTGTCACAATGTCTCCATCAACATCACTCATTATCACTCATTACCGCTCTGTTACATAGCGTTTGTGTCTTTTTTAAAGGCTGTTCTTCGTGGGCTCCAGAGAGGGCCACCTGCCCGACTCGCTGTGCATGATCCATGTCCACCGCTACACCCCCGTCCCCGCACTGCTCTTCAACGTCAGTCATTTTACGAATGGTTTTATTCAGCTGTCGTGGATTCTGTTGCACCTTGAGGATAAATCCTAACTAACTTTGGCTCTTGTGCGTCTCCACAGGGCATCATGGCACTGATATATCTGTGTGTGGAGGACGTCTTCAGGCTCATCAACTACTACAGCTTCAGCTACTGGTTCTTTGTGGGTCTGTCCATTCTGGGGCAACTGTATCTGCGCTGGAAGGAGCCCAACAGAAAGAGACCGCTGAAGGTAACACAGCCACACCATTTACTGCAGTCGCTTGTTGGGGTTACAACAATGCTCAAAAGTACTAAAAAGAGTTCTGCATCGATTTAGCATCAGAATACTATAAAATAGTAGGGCAATTTAACTGAAAAAGATTTTAAAAAATCGGTCCAGCAGAATAAGAGATTCAATCTGTACACCAAATATCATGCTACACATACAGTTGTGTTCAAAATAATTGCCGTGTGTTTAAAAAATTGAGTAAAGATCAAAATCCTAATAATAGCTTTTATTTCCAAACACGCAAATGCATTGGGGACATTGCACATTCAATTCCAACTCCAAATATGAAGAAACTTTTGTCAAATGTTTCTTCATCTTTACAGAAAGTGAAGAAAAAGGAATATTAGACTGTTCAAAAAAATAGCAGTGTCTGCATTTTTCTTTACAACTCAAACATTTACTGTATCAACTGAAAAATGCATGAAGATTTAGCTTTCCTATGAATCACTGAACTAATATTTAGTTGTATAACCTCTGTTTCTGAGAACTGCTTCACATCTGTGTTGCATGGAGCCGACCAACTTATGGCACCTGTGAACAGGTGTTTCAGCCCAGGACGATTGGACTACAGTCTACAATTCCTCTGCATTTCTTGGTTTTGCCTCAAAAACAGCATTTTTGATGTCACCACATAGGTTTTCTATTGGATTAAGGTCCAAGGATTGGGCTGGCCACTCCATAACGTTAATCTTGTCGGTCTGAAACCAAGATCTTGTTCGCTTACTGGTGTGTTTGGGGTCGTTGACTTGTTGGAACACCCATTTCAAGGGCATTTCCTCTTCAGCATAAGGCAACATGACCTCTTCAAGTATTCTAATGTATCCAAACTGATCCATGATCCATGGTATGCGATAAATAGACCTGACACCATAGTATGAGAAACATCCCCATAATATGATGTCTGTGCCACCATGCTTTAATGTCTTCAAAGTGTACTGTGGCTTGAATAGGGGCCGCAGACAGTTTGTCAGACGACCCCCAAACACTGAATTCAAGCCACGGTACACTTTGAAGACAGTGAAGCATGGTGGCCCAAGCATCATGATATGGGGATGTTTCTCATACTATGGTGTCGGGTCTATTTATCGCATACCATGGATCATGGATCAGTTTGGTTACATTAGAATACTTGAAGAGGTCATGTTGCCTTATGCTGAAGAGGAAATGCCCTTGAAATGGGTGTTCCAACAAGTCAACGACCCCAAACACACCAGTAAGCGAACAAGATCTTGTTTCCAGACCAACAAGATTAACGTTATGGAGTGGCCAGGCCAATCCCTGGACCTTAATCCAATAGAAAACCTATGTGGTGACATCAAAAATGCTGTTTTTAAGGCAAAACCAAGAAATGCAGAGGAATTGTGGAATGTAGTCCAATCATCCTGGGCTGAAACACCTGTTCACAGGTGCCATAAGTTGGTCGGCTCCCTGCAACACAGATGTGAAGCAGTTCTCAGAAACAGAGGTTATATAACTTAATATTAGTTCAGTGATTCATAGGAAAGCTGAATCTTCATGCATTTTTCAGTTGATACAGTAAATGTTTGAGTTGTAAAGAAAAATGCAGACACTGCTATTTTTTTGAACATTCTAATATTCATTTTTCTTCACTTTCTGTAAAGATGAAGAAACATTTGACAAAAGTTTCTTTTGTGGAGTTGGAATTGAATGTGCAATGTCCCCAATGCATTTGCGTGTTTGGAAATAAAAGCTATGATAAGGATTTTGATCTTGCCTCACTTTTTTAAACACACTGCAATTATTTTGAACACAACTGTACTGCAGCTGTCCATCAAGAGTACATAGTTTGTATCCAGTGCAGTATTCATACCCTTGGGACAAACTTATTCTTGTATTTTCCGTCATAACATAACACTGCTCCTTGAAATTGACCCTTTTGCTTAAATATCTATGGCATTGCCGATTGTTATCACTTGGATGTTCCATAGAAGCGTTGGAACTGTAGCTGTACAGTGGATTGTGGGTCAAAAATGCAAAAAAAGCATGCTGGTTTGCACACTTAAAATTGCAACTGAATAAGACTTTTTTTGAAATTAATTTTTTTACGGCATACTGCATTTGACATCAGGTATTTCAAACCCCCTAAATGTTTTTTCTACCAGACTAAATAGCGGGGGAAGTTTGGGTTGTTGAATTGTCCTATAGTCTTTTTTCTATTCAACTCATTCTTCTACATTAGTCTACATTACCCACAATGCAACTCAACTTGGCATCTTTGACGGTGTGATCTCACCTCGTTTTTGCCTGTCCCTCTCTCAGCTCAGCCTCTTCTACCCCATCATCTTCTGCTTCCTGTCGCTCTTCCTGGTGGTGGTACCGCTCTACAGTGACACCATCAACTCCCTGATCGGCATCGGCATCGCCCTGTCCGGTGTGCCCGTCTACTTCCTCTGCTGCAAAACTCCAGCCAGCAAGAGGCCTATGTGGCTACAGAGACACATCGGTAAGAGAGCTGCCCGGATTCTCTCAACATTTCCATTCAACTGTCATTGTAAAAAAAACAATAAATTAACAGTGTATCGGTGTAATACTGTTCGAGTTAGTAGTATTATCAAAAAAATATCACTTACTTCTCCTTTAATTTTAAAAGTCTTTAAAACTACTGATACACTTCTTTCTCCATAAATCTACACTTCTAATTAAATGGTTGAGCATGATTTGAAGTTGGTAGATGAATACTTACTACGCATCGTGTATATTTGCATCACCGGTTTGATCCGAGTTGTCATAGTACGTCGAACAAAAGCTTTGCTGTTGGTTTTCTCCATTTCTTCAGGCTCCTTATAGACAAGCAGGTGGCGGTAACCTTTTTCTTGTCTCTGCCTTTTTCAGCTAAATTCGGCTTGCTGATTCAGAAGGTGTGCTACTCTGTTCTTACTGAAATGGACGACAAAGAAGAGTAATGTTTTGTTTTTTTAACACCTGCCGGAGACTGACGACGCACAAACAGCGGCTCAAGCAGGACTCATCCCGGCCAGTCGCTGCCGCCGCCACTATGCCTCAACGGAAGAAAAAAAATTGGGCTTGAGCTGGACATCAGCTCTCTGATGGACTGCCAATCATCACCCAGTGATAATGTTAATGAATGGTGGCGCCTGGGTGCATGTTGGCAAGATCTTACTAACTGACTGAGACTTCAAAGAGCACATATTTAATGCACAAACACCTGTTTCTATTGAACTGTATGTATTAGAGAATTATTTAATTAATGTCAAGTATTTTGTGTGAAATTATATACATTTAATACCGTTTTTGATCTGACAGCAAGGTGGCAAATTATAACAATTAAATTGTTTAAAGTGAAGGGGAAAACATCTTTGATACTAAAAACACTGCTTCTATAGAAGCAGCCATGAAATTAATACCATAAGAAAGAAAATCAAGCAGTAAAAAGAGATTAGAATGTTTCCACATTCACTAATGTGGAGGAAAAAGTTCATAAAAGGTTTTATACTGTAAGGTTTAGTGAAGGGCTATTTTTAAACATAAACTCCGGCTGTGAAATTTGAGCCAGTTGACCTGCAAAAAACATATTTATAATAAAATGACTTATTGACAACATATTGACTAATGTTTTTCATTCTCTGAAGATGTTTCAAAGGAAGTGGATTAACGTGTTGTGTAGCCAAAAACCACAACATTCACATCAAAATGTTTTTTTAAAGCAGATTTTATATTTTAGTTAGAATACATAATGACAACACTCTCCCCGCCCCCTCTCTTCCATTCATAAATATATACATAAATCATGATTCTGTCACATTGTCCGATCTATCCAATAGTGTCCTTCCAAGGCCTCGCCTTCTCAGCAGCTGGCTTGCTTTTAGTCGACACTGCCGGTGGGTTCTGCTGCAGGGGGTTGTGGGTAAAAGTCTGTCTCAGTGGACCTGCAGAGAGAAATGAAGAGGCACACAATTGAAGATACTGAAGTCAAAGTCCTGAAAACTAGAGACAATCATGCAAACAGCACCATTTAGTGTCCAGGATGTGTATTTAAAACTTGTTTAGTGACGGTGTGCTCTCCATCTCGAGAGTGAGGTTTCATGGGATCATTTGCAGGGATGCAAACAGGTGAGGGTCCAAAAAAGTTAGTAGATACCGGCGACTCGTTGGGCGTGCGCGTCACCGCGACGTATGTATCGTAACGTCTAGTGTCTTCACTGTAAAGACTAGTGCAGGGTGTCAAACTCATTTTCACAAAGGGCCACTCTTCGACATGAGAATCAAACTAAGGGAATCAAACTGGCATACCTTCTTTTTAAAAACAACATATCTAGGTATATAACCTGCGTACATAAAGGGCAGGGGCAAAGGCTAGGTTTTTTTCAACATTTTGGTGGAAAAATTATAGGCGGGGGGTATGGGGGTGCTCCCCCAGAAATTTTTGAGCATCAAACACTTAATTTCCTGCATTCTGGTAGACTTTTATCCACCAATCTGTGCCTTTTCTGAATAAATTTATGGTGGAAATGTCTATTTTTTCTGTGAAGGAAAAGGCAACATTCAGGTTCCTGGTGCAAACCTATCACATGTTACTGGTATTTTTTTGTTTTAGTCTCTGACC
This sequence comes from Ammodytes marinus, assembly GCF_949987685.1. NCBI lineage: Eukaryota > Metazoa > Chordata > Actinopteri > Uranoscopiformes > Ammodytidae > Ammodytes > Ammodytes marinus. Next base: position 13,857,881 of record NC_137227.1, read on the forward strand.
CCCCCCCCCCCCCCCACCCCTTTCCAAAAACAAAAAACTCTTTGGATTTGCATGAATCACCCAAGTGACCCATTTGGCCATCAAAAAAGTGAGTCTCACTCAAAAAGTGAGCTGTTTGCATCCCTGCATTGATGGTTAACAAAAGTCTGTTTCACACAGTGCTAATCTCATATGGTGACTTGGTGAGAGCCATTATCTTTCCAAGTGTTATTATTGCAGTAACTGACTGTGGCCACAAGGGAGGGCAACTTCCCCATCAACATCACAAAACTCTATATCAACAGGTTGTTTTGAAATTCAAGACTTTTTTCTTTCTTTCTGAAGTCATGGAGTTATTGTGTACTTTTTAATGTGATGCTAGGAGTGAAAAGCTATTGAGATACAACATCCTTAGTGATTACTTTAGCTAGTATAGTGGTGACACTGACCTTTAGCAGCGAGGTCCAAATGATTCTTGATTCTTTTTTCCCGCTCTTCCAGCTGATTGGCCAGCTGAGCGTTTTTCCAGCCTGGAGACCAAACCAGAGTCACGACATGGACAAAGCAAAATATTTATTGATGGAAACAAACAATGACTGTCACTATAACTACAAAAAAACACCAATGAAATGTCCTTCAATCCTAATCTATTGAGATGTGTGTTAAGACACTGACCCTTCTTCATGCTTTCGATGAAGCCCTCATTTTGGGGCATGTCAGCGGCCGCGTGTTTGATCCTCTCTGGGATGTTCAACTTATCTCTGACCAAGGGGTGTCTGAGCAGCGCCACTTGACCCAGGGAGAAGCAGTTGGAGGTCAGCCAGTAGGTGAACACCGCCTGAGGTTTGTGGAGAAGAGAAGGATTTTAGAAACTGAATGTGCAAAATCCGCAGCAGCAGTGGGTTTAAGATGCATTTGCTAGTACTTGTAATAGTGGTCCACCAATATGGGTTCAGTGAATGACAGACTGACCGTGGGGAAGTTGATAGTCATGGGGAGGATGACAAAGGGCATGATCCTGAACACGGTCTTCATGGTTCGCAGGTTGGGGTTGTCGACACCGGACTCAGCACCCAGCTAAAAAGAGAAAGAAATGCACAATTACAATCCACATTTAAGTTTTTTTATGCTCATAATAATTGTGCTCAATATTTGTTTGGGTAGCAATGAAAATATACAGTTAAATAGGGTTAAAATCAGTTTATAAGGTACTATGACTTTTCTTTTCAGTTTAGTTAGTTAGGTGAAAGCTAGCTGACCTCCAGAATGAAGAACATGGTTCCAGTTACACACAATGGCAGGATGTAAAAAGGATCGGCTGCGCTCAGATCTGTGAACCAGAGCATGCCTCCTGTCTGCAGGCTGGGAACGGGCAGGTAGGCCATCTTCCTCAGTGCAATGAAGAAAGAGATGAAGACCGGGGCCTGGGGGGAACATACAGATACATTGATTAGTAAAACCATGAAAGTTTGATCAATGCTAGGTCAGATTCAAAGAATGTGTGTACAAAAAGTACAAAAGTTTACATGGTTGCAATTAAAAAGGCAATGTCAAACAGATGTTCATATACAAAAGGAAATGGTAGAAATGTTAAAAGTGTTGCACAGAATAACTACAATCACAGCAAAAGGACAATTTATAGAAACATGGCCATGAAAGTTAATCCTGTTTAAGTAAATTTGACACATTCACCCTAACTTTTGGAAAGTTTAGATTGGTGATTAGTTTACAGCCATTAGTTTACAGCCAATGCTGTCATAGCACATTACAATATAACAGGGAAACAAGTATAAAGAGATCAACTGACCTGCACTACAGGAATCAGGAAGCCACGGAGAGGATTCACATCATGCTTCTTCTGGAACAAGTTGAGGTCAGAGTAGGCTTTGGCAACTGTAACAAGAAAAACAACAGCTCATGACAAGTTGATGAGGCTTAAATGATAGAAACACACACACACACACACACACACACACACACAAACACACTTTAGTGACTGAAAAGACAAACGCAATGAAGACAGAAGAGCAAACTCTTACAGTCAAATTTGTTCCCACTCTGTTTGGCCTCGTTCATCTTGTTGGTGAGTTTGGTCATCTCTGGCAGCACGTTGTTGAGCTTGGCTGCCTCCCTCTGGCCCTTCACTATGAAGGGAAACACCGCCATACGAGCCATCACCGTTCCTACATGACGGCCAGGGGTCAACACAAACAGGAAAGACGAAGAAAAGGATAAGAGAGAATCTTACCTAGTAGACACTAGCAATCTTTTTTTGATATGCTTGATAAATTGAAACAACAAAACATAATTCACACAACTAAAATAATAATACGGTTATTGTTGTTTTCACATCTTTATTAAATTTCCTTAGAATTATTTTGAGGCACCTGGAATCAAATGTAAGGCGGCAGTATGTTTAAACCAAACTGTGGGCCCTGCTGCTGTGAACAGTGAAACGGTTACTTTTAAAAGGTAGCTTTCAATCTTCAAACGGTGTTCCTGTGATCCAATTTTTCCCGCGAGAAAAGTTTGTTTATTCAGTTATGAGACTATACCTTCTATGTAATGCTCAATTCTCTGACACACCCAAATTTACATAGTACACCTTTAAGTTAACTTTTGCCATACATGCTCTTACCTATAACAATGGCCCCCCACCAGGGCAAACCCAGATCCACGTGCATGAACTCTAACAAGTTCTGGACGAGCCCCACTGGAGTGTAGCCGGCCAACCCTAGCTCTGCTAAACTGGTTTCTGTTGTGGCAGCCTGCAGGACCTCCACGGCCGTCGGTGCAAAGTCTGCAAACTGCTCCAGTCCCGGCTGTGATAAACCAGGGGTGGACACGAGCTCGAGGGACGATTCCAAGACTTGAGGAGGAGAGATGTCCACTACTGGTGCTGCCACGGTTTCAACTGGGCTCTAAAGAATATCAATAAATATGGAATCAAGTCATCCAAGTTAGAAGGTAAACAAACACCTTATACATTTTATTTCTATTGTAGTCTGAGCCACCTGTTCAGTGATTGGCTGTGCGATGATGGGAGCAGGGCCAGTGGGCAGAGACACTGGGAGGACGTTAGAAGCCGCCATGCTTCCATCATCAGGTGGCATCTGGCAACATCAAAACTAATATCAATATCAATAACACACAAACAGCAACGATTCAGTGAATCACAAAATCTGACGTAATTTTCAAATCATATCAGAACCTGGTGCATCCCCTCTTTCCTATAGGGCCTAGGTCATCCTACCACCCAATAGAAACATCCCAAAGCAAGTGGACTCAAGCCGAAACTGTTGGCAGTATATTCAATGTGTCACACTCACTACAGAGAATAGCTCATCCATTCTACGAGAGATTTCTGATGTCAAACTCACCTGTGAGCTGTTGTGTCTGACTGCCACAGCCTTCACCCAGAGGAACTTGCCTTGCTGTCTGCGGCCCAGCAGAGTCCTGGTGGCATGGCTGTGACATTCCAACACCGTGTGCAGATGGGACTTCTGGAGCAACCGCTGTTTGGGAATCGAAGGGAAAAGCAGTGTCAAGTAGGTCAGGACTTTACACAAGAAAATACTTCATCCTAATGGCGAGACTGTGGAGACTGCTGCTCAGTCAAAAACATTCGCTTAGATGCAGTAAAGAATGGGTTGAGGCAAAATGGGGTTTATGTTGAAGCTAGGTTTTAAATTGAACAAGAAACAATGACGCAATTTAGATAAATGATTGACAGAAAAATAGAACACTATTTTCCAAATGAACTCATGATTTATCAAGCAAAAAGGACACATTATTTGGTCAGTTTCTCAAATGAGTACATTGAATGCAAATTTGAATAATACAGTAGAACATTTTGCTCCAATACCTATAACCGATGCCTTAAAATGTGTTGCAGTATTATAACTCACTGCAGTTGCATCAGGAATCTGTCCTACAGTCGATCTGTGTTTATTATGTTTAAGGTGACTTATAACCTCAGGTATCAGTCACAGTATATGGGCCTGCCTACATTTATGACAGACCTAACTTGAAGTGGTGCAGTAGTTGAAACAATGTTTTTGCTTTTCAGTTTTAAAGATGGGTCTTTTAGGTGTGAAAAATGAATTAAATCATGTAATGCCTTCAAGGGATAAATACATGTCATGTTCGGTTTGTTTTCAAATGTATTTATTATGTTTACCCAGCCCTGGCTTATGCACAGATGAAAGGACACTTCAATAATGTAGAAAACTAATTCCTGATGGTGTTAAACATGCATTTCACTGTCTCGAACTAAACGATCCCGCGTGGTCCTCGTTTAGACACCTGTGGGATTAAATATCTTCGGACTGTTGTGGTTATGAGAGGCTGTGGCTGTCAAAGTCACACAGAAGGCATGTGTGGAGGATGCTATGTGGCTAGCTAGTTAGCAGCTGGAGCAAAGCTATTACTCTGTCCGCGTGTACTTTAGGAGCAAAGGGACACAACGAAGCACCGTAAACAAAACACCTACGTGGCTCCAGACGTCTGGGAGCGAGAGGCTGCCTCGGCTCGGTTTTCCACCCCGTCTCAGGAAACATCTCGCCAGGCAAACCGGAGTCACCCCGCTCCTGATAGCAGCCATGTTGGTAGAAATAACCTGCTACTACGGAAAGCGCGAGGAGACACACTTTTTCCTCCTCATACGTTGGCTACTTCGCCAAATTGGTGTTCGCGTTTGTTTTGGTTTGTTATTATGGCAAACAGTTTAGTGTCATTCTGTTTAAAAATAGATAGATAGATAGATAGATAGATAGATAGATAGATAGATAGATAGATAGATAGATAGATAGATAGATAGATAGATAGATAGATAGATAGATAGATAGATAGATAGATAGATAGATAGATAGATAGATAGATAGATAGATAGATAGATAGATAGATAGATAGATATATAGATAGATAGATACATGCTCTTTCAATAACAACACACTCAAAATCTATTTATTCTTAATGTAATGTTTTATTCCAGCAAATTGTACTTGTGTCACACAGTTTGCGTCTCATTCTCCTCTTGTGCATTTCCAATGACCTCTGCATCTGTTTTGGGATCATTTCCTTCATTATATTTTACCCAAATCTTAATGCAGTTTTGTTGGCTTCATTCTGCAGTTATTTGTATGTGTTTATTTGTCACACTGCTATTTTTAATACCAAGAGAGATTCACTTTATTTCTTCTTCAGTCATCTTCACAACATGTTCCTGTCTGCCTTCCACTATATCTTCCTTAAACCCAGCGTGTTGCATCACAATCCATCTTTGACCTGTCTGACATCATCTGTGTGTTTACTTTCACCCACATTTCACTTGTAGAGATCATATTTTGTCAAGAGCTATTCACTCCTGGATTCCATATCGCTTTGATGATCAATCACAGTTCTTCCATCTTTTCCTACTTTCACATCAACCTCCATCCACTCCTCACCTCCCTGTTCCCTGTCCCTGAGATGTTCACAGCTCTTCCTCTCTTTTCTGACTCTCCGTCACCTTCTGTCTTTACATCCTTGCTTCTATTTGCATTAAATTACCTCTCTTTCCTTATCTGTCTGTGTGTCCGAAGAAACATTACCTTGTCTTCCATTGTCATTGTCCTGGTTGTCAACAAACACTACAGGCTGTGTTTCTTTTGGATCACCCGTGATTATTTTCCCTTCACACACTACATCACAGCAGTGTTCAGTTAATAGCCCCACTCCACTAGCCCCAACACTGACTATGTCTTTAATTGTCTGTTTTTCCCTCGGAACAGCCTCCTCAGTGTCATTACCCGCTTCTTCTGCCTCCTGAACCTCCTCTCTCTCTCTCATCTTTACATCTTCACTCTGCTCATTGATAACACTGGTAGAGGTTGGGACGCCTCCAGGAGTTGACACCTCCTTGCAGTCCTGAGTAAAAATAGCTGAAGCATCCACTGGAAAGAAGTACAAGAATAAATTCAGACAAAGTATGATTTGATGCAGTTGTTCCCAGTAAATCTGGAAGCATAATGTCAATATTTGTTATTATTATTTTGACGATATTTCCACCTTACCATTCTTTTTCCTGTAAAAAAGTAGATATGCACTGTCGGATCTAGTGAGATAAATGTGAAAAAGGAATCAAATCATTTTCAAATTCAGGGAAATATATGGCTTGTGTTTAATGCAGGGGATTTGAGTTGTGCATGCAAAAGTTATTAGTTATTATCACGTAAAACCTTTATTGTTAAACTTTATGTTTCTGCAGACATGATAAATACTTAGAAAGGTAACTTGGTGGATGCATGTTTGTATTTATAAAGATACTATATAGAGTTTAGAAAATATGTAGGTATCAATTTATATATCTGTAAATTACAACTATTTACAGTTTGTTCAAGTGAACAGCTAAGAAATAATCATATTGTATGAATAAAACTTACGCCTCAAAGTCATCCACCTGCAACGGCTGCAAACCAAGCTGTTGATGAAAGGAATAATCAAATATAACTTAATTAATCATTATTTAGCTCAGTAATATCTACATCCAATAACATGGCGTTAAAGTGATCAGTCTTACCAATGTGACGCTGGAATCATTGAAGTTATACCATTTCTCATCACCCTGGGACTTGATTGTTGCGGTGTAATGTCCACCTCTAAGACCTCCGTAATGATCCACGATCCCATACAGTTCATAGGTCTGATTCTGAGCACCAATGTAAAAAAAATTACAGACATTAAGAATGAAAAAGGATTGTTATAATAAATCACTAAACAATACTGCATCGAGCATACCTCTGGTATCTTCAATGTGCTGGGAACAACCACAGTGCGGTTGTTTTTGACATGTGTCATGTAACGGTAGTCAAACTCAAATCTCTTCAGCAGCAGCATCAAAACCTCTGGATGATGCTTCATCACACGTTTCTGAATGAAAAACAGAGACCAGGTCCCATCATGTATGATTGTGTTGTTTCAATGCACCTCTGACATCATGAAGTATAAATATTGTCACTGCAAAGTTCGTAAACACATTTCGTCATTACTCACAATAGTAGCATCGGATTTTGCAAAACACCCGCGGCAGTACATCTGGTTTTCTCCGCTGAAAACTGAGGCTGTGAAATGCTCCTCAATGCCATCCACCTTATAAAAACCAAGTGAGAATAAAACAAGTTTTTGTTGAGCGATAGGGATACAATTTCAAAAATTTATGACAGTAAAGTGAGGGACATGGTACTGGACTGTAAACCTTTAGAAAACCACCGCATCTCTCTAACTATATATATATATATATATATATATATATATATATATATATATATATATATATATATACACGCATATATAGCTATATATTTTTTTTTATTTAACCAGAATAAAAACCTATTGAGATTAAAAAATCTCTTTTTCAAAGGTGACCTGGCCAAGACAGGCAGCAGCACAATGAACCACAGTTACAGACAAACAGTCACAGGCAAACAGTTACAGACAAACACATAGGGACCAAATGTGTGAGTGTCCAAGCTGTGTAGATGTTGAGCACCTATTGGGTCAAATAAAGAAAACTGACTTGAGTAAAGGATTAGATGGATTAGAGTCTGAGTTAAAGTGGAGCCAAGGGAATTTACAATTGTTGCATTAGAAAGTTCTTATTTGGAAGGATAAGGTTTTGTACGTATAATGTTAATAGTAATGACTGGACCAATGGACCTCATGGACCGCATGACTGAAAGCAAGAGCACTCAGCACCCACATCCTGTATTTCAGTTTTTAAAACTAATTTTATTGTTTGAGTTGACTGATGAAATCCTTGACCAAATTGCTAGTTTGCAAATTGCATATTTAGTTTCCTAGATATCTTGTGGGAACATATATGCTCCGAAGTTTGCAGGTTGTTCGGTCCTTACCACGCTATAGTTTGGATTGCCAGAATCCACCAAGACAAGAGGAAGATTCCAAAATGCCGCATCGGTGTCAGTCTCTTCACCACACGTAGAACATATGGTCTTGTGCGTCAGCTTTCCTTGGAATATCTGAAAGCACAAAAAACAGAGACTGGAAAACTTTGTATTTTTTCTTCCATTTTAACAGTTCTCCATTCTCTTCGATATTGATGAGGTTTTTACCTGTGATGCGTTAGGATTGGTCATATTTAAAATCTTCTCAAAGCACTCAGCTGCATCACGCTGTTCGTACACTGAGGTGCAGAGCAGAAATCAATGAGTATCTCTTCACAAAATAAGTGGCAAAATTACCATTATGACTTGTTTAGGTCTTATTTGACTTTTCTTCAAATCTAAACTCTAAAAGGAAAATGGTGTCTATTGTTGGGTCTTAAATCACTGTCTGTTTCCCTAGTAGACATAATGCAGATCCTGATTTTAAGATATTACTCCAAACTGATCAAATCTCCAAACCGGTAGCCATTTTCAAAGGCTCTGTTGTTCTGATACTGTACCTCTGTCGATGCCCAGCTTCCTTGTGATGTTACAGGTGGATGCTATACGTCCTTTTAAGTCTTTAAACAAGGCTCTAAGTTGACCATCAATAAACTTGTCAGGATTGCGTCTGGTGTTCCTAAACAGAGTTCATGATACATTAAAAAAAACAAAAAGGTGCACTGTATCCTCTTACTTAAATGAATCATAAGACATGAAGTTAACATTGTAACAAACCTCTCCACTGCTTCTCTGAAGTCTTCCGTCATGAACAGCACCTGCAGGACGCTGTTCAGGTAACATGTTGCCCCTTGGTTGTACAAACCATACTTCCTGGCTGTTGGGAGGAGATTTGAAGTAATGCATTTAAATTGCACAAGTATCTTCATGCCGTGACTTTGTATGATAAACAGATTTAACAGTGGTTTCATTTTGTGCAATTTTATATTTCTTATTTCTGACAATTTTACACACAAAACATATTATTAGTTTATAAGATATGTTAAATTTTAGTTATATGAGTCATCGGGTCTTTTGAATCTCTAAACTTCAGACAAACTCACGAGTCACGACAACAATTCCTGGCCTTTGTCCGAAAGACATCAGTACAGATGAGGCTCTGCCACTGGCTTTTCTTCTTTACGTGCAGTTTAACAACATAATAACAAGTAGTTTGATGGAGCCAGCTGTCTTAAAGTATGCCAGATGGCTGTGAGTTCAGTAATGGTCCCTACCTGCAGTCTTGGGTAGCCCTACAGTTGCCTCCTCCAGTTCTCCTCTGTCTTCAGCAGCAGACAGGCTTCTTCTCTCCTCCACAGCAACAGATTGGTCGCTTACTGACAGCTCATGGTCTCCTTCGGCTGCCTGCTCCGGTTCTCCTCTTGCTACAATCAGTGGTCCATCCTCACCAGAAGTAACATTAAAGACGTTGTCATCTCCTTGCAGCTGCTGATCGACATTGCTAGTACTAGTCTTACTTGTTAAAAAGTGTGTGACTTTGGCAAGGTTTTATATGCACTTCATTCTGTTTAATTTCAAAAATATATATTTTAGTTTTTGAGCACTGCTAGGATGTGAATGCTTCGCCTTTGCAATAGAACCTAAAAGGCTGAATGAATAGGCAGCTATCCTGAAATGTCTGATTTGACATTAAAAATGTTTATTATATTGAGCTCTACACTCTACCGTGCGGATCATAGCTAATATGCGAGCCCTCATACCCCGTCATGCTTATTGCTGGACTGAGTAATGTGCTAAATTAGTTATTTTATGTTCCAAAATCCAAGCGTTTCTCTTTCCTGTTTTCCACCAGTGGCAGACCTGATACTGTATCAATCCAGATTTCCAATACACAATGTAGGAAACTAGAAGGCCAAGTCATTCAATAAGCTGCTATGCATACCTGGCTCACCTCCAGCCATAAACAGTTTAAAAACATTGTTTTAAAATTGTATGACTTCACCCTTTCGGAACTCAGTTGGTCATTTCATTCAAGTTTTACATGCATCATTTCCTCCTCTCCTAAATATGTATTAGGATTTGTCACGTACATCTTTGCTGTCGCGACAGTCCCCGCAGATGCAGCCTATGCAGCCGTTGACCACCTGGATGCCGCAGAGCACCAGCTGTATCACGCCCATGGCCAGCAGTATGGAGAACAGAACCACGTGCCACATCACGGCGTTCTCAGGGAACTTGCAGACATCCCACAAAGTCTGGTTTACGAGGTAACTGGTTTTCCCCATGCAAGAAAGGATAAACGAGGAGTTATTGACTGATGTTGACAAAAAGTGATTTTGACAGCAAGTGTTCGCCACAAAAGTATTATTCACAGGTTACATGTCACAGTGGAAAATAAAATTAGTGGTTTGACTTTCACTTCCACCTTCTTGCCAAGAGTTACTGTAGATGAGATGATTGATGTCACTCAGATGTCTGTAGAGTCATTGTGTAGCTGAGGCAGAGGCTGGTTTATTGCTTAGATAAGCACTACGTCTGAAAATGGGGAAACTGCCTTTCTCTAAAGCGACAAGTTAAACGCTTGATGGTGTTTGGTCCTCCTAACTGAGCCTTGGAGGCAGCGTTGCCTGGAGCTGCCTGGTAGGCAGCAACTCTAACCATAACCAGAACCTTTACCCTAACCATAGCTGTTGTCCTCCCAATGCTGCCTTCCAGACAGCTGCCCCGGAGGCACCGTTGGGAGGACAAAACACCGAAGACCAAGTTAAACAGTTATTTTATCATTAAAGATATAAACATAATGTTTTTCATGTCTTTTTAGTATTCAAGCTGTGCATAGATACACAGCAGTCTACCTCAAGTAATGAGGAGGGGTTGAGCGACTGGAGATATTCTACAGCTTTACCAACATGCCTAGAAAAAATAGAATAAATCATTTGTATATGTGTCAGTGACTTGGGAGAAACACTCACGTGTCAAGGTTTTTAAAGGGGTATTTCCAATTCACATCGTCCACCCGACACTTTGGTCCAATAGCCAGACCAGCTGAGGCCACACTGGTGCAGTAGATCGCTCCGACCAGGCCGAAAGCAGAGGAGAACACTGAGTTCAGCATCTAGAGGAGAGATGGGAAATTCATTATTACACTATCTGACATGATTTGAGACAAACCAAACACACTCCCATGCAGCTTGGCAAGCTGGTGAGAAATGTTTTCGATAAATCACTGAGCTTTTACTGTGTGCTCCTGTCTAGTAGTTGCAAATGTAACCATAAAGTAAGTCTTTCAAGTGACCTCACTCACCCAGTTACAGTTTCTATAGCGATCCTCTCCTACAACCCTGATGGCCAAGAGGATTGGGCACAGCATCTGAAAAGTTGAAAATAGGAATGTTTTTTTCTCATTTATCAAGAGAGACTTATCCTGCAAAAGATAACTTACTTGAAGGATTTTTATCTTACTTGAAGTCTTAATGTGTCCCTGTAAATCAGCATGAAAGCGGGTTGATTAACCGTTATTCGCACACAGTCTGGCTTCGTAAAGGCTCGATATGCTTCAGATAATATTCTGAGGCTTCTGAATCTCATAATCATCCAGCCCTGGTAATATCACTGGATGCAGGTAAAGCATTTGAAAGGGTTGAGTGGTCATATCTGTTTTCTGTTTTGAAGAAGTTTAATTTTGGCAACAGGGTCAGTCCATGTATAACAACCCACAGCCTCCAATCTGCAGAAATGGTTCTCTTTCTGAAAGGCTGGTCTCTGAGGCTGTCCCCCGGGATGCCCATTAACTCCGTTTCTATTCAACTTGGGGATCGAACCCCGTATAGAAGTAAAAGCAAGAGGACTATATGGTGATGATATCACCTTAAAAGGTCTAGTACCTAGTAGTACCTGTTTCAGTACCTGCCCCGCCTGTCGCTCTCCTGTCCTCTAACCCAGGCCTTCCATCTTCAATTGCAATATCACTTGAAATGTGGAAAGAATTTTGTGCTCATCAGTTTCAGCACCTGTTCACTGAGGGCTCGCTTAAAACTTTATTGGATTCAAGATCAGAGTCTGGAATTCCAAAACAGGATTTTTACAAGAACCTGTTAATTTTCAGTTTGATTAATGCTCTGAGAAAAGAGAGATGGCTATTCGTAGGACTGTCTGAGTTAGAGGAAATCCTGCAGAGCTCTATACAACTGACATTTGTGTACACAAACTGAAGATTAAGAAAACTTATTTGGACATTAAACCAGCACCGTAACTCTTTGGCACAGAACTGGACAAGACTATGGACTACATATCGGTGAAAATGACTGGTATAATATCCCATGTGGCAGAGAAATGTATCTTGTTGAATTGGAACCACCAAAGGCAGCCAACATTAACTTTGTTTACACTTTTTCAAGATCATGAGATAGCTTAATCCTTTTTGTGACGAAATCGGCGTTAAAAATGTAATTGCAAGCACGACCCGTTTTGGCCACCATAAAAAAAAGTAAGGCAATATTGAAAAAGGAGAATACAGTTATTGTAAACGAAACCAAAACTACATTTTATTTAATCATTGGACAAAAAAATGTCATACTTATTTTGTACAAGTTTACACTAAGTTAAAAACAGGAAAAACACAAGAAAAACATAAAACCAGACTTTCTAGATGAAATAGATCATAATGCTTCACTCACAAAGAGGCCTCCTCCGATGAGCCCCCCCATGAGCCAGACCTGGAGGGAGATCTGATCATTATCCAACTGCTGCCCATCGGGGAAGAACAGCAGCAGGTTGGCGATCATGCAGATGAACACTGAAGGCAGTAGGATCAAGCCCACCAGACGGGCACACTTCCTTGTATGAAACATGGTTTAAATACTTTTTTTTTCACTCTTATTTGCTATTGCCTCTCCTTTTCTACACTCCCTCCATGTATTTTTACCTCTCTCAAAGTCAGAGAAAACAAGGTGTATTACGGCTCGCCAATGATAACACATACTGCGAGATTGAAACAAAGCCAGTCACAGTTTACAGCAGGAAGGAGAGAGGGGACAAAGGTCAAGTTAAAGCTTCCTGAAATCTGAGTTCATACCTGTGTGCTGGACATTTCTGTATTAAACTCAAATCTTACAAAGAAACGGATAGTGTTTCTGAGGTTTTATTACACAAGTTACAACAGGACACAAACTCTTGGGATGAATGAACAATTCTCCTTCAAGGCAGTATTTGAGGAGGAGAACAGATCTGTTGGAGCTTTTTCTATAATTTCTGACTTTTTGTCACCTTGCATCTTTCCATCTTTGTCTTTATTTACTTCCAATAAATGTATTTCCTCATCGTTCTGAACTTGTTGAGGATTGTCACATCCTGCATGCGTGCTGGTGTCTTCCTGTTTAAACTTCTGATCATAATATGATATGATGTAACCCTGTGAACTCATATGTCTTTATGCACTTTTCTGTCTGAACATTTCCATATAAAACTCTTTGGTATGATTTATCTTCTTGCACATTTAAAATAGGTATTTATAGAAGTATGTAAAATCCGAGAAAATACTCCTAGACCTCAGAGAACGATTTTCCACATGGGATAACTTATGTTTCTTATTTTATTGTAGACTGCTAGAGGGTGGACCCTGTTCATAACTGAACAAACCTGACACTCTAGAATCGACATTTTGAGTGTTATGGTCTGAACCAAGAGTATGTGTCACTTAGACTGATTACAGGAAAGAATCACTAGGAGTTGATACCTCTCTGATGTCATTAATAAAATGATCTGCTCCATGCGCAGGAAAGTAGTTCAAAACATATTGAAACACATTACGCCTAACTAATAATGAAAATGTTTCTCCTCTTAACATTGTTATTCCTGTAACAAAAGAGGCATTTAGGAACTGTGGGATCTAGTGAGAGAAATGTAAAAACAAACAAGGTATTTTTATTTTTTTTTACAAAATTGCTATATTGTGATTTTTCTGAAAAGTGTTGCATTTCGTCCAAAAATATGTGGACAAGACGATCAGTCCCACCTCAGCCCCCCTCCCTATCAATTTGTGCATAAATGTCTGTCGTCTTTGCTTTGGGAAGTGACTTTGAGTTTTTGAAAAGCGATATATGTTGAATCTATTTTTATTATTATGATTACGAAACTATTTGAAAAATAAAGTGGGCTTTTACTTTAAAGTTTTGGTATGTATAATTACTGTTTCTGGCTGACTACAGTCAGATTTAAGTCCAGTGTGAGAAAGATAGGTGTCAGGATTAACATGCTCGCAGATATTATACTATCTATGGTTCCAACACACACACACACACACACACACACACACACACACACACACACACACACACACACACACACACAGTAGGGGGCACAATAGGCGGCTGCATATATGGAAAAAAAACACCTAACCCTAAAAAAATTCTAACAAAAGGTTTTTCAGCTGTTTTATGTAGTACTAGGTGTCCTTAATAACATACTAAAAGTCTACCAAAATTTGACCACTAGAAAGGGGTAATTTTCAAGATGGGCAGTAAGAGGTAAGGTAATACACAATGCATCCTCTAAAGATGTTTTTGAGTATAAAAGTGGAATTATACTAAACCCAACAAACTAAATTCACAATTATTAGCAATTCAGAAGATGGTGGAAGATAATATTGACCTTTGATATTGCTTTTGGCTAAAGGGCCATCGCCAATTTTTCCTATGGCACCAGTTACGGCCATTTTAAAAATGGCCGCCGACAATCGTTATTTTATATGTAGCTTGGGTTCCAGACCACCTAGGATCTTGGTTCTGGTGGCTAATCCTACATTTTCAAGGATGAGGAAGACAGTGGCACTATTTAAAACATGCTGGAAACTACTTATGTACATATACCTGGCATTCAGGGAACAAAATTAAGGCAAAACCATTGAATATTAGCAGAATTTTACATATTTTCCAGTACCAGGCAAGGTAAATTGCCAACAGTAACTTTTACTCACATAAAGTTGTATGAAACACCCTAAATACATTTGCATAAACATCAATTGAAAATAAAAAATGGACCTAATCCTACTTTGACAGGAATGAGAAATGCAGAGGTACTATTGACAACATGCTACTAACTACATACGAACATATATCTGGCATTCAGGGAATTCAATAACTATACAATAATTAACACAAAAAACAGCCCACGACAGTGGTAGAGGGCATTGCACTGTCCACTGCACCCCTTTTGCATCCACAGCAGAGGAGTTCACAACAGGCCTTGATCGATCCTGGTATTGTAGCCCAGTGAACTTCCCATCCACCTGTGGTCTTCCACTTCCATCCCCGTTCACCTGATGACATGAGTTGAGGGGCTGCAAGCATCATCTGTCCCAAGCATTGGCCAGCTTGGTATGGCAGCCCCCTTCTGTGTTGCATCAGTGCTGCTTTTGTTGGGGGGGTCCCTTAATGGTTGTACCTTTCTGGGTGAAGAGCTGATTGTCCGCCTGATTAACTGATTCCTGGCTGCTAGTGCAGTGATACAGCAATAACACAAATCACTCTAGAGGCTCCATCCAGTTGTCTATGGAGTAAGCCAAGACACAGAAGGGTCTCTTGATGTCATCAAAGCTCCTCCATGTATCCCATGCTGTCTTAGTCCCTACCACCAAAAGATGACAGTGTCACAGCCAGTGAATGCTTTGAACACTGGTCAGGCTACACATTGATCTGGATCAAGTGCCCTCACCATCTCATGAGCATCTAAATACCAAAAACTCTTCCCAGAACACAGAACTAATTTATGTTAAGGGATTTGGCTGCTGTCACTGCCAGTAATGGCACATCCGTTTCAACTGTGCTTATTGACACCTTGGTATAAGGGTATACCAAGGTGTCCTTCTCATCATCTCCCACGTGCAGTAGGGTGTTTAGTGTTGAGGGCTGTCACACCAGTTGCAAGGAAGTTAACAGTTCAGTGCAAAACTTTGGCCAGTTTTCAAGAATGGAACAGGATGGCTCATCGCATTTACTAACTCCCTTCCCTCTCTTGCAAGCATTGCTGCAGGGTTGAGGCAATAATCTGCTTGTGGGCCTAGTAAATGGCATTGGCTGAGAAGAAGAGATTTAACATAGTTCATCAACTATTTCCAGCTGCAGTGTGATGGATCAGAAGTGAAACTTGGGACATCACACAGCTCTTTCAGTGCACCTGTCTAGGGATGTACGATGGTTCCCTCCTCCAGGTCATTGATGTACACAGTGTAGTTCTTCAGCAGGAGAATATATAGGAGGCTGGCTGTGACCTGATGAGCATGTCAGGTACGTGTCACTTTGGAGGCTTTCAGAAAGGGATCTATTGTCTCAGCAGTAGCAACTCCAGCTTGTACATGTGCTTCTGTCCCCCAGCTATCCTCAAAGGGGGCGCCAATTACCTTTAGTGCTGACATCTCAATGTCAAATCCCACAAACATCACAAGTAAGTGATCTGCACCTTGAATTACTGGCAAGCTCCACATTCACAAGTTCTGTAGAGATGTCTAGCACCGGATCATATGAAATGCACACAGTACCAGGTCAAAAAGGATGTCCACAAGGGCTCGTTTGCGGGTCTTCGAATTGGATCATGATGCCCAGGTATATGGGCTATGGTGTCTCCCGGTCTTGGCTGTGCCTGATGGAAGACCAACATGTGTTGGAAATCTCCCTCTGGCGTACCAAACTGTTGTACATGATAGGGTGAGAGGGTGAGGGGCTGGTTGAGGCATAAACATAGAGCTGTTTTGGGCTGTGATGTGTGTGCCATACAACACCATGGAAACTAGTGTTGAGAGTGAAACTGGCTCTGATTCATCCTAGCATCCTCCTCATTGTCAGCATCATGCTCACATGCTTTCCCCAATGCACCAAAATCCTAATTGCACATAAGGGCAACATCACAACCTTGCTTGTGAGCATTCATGTCTGGGATGTAACTCAGTATTCTATTTTTAAGGAGTGGACAGGCCCCTTCACATGCATTTCTAGTTATTCCAGCATGGTACTGTATAGATTCACCAGCTTGGTTACCCTGCACATTGGTGCTACAGGGGATTCTCAATGCACACCTAATTATAGGAGACAAGTACAGCGAATGCAATGGTTAACATTGTCTATGTTATATTTTGTGCTTTCTTGGATCTTACTCTATTGTACAGAGAGAGAAGACACCGAGTTTGGTACTTGGCCTCTCGGACAAAGAGGTCTACAAAGTTTGTTGAGTAGGGGTTTGTGCCAAAGCAAAATTAGATGAACATTTCGGCATAAAATGTGTGTCTTCCTGACACCGAACACATTTTTTCCAGGTCATTGGCAAGGCACTCTGATCTTTCTGGCTCATTAGGATCCACCACCTTGAATAGTTTGGCCATGGTCCCTCAATGCACTATGCTACTTGAGGACAATATGTACTAGTTCTAGCACCACCACTAGTTCTAGCAACACCACTCCACTATACGCTGAACCAGAAAAGTATGACAGATGTCACTACAGTCACATGGGAGAGCAGAGGTCACTGCATCAGGCAAGTCAATTCCTGTTTATGCAAATTTATTTTGGGTGTTATATATAACTTTATGTGAGTAAAAGTTTCTGCTTGAAACTTACCTTGCCTAGTACTTACTTTGTGGTTACAGTTTATACCACTAAGCTCTTTAGGAACCTAGAGCCGTTTACTCAGAGTGGGTTACCTGGTTACAATAGCAATTACACCGCTCAAACAGGTAAAACCAATGTACTGGTCAGGCTCTTGAATAGACATGTTAACATAAGAGGTCTATAAACAAATCATGGAATAATTCTGTAATTCAGGAAAATATGTAATATTCCGCTAATATTCAATGGTTTTACTATAATTTTGCTCCCTGAGTGCCAGGTATATGTACTTTAGTAGTTTCCAGCATGTTTTAAATAGTGCCACTGTCTTCCTCATCCTTGAAAATGTAGGATTAGCCACCAGAACCAAGATCCTAGGTGGTCTAGAAACTAAGCTACATGAAAAATAACGACCGTCGGCGGTCATTTTAAAAATGGCCGCCGACGGTGCCATAGGAAAAATTGGCGATGGCCTTTTAGCCAACAATTTTCCTTGGGGCATGCTCTAACAGTGTGCATCATCAAAACCACAATTCCTTCATATATTGCACCTATCTGCTGGACTTAAAGGAGTAATGGTCACTTTAAGGACCTAACGGCGGCCATTTTGAAAATGGGGCCTTTCTAGTGGTCAGATTTTGGTAGACTTTTAGTATGTTTTTAAGTACATCTGATACTACTGTAATCCACTGAAAAACCTTTTGTTAGAATTTTTTTGGGGTCAAGTCATATCTGCAGCTGACTAGAAAGCTAAATTCATTACATATGGTGAAACCGGAAGTGTCATCTGATTTTACTTTGTAATTTTTCGCTTCACTTCCTGTCTGACCGTGGAGGATGACTGATGGTGCGTTCCTTTGTACTCGGAACTCGGAAATTTCCGACTTCCGACATGGAAAAGTGCAATAAAACGGTTGTTCAACTGGGAATTCCGAGTCGGAACTCGGGCAGCGTCTGCCTCTCCCGACTTCACTGAGATGACGCAGATTACGTCACAACAACAATCTGAACTGTTAAACTGGCTAAAAAGAGTGATTTTGAAGTCCATATGTTGAGTCACGGCTGAATTGTAGTCTATTGGATCTACCAGTACCTGGCAACGGTTACTTGATGTAGCCTAACGTTTAATTATTTGGATGAGAAAGGAGGTCCATACTTTCCCGAGCAGATGCACTGGAACACCGACAGGTCGGAACTCGGAACTACCAAATCGGAAATTTCCGAGTTCCGAGTACAAAGGAACGCAGCATGAGCTCTGCTCTCTTGATTGGCTTTCCTCGTGACAACGAAAATATAAAACGTTCATAACTGTCACGGGAGCTGTAAGCAGGCGACTCTGTAGACGTCATCCCTCCTCTGTAATAAACATGTGTTTTTTAAATGAGAGAACAACAAATTAAGCATTTACAGCAAAGAAATAATAATAATTCAAACGCTTCCTGTTTCCGGTTTAAGGCAGCGCCAGGAGCGACAGCATAGCAACCAGTATATCGACCTGAAAGAAATGTTGTATTTCTACCTTTTCTTGGCGATGTCCAGAATAATATTCGTGATAACCATCAAACTACATCGTATACATTCACTGAGTGAAGATTGTGAGATAAGACACACATTTCTCACTAACAATGTTATCAAAAACCCATTTAATAGCTTATACATCTTAAAAATCTGCAGAATTAAAACTGGGGCAATGGCGGTCACAGCTTGGGTTTCGTTTCGGCCGAGAGGACTTGAAAGTCACGTGACATGTACGCTGTCCATTAGAAATGAATGGGGGAACAAATGTAGGTAATTCACAATTTCAAGGCCTGTATTGTGAAATCTCTACATTTTGCGCTGTGGACCAATGTAGGCCTACCTATTTTACATTTCACTGTGAGACTGGGTTGGTATTTGATGTCCTGCAGGCTTTAGTGTAGGCCTCCTTATATCTGCAAACTTAACCAAAGATGAAGCATTACAGAAAACATGTCTTTATGTGTTCAGAAGCAACAACAACATAATATCCCAAACATCTTCAGAGGCAACACGTGAATGTAAAATGATTAATGCAACAAAATACGGTGTCAGGAGTCCCTATGAGAAACGGTCGGTCCTCCATCAACCATCATCACCACCTGGATGACCGACATGTGCTGGATCCTATATGAAGAAAGCAGCTGCAAGTCTTCATCCAGTCGCCTTTGATTGAAGATCAGTCCCAGAGTATCCTCTCCTACACACACACACACACACACACACACACACACACACACACACACACACACACACACACACACACACACACACACACACCACACACACACACACACACACACACACACACACACACACACACACACACACACCACACACACACACACACACACACACACACACACACACACACACACACACACACACACACACACACACACACACACACACACACACACACACACACATTTCAAACAATTAATATAACTCTGTAAAGAAGCAATTCTGAATAATTGGTATTTTATTTTTGTTTCTTTCAGTAGTTTAGTCTCGATGCTTCTGTACTTTGTCTTGAGCCATTATTAATGCTTATTTATATAAAAGTATCCCAACGCCACCCTTGTTTCATGGAAGACATATTGGGATTGTGCTGCAAAACATGACGAGGAATTATTTTAAAGCTGTGCTCTTTGGTCGGGTATACATTATATAATCTCACTGGCTAGTGGCTACCTTAAATAAACCAGGTTGTTACAAGCTCAATTCTGTCTCCTACCTTCGCTCTCGGGAATCCTCTGCAGTATCTTTTTCTTCAGCTGCCGCACAGTCATGCTCTGCAACTGATACTCCGTGTTGCACAGGTCAATCATTATCCTCTCTCCTCTAGGTCCGTACACCACGACCTGGTAGGTTTCGGTGGTCGGGAAAGATTGTGATACAATGGTGCTACGGGCAGTCTGAGTGTCATAAATGGAAGATGCAGGTGTTTCCAACAATGGCCCTAAGGCAAGAACATGGAAAACAAATTACATAGCAAGAAAGTCATTATAGTACATTGCTTGAGAAAACAGTAGGACCTTTGGTTTATATTTGGCTTCAGAGCAAGATAATAAGATGGCAAAAAAGTTAGCTCTAAAACTTTGCATTGTGAGTCAGGTTTTGTATTCATAAATCTTGTTTTGGTAAGTAGTAAGCATCATAATTTTATCCACTTACCATGTTCATCTGGTCCCTCTTCTACATCTCTGTCTTCTTGCTCCTGGTGAACAGAAAGGTATGTCTGTTTCATTGTTGTGAGTATGATAGTAACAGGTAGCTAACTGACTGTCCTATAGTGGGATAAAGTTTCAGGGGGTTAATATTTTCGATAGGGTCTGTACACTGATGTGCCCCTTCAAACGCTACTGCTGAATTGAAAGGAGAGACAACTATATATGCTACCACTAGCCGATTTGTGATTCGATGAATAACTAAATTTGAAAATTGTTTTTTTTCTAAACTCCGCAGTGTTTCTAAACGGTATGCACTTCCCTGGCCAATATAATATATTGTATTATAATGTATTGACATTGCTCAGCTCAAAAACTGGGGGGAATGGCTAGCATGATTTTAAAGAGAGATTTTAAAAAGCCAGCAGCCAATAAATACAGCCAAGAGAAAGTATTGGAAACAGAAAGAAACAGAAAGCCTGTGTTTTCCCACCCTAACCCGTTTTTGATCAGTGGCCGCCTAATAGAAACCCAGGCAGGAATGCCATCAAAACCGTATTAAGGCAAACCAGTAGGAAACTGCGTTTGGGACGAGTTTTTCAATCAAGAATAGCGGTCTCACTTACAACAAACAGCTAGTAAGTATAGAAAAACGATGCTTAAGCTGGTTTGGTATTGCTTCTCGTATTAACCTGTTCAACTCATTGCGGCATTTCAAATATTTTTATGCTTCATCATCTTCTAACTCAGTTTTACTTTTTTAGGGTTTCAGAATTTGTTCACCTACTTCATTACAGCAGCACAAACAGCAACACAGACAGCATGCACAGATGCACCCACAGAGGTCGCAGAGCCAATCGCAGAGTCTTTCGCAAATCTTCATGAGTATCTTGCAGCCAATGCAGACCAACAGCTGTAGCAGCCCCATGGTCAGCAGTATGTAAAACAGAACCATGTGCCACGTCACTGCGTTCTTAGGGAACTCACAGACATCCCAGGCAGTCTGGTTTGAGGGGTAGCTGATATTACCCCTGCAAGTGAGAAGAGTGTTAGCATTGTCCCAGACACAGACAGCTTTAATAAACATGACAGAGGCTGAGTGAGTTGAGGAATGTTAATTGAACTAGAAAAAGAACATTTGATTGATTTTGGGGAAAACACTCACGTGTTGTGGTGTAAAAAGGGGTATTCCCAAATGCCACCGGCCACCCGACACTTTGGTCCAATAGCCAGACCGGCTGTGGCCACAATGATGCAGTAGATCGGTCCGAACTGTCCGAAAGCAGAGGAGAATACAAAGTTCAGCATCTGGAGGCGAAATGATGTAGGGGAGGCCTGGGAACGCCTCAGGATTCCCAAGTCAGAGTTGGCTAAAGTGGCTCGGTAAAGAGAAGTTTGGAGTCCCCTTCTGGAACAGTTGCCTCCTCGACCGAGCTCGTATAAGTGGATGACGATGGATGGATAGATAGATGGATTAAAGTACAATTATGATGCTTCTCTTTAAACTGTAAATGTTAACACAACTGATCAATTAGCAGTTTAGTTCCTGATCATTAAAAGTAAGTACTGTGTATTTTGTAATGGAGGAGATTCATTGCTGTACTTGAAAAAATATCGACTTTGAATAATAATTTAAAGTACAATAAAAAAAAGAATCCAAGTTACTGTAGATTTACAGTGAAATGAAGATCAGAAGGATTTTAAGATGTGTGTCAGTTTCTGATATGACATCAGTCGTGGGTTCGATTCCCCATCTCTCTGACACATAGAAGTGTCCCTGGGCAAGACACTGAGCCTCAAATTGCTCCCGATGGTGAGCTTGCACCCTGGGCGGTAGCTACTGCCATTGGTGTATGAATGTCTGAGTGAATGAGTGAAATAGGCAAAACAATGTAAAGCGCTTTTGTTCTGTGAAAAATCAGGGAACAGTGCTAAATAAATGGAGTCAGTTTACCATTTACAGCGGCACGTGTAAATCTTACAAGTGGCTTCACTCACCCAGCAAAGGTTGCAAAAATGACCTGTTCCATAGAAATCCTCTCCTTCAGCGCTGATAGCTGAGCAGCTGGGGCACAGCATCTGAAAAAGTTGAAAACAAGGAATATGAATCAAAATATTTGAATTACAGTTTTTGCCTAATGCTTACACACTAATAGTGGTTGCTAGGCCCAAAGCATCACAACCTCTAACTTTGGTGACCATGCCCTAAACACAAGCACTAACCCCACAAACACAAAATATGCTTTGCACTGTGTTTGAAATTCTCCAAAACACTTCTTGCAAAATACTACACACTGTTTTGCACATAAGACACATAGTTCAAAAATTAAATCTCCTCCAATCATTGGGAAAACACATCTATGTAAAATACAAAACACAACCAAACTTGGAAAATCACACAGACTCACACACATAAAATATACAAAATAAAACTAATTGAAAACCAATCAGTGTGCACTACAAATAGACCTCAGGTGAGCTCAGCTGCTTTGTGAGACAGTAAAAGTCAGGGGAAGAGGACAAGAGAGAGCGGTAGGAGGACGAAGACAAACAAGGCAACAGACGGAGACAGGGTCACTATGGTGGACCATGTTATAGATCATGGCCTATCAATATAGGAGCCTGGGCAGAAAGTCCAGCCCAACTACACAATGGCTCCATAATTAGGTAATTTAGATTGCATATCAGGAATATTTTTTGCTGTTGGTTCTCAAAGGATGACATTGCATGTGATGTCGATGAGGCGATGTGGCCAGACGCAAACAGGAGGCGGTATCCAAAGGGTTCATAATCCACCTGCCCCATTCCTTACAACACTGTTTTTTTTATTTTCTCGTAATTGTTTCAGAGTTTACAGTATAGTAGTGACACACTGAATTGCTTTTTGAACTGCATCCTACCTTTTGTTTTTTTTGTTTGCCAAAACCATGAGATAGCAAAATACACTTTTTTTTCAGACGCTTTTTTATTTTTATTTTCATTATGTCTAGATGAACTGTAGTGAATCAATCTTTCACAAAAAAAAATCTGTATGAGACTTTTACAGTTTTTGCCTAATGCTTACACACTAATAGTGGTTGCTAGGCCCAAAGCATCACAACCTCTAACTTTGGTGACCATGCCCTAAACACAAGCACCAACCCTACAAACACAATAAGTGCTTTGCACTGTGTTTGAAATTCTCCAACACACTTTTTGCAAAACACTACACACAGTGTTTTACATAAGACACATTGGTCAAAAAGGAAATCACCTGCAATCCTTTGGAAAACACATCTATTTAAAATACAAAACACAACTAAAATTGGAAAAGCAAACAGATTCACACACATGAAAAATAAAAAATAAAGCTAATATAATACCAATCAGTGTGAGCCTTAGCATTACAAATATACCTCAGGTGAGCTCAGCTGCTTTGTGAGACAGTAAGAGTCAGGGGAAGAGGACAAGAGAGAGCGGCAGGAGGACGATGACAAAGGAGACAACAGACGGAGACAGGGTCACTATAGTGGACCATGTTATAGATCATGGCCTAACAATATAGGAGGCTGGTCTGAGATTCCAGCCCAACAACACAATAGCTCCATAATTAGGACATTTAGACTGGATATCAGGAATATTTTTGCTGTTGCTTCTGAAAGGATGACATTGCATGTGATGTCGATGAGGCAATGTAGCCAGACACAAACGGGAGGCGGTATCCAAAGGATTCATAATCCACTCGCCCCATTCCTTACAACACATCTTTTTTTTACTGTAATTGTTTCAGAGTTCATAGTGACACACTGAATTGCTTGTTGAACTGCGATCCTACCTATTCGTTGTGTTTTTTTCTTTTGTTGGCCAAAACCATGCAATTGCAATATAAACTTGTTTTCTTTTCTAATTGAAAATATAGTGGATCAATCTTTCCAAAAAATTCTGCAAAAGGTTGGATACGGCACGCAAGGCGATATTTCCCCCGTTGCTTGGCAAGGGAGGACATTGCCTGTGACTTGGATGAGGTGATGTGGCCAGATGCCAACAGGAGGCAGGATTCATAGCCTAAATGTCTTCCAATCATTCCCTTAGAACACTATGTTTTGTAGAATATTCTAGTTGTACCATTTATTTTTTTACTTTTGCAAAAACCTGAAATGGCAAAATAAAAATAAAAATCTGAAGCGTTTACATTTTGTTTTCATGTGTCTAGATCAACTGTAGTGGATCAATCTTTCACAAAAAAAAATCTGTATGAGACTTTTGAAGTCAAAAACCATCCAAAGTACTGAATACAGATGTGTTTTGCATAAAGCACATCTGTGTGTTGTTGCTGCTAGGAAAGAGTAATTCAAAGGTGCATGTGTGTATTGTTTTGATGCTAAAAACAGTTTTGAAATGGGATTGTTAGGTTTTGTTTCAAGAGTTTCATTTTGTCGTATATGTTAGAAGTTTATCTCCATGTGCTTTGTCCTATTCGGCCTGTGTGTTAAGTTTTGACACAGTGGGCCAAAGTCTGCAACATGTGTGTAAGCATTCGGCAAAAACTGTAAAGTCAAAAACCATCCAAAGTAATGAATACAGCTGTGTTTTGCATAAAGCACATCTGTGTGTTGTTGCTGCTAGGAAAGAGTAATTCAAAAGTGGATGTGTGTATTGTTTTGATGCTAAAAACAGTTTTGAAATGGGATTGTTAGGTTTTGTTTCAAGAGATTCATTTTGCCGTATAAGTTAGAAGATTATCTCCCTGTGCTTTGTCTCATTCGGCCTGTGTGTTAAGTTTTGACTCATTGGGCCAAAGTCTGCAACATGTGTGTAAGCATTCGGCAAAAACTGTAAACCGAAATTAAAATAATTTAGTTAAAATTATGTTGTGCTTAGAAGGTGGTCATTATTACCCCCAAAACACCAGGCTACTAAAAAAACAAGAATTTAGATTTCGAAAGTTTACACTAAGATAGGTAAAAAACTGTCACAGTTCACTGTCACAATGTTATACTCACAAAGAGGCCCCCTCCAATGAGCCCCCCCATGAACCAGACCTGGAGGGAGATCTGATCATTTTCCAACTTGTGCCCATCGGGGAAGAACAGCAGCAGGTTGGCGATCATGCAGATAAAGGCTGAAGTCAGCAGGATCTGGCCCACCCGACGTGCACACTTTCCCGTAGAACACATGTTTTTTATATATTGTTTTTTCTTCTCAAATATTCTCTTTTCTACCCTCGCTCAGAGTTCATTCCTATCTCAGTGTCAGTGGGAAGTCAGTGAATAGATGGTGAAATAAGAACAAAACTGAAAGTCAAACACAAGTGGATAAGGTTTACTGCAGGAAGGAGAGTGGAACAAAGGCCAAGTATTTGTGAAATCACATGCAATTTGATTCTAGACCTGATCATTTCTAACATAAAGATAAATGTCCCTTTCGAAAGGACACAGGTGTGTGTGTGCGTGTGTGTGTGTGTGTGTGTTTGATACCAGCTCATAATTATGGCCTATTGTAAACACCAATGAGAGGGCTTGGTCCATGCTCAGCTTAAAGAAAATATTTCTTATTTTCAAAGCAACAGTTACAGTCCGAAGTGTAATTTACTGTAAGAACCTGGCTAGTGTTTGTCACTAGTTCACTTAAAGCACCACAAGGAATATACATACAGTTAAACCAAAACATTTTAAACTGCTATATAGTCTAATAGTCCACACACTTCTGTTTCTCTGTCAGAGCTTTACTTGTAAATCAATAACATCTGATAAGAGCCGCGTCACGTACAGTGCCCCATGCCTTCATGGAAATGTACCCAACCAGAAAACGCCTCAGAGCCTGGGTGTTCCGTTAGACTGAGCAACATATCACATTTCGTCAAGATGTCAAGAGAGAAGTGTTACAACCGGCGGGACACATCACTGACATTTGTCAATGGAGATGATGTTTTAGACTGTAAGTATTCAAATGTATCATTAACAACTATTAATCATAAAATAAATATGATAACAAACGGATATAATTTTCTGCTACCTATGATTTGTTTTTAAGTCTGTAGTTTATAATTACAGTTGGAATCTCTTGTATTTCTCGTGTCTGTCTCGTAGTTTTGTGCAGCGACTTCAAGTCTCTCAGAGCGAAGATGTCCTGTGGTCACGCGGTCACTCCGATGTCTCTCACTCACTGGTGTCGCAGGTTGTTGGACAAGGTACATTACCTTCACCATGAAACACAAAGTAGCGATTAAACTTTACAGTAAATAGTTGTGTAGTAGCAAAAAGTATAGTTTGAATAGTATGGAAAGATAAATATAATCAACTGAAACAAGTTTCATTTGGCAGTGTAAATCTTTTTTTTTGGTTGAGTTAAATCAGAAAACTTTATTCCTTAGGGAACATAATCTTAATTAGAATTTGATGTAAGTTTATAGAAGTGAACTGTACATGCAGATTGGCATATTCAAAATCTAAAATTTCCTCCATAATTGATTATTATCGTATTATAATTTAATGTTTTTCTTTTGGTTTTCTTTATGATACCAAAGGGTGAGTGCAGGTTTGTGTGTGGCCAAACTGGCTGTGATGTCGAATGGCCCTTTAAGGAGGTTTGCAAAATGGCTCTTCTGACACCCGAAGAAATCAAGTACTTTGAAAAGAAGATGTTCGACAATGCTACTAAGAATGATTTCAGAGTAAGTATCTCAGTTCCACTGGAAACACTGAGAAACTGTCCAGATATCGTGTTTGAGGACGTGAAGGGGGTCACCGGCTGTCCTTCTGTGCGAGCCTGTCCCACCTGTGGTGTGCTGCTGGGGCACAAGAAAAACCTATGTAAAAACACTGTATGTCCCCGATGTAAGAAGGAGTTCTGTTTTGTGTGTCTGAAGCTCACTGCAGAGTGCCAGAAGCTAAACCCATCCTCTTATTACAATGAGTGCTCCACCGGTGTAGCCCCCAGACAGACCTCCATACCTGTGTGGCGGAGGAAATAATTCTGTTGATTTAACACTGTAGTCGATGTCACTCATCCCATGAAAATATATGTATTTTCTTCACAATTCACAATATTCTGTCTGTGTAAGAGTAATGTCGCCGTATCTTGTTATAGAATGTAGTAATTTTGATCTCTATAATACTTTAGCTCTATTGGCTGAAATTAAAGATGTATAATGAATACATGTACAATGGTCACAAACTGTTTAAAACCTGCATAAAGTGTCACTACTCTGTGATGTATTCAATAAAAGTATCTGCACCATGCACTGCAAAGTATGTAGGCTAGGCTATAGGATAAATTAATTAGCCTACTAAATATATTGAAACCGTAATTACGCCTGACTGATAATGAAAATCTTTGTGCCTAATCATTGTTTTGTCTGGATCTAGTGAGTGAAATGTAAAAAAAAATAAACAAAGTTTTTTTTCAAAAAAGAAGCAGTGTCACTTTCCTGAAAAGTTTTGCATTTTGCAGACTATGTGTGGTCAAGACGGCCTACAAAGCTATATTGAAATAAAGTGTTTTTTTTACTTTAAACTTTTAATATTGTTTTTTTTTCTGGCTGACTACATTCAGATTACAGTTTTTCACAATTGTTTAAACACATTTTTTGGAACATCAGACACAATGTGCACAATCTGAAACTAATTTACCAACTGCTTAACCAATTCTGCTGAACTCCAAACACATTTCCTGCCTTAGACTCATATTATCATTCCAAAACACACATTTTTCACAACACTACACACAATTCTCTATATATTGCACACTCTTCCTGAATTCTCTCTCATGGTATTCACACAGAACACACTGCCAATCAAATTTCTAAACTCAAAAGGCTTTTGTGCAGTTAGCTATAGAAGGGTCAGAGATGAGCTCCTGTTTGCTGTGATTTACAGTAGACTGCACATTTTAGTACAAATACAGTTTTTGCCGAATACTGTAAACACTAAAAGTGACTGCTATGACCCCAGCATCACAACCTCTAACTTTTGTAAATATGCCCCAAAGCACCAACCCTACAAACACGATTTATGCTTTGCACTGTGTTTGAAATTCTCCAACACACTTCTTGAAAAAAATAAAAATAATTGAATACCAATCAGTCTAAACCTTAGCACTACAAATAGACCCCAGGTGAGCTCAGCTCCTTTCTGAGACGGTAAGAGTCAAGGAAAGAGGAGGAGAGAGAGCGGTAGGAGGACGAGGACAAAGAAGGCAACAGACAGAGACACATACAACAGGGACACTATAGTGGACCATGTTATAGATCATGGCCTATCAATGAGGGAGCCTGGACAGAGAGTGCAGCCCAACCTGAGTCGCTCCATAATTAGGAGATTTAGACTGGATATCAGGTGATCATTTCCCTGTTGCTTCTCAAAAGATGACATTGAGTGTGATGTTGATGAGGCGATGTGGCCAGACGCAAACAGGAGGCGGAATCCATAAAAGGATTCATAATCCAACCACCCAATTCCTTACAATGCTGTTTTTTTTTACCATTGTTCCCTAATTTTACTGTAATTGTTTTTTAATGTACAGTACAGTAGTTTATACTGACACACTGAAATGCTTGAACTGCAGTCCTACCTATTCATTGTGTTTGTTTGAAATGGCAAAATAAACTATTCTGCATAATGTGTGTTAGCATTTGGTAAAAACCGTAAAGTATTTGTTGTTACTGTAGGTGAAAGTGTATGAACATGCAAAGGCATAATTCTACTGATAAAGCATTCATATAGTGGTTTGCATTTATACTATAGTGTTTTCTATTCCGCACACCAGTGTTCAATGAGTGCTAGAAATGTCTAGTCATATGATGTATGTGTTTGTCATTTGAAAAGAAAACACCATTTAGTGAAGAGTTAACATTGTTTTGAGGGTAAAGTGTGCTTTTGCAAGAGAAGTGAAGGATTTTGCATTTTGTGTTTGAGTTTTGAAATTTGTGTTTAGGGTTTTGAAAAAGTGAGGTAGTCTATCAGGAAATGTGTTTAAGCAATTGTGAAAAACTGTAAAGTCCAGTGTGAAAAATATGGGTATCAGGAGCATCATGCTTGCAAGTTCCAACACACACAGTAGGGGACAGCACAGCAGCATTACTCTGGCGTGTGTGTGTGTGTGTGTGTGTGTGTGTGTGTGTGTGTGTGTGTGTGTGTGTGTGTGTGTGTGTGTGTGTGTGTGTGTGTGTGTGTGTGACCATTAAAGCTGTCTCTTGCACACAACACATGTCCTACTTAGATGGCAGACATCAAGAAGCATTTGGTGCTCAGCAAACTCAAGGGATAATAATGTTTTTTGCAGATTCATTGTGAAATGATACTATTCAGGTGATGTTTATTTCACGAGCCCTCAAGCTGTTGTTGTCAGAATTGTTGCATGTGCACATTGTCTATGTGTGGAAAGATTATAACAGTAAACGGGGAGAGGCAAACATGTCTGTATAGAAGTCATGTGAATTCCCGTAAATGTGTGTGAGATTGAAAGTGAAAATGATTCTTCACAGTCCATCAGTTTTATATTCATTGCTGCTTTGTTTATGGCAGGGTGAAGGCTTGATGCTCCAGATAATCTCACTCTCTCTCTGACTCAAAGGTGGCTGGGTTAAAGGCAGAGTGTATTGCTCAAAGATATGCAGAATGTTTTTCCTAAGCGTACATGATGTTATGTCAGACGAGGTGAAACCAATAGAACAAGGAAATGAATATACAAGAAAAAAAGCAGATTGTTTACTTATGAAACTCTTCCCCCAAAAGCAACATTTCCAGTGATTATTAAAGTGACATTCAACTGATCATACAATGACACAGTATTAAAATATACCATAAAGACTTCTGTTTTCCTTCCTGAAGTTTATTTCTAAACCTGTGATTTTGGGCAATTTAAGCAAGTGACATGACTAAAAACTTTAAAAAGTTTATAAATGATCTCTAATGACTTCCCACAAAAACAGTGTATCCAAGAATGTATGTTATTCTATTTTACCACCGTTGCACAAATTACACAAAAGTAAATGACAATACCTTAGTTTGGTTACTTAAACATACAATCTAAAGCATCCATGATATTACTCATGAACAAATAGTGTTCCTTTCTGTTAAACAACGCTGAGACCAAAAGCCCTAATTCATTCAAAATAATAAGTCGCAGAAAATGAAGAAAACACATTGAAATTTCAAATAGAATCGTATATTTACAAAGATTCAAGTTATCTTATCTGGCATCATGTGAGATGTTACATTTAGGATCATCTATTTATTATAGGCAAAATTCAACAAGAAAGTGATTTATATTGTTTAAATAAAATGTAATAGGTCTATGAGTCTTTTTGACTGAATGAATTGTACACAATAAAGAAAGCAAGAAGAGCAACAAAAGACAAAGACATAGTATGATCCTATAATTGTAATATATACAGTATGCCTGTGAATGGGATTTTAAATCAACAGAACATAAAGGTGATGTGACCCAGCCTAACTGTTCACTGAGCTTTGTAGCATCAACAAGGATGAATTCACAACTGGGATTACCACAATGACATTCACTACTTGTATTTGCCTGCACAAAGTATGTGTTCTGCTTAGTCTGAATCTCTAGTTTTCCCAAAAATACAAAAACAATTGCGATTTTTCTTCTGTTTCCCTTTTCTCTCTTTTTGTTTCTTGAGTGGGGAAGTGCGACGCCACCATCTCCTTTTCTTCACAGATTTACCTTTTTTACTTGCACGTTGCAGACTAGCTTGTTGTTGTGCATCGGGTTCTTTACTGCTTCTTGCCTGTGGCTTTGACATAGTTGACTCACCCAGTGTCAAACTGCAAACATTATGTGACAAAGTGACTTCATCGTCTCCTTTTGGGTCATTTCCTTCATTGTATTCTACCCAACTCTTAATTTTGCCTCTTGAGCTTCCTTCTGCAATGACTTTTCCTATGTTCTTGGTCTTACTGCTTCTCTTAATACCACTAGTGGTTTCTATTTCATCCTCAGTTAACTTCACTTGATATGTTTTTTTCGGCTGCTTTGGACCCTGTCTCCCTTCACCCTTGCAAAGGTCGTATTCTGGGTAGTGCTTTCCAGTTCCTGATGCCATTCCCCTTTCACCAAACTTGTCTTCCTTCACATCTACGTCCATCTTCTCCTCACCTCCCTGTCTGTCTACACTAACATCTTCATATGTTTTCATCTGTCCAACATTTACACCTTTACTAATGTAAGGGTTAGGGTTAGGTTTTTTCATGGACGTTTCTCTCTGCTCTCTTTGTTCATTTTTACCTGTTTTCTTTTGTTCCTTTTCTCTCTGAAAGTCCCTCTTCTCCTCCCTCTGTTGATCATGCTTTTCATACCTGCTACTGCTTCTCTGTTCACACCTCTGATCATCTTGTGACAGGTTATGTTCACTATCACCAACTCTTCCTTTGTAAAGGTCATATTTTGTCAAATACTTTTCATTCCCTGATGCCATCCCCCTTTCATGAGCTCCAGTCTTTCCATCCTTGTCTTTCTTAACATCTTCGGTCCTCTCCTCACCTCCCTGATTGTCGACAACAAAAGGCATACGGCCAACATCAACATCCCTGTCCATAAGGTATTCTGTTTGAGCTTTTTCTATCATTTCTGACTTTTTGTCACCTTGCATCATTACATCTTTGTCTTTATCTACCTCCAATAAAATTATTTCCTCATCTTTCTGAGCTTGTTGAGGATTGTCACATCCTGCATGTGTGCTGCTGTCTTCCTGTTTAAACTTCTGATCATAATATGATGTGTTGATGTGACCCTGTGAACTCAAATGTCTTGAATCATCTAGTCTTCCAGTGAAATTGTTCAGATCGTCAACACTCTTCTCACGTGGGGTGCCCACTTCTTCTCCTGGTCTCTGTCCATCCATCTTAACATTATCTTCACACTGGTCATTGATAACACTGGTAGCGGGTGGTAGGACTTCGGGGGATGACACCTCCCTGTTGTCTTGAGTACAAGTATCTGCAGCATGCACTGGAAAGAAGTTATAAAAATGTCAGGCAAAGTATAACTGACGTAGATATTCCGAGTAAACCTCAGTAACCCATAATGACAATGTTTTTCATCTTACCATTCTTTTTCCTGTAGAAGAGAAGATATGCACTGTCGGATCTAGTGAGAGAAATGTAAAAATTAGATAAGGTAATTTTTAAATTCATGTGGTTCATGAAATGTATTATAAGTGTTTAATGCTGTATTTGAGAATTATTCAAAAATGGTGTATAAAAAGAATAACTAAGCCCCACCCCACCCCCCCTTTTATTTTATTTAATTTTATTTAATTTTTGTGTGCTAATTGTTTTATTTGTACATGTTATTGTATTTTAAATATTATTATTATTATTATGATGATGATGATGTTTATTACAGCTTGATAATCCCTTCCTGTAATGTTTGTGAAAAAAGAAAAATCAGAAATATGGCATTTGTTTTGACTCGTCAAGTTTACATGTCTATGTATGCACTGTGCCATATTTTCAATAAAAATATTGAAAAAAAAAAAAAAGAGAATAACTAAAACTTACGTCTCAAACTCATCCACCTGGAACGGCTGGTAATTAGACTGTTGATAAGAATAATAACCAAACATAATGCATTAATCAGCATTTTGTCCTGTCATATCTAACCTCCAACAACAATTAAGTAAAAATTATCAGTCTTACCAATTGGACTCGGGAATCATCAAAATGATACCATTTCTCATCCTCCTGGGACTTGATTGTTGCAGTGTAATGTCCACCTCTAAGACCTCCGGAATGATTCACGACAGCGTACAGTTCATAGGTCTGATTCTGAGCACCAACAGAAAAAATGACAGGTCTACATTAAGGGTGTATTCACACATGCCGTCAGTGTTTCCCCCAGCGCTTTATAGCTAAGCGGCCGCCTTAGCAACGCCAGCCCCCCGCCTTGACTACCAACCACCCCTCCCCAAAAAGAAATATATATTTTTTATTTTTTATTTTTTTTTAGTGCTGCACAATTAATGTACTAGCAAGCACGATGTGTACTTAAAGCCACTACGAGTAACATGGCACGTTGGCGTCCCCTTTGGACAAAAGCGGTAGTATTTTTACGACGCCCGCTGTCGCAAAGCTGTTTCCTAGCGCGTGCCAGGCGCGCGAGTGTGAACTGAGAAGGGAGCAATATAGTGCATGTCCGTGTGTTGAAAGTGTGAGGACTCTTTTCGGCTCCGTGAGAGTGGTTTTGACACTGCATCAACTAATGCCAGTCACTGCCACACACACCTGATTGCAATGAGTTGATGGAGCAGTGTCACCTAACTACTCTCTCTCTCACGGAGCTGAAAGATTACGTGTCCGACTCCTCACAGAAAGCGAATGAACGAGAGACGGCAGTTAGTATGGATCACGATGAGGTAATGTGTTTATGTTGTTGTAAATAATGACTATTTCAGATAATGGTTATCTGATGATGATGAAGCAAAGCAAACTTTGTGTTAGTACCAACCGCTCATTCATTTAGGAGTAAACACTGCAGTCTAGTTTCGCTCTCGTGAAATTGTATACACGTTGCTTGGCAACGCCCTGGTCCCGCCGCCCGTAGCCTATATCACTCATATCACTCTCCCTTTTTTTCTTCATTGCATTTTTTCTTTGATGGTTCAGCCCCGTTATCAGTCATTATGACGACAAATAACTGTCTCAAACAAGGCTCCCGCTCCCCTTCCCTCACCTGGAGGGATAGGCTTCTCAATTCACGTTGGTGCGCCACACTGAAATCTGCGACCAATACGGATATGTGACCATAGAGCCTGCACGAGCGAACCGAAAATCGGACTGGGTGTGCGACCAGACCAAAAGCAGTAATAAAAACTATTTGAAAACGTCTTTCTTTGCACTGATGGTCTCGTTTGCTGTTAAAGGTAATTTATGATTATCAGAGGAAACATGAGGCTGTTTAAAAGATATTTAAATGTTACTCGTAGCCGCTTTAAACATGGTCATGACTGCGCGAAAGGCCGCGATTTGCGGTAAAAAGCATGTGTCTCCAAGCGTTTCTCTATCAGCTGCTCTGAGAGTGATGGCCCAGGCAAGTTTCAGTAAGTGTTTACAGAAGTGTCACACTGTTACTGTCTTTGACCTTTGGAGAAATGTATTTAGTCATTTTAAGGGGAAAACACATTGTATTTATTATTTCAACTATTGAGTTATTTTTCAAACAGCATGCTAGTGTAGGCCAAGATTTATTTTCTGAATTTTCAATGCTGCTTTATTTTTATGTTTTAAATTGGGAAATACATATTAGAAAATGACCAATAAACTCTGTATTTAAAAAGAAATCAAGCAAGTAGGCACAAAATAACCATTAATGAATTATGGGCTATCGCATCACAATAGGCCTATTGTCCACAATAATCGCACAACAGCCCCCCATCCAAAAAGGAACTTTAAAGTTGAATTTTCACTTTGATGTGCATACACATGTTGAGT
The DNA here is from genome assembly GCF_949987685.1 of Ammodytes marinus. Lineage (NCBI taxonomy): Eukaryota > Metazoa > Chordata > Actinopteri > Uranoscopiformes > Ammodytidae > Ammodytes > Ammodytes marinus. The sequence continues at coordinate 13,892,953 of NC_137227.1, forward strand.
GTATGGTCCATTATTTGTATTTAGTGTGTCTGTATAGTATTGCACCAAAACAGTACAATTTTTCTTTAATTGTGCTTTGTACTGCATGTTTGCACATCATTTGTACCTGCACATAGCAAACAAAATTGCACAACTGTAAGGTCAGTGTCTGTTGTATTTTTGTGTTCAAATTAACAGTTTATTTCTTTACTGCGCATTGGCATCTTTGAGCATAATACCCCCAAAATTTTCGTCGCGGCGCGCCTCCCATGACCCGGGGCAGTGACCACCTTGACTAAGGGTGTATTCACACATGCCGTGTTTAGTTCGGTTGAAACGAACTCAGATGCACTTCTGCCTTCGGTGCGCATCTTTCAGGCAGGTGTGAATACAGCAATCGCACTCGGGTGCGGACCAAACAAACGCTCCGAGACCCAGCTGAAGAGGTAGTCTCGATGGGTTTCCAAACGCACTCTGCTGCAGTTCGTTTGTGGTGTGAATTTGTTCGGACTCGATCCGACCCAAATGCAGGAGGCACTGTGCCTTTTCTTTCTTTTCTTTTTTAATAAATAGCCGTCAGCTTCACATTATGGGAAAGTGTTGTTGTCGCCATTGTTAGGAAGATTAGTTGTGGTTTGACCGGGAGCCCAGAACAATATAAATGCTGAATGTGTTCAGCGATCAGATGAAGGAGAGGGGAGCGTCTCTCGCACAGTGCCAACAGGTTCACGCTGCGCAAGAAGTGTGTGTTTTTATTTTGCTTCCCATGTACGGGACCGTCAATACTATCCCCGTGTCAGTTTGGAGCTGAACTGCGCCGACCCAGCTGATACACAGCTTAATCAGCTGAGTGTCAGCTTGAGCATATTCTTCTCGCGTGACGCGCATCCAGCACCAAAAATACAGTAAAAATGATGTTTCACATCGTAGGCTACAAGCCACATAACGTGGCATTGACATAAGGCTACACATTATGACCATATGAAACAACAATAATTTGATGTTTTTCCTCTTTATTTATAGGTTAGATGTAGGCCCTTTTATTATTTTTAGCCCTATATTATATCAATGATATATATTTCGCAGTTTAAACTTCGTGCTTCCTGTTTCTCTCCACCCCAGAATGTCTGTCCAATGAATGAATGACCTCAGATCACGTGTGGTTTTGCTTCGTAATGCTGGTTCACTTGCAAAAGGGGCAATATGAAAGTGGACCACACCAAACAAAAAAAATCTAAATTCTATTTGGTCTGGACCAAAGCAAGTGAACTAACGGACTTTCCATGTGTGAATACACCCTAAGAATGAAAAATAACTGTGAAATGATTATACTAAACTATGCTGCATATATACTGTACATACCTTTGGTATCTGTAGTGTGTAGGGAACAACCACAGCACGGCTGTTTTTTACATTTGTCATGTAATTGTAGTCAAACTGAAACCTCTTCAGCAGCAGCATCAAAACCTCTGGATGATGCTTCATCACACATTCCTGAATGAGAAAACGCAGGTCCCATCATGTAATATCCGGTCACCATGAACTCTTAATACCACCACTGCAAAATGAATAGACACAAATCAGACACATTTACTCATTACTCACAATAGTAGCATCAGATTTGGCATCACACCGTTCACAGTACATCTGGTTTTCTCCGCTGAAATATGTATCTCTGAAATGCTCCTCAATGCCATCCACCTTATGAAACCAAGTGACACAGAAACAAACATGTTGAATGATATGAGAATCGTTTAAAAATAACAATGGAAGGATAGTGAGGGACACAGGTGGACATGGAGAACACCATGTTCTCGGCATTACCTTCATTTCAAACAACATATTTGCAAAAAATAATTGCAATTGTCGATTTTAACTTGATATTCATCAAAATATTCCCAATTATCTTCAAATATATACAGTCTATATATATATTTAAGATTTTTAGCATTATTCATGCTTCTATTGACAGTTCAAAAAGACAGAGATGACATAGAATGGAATGACATGCAAAGAACGATGGGGCCGGATTAGAACCTGCGTCCACTGCGAAGAGGACTGAGCCTCTGGTATAGCTAGATATATTGTTGCGTACTATGCAGGTTGTTCGGTCCTTACCACCCTGTAGTTTTGACTGTAGGAATCCACCAACTCCAGAGGAAGATGCCAAAATGCCCCATCGGTGTCAGTCTCTTCACCACATGTAGAACATATGGTCTTGCGTGTCAACGATCCATGGAATATCTGAAACCACAAAATACAGAGTGGAAAACAAGTATTTTTTATTAAAAAATTCTCCATTCTCTTTGATATTGATGAAGTCTTTACCTCTGATGCTTCAGGACTGGTAATATTTAAAATATTCTCGAAGCACTCAGCTGCATCACGCTGTTCGTACACTGAGGGGCAGAGCAGAAATCAATGAGTATTTATTAGACAAAGAAATTGGTAAAATGACTCCTATGACTTTTGGTCAAACGTATCCCTTACTCTCAAATATTAAAGGGGTTACTAAAATGCTCTATCAATGGGGCTTGAAGACTGTATGTTAACACTAACACTTAATTCAAGATGCGACTAAGTCTTAATGCAAACTTTGCCAAAAAGCAGGTGTGATCCACACCAACCCTTTCTCATCAAAATTACGTTCCCAGAGGACTATTCGGCATTCTCAATTACGTTTGACCATTTACGTATTTTGTCCGTAATTACGTTTTTATGAACATATTTTGCATTCTCAATTACGTTTGACTGAAAAACGTATTTTGTCCGAAATTACGTTTTTATGAACATATCGCAAACAAGTTCGTTCTCAGCCTAGAGCTGTTCAGGATGCTCAATTACGTTTGGCTGCAAAACGTATTGATTACGTTTTAATAAACATATCGCATACATTCGTTCTCAGCCTATTTTTTGCCATTTATTTACCTCTAGGATTATGTTTGGTTGAAGTGTGCATTGTCTGGGCGGCTGCCTGAACTACAGCGCTGCAGGAAATTAATATGTTCCATAGATATGTTCACATGTTTCTTCATTCATTCATTCATTCATTCATTCATTCAAACAAACTGGTGAAGGCAATCGACGTTCCGACATGGCCACGCCCCCTTTGGGTGGAAAACAAAGCGATGTTGACTATAATGCAAAATTGCGGTCCAAAACAGCACAAAAAGAAAACGATCAGAGATAAATAAGTTACAATTTGACCGACAGACACAATGTTAAGATCCTTTATAACAACTCTGCCAGCTAGATAACGTTAAAGACACTTATAAATGATTAATTTGATCAATCTAAAACCATGTGTGTAGTCTCTCAGCATCAAGCTGGCGAAATGATCCGACCCATTGGCCAGAGATATCATGCCCTGATGTATATATTCACCTCACTGAGTCTCTATGTAAGCTGATTACACGTGAACTAATTGTTTGTTACGATAGCAAACTCCCACTGAATGCAGAGCGCAGCCGGGAGCTTCCTGCTGTCATACAGCCCTTCTTTAGGGGAATTTTTGGGGGCATGGCAAAGGAATAAAACCATGATGTTTGTTTTTTACTTTGTAAACCACAAAACAGCTCAGGACATTGCAGATTTGAGCTATAACGCTTATTTAGAATGATCGCGCTGTCTTTGAGTAGCCTACTGCCACGAGAGTTCCGTCTAGATGACGTATTGCCGACCTGAGGAAGGGTGACGTCAGACGCACGCCCCTCTACAAACCAATCAATGGCGAGGAATGTCACGTGACGCGAAACGAGCCTATAGCGGCAGCCCTGAGCTACGAAGAGCATAAATCGTTGTGAGATGATCATTGTTGTTTGTGAGAAATGCAACACAATCGTCACTCAGTAAATGTGCACGATGTAGTTTGATGGTTATCACGAATAAGGAGTTGTAGGCGGCCTTTACAGTTAAATAAGCAGGACAACTACAACCATATACCCACTTTGCTTGTCTTTTTACCTCTGCATAACCTTGTGGATTAAATTACTTCTATTTTCTTCAGTATTTTACATTAAATGATCTTTGAAGTAAGATATCATTCACAACTTTTATATATATATGTATATATATATATATATATATACATATATATATATATATATATATATATATACATATATATATATATATATATATATATATATATATATATATATATATATATATATATATATATATATATATATATATATATATATCTCACCTGCAAAATATGTTGCCTTTAAAAAAATGTTTTATATTTTATATTTCTGTGGCCAATGTTCTTTGTTGTTTTTATTGTGCAAATAAATTAAATCTAATCAAAAGCATGGTGGTGAATTGTAGGTGTGTTTAAAGGTAAAATTGTACAATCTTCACACTCTCAACATTAGCACCTTTCCAGCAATGTATTCAGTTGGTGTTCTTTACCGCAAGGTTGATTTTCTGATAAATTTGAAGGCCCAATATGGAAAATTAAGCTTTTTGTTTGCTCATTTGTTTTCTTGTGGAAATAGTACACCAAAAGGTGTGTCCTTCAGAGATTATAATACAGAACCCATATGCATAGGCGTTGTTTAAATATACCTGCATGGATGGATGGACTTATAGATGGATAATGTACTTTATTTATTGCCATAGGGAAAGTGTGGCATTGTAGCAGCAGTTATTGTGGATTGTATCAGGAATGACTTTCTGTAGTGGTCAAATAGCTGAAGGTGATGCTGTCCATCATCTTCAGCAGCTTGTGCATTATCATTCTCTCCACAACCAACTGGGCTTAAACAGGTTAACAAGGATTTGCTCATGAAGTAGAGTCTGCTCTGTCCCTCCATGCAGTTTGTTGTTTAATTAAATGCCCAGGTTTCTGTAGCCCTCCATCAACTCAACCTCTTCTCCCAGAATGGAGATTTAGCCTATCCTCCTGGTCCTCCCAAAATCCATATCAATCTCTCAACCTTGGTTACATTTAAGAGGTGTGTAGCTCCTACCATGCCCGAACACTACTGTCCACCTGTTCCCTGTCCCTGTAAACTGTCCTGTGAACTGCACACAGAACTGACACACCTTGCATCTGCTGAATCATCTGAATATTTAATTAAAATAGGCCCATGTGAAAGTGACAGGTGCTAATTGAGGGATGTGAAATACAAAGGCAGTTTGAACAAAATAGGCTAGAGTCATTGGAAAAACTGTTATAGAGAGATCTTAACCTTGCAGATTAAATCAGGGCGCTGTCAAGGCTTCCTCGCCCAATGCTACACCACAGGTCCAGCGCGATACACACGTGGAATGTCGCTGCCCGTATGAAAAGAACAAGAATAAATCTCTTATCAATACAGGTGAAACTCGAAAAATTAGAATATCGTGCAAAAGTTCATTTATTTCAGTAATTCAACCTAAATGGTGAAACTAATATATTATATAGACTCATTACATCCAAAGTGAGATATTTCAAGCCTTTATTTGTTATAATTGTGATTATTATGGCTTACAGCTTATGAAAACCCCAAATTCAAAATCTCAGAACATTTGAATATTACATAAAATCAATAAAAAAAGGATTTTAAATACAAAAATGTCGGCCCTCTATAAAGTATAATCATGCATATGTACTAAGTACTTGGTTTGGGCCCCCTTTGCACACATTATTGCCTAAATGCGGTGTGGCATGGATGTAAGTAAGTAAGTAAGTAAGCTTTTATTTATATAGCGCCCTTCACAGACCAGGGTCACAAGGCGCTTCACAATGCGCTTCCAAAGGATGCTATCTGTCTGTGGCACTGCTGAGGTGTTATGGAAGCCCAGGTTGCTTTGATAGTGGCCTTCAGCTCCTCTGTATTGTTGGGTCTGGTGTGTATCATCTTCCTCTTGACAATAGTCCATAGTTTCTCTATTGGGTTCAGGTCAGGAGAGTTGTCTGGCCAATCAACACAGTAATACCATGGTCAGTCAACCAGTTACGTGTGGTTTTGGCACTGTGGACAGGTGTCAAGTCTTGCTGGAAAAAGTAATTCAGCATCTCCATAAAGCTTGTCAACAGACAGAAGCATGAAGTGCTCTAAAATCTCCTGGTAGACAGCTGTGGTGACTTTGGACTTGATAACACAGTGGACCAACACCATCAGATGACATGGTGCCTCAAATCATCACTGACTGTTGAAACTTGACAGTGGTCTTCAAGCCCCTTGGATTTTGTGCCCCTCCACTCTTCCTCTAGACTGTGGAACCTTGATTTCCAAATGAAACGCAACATTTAATTTGGATCAGTGATGATTTGAGGTATCATGTCATCTGCTGCTGTTGGTCCACTGTGTTATCAAGTCCAAAGTCACCACTGCCGTCTACCGGAAGATTTTGGAGCACTTCATGCTTCTGTCTGTTGACAAGCTTTATGGAGATGACAATTTCCATTTCCAGCTAGACTTGGCACCTGCCCATGGTACCATAAACCACTGGTAACTGGTTGACTGACCATGCTCTGCATGAATGGCCAGACAACTCTCCTGACCTGAACTCAGAAACTATGGACTATTGTCAAGAGGAAGATGATACACACCAGACCCAACAATACAGACGAGCTGAAGGCCACATCAAAGCAACCTGGGCTTCCATAACACCTCAGCAGTGCCACAGGCTGATAGCATCCATGCCACGCCGCATTTAGGCAATAATTCATGCAAAAGGGGCCCAAACCAAGTACTTAGTACATATGCATGATTATACTTTCTAGAGGGCCGACATTGCTGTATTTAAAATCCTTTTTTTATTGATTTTATGTAATATTCTAATTTTCTGAGATTTTGAATTTGGGGTTTTTATAAACTGTAAGCCATAATAATCACAATTATAAAAAATAAAGGCTTCACATATCTCACTTTGTATGTAATGAGTCTGTATAAGATATTATTTTCACCTATAAAGTTGAATTACTGAAATAAATGAACTTTTGCACGATATTCAAATTTCACCTGTATATCATGCCAAGTGTGTGGTGGACAAACCGCCGTCAAGACCACTTACCATTAAGACAGGGGACAATATACTGAGTCAACTGCATATGCAGAAAATAATAAACACTGCCACACCACACCGCAAACACTGATTAAGCACTGTTCATAAGACTGCCTAAAATTCTACCTTTTTAAGGTCAAAATCATGAATAAAGCAATCTTTAAACTACTCCCATTTGAGTAACTGGCCTACTCCTTCCAAATACTTTCAGTTGCAGGATTCACATTCAATATGCACCTAGTTTTATATTATGTGTAGGCTATGCACAATTTATAGCAACATTTGATATCATTAACTAAAAGAAAACAACCAAATCCCTGTCAGGGTAGGCTACAAGATGTGACACACGCACGCACGCACGCACGCACGCACACACACACACACACACACACACACACACACACACGCATTGTAGAGTACTGCTTTAGTAAGTTCAAGAAGCCTATTCAATGACATTTTAAACTGTACATTTAATTGTTTTATAATTTCATGTATAATCCGCCACATATTTGATCAGAAACTTTAAATTATACAACCACAAAGGCTATAAAACACATTTTTCTTACAGAAATAGTTTCCCTAGAATAGTGGGTAGGCTACAATGAGCCTACATGCTTTAAGGTTTAGGGTAGGCCTATAAAGAATGTGTTCAATTCAAGTTATTTTATTAATTTTTTGGTAGTGCAGCATGTTTCTGTAAGTGGTTCCATTATTCCTAAGGGCCCTTATGATGTTTCTGTGTGGAAACGGGGACGTTTCGGAGGAGGGGAATAATGTAACCTACTTCCTGTTAAGTTTTTTTTTATTATGATGGGGCAGAACGGAAGTGTCAGCCGTGTGAACATGTCTGACTTGTGGTTTTACGGCGGAGGCCCTGAATTGTAAATGGAATGCGCCCTGAATCGGCAGACACTCTGATAGGAGTCCAACGGGTCCACCCAGCCCTAAAAAGGATGATGGGAAATGTAGGATTACATAGCAACGGTGGTAAATACGTCAGCAAACTAACCAAATAGAGATCAGATACTCCCAATTACCGAATATAATGATATTCTGATGTATTTCTCGCTAGATATGTTTTCAAAACATATGTTTATGCACTTACTAGCTGAAGTGTGACGTATTTGTGTCACCATGATAACCCTTGACTTCAAAAATTTGCTCTGGGAAAAAAAACTCGGCGGAGGGTGGAGGGAGGGAGGGAGCGCTCTTGTCAGCTGTGTGTGTGTGTGCTATCTTTGATTGTGTCCAGTTGATCAACAGCTTGGCACGTAGCCTATTTGTGTACCGAACATTTCTTGAGAATTAGCCTATCAGACTTCAGACAGATCATATGAATTCGCAATATCAAGATTATGAAAATAAAGTACATAGGTCTCGCTAGAAATCTTTTTAGCTCAGGGCTGCCGATAGGCTCGTTTAGCATTCCTCGATACTGATTGGTTTGTAGAGGGGCGTGCGTCTGACGTCACCCTATTTTCCCTGCAGCCCTGTGTAGTTCCGTAGTCTAGTTTAACGTTATCTAGCTGGCAGAGAAGTTGTAAAGGATCTTAACATTGTGTCTGTCGGTCAAATTGTAACTTATTTACCTCTGATCGTTTTCTTTTTGTGCTGTTTTGGACCGCAATTTTTTGCATTATAGTCAAAATCGCTTTGTTTTCCACCCAAAGGGGGCGTGGCCATGTCGGAACGTCAATTGCCTTCACCAGTTTGTTTGAATGAATGAATGAAGAAACATGTGAACATATCTATGGAACATATTAATTTCCTGCAGCGCTGTAGTTCAGGCAGCCGCCCAGACAATGCACACTTCAACCAAACATAATCCTAGAGGTAAATAAATGGCAAAAAATAGGCTGAGAACGAATGTATGCGATATGTTTATTAAAACGTAATCAATACGTTTTGTAGCCAAACGTAATTGAGCATCCTGAACAGCTCTAGGCTGAGAACGAACTTGTTTGCGATATGTTCATAAAAACGTAATTTCGGACAAAATACGTTTTTCAGTCAAACGTAATTGAGAATGCCGAATATGTTCATAAAAACGTAATCATGGACAAAATACGTAAATGGTCAAACGTAATTGAGAATGCCGAATAGTCCTCTGGGAACGTAATTTGATGAGACAGGGTTGTCCACACGTATTACCATTTTAAAAAGGCTCTGTTGTTCTGATACTTGTACCTTTATCGATGCCCAGCTTCCTTGTGATGTTATAGGTGTATGCCTCATGTCCTTTTAAGTCTTCAAACAAGTTTCTAAGTGGACCATCAATAACCTTGGGGTCAGGATTTCCACTGGTGTTCCTAAACAGAGTTAGGAAGTTGTGGTCATGATAGATAAAAACACGAAAAGCTGTACTGTATCCTCAATTAGATTTATATGCATTAGTCCTATAAGACATGAAGTTAACATTGTAACAAACCTCTCCACTGCTTCTCTGAAGTCTTCCGTCATGAACAGCACCTGCAGGACACTGTTCAGGTAACATGTTGCCCCTTGGTTTAACAAGCCATGGTACTCATTGGCTGTTGGGAGGATATTGTATAATGCATTTAAATTGAACAAATATCTTCATGCCATTACTGTGGATTAACCTAATAACCGATTTCACAACACAAATTACTTACCAGGGCCATATTTGTTGTAATTCATTTTAATTCTTGTTTGACGATTTAACAGTCCACATCAATACTGTTTGTTGCCAGCTGCAAAGGATTAGCAGTTGACAACTTGCAGATAACTATTCAAACATAAATGTTGTGAAAACGAACACAAATGGATAAAAATACGAGCTTACCTGAATGGTGTTAAATTAACACTCTCAAGACATTCCCGCAGATTGTTGGAAACAACTTCTCTCTGTGTATTAGTGACGCTTAAAGAACAATATCTCTTTCTCCCGTAATACACAACCCTCTGAACACTTTCTCTTTCATTTATGGCCGCACTTGCTGGAAGGCTGCATTCAGGGCGTATCGAAAACCGAATTTTACAGTCAAGATAACACAAGACATGACAGAGGAATGGAACAGGCTTTTGATGCACAAACGTCTTGACGGAGAGAGAGAAAATAATCCCAAACCGCAAAAAAAATTGTATCTGTATTTTAATTTTATTTATTTTTTACCGTTTTTTACAGTGGGTATTTGAACGCAGCATATGGATGAAACGAATGATCTCATAAGGTCTCTTTATCTGGATCATATAAAAGCATAAACCATAACTTATTATAACTCTTCACTTCATCCATGTGACAAAATACCAAAAAACATTTGTATGTAGTTAGACACCCTCATGTGGAAAGCTTTGTAGTCTGTGGCTTATGTAGAATTAACTAAACAACATTATACAATTGTAATAATTAGAAAGTTCTAGAGAACGATTTTCTACATGGGATAATTTATGTTTCTTATGTTATCGTAGACTGATAGAGCCCATACAGGGGCCCATGGTGGACTCTGTTCATCACTCAACGAACCTGACACTCTAGAATCAACATTTTGAGTGTTATAAATGGGACCTGCTGCCTGTATTTGATGCCCTGTTTCCGTGGCTTCAATGCAGGCCTTTGTTTCATGTTTGAAAACTTAACCAAAGATAAGGCATTAGAGAAAACGTGTCTTTATTATGTGCGACAACAGCATATTTTCCCCCAAAAAATTCAGAGACAGCATGGGTATTTCAAAGGATTATTGCAACAAATCACAGTGTTAGGAGTCTGTATGATTTTTAGTATGATGATGGTGGCAGTGGCAGCAGAAGGGGAGATGGGTGTTCATCAAATGGTCAATCCTCCAGGAACCTTCACCACCAACTGGATGACGGACATGTGCTGGATCCCATATGAAGAAAGCAACTTCAAGTCTTCATCCAGAGCCCTGTCTGTGAAGATCAGCCGCAAGGCATCCTCTCCTACACACACACACACACACACACACACACACACACACACACACACACACACACACACACACACACACACACACACACAATTATTATAATTTTTGAATATCTATATTGTAACAGCTGTTTAAGCACTAATACATTAATTTGGATTCAATTTAAAGTATGGAGAAAGGACATAACAGCACAGAACTACAGAGTATAGTATGTGTGAATGAGGCTTCAGAAATAGCCTACTCACACCGCCTAACATTCATTTGCAGTGACAGTACATTCTAGTAAAAAAACAACAAAACAACATTCCCATCCATGAAAATAATTGACCCAACTTTTCAGAGACTAATAGGCCTCTCCTGAGTACACACACCACAAGCAAAGCTACCTACCTACATTTTAAAATACTTTTGTACTTTTACAAAATGTAAATGTTTTATAGTAGGCTATAGATAAGTTACCTATATAATTCAAAGTATTACAAGGGCCACCTCGTTCGATGGAAGACAATTGGTGATATTCTGCTTGTAGAAAAATAAACAACAACTGTAACCGTAGCACTAATCGGCTCTTTGGTCGCGTAAACACATATAATCAACACAATGGCTAATTAACCAGACGACTTATGGCACGTACCTGCGCTCTCAGGAAGCCTCTGCGCTATTTTTTCTTTCAGCTGCTGCACCGTCATTTCTTTCATCTGTTCCTCCGTGTTGCACAGGTCGATGATCATCTTCTCCCCCCGCAGACCGTGCACTACGACCTGGTAGATTTTGCCCATTTTTCCGCTTCTTTCTCTGTGGGCGAGTCTCTCTGCGCTGCTTTCGCCTCTGGCTGAGTGTTAGCCTCTTCAGTGTTCAGCTGTTGTTCAGAATAAATCAACTGATTCTGACGCAAGGGACGGACTGAGAATACTTTCACTTTCATTTATTGTTATCGGTAGGCTATTATTATAACTGCTATAACTTCTATGCACATTTAACAGCTTAAAATGAAAATAAATGATTTCGTGTGCATGACTTTTGAACCCTTAATTTGTATTAGGCCTATTTGTGTTTTTACTGATTGCACTCAAACGCTTCATAAGCATCCACCTCTGCCAGCTTCACCACCACTTACACAAACCCAGACTGCTGATGTTTGTCAAGTATTATGCATCATAACTGCGGGGAAATCTCCTTACTGTAGGCTACAGTGTACACAACCCTTGCGTGACTGCATTTATATATTCGACTTCCTATTGTGCTGATATGATCGCTGGAAATCACCTTATCCTCCAGTAGAGTTTGGCATCTGACCAGAAGCATGTTTGACAAACATTGTTTGTGAACCAGCTGGTCCACTTTTCAAGGTGTTGTTTTATAAGAAGCGTCTGAACATATCTATCAAAAGTGCATCCTGCAGTCATGTGACTTCTTGTAAATCAGAGGTAAAACTGAAAGTAGTGGAAGAAAAATAATTCTTGGGAGAGACTCAGCTGCGTGGCTGTTGGGAGGAGATTGTAAATAATAGCCTACAGCGAGCAGTGTGTGTTCCTGAGAGCGGAGACAGAGACGGAGTTTGTCCACGGAGCTGAACAGAGGAGCTGAAACGAAATGACGACGCAGGGCCAGGACGAGAAGAGATACGACCCTAAGGACACGACTCTGAAGTTTGTCAACAGACCAGATGCTCTGGATCCGCTACGTAAGCGCCCTAAAGACATGGTTAAATAGGAAGTATATTGTGTTGGCGTTATTACTTCGATGCGCGCATTGGCAATCATGATTATGCAATTTAAGGGAATTGCATGCGTAACATGTAATCTCTGGACAGATGGAGTTGTGAGACTTTTTTTTTTTTTTGCTTTCTTTCTTTGAGTTCCATATAGTTTCTGTGGACGGCACTGCAGTAGCATACGACTTAAGTGATATACTGTGATGCTGAGTTCAATGTCATGCTCTTCTTCTTGTTGTGCACTGCAGCTGAGGAGGGAGACACACGTCTCCGAGCTGAGATGTCCTGCGGGCACGCTGTCACTCCAGAGTCTCTCACTGGGTGGTGTCGCAGTCTGCTGGACCAGGTACTTTCCATCACTTCATTTACAGGGTCTAAAGCTTGTGTTTCCATGTCAGTAGAGTTGTGCTCCAAAATGTCTTGCAGCTCCACTTCAACTTTCAGCTTGTTGTTCAGCGGTCCTTCTGTGAAATGTACTGTTTACTGTCTCATAGCTTTGTTTTCAGTTGAAGATCTGAAATCCCTTAATAAACTAACTGGTGAACAAAGTGGAGCATAGTATGGCTGGTTAAAGTTATGGCAGGTTTAAGGCTACATGATGGGGATGCTCAACTCACTCCAAGTCAACCTCAATTACACGCTCCCTGATTCACAGCTATATTGACTGGCAATGTAACATATTCTGTCCTTTTTTTATTTCAGGGCCACTACAAATTTAAGTGCCCTGCTTTAAAGAAAGGCACCGTGCAAAAGTGTGATGCCGTGTGGTCATATGAAGAGGTGCGCAGGCTGGCAGTGCTGACAGCTGAAGAGATGGAGTACTTTGAAGAGAACCTCGCCCGGCTTGCTGCCACAGAACACTGTGAATTCAAAACGGTAATTGTCCCGGTTGTTGCTTGTACCTTCAAAAAATCACAACCTGGTTGACTTATTAGTTCAGCAGAGATTGTATGCACCATCCAGCAATCATGCATGCCCCTTTTAAGCTGCTTTAAACAAGTTGTTAGGCAAATAAATAGTCTGTCATCTAAAATGGCAGAAAAAACAAAGCATTTTAGAACATAATGAGAAATATGACAGGGTTATTAAAAGTACGGTGTGTAATAAAGGTGTATTATGGCATTATTTCCAGCACTATTCAATAATTCAAACATTATGACTATTCTACTTAGTCTGTTCTGAAAAACTCCAATTCCCTTTACACACTGTACCTTTAATCCTCTGCAAGGTTGTCAATCTTCTCATGTAACTCTCGACCAGAAAGTCATAGAGAGCACCTTTACAAGAATTTTCTTTTATTGTTTCTCACTTTCTTTTCCCAACAGTGTCCTGGGTGCAAAACCTACGTGGAGAGAGAGGACCTGACAAACCTCGCCGTGTCTTGCACAATCTGCACAGCGGACAAGGGCAATGCTTCCGACTTTTGCTGGCAGTGTCTGAATCCGTGGAAGGGTCCGGCTCCACGCTCTGACCGCTGCGAAAACGACGGCTGCACCAACCACGACCTGGAGCTATTGAAGAACTGCAAGACCACCGCCCTCCCTCAGGTAGAGGGGGTCGACGCGTGCCCCTCCATCCGGGCCTGTCCCACATGCGGACAGAGGGTGGAGCACGACAAAACAGGCTGTAAGAACATCATCTGTCCTCGCTGCCAGGTGGAGTTCTGCTTTGTGTGTCTGAAGCTCACTCCACAGTGTCTGAAGACCAGCTCCTACTTCATCGCCTGCAGCGCTGGAGTCGCTCCCAGACAAACCTCCATACCTGTGTGGCGCAGGAACTAACAGGGCCATTCGCACACACATTCATTACACATGAAGTAGCTTTTAGCCTTCCTCTGTCACCCTAGAAGTTTCTTTCTCATTGCAACTTGATGCCAAACTGCTGATGCTTTATGAGTGTTATAGAGTATCGATAGTATTTTCTCATTATCTTGTACAATTCACTGTTTCTAAAAAATGCTACTGAAGGTTGCTGCCTTACAATTAATCTCTGCTCAATAATAGTTCATCATTAATCATGTAATAAAGTTTCCTTTCAAATTAATTTTATTGTCGATTTGATGCCTAATCAAACATGTCAATACATTTACTGATAAGATAGGAAGGAACTTTATCCCAGGGAAGTTGTTTATGCAGGCGTTGCAGTACAAAGTACAAGAGTGCAAATTTATGGAGTGAAAATATTAGTACAGATACAGAAAAGATATCCACATGCAATTATAAAATTCTAGGCATCAAATAGATATTTCAGCTGAAAAATGGTGATTTTGCATATCTGTCTTTTCATGCCAAAAAAAACACCTCAGAGTTAATTTTGCCCAGGAGGAGCTGTGGCACCCTCTATAGGTCAATCCTCAAATAACACGTTGAAGACAGTGATGAGGAATGGAAAATTGTTTATTTTTCAACAAATTCACACAAATACATGTTTTTTTATATTAAACAATATCTTTTTAGAATTTAACACTAGACCCTTTTTTATATACAATTCTTTAGGTCTTTCTGAGTCTGATGGTATTCTATGAGCCAATAGAAAATGCTTCAGGTTCATACTAAAGCCCACAAAGTCCAGTAAAGTTTGTTCACACACATTTCTCAACCTATACATCTTTTCAACACAGTTCTTTTTTCAACAATATTAATGATACACAATGGAAGGACTTGTGTTGATTATAGACACTTAATAGAACATTTTCAGGTTGTGAAACATTTTGATACCCACGCCCATCTTCAGTCTACTCCAATGAATAGATGGCCTACTGGGTAGCACTGCCAGATTAGGGGAGACCCAAGTTGAAACTCCCGATTGGAGCCCCATGCTATCTGCCAAACTCAATTTGGAAGATGCTTTGTCGTCAGCTAAATGGCATGTTGTGTCAACTCCTGCCTATAGCTGTCTTTTATTCACCCATATTAAGTTATGTTAAACAGGTTTAAGCAAACAGCCAGGGGCAAGAGGGGAGACAAGCCCAAAATCAAAGAGAAGTTGATTAAGTTCATAAAGAATGAAATGGAAATGTTTCATAATGAGGATGTCAGGCAACAGATGGCACACAGACAGCAGAGTTGGGGGCAGAGACAGGGAGTCACAGGTAAGAGCATTGAGATTTTGTTAAGGTACATCATGAAAGGGTGTTTCTTTTTAAACTTGTAAAATAGGTACAAAATCAGACATAACAGCAAAGATTTGTTTATGGCAATGGAATTGCTGTTGTGATTAATTGTGGAATTGAGTACCGGTAGATAGGAGTAAGGCAAACACAGTTTATTATATCTTGAAAAGAGACTGTGTCCCTACCAGGAATTGCTCTTGAGAACATTTCATGTAATTGTCTGTCCTCCCAAGGTTAATATCAGATTGTGGCCCCTGACTTGGGGTAGCCTACGAGATAAAAGACCGACATGTTTTTGACTCCGTAGTCAGCCAAGAGCACAGAGTCATCGAGCAAAGTGGCAGTGAAGATCAGCAGCAGGTCAACCTCTCCTACACGAAAACACACACACACACACACACACACACACACACACACACACACACATACACAGGGATCATTGTTGATAAAAAATAATTAAAGTATGATTTAAGAATTAGAACCATTCTTAATTGGGAAGTTATGGAAAGCCAAAAGCGCTTTGCTTTAACTAACTTTTATTTCAAATGTTAATACTATAGGATATTATGAGTATAGACAAATAAACAACCTGGGAATAAAGTGTTTTAAGTATACTCAGCTATTTGTGCATTAACACATCATATAATCTCACTGGCTAAATTCAATAAACCAGGTGCAAGTTCAATTCTGTTTTACCTATGCTCTCAGGAAGCTTCTGCGCTATCTTTTCCTTCAGCTGCAGCACTGTGGTGTTTTTAAACTGCTCCTCCGTGTCACCCAGACCAACGACCATCTCTTTCCTCGAGAGGCGACCATGGAGGCTACGCACCTTGACCTGGTAGACCTCGCGGGACGGCTGACTTGACTGCTGTCCCATTTTGCTGCTGATTTCTCTGTGTAAAAGTTTTAGTTATGATGTAATTACTATTATTGCTATTTCTCTTGAGTGCATTTAGTAGGCTGTAGGAGTCAGTGATTTCTGTTGTGGTGACGAGTGCATGGTACATAGCAGAGATGGGGGTAAGTCACTAATGTGCAAGTCACAAGCAAGTCTCAAGTCATAACCATCAAGTCTCAAGCAAGTCCAAGTCACTGTGGTGAGAATCAAGCAAGTCACAAGTCAAGTCATTGCTCAGGTCAAGCAAGTCACAAGTCAAGTCATACAAAAATCATATTATCTAACCCAGTTTCTACATTTAAAAGACCTGCATTTCACAGTTCTCTTCTTCATACCGTCATCGACAACATCATCCTTGAACTACAATTGAATTATTCTTGGTCTGACCGAGGGGTCTTCAACTAAAATTGAAATGGGTCCAGTTGACAACATTTTCTTACAGCAAAGGTCCGAATCTCATAATGTCTGCATCCAATAGCGACCCCTTATCTATCACATATGATCAACACCGCACATTTCCTTTTCTTTCAACCACATTTAGGCTACTTTCAATTTTCAAGTAGCTTACTTTTAACATGGAAAACAAGAAAGGCAAATAGTAACAGATAGCCTACTACTTAGGCTACACAAAACAGACACTTAAACCTGCAGTGTGTAGAATTTTGGGTTTTATTTCCTAGCAGATTTTGTAGAAAGTAATTATAATATCCATAAGTACATTTAATTTAGTGCATAATAGCTGAAAAAAATGTTTTGAATTATTTATTTTTCTCTTAGAAAGGGTCTCATATGTCCATATTTCTGCATATTTTGGACCAAGGCCTAGTGCCGCCATCTTGAAAGTGTCATAGTTGGAATGTCATCAGGTGCATTGTTTAAAATTTAGAATTGTTCTTGTCCTTGAAGGCCACTGTAGCTTCTGTTATTATTCGAAAGGGTTGGGGTTACCCAGGGAGCGTTGCATTCTAGAACTTTCTAGAACTTTCTTGATGATGTCATATTACACACTGCACCTTTAATCCCCATAATGCATTTAGAATAAAACAGGGCAAGGATCTGCGCTATGGCAAAAATATCATATCACCTTTTATTTTATGGCAGGATCACATTTTGATTTATCCCGATTAATTAATTTTTCATAGGGTGAATACTGGCATCTTGGGACAATGGGCATCTTGGGACAGTTAAGCTTAATCTTGTTCTTTTAATGAATAATATTTTATTTCTAAAATTCTACACTGAGCCAATCATGAGAAAGTTTGGAATGAAAAAATATTGGTTATGTGGTCATGACATCACTTTTGGTGGCATGGTCTAGCCATATTCAACAGCATTGCAGTGAATTTAGATGAAAAGTCAAATGACATAGCGTTTTCTTGTAAATGATGTTAAGATCATAAAAATCTAACAAATGTATGGATGTTTGTAATGTGTATATATTATGTTAGGTAATAGAGTGGTCAATCAGAATTTTAAAAAATCATGTTCAGATCAATCTTATTTTCTGTAAAAAATGTGATTTTGTCACTGTCCCAAGATGCCAATTGCCAATTGGCATCTTGGGACAGTGTATTACTGGCATCATGGGACACAGTGATTCAAGTCATTTTAATGGGGAATTTTGTCCTCATACATTTAGATGGTAAAATTTGCAAATCGATTATTCCAAATAGCTTTTATTATAAAAAAAATCGGTTTATAATAGCTAGCAAGCAATTAGCATCACATTTATCATTAGCACTGCCAGCTAGCTCAATGGTAGTTTTAGTGAATATTTGTTGAGTTAATTTTTTTTATTTTCCTAGGCATTGTAGCTCAACAATGATTAAGATAATCTGTTGCACCCTTCCTTTGAGATTAAAGTGCTTTTTATTTGAATTGCTACTGTTTTATTACTTCAATTTGATGTGTTTTAATTGTCCCAAGATGCCAATAACAGGTGTCCCAAGATGACAGTAATGCCTTGAAAAATGTTTTTTGGGTCAATGTGTGTTTGCTGAAGAGTCATTCATCCTGTGTTTAATTTTGACTTATTTTTTCTTCTCTGTTGTTTAGTAGAGATCTCAAGCTGTTTAGAATGGTATCATGTGATGGGAAAAGACCTTTGAATCATACTTAAAACTTCCACAAGACATATATTTTCGGAAAGTGTCCCAAGATGCCTGTATTCACCCTACTGGGGGGCGAACTGTCATAACGGGCAGTTTGCTGTGCTGTCTGTGCGGGTGCGGCGGCTGTGAGCTGTCGGAAGGAGCCGGTGAACGTGGAAGGTTGAACTGCATCATATTAATAACCGCTGTTTTGTCTCACAGAGATGCTTATACAAAGCCTACAGTCCATGGAGGTAGGGCGCTCGATAAGGAAGCGTGCGTTATCAAGGCAGCAGCGCTGCAGGAAACGCTCGTTATTTTCGTTTTCTTTTACAAGACTTCCCGGGGCCGTTACAACGTGAAAAGGGAAGGGAAGAAGGCGCTACATATTTACTGTGATAAGCGTGTGGGAGGCTCACGTGAATTACTCTTGGTCTAGCCCATGGACATATAAAGAAAGGTCTAGCCGCCTCCATGACTGCTGCTCCTGTGTTGACCTGCTGACGCTGTTTGTCCGTGCAGCGCGCTGCGTGCATTGCACTGTAAAATCACCCGATCATGTTTCAAAATAAAACATAATTTCTAACGTAATCTAACTTTTAAAAATTCAAGTCATTTCGAGTCATCTGTCTCAAGTCTAAGTCAAGTCTCAAGTCATGAAGACCAAGTCAAAGTCAAGTCGAGTCTTTTATCAGTGTTAGTCAAGCAAGTCTCAAGTCCTCAAATTTGCGACTCGAGTCTGACTCGAGTCAAGTCATGTGACTCGAGTCCCCCATGTCTGGTACATAGTGCAACACAGAAGGTTAATGTTTACACAAGTTGCTTTTTTATTTTTTTATATTTATTAAGGCCAAATCCTTTATCAACAAAGTGCTGCTTTACAGCGTGAAAACCACCAATGAATAAACAGCAGACAGCTCTTTGGGCGCATTAACACATCATATAATCTCACTGGCTGCGTTCAATAAACCAGGTGGCTGCAAGTTCAATTCTCTCTCTTACCTTACCTCCTATGTACTCAGGATGCTCCTGCACTATCTACTGTCATGCTCTGCATCTCCATCACTGTGTCGCACAGGTCGAAGTCACATGTTAAATTATAAAAAAGTTTTTAATGGATTTCTTATTTTGAGGAATTAAATATAAAGGAAATGTAGGCTACTGTTTGACTTCATCCTCAAACACAAATAGGCAATAGGCTAAACAGGACCAAAATAAATGAGAAAAAAAACTTACTTTGTAAATATTACTGTGATGTCACAGTAAAAGACATCACAGTAATATTTACAAAGTAAGTTTTTTTTTAACCCTATATTTCTCTTTCTGTGATGTCACGAGAAAGAGAAATATAGGGTTAAAAAAAACACTCTTTCTGCCTTTTCTCAGGCTAGGATGAACCGATTTCAATTTTTTTCGCACATTTATACTACATAGGATCTCAGAATTCAATACACCTTCATATTCAAACAGGTGAAGTAGGCCTTTAAATACTGACTGATGTTTAGGCAATCCACCTTTAATATTTGTTCGCTCTTCTTTTTTTGTAGTTGCTGTTAGTGTTAGTATTTATTGGCCTTCCTTACAGACGGGGCATTGTGGATATAAGTGATATTGTGGATATTATACCCTGTCAATTTCTTTATGTTTTGTGAAAAGCTATGGGTTCTTCCTGTCTATTTTGTGTAAAAAAGCTAATCAAAAAATAAACAAAATACGACTGGAAAAGTGGTTTATTCTTCTACAAAGTCACACAATTACATTATTATATATTCTTTTTCTTAGAATTCATAGACACTTTTACCTACAATTGACCAATTATGACACATTTTATTGATTCTTTAGGTATTTCTGAGTCTGATGATGAATGTAATTTTCATTTTTTCATTTAACTTTTATTTATCCTCGAGAGACCAATTGAGGGGTGACCCTCATTTTCAATGACGTCGAGTCAAAACAAATTCAAAACAACAATACATACAAAATATTCAATGCAAATACATCAAATACACAACAAGTGAAGAGAAGAGAAAAATGACCAATTGAAACATTTACAAAGTGGTGAGGAGTGGCAGCAATTAAAAGGAATAAAGTACAATATAGCCTAATTAAAACAGTTACAAGTAGAGTTTGGCAGATCCAAGATAGTCTGTTTAAATTGGCCAAAGGATATGAATGTATTTAGTTTAATTTGTTGCTGTAAGTTGTTCCAGGAGTCGGGGGCACTGAAGCTAAAAGCTGTCTTTCCCAGCTCAGACCGGGCTTGTGGGACATAAAGCATAAGCATGTCAGTGGAGCGGGTTTGATAAAGCCCATCTGAAATGTGCAGCATTTCTGTTAAATAACAAGGAAGCTTTCCAGTCAAGGCTTTGTAAATAAAAATGTGCCAATGTGCGTCACGTCTCTCTTTAAGGGAGGACCACCCAACCTTTTCATATAAGAGACAATGGTGTATAATGGTAATAGCCAACAACAATAAAATAAAAAACAAATGTAACAAAACATGGAGGCCCTTCTGTAACACCTAAATCCTGATCCGATTTAAAAAAATAAAAATAAAAATAAAAAAATGCTTAAAAGAACTGAGTTATTTAGTCCCTTTCGCCCGTCCTGGAGCTGCATGGTTTGATTGTAAGACCGGCGTTAGACAAGTGTTGATTTTGTGTTAGCATATTATCTCAGATATATCCAGAGTAAATTTTAAAAGTCGCAGAGCTCTTCCTTACTTCGGTTTTTGCCACCCTTGTCACCCATTCCAGCATCTCCCTGCTCTGGTAGCCCTCCTCCTCTAAGATTGTGCATATGGAAGACTGACATGTGTTCCACTCCATAATCAACCAATAGTCTGTCATCATCGCCCAGGTAACGGTCTTGGAAGAGCAGCGGTGGGAGGAAGCCTACACACACACACACACACACACACACACACACACACACACACACACACACACACAGGGATCATTGTCAATACAAAGCTTGATCGTTCACATGATTTAATCATTCTAACCAGTAGCCTTATTGCTATAAGTTTGGAAAGCCAAAATTGCTTTACTTTTACTAGGCTAACTTTAAGTCAAGTGTTGATTCTGGTAGGCTATATTCTGTGTAGGCCTATGGACAAATAAACAACTTGGAAAGAAAGTGGTGTATGTAAAATCAGCTCTTTAGGCGCCTTAACACATCATATCCCACTGTCTAGGCCAGGGGTGTCCAAACTTTTTTTCACTGAGGGCCACATACAGAAAAATCTATGAAGGGCCGGGCCACTTTGCAAAAATAACACATTTATCAGGACATAGCTGCTCTGATGTTTAGTTTCATAGTGTCTTCGTAAATTGTAATCCTTCTTCACGGCAACACTTTACTTGCACATTAAACAGATACACCCCCCTCTTGTTAAATGCCATTGATACACCCAGTGTTTTCTGCTTTTGCGTCCAATGTCCAGTTGGGGGAAAATAGTAGCCAGCCGAGATCCCGGCCCTCCAAGGGAGGTCCAGGGGTATGCCCCCCCGGGAGATTTTTTTAAGTTTTTAAAGTGAAATGCATGAATCTGGTGCACTTTGAGAGGAAAATTAAGAGGCTAAAGCTGAAGAATTTTATATGAAAAAAATGGAGACACTGTGTCAGATGAATTGGAAGCTATTGGAGAAGGACACATGGATTTTCCATAATAATATTAATTTAAGGCAAGGCAAGGCAAGGCAAGGCAAGGCAAGGCAAGGCAAGGCAAGGCAAGTTTATTTATATAGCACAATTCAGACACAAGGCCACTCAAAGTGCTTTACAGGGGCAAGATTAGAATACATGAAACACATTATAAAACATTTAAAAGCGATTAAAAGAAGCAAATAAAAAAAAAATAAAAAAAATAAAAAAATAAAAACATGAAAACTGGATTTAATAAAAGAAGCAAATAGAATGAAAATTGCAGGTTAAAATGGAAACAAAAAAGTCTTCAGACTCGATTTAAAAGAACTGAGAGTTGCAGCACACCTCAAGTTCTCTGGGAGTTTGTTCCAGATTGTTGGTGCATAAAAACTAAAAGCTGCTTCTCCTTTAAAATAAAATATTATGCAGGTTCCTCTGGGATGGGCTTGGTGCTCTTTTGCTTTTATGGGACATATTTCTCTGTAATATAATGAGTGCATTTAAATTATTTAAAAATTAAAAGGGCCATATTACATTATATTTTTAAAATGTGCCACAGGCCAATCAATCAATTTTGACACCCCTGCACTAGTGGGTTAAAGGAGCTGTAAGCGAATTGGTTCTTTTAGCTAACTTCCTGTCAGTTACTGCAGTTAGCAGTCCCCTCGCTCGTCCCTACGTCACCACATTAATGCATTGCGGTCTTCAGGCAGCACGTTATCTAGCATCATCTTGGAAGTGTGATAAAACCGGATAAAACATGATAAAAACCATCAAAACAGACATTGGGAAGGACTTTTACCTGCTCTGCCATTGTAGGCGCATACACATTCACCCATCTGTTGCTCAGGCGTGCACCGGCAGTGAGACCATGGAGTGTATATAGTATATATACTAGTAAGACGAGTGACGGTTTGTAGCGTTCTCTCTCCTGATTGGATAAAAAATCGGGATACTACAACATTTTAATTGGGCTATTACTACAAATTAGAATGACTTGGAGACCTGTGATATGACGTCCGCACTCTGTTGAAGTGATTGCTGTAGGAATATGGAGTGATATAACACATATATTAACACAAGTAAACCGCTTACTCTATCTTTAACTAAGAAATGCAAAAAAAAATAAAAAAATAAAACGGCCATATTACATTATATTTTTAAAATCGGCCGCGGGCCAATAAAAAGCGGGCCCGCGGGCCGTAGTTTGGACACCCCTGGTCTAGGCCTACGTTCAATAAACCATGTGGCCGCAAGTTCAATTTCGTCTCTTACATTTATAGACCTTCGTCTGACTCAACTTTTCCTTCAGCTGCCCCACCGTGGTCTTCTTAAACTGCTCCTCGGTGTCGCCCAGACCGACGACCATCTCACCCCCATAGGGTCCGCACACCACGACCTTGAAGTTATCGCCCATGTTGCTGCTGTTTTCACGCGCGTGTGTGTCTGTGTACAAGTCTTTCCCGCGCTGCTTTCAAGAAGTAAAGCCTCTTCAGTGGTGGCTATATCATCTAAGATAGGAGGCGGACTGGTGATACTTTCACTTTCATCTAAAATATTATTATGATATAATTACTATGGCATACAGCAGTAGACCTACTACTTCTCTGAGTGCATTGCTGAAAGAATGATGGCGGCGCAACGGCATGGAAGAAGTGAAAAGAGTCAAAGTTCTAATATGAGGTGACGAGTGACACATGTGGCACACAGCCTGGAGCGCCCCTAACCACAGGAAGTCACTGTTTACACCTTCTTTTGTCCTTTTTGATAATGCTTTATTAACAAAATGCTGCTATACAGCATGGAATCAACATGAATAACAGCAAACCGAATTAACACTAATACATTAACACAATTAGTATAATACCAGCCAGGGGACAACATGGAGAAGTCACAGATTCATTGATAAATAAATGGTGAAATGTAGGCTACTGTTTGACTTAATGCTCAAACACAAATAGGCTAAACAGGACCAAAATAAATAAGATTGTTCTTCAAGCTGACAATATTTCCTTTTTATATCTTTGTAGAAACACTATGTTCGAACAATTATTTTGAGGGTAAACACCAGGTTTTCTTCTAATCAAATCAAACTCAGTGTATCCTTTCTCACAACCAATAGCAGCACATGGTCAAGGTTTAAATAATTGGGTTTGCCTGAACCCAACATTAATTAAAATGTGAGTAGGCCTACTATTTTAAAATTCATAAAAACTACAGAAAATTTGGGTATTCACAGTCACAAATACACATTTATTTATTTTTATTATCAGCTGAAGATGCAGATTATCCGTGGGCCTATTATTCCATCACCTCCATGGCTCTTTGTGGACACTGTCCTTGCTCTCCGCACCCTTTCTCTTCCCTCTGGGACTCGCAGTGTGTCCTCCCCTTGTCATTGTGTGCTTGGTGTCGTCTGCCAGAACTACATGCTTTGTTTTCTCCTGGACTGTCTCTGAATCGTTGGATTTCTTTCGGTTTACGTTCGGTGAAAAACGACGCCCAATCTGTTTATTCGCTCTCATCTGATTCTGCGTGCGTGGAACTAAAGAAAAAGAGCATCCACTGGACGAAACGTGACATGACTTTGCATCGAGTAGACACACATTTGAACTCACTCCGGCTTTTCTCATGTGTTTGTATTGTTCTTCTATTCTTACCTCTGCTGCTGCGGCCTCCATCTCAGTTGTCGCAACTTTAGTTCCTGCAGGTTTGTTATGAAGGTGGCTATAAAGAACATTGTTCTGTGTTTCCAACTCAATCTCTTTGGCCTTCGGTCTCTTCTTTACATACATATAGTCTACCTGGTATGTTGACAAACGTTCTGTGGGGTTTCCTCGGTTGTCAAAAGGACACAGGGGCTCCACTGAGTTTGTATCAAGCTGCGGTCCTTTGGGCTCCTGACTTTTTTGTCCGTAACCTTTTTGTGCCTTTGTAGAAAGTGTCTTTTGTGTTGGCAAATGTTTCTCTAAAAAATCCCCATTCAAATGCTTAAAGATTTCCCCTCCGCTGCAGTGTTCATCTTTCAGTTGATGGCGAGATCCTCCCTCTGCCTCGCCATGTCTTCCTTTGGCCTCGAGGTCTGAATGTGTGAAGACTTGAGCCTCGTGGTCACCTTCATCTGTTATCTCAGGCTCTCTGCTCACTATGAACAGAGGGGAAAAGGAGGTTGATACGGAAAAACGCTAACAGCAGAAGGAGGGTACAAACATAGCTCATTCTTTTAAACAAGTTCAATTATTTTACACGTTTGCTGGATGGGATTTTCAATTACGATTTTGAGACACCTCTTAAGCTAAAGCTTCATTTTACAGGGAAACAAGTCCTTCCTCTGTTGGTCAACTTGATTTTGGAGGGGGTGATGGCAAAGCAGTGTTTGCCTTTGCTGGGTTTACGAAGACCAAAATAATTCATTTGAACAGATCAAAATGGAAATCGCTTGATTCATGCAGTAAATATACATCTGCAAACGTACCCTTTCTGTACATGAGGAGGTAAGCAGTAGAAGACCTCAAAGGTGCGTCTCCAGCCCCAAACAATGGCTGTCTGGCCTGAAAGTGATCTCATAGTTAGATGTTTTACTTCATGTTGTCAAACCATGTGATGATGTTTTTAAAGAATCCACCTCCTTACCCCGGTAACAATGTCGTCGTTGAAGCGATACCACACCTGAGTTTCAAAAGAGTTGATCAATGCAGTGTAATGACCCCCTGTTAGATTACCAAAGTGGTCCACTACAGCGTAGAGGGCGTATTTGCAATCCTGAAGACAGGGCAAAGGGTAGAATGATTACCGTACGGTACGGCAAATCAAAACAAGTATCTTATGAAATATAAATATATTAAATCATACCTCCACGTTTAAAGTTTGGGGGACGTCGATTTTGCAGCGAAGTTTGACGTAACACCGGCGCTTATAGTCGAAGCAGAATCTCTTCAGCAGCAGCGTCAGAATCTCCGGCTGTAGCGTCATCTCACAACCCTAAAAAGCACATCATGAAAACCACTGCATGAACGAGGGACAGTCACAGCGGTGCTCAACAAAATGAAGACATCTAACAACTAAATCAGGGGTCAGAAAATAAGATTGAACGCATTGTTCAAAGGCAGCATCATTTTACATGGGCAGTGGAGATTCATTTCGTAATGTTGCATTTGTTAAGAGTATTTTATTTTATCGTGTCTTAATGCGTCTCCATCTCTCTAAATAGGAGCAATAATTATTAGCATGACTTACATCATACATATGTTCTTTTAATGATGTCGCTTTAGAAACATGATTGAGAGAAGTACATTTCTGACGGTTTTTCTAGGTTACAAAGTCATATTTACATGGATTTATATGAGTCTTATCAACTGTAGACTGATGAGAAGTTATGATAAAGTTTTGTGAATATCAATACTCACAAAGTCTGCTTCACGCTTTTTCTCGCACCGGTTGCAGTACATCTTGTTGTCCCCGCAGAATGTTTCTCCCTTGAAGAATGTCTTCAACCCTTTCTCCTGTAAATGTGTTATATTTAGTCTCCCTGCATGTTCTTCATAGGAAAAATACATAACTGTTGTTCTGGTCAATGGAAAGCACAATACCACACTGTAGGTTTTACGACAAGACTCTTCCACCGCAAGTGGCAGAATCCAAAAAAAGCTCCTGGAATCGGTTGTCTCGTCGCAGCAGAGGCACGTGGTCCTGTGATTCAGCTCTCCCCTGAACATCTGCACACAAGAAGGTACAGCACAGCTTCAACTCTGACTTAAAGGAATATTGCACTGAGAGAGAATGTTTTGTTTTCGGTATGAAATACTCTCCTCAATCATGTTTGCTTGATAGCCAAACTCCTGTTGCATAATCCAAACCTCTAATCTGTTGATTCTTGTAATGTAACTAGGGACGTTTACACAAGTCCTGAATTTATGTACAAATTCGGGCATCACTTGGATATTTCCTTTTATACTTTTACTTTACTTCAAAAAAGATTATACCTACAGTATATAATATAATGTGCAGCTAAATAAGTACCATACAGTATATTCCATTTAATTTAAACAATTAGTCCAATAGTTGCATGGTAGATTTTATTGTTTCAGCTTTTCAAATGATTCTCTGATGATTTGTGGCTTTTTATTGTGAAAAAATATATATAAAATAAATGTTATTAATAATTGTATACTTGATTGGGTTGTTTCTATGCATTGAGTACTTTTACTTTTGACACTTTATGTACATTCTCCTCAATACTCTTTTGAAAAGTGTTCATTACTGATACAGCACTGAATCTCCTCACTACACTTATTAATAAATAAATGAATGTGTCCTTACCTTGGCAGCATTTGAACTGGTCAGACACAGGATCTTCTCAAAGTACTCAGCAGCATCACGTTGTTCATACACTGAAAGTCAGATGATGTGGATGAAGAAAAAATGACACTTTAAGATAATAGAATCATTAAATAACATGCAGCGCACCCTAAGTCTGTGCCAGGATCTTACCGTTAGTTATCCCCAGTTTTTCTGTGATGATGTGAGTTTTGGCCGTATTTCTCTGAAGCTCAGCAAACAGTCGGCTCAGATGGGGGTCAATGCTTGTTGTATTATTACCCCAACATCTGTGAAACAGCGACAAATATTTGTGACTTCATGACAAGTCTAACCAGCGACACACTGATTTCATATCCTATCCTAGAGTTCTTCTTGGACGAATGTGTCTTGAAGGGATAGCTCGAAATGTTTGGAAATTACCATATGAAATGTGACGCATTAGCTGGTTAGCTTACCTCAGCCTACCTTTCTAAACGCAAACCAAAGTGGAAAAGTTACAATAGTTTATTATAGGGGGTCTCATCATGCCAGACTAGCCTATTTCTTGATTAGGACCAGTAACCTCCTAGCCTGGAAATCCAGAGCTGCAGCTGGCAAATTTAGATTTGCTCAGCCCGTTGGTCTGACTGGACACGATCCATTGGAGCTCATTAACTATGTTGGAATATTCGGAGCTGCCAATCAAATCGTTCTATTTAATATGGGCGGGCCAGAGCCCTATGTATGGGGCTTTGGGGCGGGCGTAGCCAGATGACGACAGTGCTGGGCTCCAGCTTCACATACAGACATTAAAATGTATCAATCTTCCCAGATCACAAGAAAGCGAATACGTTTATTTTCCCCAAAAAATATTAGACTCTTAGTTAAGCGAAGAAAAACAGGTGATTTGATCCAACTTTTAAAAAACAATATTGTGACAACCAAAATAAAGGCAGATGTTACTAACTTTTGCACAGCCTCCCGGAAGCCTTCGGTCATGAAGAGCACCTGCAGCACGCTGTTCAGATAGCATGTAAGACCTGGACTGTTGAGGCCGTGGTAATCTAAAAGGACACAGCAGTGACATAAGACACACATTTGCAACATTATCTCACAACTTAGAAATGTATAATAAGCCTCACGCATCGTCACTTACCTGAGATGGAGAGGCCGTCTAATTTCTTGCTCAACTTTTCCACATGATTCATGCTGATGTATTTGGGTTGAGAGCGTTGACATGTTTAGATGCTTGAAGTATGGATTCAGACTGTTGAAGCACAGCAGAGCAAGTATAAACACATGTAGACTATCTTTAAAGGTGATACATCTTTATCACTGGCCTTATTTCACACTCACTGCTTCTAAACTAGACAGATAGCAATGTGATAATTTACAACAGTATTGCTGGACTACACCAAAGTGAATTTATAATTTAAAAAAAAATCTTTAGCTTGCCAACATGAGAAGTTTCATAGAGTTGTAGGCTACATGTATTTTGATACTGTTTTCCGTTTTGTTTACTAATGAGGATTGTAGAGAAGTTTATATACATTTAGTATAGGCTATTGTGTCTTTATCATTGTTGCTATTTTTCGCTGTGTGATGTGATCAGATCAACAGTGTTAAGTGTAAAGTGTTAGATAAATCTAATAAAGTTGAGATTGCAATCCTATACACTTAGAAATGGAGAGATTTCAAACTAACATAATAGGGTGGTATGGCAACTTCCACTTAAGTAAATATCTCTACTCGAGTAGGACTATTCTAGATCTCTAATACTTTAATGCATTGTATTGAAAGATAACCTATACAAATATCAAGCACAGCAGTCAGTTGATACACAAAACGTGACCAGTCGCATGCTGCTATGGAAACACATCCTCTCAACCCTCCATAACAAAGCATTGAAGTAGGAAACGGCGAGGGGAGACGTAAGCGACAATACGACAATAATAAACACAGTATAAAGTGCTAAGCTCACGTAAACTATTACCTAGAATATCCGTTAACACCAGGGAACTTTCTGTTTGTTGTCAAATGGGAGGGTAAAGCGCGACAACACTCACCGTGCAGCCCAGTCTGACGAGCCTTATCCTGCTGTCTCCTTTCACTTTCGATCCCGGACGGAGGAAGTCAACGCACACGCAGCTGAGATTACTGAGACTAAAAAACTTTAACCCAAAGTTACAGTTGAATTTGAGCAGAATAATCGTAGGCTACTGGGTTGTGTGCTTTCAGTTGCGGCTATAGCCCACTGTTTCCGGTTAAGAATAAAGGAAACGTCCTTAAAAAAAACAAGATAGACCAGCTGTGTCACAAAGGTAAGACAGCCTACTTCCTTATAGGCCTACATAAACTGTTATTTTTTTTTGCCAGTTTAAAAGACTGAGGAAACGTTTATTCCTCCTTAATTCCTCACTACAGAGCAACTTTGCATAGTTTGAGTGCGCCTGTTTGTGATGTCATAGATAGGCTTGTAAAGATGTATTTAAAGCTCACTGCATGCAGTATTAGGCTACTTTCCATTTAAGATGTATAATGTAGTCCTATTAGTTTTAATTATGTCTTTGTTTCAAGTGAACATCATATTTGGAATGAGAATGTTTTGAGCCTTAAAGTAAAATCCATAGAAGCAAGCAGTTTAAAAAGAAGGGTTTTAGTATTTAGTCTTAACACCTGGAAATCCCCCAGTGTGGCAGCTCAGCCATACAGGTTGTTATATTATATCAGCTCAGGTCACGCTGATAAAACATGTGTATGAATGTGTCTCCCCTTGTGAGGTCATAAGGGGAGATACATCTGACTGGGGTTTTTGCACACACGTTTCCAGAAAGGTGGAGAAAAAGGCAGATGTTTTTTTTGGATTGTTGTGTACACTCACTCTTTCTTTCTTTCTTTCTTTCTTTCTTTCTTTCTTTCTTTCTTTCTTTCTTTCTTTCTTTCTTTCTTTCTTTCTTTCTTTCTTTCTTTCTTTCTTTCTTTCTTTCTTTCTTTCTTTCTTTCTTTCTTTCTTTCTTTCTTTCTTTCTTTCTTTCTTTCTTTTTAAATACCTTTTAATGGGGCCACTTTTCCAAAAGTGTACACAGATCTAGGCAAAAGAAAGCAGGCTCTATCGAACATAACTTTCTGTGTACATCCCTCAAAGCCCCACAATTCTGAGAACTGTTGCTCAAATAGTTCAATCATGATTATGCTCAAATGAATAGTTGAACTTTCTTCAACTTAGGGCGATCAAAATGAGCCTCCAGGGGCAGGAACAGGAGGGGAAGAAATACGACCCGCTAGACAAGACTCTGAAGTTCGTCAAAAGGAGGGACGACTTGGATCCAATGTGTAAGATTGATTGAAGGACACTTGCTTTGGTTTCCATCTTATTTCTACCAGTCACATCTCTATCTATCTATCTATCTATCTATCTATCTATCTATCTATCTATCTATCTATCTATCTATCTATCTATCTATCTATCTATCTATCTATCTATCTATCTATCTATCTATCTATCTATCTATCTATCTATCTATCTATCTATCTATCTATCTATCTATCTATCTATCATTTACTCACTGTTGTTCACTTCAGGCTCAGATGATGATGAAGAAGACGGCTGCCTCCGAGCTGAGATGTCCTGCGGCCACGCTGTCACTCCAGATTCCCTCACACAATGGTGTCGCAGCCAGCTGGATGAGGTATCTCAATTATCTTCAAAACACCACATTTCTTATATGTATTTCTTATTTTAGCAATTTACAGTTTTTCTCAGTTGCTTTGGTGCTTTTCTCACATCACTATTAACATTTGCACAGCATTTGCAGTGCATTTCTCAGTGCAATTAGTGCAAACTGCAAAACCTAGTGGATAACCTGCAAAAGTACGTCACTTGCTCAAAATGGATAGTCTATTCCTCAAAAGCAAGTATTCATGTCAATGAAACTGCCAGTGTCATCAAAATGAGAAGTCTTGACACCATCGTTTATGAACAAGATAGTCAAATGGCTTTATCATGTTTTCATCATTTATTCTCTCAGTGTTTTCCAATGCAAAAAAAGGTCAGAACTCAGTGACACTACCTGAAAATGCTCAAGACAGCACTACACTACTTGTACAGCCATTTGAAAACTACAGTAAAGTTACACATTGCTGAAGTTAGGGGAGTAAGTGAGTACAAGACACTGAATACGTATGTTTCACATTTTTGCAATTCTACAGCATTGTGCAAAAGAAAAATACACTTCAGTCACTTATTTAGAACAAACATAAAAAAACACTGCTTGTGTTACACTGGACTGTGATCATAATAGTGCTGTGAAATCATGTTTACTTTTTTTATTTCACTGGCAAAACTTAGAGGAAACGCCATGATTCAGATGAACTGAAAGTAGTGTTCGCTTACTCTGCCACCTACTGGCGACTGCAAGATATGTCACTCAGACGCAAAGAACTAAACAATTTAAATGTAGTATTACAGTTAACAAGAAATAACTTTAAAAAAGCTTTGAGTACTTGCAAAACTTGAAAATTGTTTTGGAGGTGGGCACCTGTCCTTTTTCCCTTTCTACCCACAGGACACAAGTCTCTACCTGTTTTGTATCACCCTTAACTGATTCTTCTCTTTGTTGTTTTTAAGGGTAACTACAAATTCAGATGCCCTGCGTTGGTGGAAGGTACCAAACTGTGCAACAAACTGTGGTCCTACCAAGAGGTGCGCAGACTGGCCGACTTGTCTGTTGAGGAAATTAATTACTTTGAAGAGAACATGTCCCGCCTGGCTGCTGATGAATACTGTGTCCAGTCGGTAAGTGCCCCAGTGATAATTAGTTCTTTTGAAAAGTTGCCTTTTCTGTGGAATATTTCAAAAATATTCAGATTTTCAAATATTGTGTGTCTACAATACAATATTTCCCTGTTCTCATGTCATCATCAGTGCCCAAAGTGCAAGACGAGCGTGGAGAGGAAGAATCTCTCCAACCTGTGCGTGAAGTGCACCATATGCACAGCCGATCAGAAGAGGTCCTACCAGTTCTGCTGGCAGTGTCTGAGGGAGTGGAAAGGCCCAGGCCCTCGGTCCGACCGCTGCGACAATGACGGCTGCCTGAACAGGGAGCTGCAGCTGCTGCAGACGTGTAAGGCCGTCAGTCTGCCCCAGGTGAAGGGGGTCACCCACTGCCCCTCCGTAAGGGCCTGCCCCACATGCGGCATGAAGGTGGAGCACAGCCAGCAATACTGCAAGAACATCAACTGCCCTCGTTGCCGCGTGGAGTTCTGTTTCGTCTGCCTGAAAGTAAAGCGTGAGTGTAGTAAAACCAGCACCCCGTTCCAAATCTGCCCCAGCGGCGTGGCTCCTAGACAGATCTCTATCCCTGTGTGGAAGAAAAAATGAAGACAAAAAAAATGTCTTTATGTTCAACATTAATAATTTGACAAAAGATATTTAAGAGAAACTCTACATTTAGACAAAAATCACAACACAAATCATCAGCAACCAAATTAAACTGATACTTTTCCAGCGAAACCTAAAAGGTTTTATCTTTAAACATTGTTTAAAAAACCTGTTTGATAGTTTAGAGTTAGACCGTCTTAAGCTCTTTTAGCTGATATTTCAAGAGTCGAGTCGAGTGCAATAGCCTTTCTGATGGAATGCTGGAATGTTTATTGTTTGTTTAATGTTTATTCCCATTCTAAATTAATTCGACACACAGCTCACCATTTTTAATCCTTAACACTGTTGTGGTATATATTATGTTCCCACTCAAACTGCACTTTAACTTCTACTAATTGTACAAAAAGTACACTCCACTCGATTTTCTTCATACATTATGTAAAGTATTGTTTGATTGAGCCTGAAACGTTGCCAGCGATTGCATTACTTATTGTTGTGCATATGTCCAATAAAAGATCTTTGAGCTTTGAACAATACCTCATTCAAACGTATCTGCTCCTTTATTACCTGTTTGTGTATCACTTTATACTGAAAGGCTAAGTGTCATTATTTATATCTTTCCAGTTGCAACTGCAGTCTTCCCATAATGTTTGCTATGTGAAAGTAAAAAGTAAATTACAAATGGGGATTTCTGAGAGCTGTATAAACTGTTAAACTTTCTCTTTCTCTCTTGTGCGTTTAAAATCCCGGGACTTACCCACAGCAACCTTTCTGTTTCGAGGTTGGCATGAGGTCATGTCTGTTGGGAAAGCACAGTGGATCTGCGATCTCAAGAAACACAAACAAGCAGATTTTTTGAATTTTTACTTGAAAAAGTTTTGCATGATCATTTTAACAGATTTTCAATAGCAGCAGTTATTAACAATATCACACTTTTATAACATGTACATATATGAATTCTTAATCAAAAACAAAATGTGTAGTTATTGACATCTTGAGGCTTGTGATGTCTGATTTTTTTTTATTGCTGTTTGTGTATATGGATGATGTTGTTCTTGGTCCCAACGTGTTGTGTTCAGGGTGTGTGGGACTTTTCTCCATCAGCTCCCTCCGGGCAGCCTCAGCAGTGTGTGGACCGTGGACAGGTGCCGGATCATCAGGGTAAACAGAAGGGCCTCTTCCTCCAGGATGTGGGACCCGTGGACAAGCCTCACGTCGCCATCTTAAAGCAGAAGTAAATGATTTAATCATTATAAAATGTTTAGTTTCTTATTACACAGTTAGGCTAAAACCTCTTTTTGTTCTTTTTGGGGGAAAGATGTCTTCTTGACTATAGGGAGATTATTTGACATATAGCCCATTTCTAAATAAAAATGTTTTGATTAAATATAAACCTTTAAATGATTTGCACGCAGACTTCATTGCATTTTTAAATAACCCCCCAAAAAATGAATGACTCAAACAACTCAATTTACTAATACCTACATGTTGTGTAGCCTATTTACTAATTAGGCCTACATAAACAATTTAATCTGAGATATAGATGGATAATCACCTGGCAATGTTTTAGATTAGCGGGTTCAACAGTTCATGAGGAATTCTGCCTACCAAATGTAATTTAGCCCAATTGCTTAAGGACATGTTAAAATACGAATACATTACAAAAACGTCCTATATCAAAGTAATTTCTAGTTAGGCCTAAAAATGCGTAAAAAAATAAAAATAAAATCAATTAAAACAAAAACAAAGGTAAAATTCACCTACCTAAGCTCATCTCTTTAGTGATTTTCTGCTTCAGTTGCAGCACAGTGATCTTCTTCAGCTGTTCCTCGTTGTCGCACACATCGATGATCTTTCCTATTCCTCCTCTCGGGCCACTCACGTTCACCTGGATGCACATTTCAGTTCAGTTTGTGATGGTGCTGTGACGAGAGCCTCTGATTTATTGACTCGGCTACCGAAACTAAAAATATAATAATAAAAAAAAATCAGTTATGAATCACGTCACATAGGCATACAGGGTCACGTGACTTCATAGAAACCACCTGTCATTGCCGTCAAAGTTTTAAAACCTTAAACAGAAAACCCCTGACAGCCCTGTTGATTTGCTTAGTGAGCAGAACATGGGCTGCTGCAAGATGTCAACTTTACAGAGAAATAACTCCGGGCACCTGAACGGGAATGTAACGACCGATCAGGAGAAGTGTTACGACCCTCAGGACACATCGCTTACATTTGTCGATGGAGAGGACGATTTAGACTGTAAGTAGGCTACCGATAGCCACATGTCTCATTAACACTCGTTAAAAATAATAGCCTAATATTATAACAAATGGATATAAAGTGCTGATATTGGCCTATATAACTTGTTTTCTTTCTTAAGTTTCTCAGTTGCCTTATACAAAATTCATTCAATCAAATATCAAGATCAGGCGTTGTTTTTTGCATTTTGAGGATCTGAAAAAAAAAAGAAAAAATATAGCCTATATTTGTCATATAAAGATTACGTTATTTGTTTTGGTTTAGATGAAAATACAAATTTAGAGATCATTGTTTTGAAAATGTAACAGTAGTCCTCATTGTTCTTAATTTATTGTGTTCTGTTAGGGTCCTTGTATTGGCTACATGGCGTGCAGTACTAGGTTACGCCTGTAGAGGCTCCCCCTGCATTTTGTCGCTACCATGCACTATGGCCAGAATAAATTTAAGATTGTCTCTGATACAGTTCCTCTTTGTCGGGCATTAGTTGCTTTTAAATTCTGACATTACAGAATGCATTGATTTAAATGTCAAATGTTATTTTTTTTAGGTTTTTAGATGTGGATCAAAACAAAATTACAAATTACAAAAAGCTAAACTGTCTTGTGTTGGCAACCATAAGCTTAAACCTTTTTCTCCTTATTGTCTCTGTCTCGTAGTTTTGTGCAGCGACTTCAAGTCTCTCAGAGCGAAGATGTCCTGTGGTCACGCGGTCACTCCGATGTCTCTCACTGACTGGTGCCGCAGGTTGTTGGACAAGGTACATTACCTTCACTAAGAAACTCAAATTAGTGACTAAACTACACTGTAATACAATAGTAATATTGTAGTAAAAAAGTAGCCTATAGTTTTGATTGTAAGAAAATATAAATACCATCAACTAAAACAAGTTGTATTAAGCAGTGAAAAGTTTCTTCATAGGCTATTAAATTGAAATCGATGTTAGTTTATAGAAGTGAACTGTATGGGGATTCAAGGTAAAAAATGTCCTCCATATTGTTTCCTTCTCTATTAAAGGATTTCCTTTTTTTTATATCTAAGGGTGAGTGCAGGTTTGTGTGTGGCCAACCTGACTGTGATGTTGAGTGGCCCTTCCAGGAGGTTTGTAAAATGGCTCTTCTGACCCCCGAAGAAAAGAAGAACTTTGAGGAGAAAATGTTCAGCAATGCTGCCGATGACTTGGATATCAAAGTAGTAAGTATCTCAGTTACACTATTCACAAACACTCTTCTCAGAAAAAATGTTGATCATGTAAGTACAACTGTGAATTTTCAAACCATACTCTCTTTTTACTTTACAGTGTCCTGGCTGTAAGTCTCATGTGTCTAGACCTGATCTCAACGACCTGTGTGTCCTATGCACGGTGTGCAAAGCTGCCAGAAGAAGGTATTATAGATTCTGCTGGCAGTGTGTGAGGGAATGGAAAGGTCCGGCTCCACGTTCAGATCGCTGTGGCAACGACGGCTGTGTTAATCAGCCACTAGAATTACTGAAGACCTGTCCAGATATCGTGTTTGAGGACGTGGAGGGGGTCAACGGCTGTCCCTCTATCCGTGCCTGTCCCACCTGTGGATTGCTGCTGGAGCACAACAAAACGCAATGTAAAAACATTGTCTGCCCCAGATGTAAGGTGGAGTTCTGTTTCGTGTGTCTGAAGCTCACTGAAGAGTGTGTGGAGCTGGCTGCAGACTTGGAGGAGCTAAGCGAAGATAGTGAAATCGAAGATAGTGAAATCGAAGATAGTGAAAGCGATATTAAAGAAAGCCTGGAGCTTCAAGAGAGCGTAACTGAAGAGAGTGAGACCAAAGACAGCCAGGAGCTCCATGGAGAGAACACTGAAGAGAAGGTGGAGGTAGGACAAGAGAGCACGGAATGCCAAGAGAGCATAACCGAAGAGGACATGGAACTCAGTGAACTGTTGATAAGGCTCAGGGAAGATTTGAAGGAGCTCCAGGAAACGTTCAACGACTTGGAAGACAGCGACTCTGAAGACAGCGAGGAGGAGGAAGAAGAAGAATTATCCCCACATTACATTCTTTGCTCCGGTGGTGTAGCCCCCAGACAGACCTCCATACCTGTGTGGCACAGGAAGTAATACTGTCGATTTAACACTGTAGTTTAGACAATTTCATCCACTACATGAGAAAGACTTCCTCCTCCTCTCCCAAAATTGACAGACAATTTCTTATTCTTACTTCAAACTTTTCCTATGTCATTTTGATTATTTGAAACTCTCTTTCTTCTGTGTTCATGTATTGATTTACTTCTGGACAAACCAAATGCATTATAATGTTAAACCTGATCTGATGGAATAGAGTAGAATAGAATAGAACAGAATAGAATAGAGTCAAATAGAATGACTTTATTGTAATCGCACAGTGTACAATGAAATTCAGCAGTTGTGTGTAAAAAAAAAGATACAATAGATACTGTATATCAAAATTAGGACAAAAATGAAAAATAAGTCAATTTTAAATATATGGTGGAGTAAAAATTACAATATTTACCTCTGAAATGCACTTTAAAAATATATTATAGCAGAAAATTAAAATCATGTTTGAACCTGAGTAAATGGGTTGAGGGTTATGGTTGTACTTTTCACCACTTACAAATCATAAACGGTGGAGAAAAAAAAGTGTTTGATTCTTCTCAGTCCCACTGGTTCTAGATGTGCAATGAAGATGTTCTAATGTATGAATAAATGTATTATGGACAAAAACTTTGTGAAACCTGAATTATCACAGTTACTAGACACACTTATTTTGTGAAACCACATGCTGGGGTCATAGAGGTGAAGGTGATGTTGTTTACCCGTAGGATATTAAGGACGTATAATTAACTTTCATATCCATTTAATCGCCACATTCATTTCAAGATCATACCTTTATGCTACTAAACAATGGAACCCTCTGCTTATTGCTCATTTTGCCAGTCCATCCAAGCCAAACCCATCTTTCAGTCCTTCTCTTTGGTGATTTTAGCGTTTCACGTTTCCTACAAGAAGTGTTTGTGTGTGTGTGTGTGTGTGTGTGTGTGTGTGTGTGTGTGTGTTTGTGTTTGCTGGGAAAGGCTGCAGCGCTGCGAGACCCTGTGGTAAGTCAATTTACAGTGGATTCGATAGATAATATAATCTTCATGATTTATGCATGCGCGGATAGTGATATTGTGGACAGAAGACAGTCATTTTGTTAAAACAAGTATAGTTTTAATAGTAAGAAAATATAAAACAAGTATAGTTTTAATAGTAAGAAAATATAAATATTAAAACCTGAATAAAGTTCCATTTGACAGTGTGAAAATAATTGTTGAGTTTATGTAAATCATAAAGTTTATTGCCAAGAAAATACACTCTTAACTTCAAATGATGTTAAAGTGATTCTTAAAACAACAACATAAACATTTCAAATAATCAAAATGTCATAAGACATGATGATTAGTGCATTTGGAGTTTGAAGAAGAACATTTATGTAATAGGTTGGGTAAGTGATTCTGGAGAATGTTTGTTGACAAAATCGCTGTTTGTCAAATCACTGATTAAATACTGAACTGTACTGTGTGTGTGCTGCAAAAAAAATCAAGGGCGTATACACAGCCTAGGCTCTGTAAACAGGTATGTAGAAAAAGGGAACGTAAAACAAAGGGGGCCCGCCGTAGCAAGCAAAATACACATTTACAGAGCGTAGGCTTTGTATGAACACCAGATTTTTATGAAGCGCACACAGAGTATGGACAGGTAACAGATTGTGAGGAGATATTCTCTGATTTTGACAAAAGGTGATTTTGTCAACAAACATTGTGCAGAATGGCTGAACCCAACTTTAATGTTTCCATAACTGAGACAAGGAAGTCATTTTTATGTAGCGAGTGACATTCGACAGCACAGTGTGACATCAACAGAATTATTTCCTCCGCCACACAGGTATAGAGGTCTGTCTTGGGGCTACACCAGTGGAGCAAGCATTGTAAGCTGAGCCTGGCGTTATCTTCTGGCACTCTATAAAGAGCTTCAGACACACAAAACAGAACTTCACCTTACATCTGGGGCAGACCATACTTTTACAAGCTCTCTTGTGCTCCAGCAGCAAACCACAGGTGGGACAGGCACGCACAGAAGGACAGCCGGTGACCCCCTTCACAGAGTCAAACATGATATCTGGACAGTTTCTCAGTGTTTCCACTCGCAGATTAACACAGCCGTCGTTGTTACAGCGATCTGAACGAGCCGGACCTTTCCATTCCCTCAAACACTGCCAGCAGAATCTATAAGTCCTCTTTTTGGCAGCTGTGCACTCTGTGCATTGGACACACAGATTGCTGGGATCAGCTCTCACCGCACGCGACTTACAACCCGGACACTGTTGAGTGACATTATATGATAAACAGAAGAGAGGTTATATATTGACACTTGTATTTTCTTTCTAAGAACAGTTTGTGAATAGTGTAACTGAGATACTTACCACTTTGATATCCAAGTCATCGGCAGCATTGCTGAACATTTTCTCCTCAAAGTTCTTCTTTTCTTCGGGGGTCAGGAGAGCCATTTTACAAACCTCCAGGAAGGGCCACTCAACATTACATTTGGGTTGGCCACACACAAACCTGCACTCACCCTTAGATACAAAAAAGAAACATAAATTTCAAGTTCAAACTTTATTTACTATATTTTATGAATACAGCTTTTGATTGAAATAAACCTTATTCATAATTGAAACTATACATTTTACGACAACATTACTACTGTATTACAGTGAAGTTTAGTCACTACTAGAGTTTCTTAGTGAAGGTAATGCACCTTGTCCAACAACTTGCTGCACCATTCGTAGAGAGACGTCGGAGTGACCGCGTGACCACAGGACATCTTCGCTCTGAGAGACTTGAAGTCGCTGCACAAAACTACAAGACAGAGACAAGAAGGAGAAAGAGGTTTAAGCTTATGGTAGCCAACACATGACAGTTTAGCTATTATACACTAAAGACCTAAAGAACAAAAAGTCATAGAATAGCACAAGCGTATATACACTCAATGGCATAGGTTTGATTTTTGACATTGGTGGTGACATAAAGGTGTTGCAGAGGCCGGCTTTTTGCATTTATGATAGATTTCTGAACACAGTTTCATGTGATCTTTACTGGTAGACAAAACATCACAGTTTACATTTTTATACATCATGATAGTACAATTTAAGATATTTAAATATTTTTTAATGTCCACATATTTAATGAAAAAAGTTAGTTTAAAGACAACGAATGGCCAACAAAGTGTTAGTGACTTCTTAAATGCATTCTGGCCATAAAGCATATAGTCCAGCTCTCATACATCAACACAAATAGCACATAGTAAATGCAAAACGCAAGGGGGGCACCTACAGGCCTATCCTAGTACTGCATGTGATCAAGCCAATAAACAAGGACCTGAAATGAAGAACTACTATCTATGTAGGCTGCTGTTACTTTTTCAAACCAAAGATCTCTCAATTTGTAGGTGCATCTAAACCTAAATAAAAAAATGGTATGCCATTTTAATTAATTAATTAATTAATGTTATAAGTTAGAGGTAACTAATAAACAGACTTAAAAAAAACAAGTCATAACATAACAGCGGCTTATAATTGACTTATCATATTTAACGTGTGTTAATGAGACATGTGGCTATCGGTAGCCTACTTACAGTCTAAATCGTCCTCTCCATCGACAAATGTAAGCGATGTGTCCTGAGGGTCGTAACACTTCTCCTGATCGGTCGTTGCATTCCCGCTCAGTTGTCTGGAAATATTTCTCTGTTCAGTTGACATCTTGCTGCCCATGTTGTACTCACACTCTAAATCAACAGGGCTGTTAGGGGTTTTCTGGATAAGGTTGACAATCGGGGATTTCCATGATGTCACGTGACATGAAACATCAGATACTCTTTATTTATCTGCCAGCGTCTTTCAACGTGAAACAAAGCTCTTCACAGGACAGCACCATCACAACACTTTAGACGCTTAACTGAAATGTGCATCCAGGTGAACGTGAGCTACCCGAGAGGAGGAAGAGGAGAGATTATCGATGTGTGTGACAACGAGGAACAGCTGAAGAAGATCACTGTGCTGCAACTGAAGCAGAAAATCACTGAAGAGATGAGCATAGGTAGGTGACATTTTTTTTTTTTTTTTTTTTAGAAAGGACCTTTTTATTGGAAATGTTTCAATTACTTTGTGTTCAACATGATCTTATCAATGTATATAAAAGGATACATTTAGTTTTAGGGGAGCAGCAGCAACTGTTCAATGCCATTTATTAGACAGGTGATCTGTTGCACCCACTGACTTAAAAAAATTACAATTAATAATTATCCGTTTTTTTTCTCAGATTAAAAACGTTTTTATAATTAAAGTAAAAAAAGAAAACATGGCGTTATAGGAGTTATTTGAGTCCTTCATTTTGGGTGATTTGATAATGCAAAGACATCTGGTTATCAAAATATTTTTAACGACTAGTCAAGACAACTTTCTCCAAAACAACTCTGGAGGTTTATCCTGTAGCCTACCTGTAGCTAATTATTGCGTAAGTCATAAAACATTTTATAACGATTGAATTATTTACTTCTGCTTTAAGATGGTGACGTGAGGCTTGTCCACGGGTCCCAGATCCTGGAGGAAGAGGCCCTTCTGCCGTCCGTTAAGATCCGGCACCTGTCTACGATTCAAACACTGCTGAGACTGCCCGGAGGGACCTGATGGAGAAAAGTCCCACATACCCTGAACACAACCACGATGGGAACTTCATAGACCTACACAAATAGCAATAAAAAAATATCAGACATAATAAGCCAAAAATAACTACACTTGTGTTTTTGTAGAATAAATCTTCTTTGTAAATGTTTTAAGTGTTTCATAAGTTTATATTAAAAATATGTATTATCGAGAAAATCATCCAAACTGTTTCTGTTTATTTGCTTGTAGGCCTATGCATTCCGTTGTGTTGTTGTATTATCAATTTCAATACTTCACTCACACCCTGAAGATATATGATGCCAAAATACAACTTATTTACTCAAACCTCAATTAAACTTTACACACACACACACACACACACACACACACACAGTTTTATTTTACTTCAGGATAATGAAAGCCTTTGATCCATTCCTTACAGTAAGAAAAAATCTAACGACAAAATAAATTAGATTCTTTGTAAAAAATAACCTGTGCAAGATAATAGGCCTAAACAAATCAAAATATACGTGCTACTGTAATAAGGAGATAGGCCTAATACAATTCCCGTTTAAAGGTGGTGTCTAACATTTACTTTAATGGCTGTTCACCTGAATTGAGACCTGAGGACAAGGCAGGCCGAGACGTTTGATTCGATTATTTAATACTCATCATTAAATAATTCCCTGCCTTCGCGCAGGATTCCCCCCTTCACGTGTCCAACAATAAAATACTGTAAAAACAACGAGTCAGCGCAGCACTGGTAAGTCAGGGGATTTTCAATAAGCAAAGAGAAAGAGAAAGTTTAACATGTAGCCTACAAATAAGTGCGTACAGAAACTCCCCCTTTTGGATATATTTTTGCTTTCACTCTGTACAAAAGTGAGGACATTCCAGGTTTCGGGTCAATGTGAAAATGACATCATGTACAAATTTAAAAAAAATCTGAACTTTATTGTCTTAACTGTAATTACATCATCATGTCGCTAAACGGGAGGATGGCAGCCGCTTGTTACACGAACGAAAGTAAACATCTATTCCTTATTACTGGATCACAGATCACAGGCTACATGATCGTCAGACCCAGGTAGGATAAAAAAAACTCTCTATCCTAAATTGTTGCTCTAACTGAAAAAAACAACAACTGAAAAGCAACAACCAAACAAACTAAATTAGGCTGTTCACCTGTTTGTGCCGGTACACTATTTGTTTCTGCTTTGGAAGACGCGCGTTGCATTAATCATGGCTCAGTAAGCTTTCTATCGCGAATTCGTGAAGAAACGTTTCATGTCGTTATTACAGGTTGATTTATTGTTTCTCCTTTATAAGCTGCTGAATCATAATCATATTTTCTTGTTGGTTATTGTTGTTGTTGTTGTTATTGTTGTTGCAAGTTCAATATTAATCTGAATGTGTGAGCAGCTGAGTTTACTGATTAAAACATTTTTAATATTTATTATTAGATATTTATTTTTTGCATTAATTAATATCTTTAAAGCCAGAAAAGCCAGTTTCGGGAAAGCAGCTTTATAACCTGCTCCTCCAATACTTCACCACTAGGTGGAACACAAGGCCTATAATGAAATTGTGTGGAGTTCAATGATTGTATGTTTAGTTGGATAGGGTGAGAAGTAAGGGGTGATAGATTGTGTTTTGAGGATAAAAAAGATCACATAAAACTGAACAATAGCAAACATAGTGGTGCAGAGTGTGATATGATTAAAGGAGATGTGAAGGCGCAGGAAGAAATGTGTAAAAAAAAAAAAAAAAAAAACTGCTTCACATTTCAGAAATGTACATGATGGAAGAACGTGTTCCTCCTAAACCAATCAGAGGAGGACGAGATGAGAACACAAAGGCAGAAGAGAAGGAACATAAAGGTAATAAAGAAAAAATAAGGCTGAATGAGGTGTTGCAGATCATTGTATAGATATTAACCAAATTCACATATGGTAGAACTAGTATGCGTCTACAAGAAATAACATTGACGAGCCATAAATATAAATTATATTTCTCTTAAT
The DNA here is from genome assembly GCF_949987685.1 of Ammodytes marinus. Lineage (NCBI taxonomy): Eukaryota > Metazoa > Chordata > Actinopteri > Uranoscopiformes > Ammodytidae > Ammodytes > Ammodytes marinus. The sequence continues at coordinate 13,936,948 of NC_137227.1, forward strand.
AATACCCTACCAATTGAATAGTTATTTTGCTCTTTTTTCTCCTTCCTTTTCAAGTTACTTGGACACACAGCCTTCATGGTCTGTATAATCAGGGAGCCATGTGTTACCTCAACAGTGTCCTGCAAGTTCTCTCCATGACAACGGAGATACACGACAGGTTTGTCATCAGCTGTTTTCATCTGTAAAACATATAAGAAATGTAATTGGGTCTCCATCAGTGGGTATATAAGGACGCGCGGTAAACAGTCAGTATATTCACTGAGAAACTACATTCTCCTCAAAAGGTTGGATCCCCAATTTCAAACGGATCAAGCTTTGATGAACATCTTTGAAGGACTGAAGGAGAATGTGTGTGGAACAAAACCTATCAGAACAGCATTTGGGATCGACAATGGTGAGTTGGGCTGTAATAAATAGGAATAAACATTGAAAATGCAGCAGGTAATCGATTAGGTAAGATGATTGGATGAAAATAATAGATTGAATTGAGTGTACTCTTTTGCAGATTATGTGCAACGTGATGCCGCTGAATACCTGGAGTTGATTTTAAGTAGCATCAGCCCAGAGGCCTCAAAGGTGAACTGAACACTTCTGTCATATATATAATGTGATTTACAGGTAAACAAGTCACTATATACTGTGTCGTGATTGCTATTTTTACACTCAGGTTTTCCAAGGGGAGCTGACATACACAACGGAGTGCTCCAAAGGCCACAGCATCATCGAAGAGACAAATTCGTTTTGGACTCTTCCACTGTCTTTCGAAAATGCCCACGATTCAAACAACGGCGTGGTGAGCAGCGGAAGCCCAGAGTCTTAGTTTAATATTTGTATATGATGTGAGTGCGCTGCTCTGATTTCTGAACCTAAAGTATAACCACTATTGTGTTTCCTCAGGAGCTCCTTCCCTCCTTTGAAAGGATCTTCGAGACAGAGTTGTACAATGTGGGCAACAAGATGTTTTGCAACGAGTGCAAGAACAAAACCGAGGCTTCACGCGTGAGTTCTGGACCATTAAAAAGGAAACAGCACATTTAGGAAGGCCAACTCTTATACTGGAATCAAATGACAAGGGTTTCTTAAAAGTTTGCCATGTTTATTGTGTTGTTCAGGGATGCGAGATGGCGACATTTCCTCAGGTTTTGACCCTACTGCTCAAGAGATTTGATTTTGACTACACCGAGTCACATGTCAAATCACACTGCTGTGTGGAAGTGCCACGTGCATTACAGAGAGAGGTATGGAGAGGTATTTATTTGCCTGTCTATGTTTGTTCCATTTATATACTTTTCAATCTTGTTTTATACCTGCCTGTGTTCTTCATTGTAGAACAAGACATACAAACTGTATGGGATGGTGAATCACATGGGCGGTCTAGGAGGTGGTCATTACACAGCCACCATCTTGTCGAACGAGGACCAAACCTGGTATGAGTTCAATGACACTCATGTCAACAAGGTAAAGGGGATTTGATGTTTCATCTATTCTTTAAGGATGGTACAAGTTACAACATTAGATTGAACTTTGTTGAAATGGTTTATTGGTTCTGTTTCGCAGGTTAAAGAACAACCATTTGCAGGAAAATCCAAGACCTACAGGTATTTTTTTTTATTGAATTGTATCAAAAATAATAATATGAGGTAAATATAACAGAATCCATCAGCCTTGATGTAAGTTGTCTTCTCCTTGTTATGCGATGCAAACAATAACTTCTAACATGTTTTCCACCAGCTCCAGGACTGTATATCTTCTCATGTACAGAGGTAAGATATAATGTAAAGTATGATAATAATGTTAACAGATCTTTGCTAATTTAAATGTTTTGCTTGACTCCAAAGAGAGACCAATTCAGAGTTGTGCCACAACTCGTTCCAGGGTGTGAAGAAAAATCTTTGGTTCTTACTGGTATTAATTCTGATACAGGAAATGACTGATACTATTACTTTTCATCCACTTTAAATCCATAGAGTGCAAGGAGCCTTTGAAGAACAATGCACAAGCTGTGACAAACACAATTGAAGAAGAGAAGGGTGGTGATTTTGGTCTCGGAGAAATGGAAGGGGATGAAGTGGGACATGAAGGAATGTTCAGCGAAAGAGACACAGATATTAAGGAAAACACTTCCCCCATAAATAATGAAGAAAAGTGGAAATACTCCAGGGAACAATGTCTGGATGAGGAGACAGAGACGGAGAAGCAAAGACAAACAGGTGAGAAGAATTACTTGGGAGTAGATGTTTGTTGATATGTGAAGTCATACACAACATTTAGTTCTTCTTAATGAAATTGATACTGATACAGACTATTCCTTCTCAACTTAAAATCCAAAGATTTTCTGGAACCTCTTCAGACCAATTCAGGGTATATGGCCGAAACAATGAAGGAACAGACGGGTGAAGATTTTGGCCTCGAAGAAATGAAAGAACACAAAGTCAGAGAAAGACACACTGATCCTGAAGAAAACCCACATATGGAACATAGAGGAGAGGAGGAAGATCAAGAACATGTAGAGAATGGTGAATCAGTCAGAGAAAGAATTGGTGAGGACTGTGGAACGCAGAGTCAACTGATAAACAGTGCAGAGACACAGGAAGAACTGTCTATGAGCGGAGACAGAACATTCTCCAGCATCACACCAGAAAACTCAAACATCAAGTCTGAAGAGTTGGATGGTGTTACCGTAAATGTTGGAGAAGACTGGAAACACTCCTGTGAACAACGTCTGGATGAGGAGACAGAGAAGCAAAGAGGTGAGAAGAACAGGTGGCCGAATGTCAGCACCATTTATTAAGGGAATCAGTGTGTGTCTATATGGTAGTGGTGGTAACGTGCGAAAATGCCCACTTTCATAGATTGAATTAGATTAGATTAGCTTAGTTGTAGACTATATCAGGGTTAAAGAAATAAAATATAAAAAAAAATCTGATATTGATACTAATTCGGTTAATTTCTAAATATATTACTCTTGTTCCACTGTAAATCCACAGAGTGTCAGGAGCCTGTTGAGACCAATTCAAGATACCAAGACTTGTCGGACAGAATGAAAGAACAGATGGGTGAAGATGCTATTCCAGAAGAAATTAAAGAAAACGAAGACATCTATGATGAGGAAAACTCACAGATGGGACATGGTGAAGAGGATGAGGGAGAGAAATTGATAGACAGTGAACACGGACAGACACAGGAAAATGCCAGAGAAAGACACGCTGTTCCTGAGGAAAACCCACAGATGGAACATAAAGGAGGGGAGGAAGATAAAGAGCATGTAGAGAATGGTGAATCAGTTGGAAGTAGTGAGGACTGTGGAACGCAGAGTCAACTGATCAACAGTGAAGAGACACAGGAAGAACTGTCTTTAAATGGAGACAGTACATTCTCCAGCATCACACCAGAAAACTCAAACTCTAGTCTGAAGTCTGAAGAGTTGAAGGAAAGTGACGTAAATGTTGGAGAAGACTGGAAACAGTCCTGTGAACAACGTCTGGAGGAAGAGACGGAGAAGCAAAGAGGTGAGAAGAACAGGTGGCCGAATGTCAATACCATTTATTAAGGGAATCTGTGTGTGTCTATAGTAGCATAGTAGTAACATGTAAAAATGCCCACTTTCCTCAGATTTATTTATAGGTAGACTATATCATGGTTAAAGTCATAAAAATATTTAGTTTTTACTGATAATGATACTAATACAGACCATTTCTAAATATATTACTCTTGTTCCACTGTAAATCCACAGAGTGTCAGGAGCCTGTTGAGACCAATTCAGGAGACTTGTTGTCATTGGACACAATGAAAGGACAGCAGTGTGAAGATGTCATTCCAGAAGAAATGAAAGAAAATAAAGACATTGATGATGAGGAAAACATGCAGATGGGACATGGTGAAGAGGATGAGGGAGATAAATTGATAGACAGTGCACATGGACAGACACAAGAAGATCTGTCCATAAATGGAGATGGCACATTGTCCAGCATCACACAAGAAAAGGAGGATGAGGAGACAGAGAAGCAGAACCAAAGAGGTGAGAAAGACATATGTAGCCTAATGTCAGCACCATGTATGCAGGGCATCAGTGTGTGTCTATGCTAGTAACATGCAAACATGTCTGCTTTCATTGGCTTTCGTTGTGATTTATTTGATACATTTAGAAACATTATTAAAATGCATTCATTAGCCATTTACAATATAAAAATAATACAAATGTAGTTTTTACCGTCAGAATTACGTTAGATAAGATGTTGATGCGTAGATTTTTTTCAGGATTCTTATTGATATTGATAAAGATACAGATAATTACTGAATTTATGACTTTTATTTTACCTTCAAGACACAAAGGGTTACGAGCTCGTTGAGACCAATTCAGGTGATATGACAAACGAAGTTCGCAAAGATAACCAGGGTGAGTCCAGTAATCCAAATGATTTTGAATAAAATGAACACTATGAACAACTATTTAATGTATGTATGTATTCAACCAAATGTATCTTTCGAAATGTTTGACTTTTTTTTTTTCAATAATCAGATGCTGCACAAAAGAGTTGGTGGTTTCTTTGTTGTCCTTATTTGCAGTGCCCACGCAGTAAGTAATGCTCACTCTTCTGAAATGTAATGTACCATTTAATTTTTTTTTTTGCTGATTGGATTACTGAATGAATTACTTTTCCTTCATAGCCAAAGCATCTGAGGAGCCCAGTGTGACCTATTCACCAAGTCCGACAGACGATGAAGACAAAGCAGGAGAAAAGAACACTGGTGAAGAAGAGAAGAGACCAATGACACAGTGACGTTGTGATGTTGGAGAATTGAATGATACAATAAATAAATACTCTCTCAAAAGACTGAGAAACATAAAATAGCAAATCAAGTTTTCTAAGATGATTAATTTTGATTTTGGGAATAGCTTAACAATAAGGGGCAAGATATTCTTTTTTCATTATTTTTCTGTCAACCATTTTTTAAATATCTACTCCTGTATGTATCTAAATCTGTATAAGATCAATGAGCAGAAGGTGGCGCCATTGTGTAGGAGTTTAAAGGTGTATGTTCAAATGTCTGTGGAAATGGTCGGTAATTATTGGATGTCAATGTCCTGCCAGTGAACAACTCCACGGGCCGCAAGATGTGATTTCACAAAGTAAGTGTGTCCAGTAACTGTGGTCAGTCTGAGTGACACATGATCCAGGTTTTTACAAAGTTTTAAGTCCATAATACATTTATTCAGAATATAAAACCTTACAGTTGTTTTATATAAATGCACCCAGAGCAACATACTGTATATAACCAGCGGTGCTGAAAGGATCAAACATGATTTTTTACTGCTGAAAAGTAACAACAGTACATTAACTTCTTAAGTTAATAATTAAGAACTTAAGTTCTGCAATTAATACTGCTTAACTACATTTCAGAGGAAAATATTGTACTTTTCACACCACTACATTTATCTAATGGAAATAGATACTGGTTTCTTTAAGATTAAAGTTCACTAGAAAAAAAATTTTGGTCAGTTTAAGGAAAACAAATATCAACAGTCAGATAAAATTACCCGCAGATAAAGCAGTCCATTTCACCACATATCACTTGATACATTTTGATGTTTTTTTTTATTCCCGATAAATAATATGATACAACAATTAAATAATTTTACTTTTGATAACTGAAGTAAATTTAGCTGAAAACAATTCTGTAGTATTTTGGCAGTATTTTAACTTATTGCAAAGTATTTGAAATTTCTGCTATTGCCACTTAAGGTGAGAACACACCGGGCGCGTTGGGTGTGGTGGGCGTGTTGAAAAATCCTATTTTTGCATAGGGAACCATTGGTTGGGGCGCGAGGATCCGTTGGCCGCGGCAAAGCGTTGCTTTGGGCACTTTGGGTGCGTTGCCAAAGCGTCACCGCGCCGGCAAAGCGTCAAAAAGCGTCACCGCGCCGGCAAAGCTTCAAAAAAAAGATGAAAATATTGAACTTTCAACGCTCCGGCGCGTGACGTTTAGCCGCGTTGGCCAATCAGCGGTGAGCTTGACCCTACGTCACTGGCAGAGAGCCGGAGGACAGAAAAATCTGAGACATATTTGGAATTTCATTCCTAACTTTATCTTCTCCAAATTAGGGGGCCTGCATTTTGTTTTATTTTGTAATTATAATATTGAGAAAATCCCTACAAAATTGTCCAACTTTCACAAGCAGATGCTTCTCTCATGGTCTATGATTTATAAACATAATTTCTCTCCTCAAAGATGTTATATATGGAATAACAGAGACATATTGTACAAGAACAAATCTTTATTTTTTGAGAACTGGTTTGCACATGGTTTACACCTGGTCAGCCAACTGCTCGACTGTAATGGTTTTTTAATGTCATATCAGGAATTTTTGATGGAGTATGGTATTCCAATTCCTCCAAGGGAATTCGCTATTGTCATGGATGCAATCCCTACAGGAGTTTTGATGCTACTAAGAAGTACAGCAGGGGTTAAGCCAACCTTACTACCTCTTGACCCTACCGAGTCTGCAGTTGGTAAGGTTTGTTTCTCCCCTGGAACACGTAACAATAATTGTGGAATACGATCATTGTTCCAAAATGATATAGTCTCTGTCCCGTATGTAGTTGCCTACTGGAATAATTGTGTATCTGACCTTAATTGGAAAAAAATCTGGACTTTACCATCAAAATTCTTGATCACTAACAAAATGAAAGAGGTATCTTTTAAAATTATACACCGTTACTATCCCTCTAAAATATTTTTGCAAAGATTTAAATTAGATATAGATGTCAATTGCTCATTTTGTAATATGTACCCTGAAGATGTAACTCATTTATTTTGGAACTGTTCCCACTCAAATCTTTTATGGAAAAATATTTGCACTTTTATCATTCGTTTCATTGATCCCAATTTTTCCCTTTGTGTTGAACATATATTGTTTGGTTTCTTTAATCACACCCCTAGTCAAACAAACCAATTTTTTATTATAAACCTTATTATTTTATTAGCTAAATGGCATATTCATAAATGTAAGTACTCTAATCAGAAACCTCTATTTATTGTGTTTGAAAAAGAAACCAGGCAATATATGAAAAATATTATATACTCTAAAAATAAGAAAGCTATCAAAACACTTTATGTATGTCATTTATATAATGTTTTTATTTAATGTAATGCTGTTTTTTATTTTTGTATCTGTTTTTTTATATAGGCCTATCGGCCAGTTCTGTAAGCTACCCCCTGGCGGCTGTTGTATTGCTTATTGTCAATAAAAAAAAAAAAAAAAAAAAAAAAAAAAAAAAAAAAAAAAAAAAAAAAATCTGAGACATAATGGAGGCGCAAATAATCACCGCTGTGTGTGCGAGACCGTGACAACACAGAGGCAAACACCGAGTAGGAAATGTATTTACGGCTGGCTGCCTGGTGCTGTATGAAGCCGCTCGGGGTTACAAGACGTGGGGAAAGTGAACCAGGAGCAAATAATCACCGCTGTGTGTGCGAGACCGTGACAACACAGAGGCAAACACCGATCGTAGGAAATGTATTTACGGCTGGCTGCCTGGTGCTGTATGAAGCCGCTCGGGGTTACAAGACGTGGGGAAAGTGAACCAGGAGCAAATAATCACCGCTGTGTGTGCGAGACTGTATAAACACCGTGGAGTTAATGCGGCTGGCTGGTGATATGAAGCCGCTCGGGTGGGGAAAGTGAGCCAGGAGAATGGGCTTCCTGGTTAATTCAGTGAATATGTGTGGCTGTGCTTAAGCCGATAAACCAAGTTAGCACCGGTCGGATAGCGTTAGCTAACTCACCCGGCTGTGTGCGGCCACCACCTCCATATAATGAACCCAAACACAACGGCTAAATCCGGGGAACTTTCACAACGAGTACAGCGAAGCACCGGTGTTTATGCCTGCCCTATAGGCTATCTACGCCAGCCACGGTCCCGTCACAGCCAGGTAATGTAGGCTACTTGCCTTTATTTTCTACTGCCCTGTGCACAATGCTGCTGTAAATGTGTTTGGTATGGTGCTGCCTTGCTGTTTGTGTTCATTTCCGAGTGGCGTGAATCTGCAATGCTGTTTTAAGGCTATTTGTTCCGTTCACTTGCTGTTTATTTGTTTTTTGGCACAATTGTTGGCCGTGTAGGTGTTGTTTTTGTGTGGACATGAACGCTGTTGTGTCGGGTCGGATCTGATCGCAGCCATGGTTGATTAGGGGAATAAATATATCGGGGGAGACTAGCTGCGTAGCTCCGTTCCTCGGACTCCCACAAAAGATAGAGCGCAGCGATGGGGATTATCTCAGCCATGGTTGATCAGCAATAGAAAAAGCGGGGGGAAATAAGTTTCGTGCGGGCTCATCTACGTAGGCCATGACGTAGGCGCGTTGCTTTTGGGCGCGTTGGACCATTTTTTGACACAAAATGACCACGCGCCAGATCGGGCGCGTTGGTCGCTTTGGCCCAAAGCGCCAACGCGCCCGGTGTGTTCTCAGCTTTACATAAGTAGTGTAGGGATTTGCAACATATTTATGTTATCATTTTAAAAGAAGTTAATACAGAACTCTCTGAGTTGACCAGTAAGCAAGCAACCTTAGGGTTAACCTTGTTGACACACAAGCTGCACAACAACACATGTTGCAAGAGACAGCAGAAAGATAGGGACACGTGTTGCAATATCTTGCTACAAATAGCCCAGATCTGACATTAGAGATGTTACACACAAACATACACACTCTCACACACACATGCACGCTCTCACTCACAGACAGACAGACACACGCACACAGACACACACACCCAGCTTGGCTGATAAAAAAGGCCCAGTGAGTACCTCTCGGGGCGCTTTTACGCCCGAGGAAAAGAAGGCTGCTGTTGGGGACTCCCGTACCCCCAAGTTGAGAATAAGCTAGGATAGGATGAGATAAGATCTGAATGATTGTCATGACTAAGTACATCTGTGTTGAATAGTAGAGACTGTCTACTCGCTGAAACCCTGATGTCAACCTTTAATAAAGTAACCTGTTCAGACCTGATCTTCTACTTCTCCGCGTCTACCTTGAAGTCTGTTGAGATGTCTCCTTCCTAGTAGTAATCTTATGTTAGTGGGAACCATTATCCCACTCGGCCACGAGAACATATACAGGTCCTTCTCATATAATTAGCATATTGGGATAAAGTTGATTATTTTCCATAATGTAATGATAATAATTGAACTTTCATATATTTTAGATTCATTGCACACCAACTGAAATATTTCAGGTCTTTTGTTGTTTTAATACTGATGATTTTGGCATACAGCTCATGAAAACCCCAAATTCCTATCTCAAAAAATTAGCATATCATGAAAAGGTACTCTAAACGAGCTCTTAACCTAATCATCTGAATCAACTAATTAACTCTAAACACCTGCAAAAGATTCCTGAGGCTTTTAAAAACTCCCAGCTTGGTTCATTACTCAAAACCGCAATCATGGGTAAGACTGCCGACCTGACTGCTGTCCAGAAGGCCATCATTGACACCCTCAAGCAAGAGGGTAAGACACAGAAAGACATTTCTGAGCGAATAGGCTGTTCCCAGAGTGCTGTATCAAGGCACCTCAGTGGGAAGTCTGTGGGAAGGAAAAAGTGTGGCAGAAAACGCTGCACAACCAGAAGAGGTGACCGGACCCTGAGGAGGATTGTGGGGAAGGGCCGATTCCAGACCTTAGGGGACCTGCGGAAGCAGTGGACTGAGTCTCGAGTAGAAACATCCAGAGCCACCGTGCACAGGCGTGTGCAGGAAATGGGCTACAGGTGCCGCATTCCCCAGGTCAAGCCACTTTTGAACCAGAAACAGCGGCAGAAGCGCCTGACCTGGGCTACAGAGAAGCAGCACTGGACTGTTGCTCAGTGGTCCAAAGTACTTTTTTCGGATGAAAGCAAATGTTGCATGTCATTCGGAAATCAAGGTGCCAGAGTCTGGAGGAAGACTGGGGAGAAGGAAATGCCAAAATGCCTGAAGTCCAGTGTCAAGTACCCACAGTCAGTGATGGTCTGGGGTGCTATGTCAGCTGCTGGTGTTGGTCCACTGTGTTTTATCAAAGGCAGGGTCAATGCAGCTAGCTATCAGGAGATTTTGGAGCACTTCATGCTTCCATCTGCTGAAAAGCTTTATGGAGATGAAGACCTGGCACCTGCTCACAGTGCCAAAACCACTGGTAAATGGTTTACTGACCATGGTATTACTGTGCTCAATTGGCCTGCCAACTCTCCTGACCTGAACCCCATAGAGAATCTGTGGGATATTGTGAAGAGGAAGTTGAGAGACACCAGACCCAACATTGTGGATGAGCTTAAGGCCGCTATCGAAGCATCCTGGGCCTCCATAACACCTCAGCAGTGCCACAGGCTGATTGCCTTCATGCCACGCCGCATTGAAGCAGTCATTTCTGCGAAAGGATTCCCGACCAAGTATTGAGGGCATAACTGAACATAATTATTTGAAGGTTGACTTTTTTGTATTAAAAACAGTTTTCTTTTATTGGTCGGATGAAATATGCTAATTTTTTGAGATAGGGATTTTTGGTTTTTCTTGACTTTTTTGCCAAAATCATCAATATTAAAACAATAAAAGGCTTGAACTACTTCAGTTGTGTGTAATGAATCTAAAATATATGAAAGTCTAATGTTTATCAGTACATTACAGAAAATATTGAACTTTATCACAATATGCTAATTATATGAGAAGGACCTGTATGTAGGTTTCCACTACATAATTTGGCGTTGTCGAAACGGAAGACTTCAAGCTGAAAGCAGCGGACAGACGGCGGCTGGGTAATGTATTTTTTGCCCATAAGCACTGAACCTGTCTCTGTTGTTTTCCTTGAAGTCTGTTAAAACCTTGCGTGCTTTGTTTTAAGTAAATCATTCCTGTGTTGCGTGAACGGGCAGTTCACGACGGAAAGCAGAATCATAGACTGTCAGGTTTAAACTATCTGCCAGTCGTTATAACTGAAATTGTCTTTCCATGAATTGTTAAGGAACTTGTTTTGTGGGAAAAAATGGTTGTGTTGTTTTAATTGGTTGGCCACACTCTTGCTGTTTTTTTTACTGTTTTGGCATGCCATATGATAAGATAAGAAAAGAAAATTCGCTGCAGCGTGGATAATGAGTTTTCCCTGTCGATGATTTGTTGGGCCCGGGTTCTTAAGAAAAAGCACGCGCACACATTTTTTGTCTGTAAACAAAATAATGTTCTCACGGTGCACCCAGAAAACGTCAGAGAGTTATTTACAGCTGGACTGAGATAATTAAAGATTTAGGGGTGACATTCATTGTTCAAAATGACGGCGTTATACGAAAAGAGGCTCCAACTTTGGGAGAAATTTTTGTATAAACAATGAAAACCTGCTCTGTCTGAAAAAAGCATTTTACCTGATCAATATTATGCTTATCAAAGTACGACAGAACTGCAGGGTCTAGAGATGACGTTGTTTTCCGACAGGATGAGGGTTTAAAAAAAAAAAAAAAAAAAAAAAAGCAAAAGTATGAGATGACAAAACCCGAAAGAAAGAGATAATAAGTAAATCTAATGTAATGCTGTTTTTGCGCTGATTTTTGTATTATTGTACAGCTGTTTGTGTTGTTGCATTGAGCAAAGAGTGGCTCTGTGTTGTGAGGAGGCCTGTTCATTTCTGTGGCTGGTCGCCAGGTTAAAGGAAGAAGCAGTTGTTCACGTCTAGTTTGTTGTGGGGGACCGAGCCCGCCAGGCAGTCTTCTCCCTCGTTAAAAAATCCCCCCTCCCCCCTCCCTCTTGCTCGCGCCTGCCAAGCTAAAATTGGTGGAGTGCCACTGTTGCAGGCAGTGCTATTAATAGAGCCTGCAGCAGCTGAAAAAGAGTAGAGAAGTTGCTCTGATTTTCATTTTAAACTCAGTAATAGAGCATTAGCAGTAAATAAATATATTTGGGAATAAAATCTAATGGTACATTCTGTTGATTTGGCTTAACATCTGCTAGTTTTATTATAAAAAAAGGGTATAAGAATTGGGTTTTACTGAAATTAACATCTAAGTTACAGTAGATTGCCTGTGCCCTTAAGACACTGAAGATATGATGAAAATAAAATATCTAAGTTAAATTGCCTGTGCCCTTAAGACACTGAAGATATGATAAAATAAAAAGGAGGAGGTGACATGTGTTTAGTAAGAATTAAACTAAGTAAAGATATGGGTTTATTAAACTGTGAGTACATGTATTAATTAAAAACTAAGTAAGCATAAGTATCATTTAAACTGTGTAAAAATACCTTACAGGGGTTTCAGTTTTATACAAAAGAAGCAACAGTGAAGTTTCACTGATCTGTAACCATTGTTCCTCAAATGTAATTGGAAGCTATACAGAAGCGTTAAATTGCATTGTCACCTGAAATTTGTAACATAGTCCCAGGAGTGTGTGAAGGACGTGTGTTGTACGTTGTTCATGTGGGTTTGAAAAAGGATAAAAACGTCTGTCTTGTTTGTGAAAATGTTCAGTGTTTAATTGAGAATATCTCTTAATTCTAGTAAGAGTCATTGAAGTGTGATTTGCCACATTTATTTCCAAAAGGAACCAAAACAGAATCATTGATTTTGAAGGTTTAAAAAAGTGCTATAGGTTGAATTGTTAGGTAAGGGTTACTAACCTTTTGAAATTAAGTAAAAAATAAGTTTAACTAAAAAATGCATTTCCTGCTGAAAATGTGTGTGAATGCTGAAACAGCTTATGCTAAACTGGGTAGCTGAGTATGAAGATTTGAAAAAGTTTATAAAGGACATAATTGTGTAAAATAAGTTTAAAAGGAGTTGAAGAGTTGAAAATATAGAGGTTTGAACAATATTTATTTCTGAAATTATGAATACATTGAAAGACATGGATAAAAATCTAAAACTATGAAATAGTAATTGAATGGACTTGGAGATAAACTACCTAGAAAGAGAAGGTAATGAATCAGCTAAAGGAGTATGAAGAGGTGGAAAAGTAATAAATAGTCTAAAGTATGAACGGTAGTGAATTGTTGAACTCTAATTGAAACAATGTGGAATATTTAAACATTCTAGATAAAATTATTATTGAAAGACATGAAAAATGTATTCATGTGTGAAATATGCCTTCAAAGAGCACAGTGTTTACCCCATTTCAACTTTGTCTCTCCAAACTGTCTAATAAAGCGAAAAAAAGAGGAAAAAATCTAGAAAAAAGAAAAGTGAAATTGCCCTTAAATGGGCAGAGTGAGTCACCCAGCTGAGTGTATGTCTCATTGAGGGTCTTTGATCAGGCATAAATCCCACCTTTTAGAGGCCTCAGAGAGGTCATTTCATCCAAAACTTCACCTAAAACCACTGTCTCTAACTGACGGACCATGAGTCTAACTGAAAAAATTATTTTATCGTTAGAACCGGAAGAATCTGATGAAGACACAGTATGAAGATTGTGCCTGTAATGTAAAGAATATGAGAACCAGAGCATTTTGAATGTGTGGTACAGTCTGCCTTTCTCCAAAAATGTCATGTCTCAGTTATCGAGGCGGCAGTTGGATGGACACCATTTAACTTGAAAGCCCAGGCCTCCCATTGGGTAGGTCCGATTGCTCAGTAGTCACATCTATGCGATCGGCAGAATCTGTCCTACATTTTGATGTAAAAATTATCCATGTAGTGTTTCATTTGTGGGAGTGAGAGGCAGTTATGTCATAGGTTGTGGTGTATTTTTACACCAATTCTACACTGTAAGAGTTGGTTCCCCCACTCTGCCTCTGAACATTCCGTCCCATCCGGATCCCATTATAAATTTAGAAAGAGTTTGAAAAAAAAGAGCTTAAAACTAAAACTGTATTTGTTCAAAGGCAGTTGAAGATATTAAAAAGTTGTCAAAAATGTAATAGCTGTAATTAATGTGAATTGTTCAACGTTTGAATAGAGTCTCTAGCTGAAAAAAATGCAGGAGGAAATAGGTTTCAAAGCGGAGGAAGTTTTAGCGGTTTGGAATGCTGCTCCTATCCGCTACAATGTTAAAATAATTTGGTAAAAAGCTGCATATTGGAAATATTTGAAAAGGTAGAAACATTTTAAAAAAGGTCCATACATGTCCTTAGAAAGCTGAACATTTTGGTATTTGTATGGTTAAAATAGCTGAAGGTTTGAAGAAGTCAAAGAGAGCCAAAAAACGTACGGAAGCAGAAAAATAAGTTAAGTGATTTTAATTGAGTTTTACATCTGAGTAGGCTGAAAAGTATGCTCTAAAAATTGCAGTAAAAAACAGTAAATCCTGTGGTTTTTGGGTAAGTAATAAAATCTTTTGAGTAACATCGTGATTAGTTTAAAAGTAAGAGATTTTTGTGAACAACATTTTGAAAGTTTGAGAATTCTTTGGTTCTATTTAAATGTGTGACATTTCCTTTTTCTCTTCCAGAAGCTGTTTAACTGAGACAGTGCACTGAAAGAAACAATTACAGTGCACTGAAAGAAAAGATTTAGCATTTGGTTTGAAGAGTTAGATGAACAAATAAATCCCCTTTTCATGATAGTAAGAGTTACTATTGATAAAAGACGATCTAAAGACGATTCTAAATAAAGGATTATGCTTGCAATTGGGTCATGGGGCACTAAAAATTGAATGTTGTCACAGGTTTTAAAGTACTCTTTCTCTGCCCAAAGAAGAAAATAAAATAAAAATGTATATAATATCAAGAAAAAAGAAAAAAAGTATAAAAAAGAAAACAAGTTGCCTGGCATCACCGATACCGCAAAGAGACAATTTACAAAAAGATATATAAAAACAAATGGACTGAGATTCAAGAAGTCACTTGCTCTGCTCAGAGCAGTATCCAGTTTCAGTATGGTCTGGAGCCATCGAGTCAGACGGAGCCAACGCATACCGGCAGAGAACGCTCTGCCAATGCCCAGTGAACTACAAAAATGGAGGCTTATATGCACGTGGCAAAGTAATACCATGCCAAAAGTGACACTCAATGCCCTGTGTGGACTACAGGATGAAAGAACTACAAAGATGGCAAGTAACATGTGCCATAATGACAT
This sequence comes from Ammodytes marinus, assembly GCF_949987685.1. NCBI lineage: Eukaryota > Metazoa > Chordata > Actinopteri > Uranoscopiformes > Ammodytidae > Ammodytes > Ammodytes marinus. The sequence goes on from NC_137227.1 coordinate 13,951,979, forward strand.
TCCTGACATCTGACTTGTGTTTTAGGATGAAAAAGACACTGAAGCAGCGGATGTGATGGGTTCCTTTGCAACTAAACTGAAAAAGTGGACATTCCGTCTGTCAAAGGAGGGTGGAATCACCAGCTCCACTTAAAAAAGTGCAAGTACTCTAATGTGACAATTTTCTGATTATGGTGTTTTCCCCTAAATTTAGGAATTGTGTGCAAGCAAGCAAGTGGAATAGGTCTGTTTTGGACATAAACTAATCTAGTTATGCCTTTAAAACGACATAATGTTTTGATAAAAGTAGATACGTAGGATTTAAAAGTATAAAGGACCGGGTTGATAACTAATAGGTTTCCCCTTTTTTATGCATTGAAGAAAAACAGGTTTAGGGTTATTTAAAAAAAATAAAAATAAAAATACAACTAGTGTCTTACCAGTTTCAAATCAATAAAAGATTGTGTTGTTTTTTTCTCAGTCAAAAAGAAAGCATGACGTGAGGGTTATAATATTATTTCAGAAAGAGAGTAGTGTTTTAAATATTCCCAAGTAAAGAGGTATTAAAGATTATGAAGAATACATTTTCCCACGTAAAGAAGTTTTAAAGATAATAAAGAATAATTGTTGTTTTAGTAGGATTTTGAACCAACCTTATTCTCACACTTTCAGAATACCTGATTTTTTTTTTAAGGGTTGCTTCTTTACGCCATACCGATTCAAGGAATTGGATTTTTTGAAAAAGGGTTACTATTCTAAATTTATAAACCGTTGTGAGTTTATTGTTAAGGGGCCATGGGAGAAAGCCACATGTTTGTTGGTTCCTGTTTGAATACAATTGCTCACTACTCAGTGAAAATCTTATTTTTAGCTGAATTTTTAACTAAATATGCTCCTCTTTGTGTTTCAAAAATAAATTTGAAAAGGAGGGGAGTTTGAGGAAGCACATTAATTAAAAATAATATAAGTACATGTTAAAGAAAGGTAATAAGTACATTATTAATGATAAGGCCACATAAGAAAACACTACAAGCAAAGTAAGGTTAAAAAGAGATAATGATCGAAATACTTAATATCCGTTTAAGAAGAGAATGAGTTATAAGTGATTTATTTAGGGTTCAGGATCAATCTTATTAAATAGAGTAAGAACAAAACCTATTGTTTGTTGTTAATGTTACAGTTAGTTTTTCCAAAAAGCTTTATATCAAGTGTGAGTAGGTTACAGTTATGTGCATTAATACAGTAAACCTAGGTTACAAAATTAAGTGAGGCAGACAAAACTTCCCATAACAAAGACAAGATCAGTTATCTAATAAGGAGTAGAGAGTTATTTAGAAGTTTTTGTCAGATAGGATTATTTTCCCTATCTATCTCTTCTCTTTCTATCACTGTCTCTCTGGATGGCCTCGATAAAAAACAGGTGCAGAATCCTGTTTCTGTCTGTGAACAATTGGGGGAATATCGTGCTGTGATCTAAGATGCTAAGCTACGCTCTCAACCCGTGCTATCAGCGTGATGTCACTGGCAAGGCCAAGTCGTGATGTCACAGGCCAGCTGACAGCCAAAATCGAGGGTCGTCTTCCGTCCTCCACACAGCTCAACTCATCCCAGCCAGCTCTACACAGCCAGCAAGAGGGGTGCCACCTGTCAGGAGGAAGCAACTCGACACCGGTCGAAACCGGTCAACGAGAAGTTCCTTCTACCGCCGGCAGCGTCGCCAACATCAGAGGATCAGAGGGGTTCCAGTCGTCAACGTCATCATCTGAAATCGAGAGGTCTTCGCTCTCGTCTCCCTTCTCAACGGATCCAGTTGCACAAGTCATCAATGCCCAGCCACGCACCAATGCATGGGTGCACCACTGGGGGTCCTCCAGCCCCCAAAATAGTTGAAATAGGGGGGGCTGTTGCGTTTGTGCCTTTCCGCACTGGGAAAAAATTGCCTGTTGAAGCAATTCCAAGATATGCTCGTGTCGTTTCTCGCAAGTGCGCGGGTATTCGCGGGACTGGACAATGGTCCGAAGAACAAAGAATGAAAGACAATTGTTTGAGTTTTTGTCATAATATGCTGTTCATTATTGTTATTGTTGTTGAATTTTAAAAAGGGTCTAACAGGTTTTATTAAGGTTCATACTATTAAGTTAACAGTGGCCACTGTAGTTTTATTTTGCCAAAGTTTATCATTATTGATTTTTGTTGAGTTTAAAGGTTTTGCATTTTCCATGCTCTAAGGTTAAATGTTGAAATTCTCTTGTGCGCCACAGAAGCGGCGCAAGGAGGGGTATGTAGGGATTTGCAACATATTTATGTTATCATTTTAAAAGAAGTTAATACAGAACTCTCTGAGTTGACCAGTAAGCAAGCAACCTTAGGGTTAACCTTGTTGACACACAAGCTGCACAACAACACATGTCGCAAGAGACAGCAGAAAGATAGGGACACGTGTTGCAATATCTTGCTACAAATAGCCCAGATCTGACATTAGAGATGTTACACACAAACATACACACTCTCACACACACATGCACGCTCTCAGTCACACACAGACAGACACACACACCCAGCTTGGCTGATAAAAAAGGCCCAGTGAGTACCACTCGGGGCGCTTTTACGCCCGAGGAAAAGAAGGCTGCTGTTGGGGACTCCCGTACCCCCAAGTTGAGAATAAGCTAGGATAGGATGAGATAAGATCTGAATGATTGTCATGACTAAGTACATCTGTGTTGAATAGTAGAGACTGTCTACTCGCTGAAACCCTGATGTCAACCTTTAATAAAGTAACCTGTTCAGACCTGATCTTCTACTTCTCCGCGTCTACCTTGAAGTCTGTTGAGATGTCTCCTTCCTAGTAGTAATCTTATGTTAGTGGGAACCATTATTCCACTACAGTAGCCTACAACATTTAATTGTTTCTGCCACCAAGGTCATTTGTAGAAATACCTACTTCACTGGTGGAAATATGAAGGTGTATCGAACTCAAGGCAGAAAGAGTTTTTTATGGTCTCACTGTGTAACAGGAAAGATGGGCCATGGGAAGACTGAGGGAAGAAAAACCTTATTCATTATATTATAATAGCGATTTTATAATGATAGAATGCTGGTTCCGTATGGGTGAAGTATTCCTTTAAGTCTTTTAAACAATTTCCTGAAGTGAGACTGATCTAGATACAGCACCTATTAACAGAAAACAAAAACATTCTTATAAAACCAAAAACATTTGAATATTCATAAGACGTGTTTATAACTGTTTTGATTTGTGCAAGTATGGAGGAAAGGAAGTATTTGTATTTCTTGAGATCACAGTGTGAAATCAACAGAATTATTACCTCCGCCACACAGGTACAGAGGTTAAGACGAGGTTTAGATGCTTAATAAGCATTAACTATGCATTAACTAACCATTAATAGCATAAAGTAAGCATTAACTATCAGTTAATTTATGTGCCCTTATTGTAAAATGTTACTGAATTATTTGTTCTGCCACACAGGTATAGAGGTCTGTCTGGGGGCTACACCAGTGGAGCACTGCTTGTAATGCGAGCCTGGGCTTAGCTTCTGGCACTCTGCAGTGAGCTTCAGACACACAAAACAGAACTCCACCTTACATCTGAGGCAGACAAGGTTTTTACAATTGGTTTTGTTGTGCTCAAGAAGCAAACCACAGGTGGGACAGGCACGGATAGAGGGACAGCCGGTGACCCCCTTCACCTGATCAAAGACCATAGCTGGACAGTTTCTCAGTGTTTCTAAAGCCTGATTGAAGCAGCCGTTGTTGTCACAGAGATCTGAACGTGGAGCCGGACCTTTCCATTCCCTCAAACACTGCCAGCAGAATGTATAAGTCCTCCTTCCGGCAGCTTTGCACACTGTGCATTCGACACACAGATCGTTGAGATCAGCTCTCATGGCACGAGAATTGCAACCAGGACACTGTTAAATAAAAGTAAAAAAAATTGTTTTACTTTTTTATTCAACATTTTACTTGAAGGTACAGCATTTTTTGTGTATTAGTTAAACCAAGATACTTACTTGTTTGACATCCAGGTAATTCTTGGCAGCATATCTGAATATTTTCTTTTCAAAGCTCTCAATTTCTTCAGGGGTCAGAAGAGCCATTTTACAAACCTCCTTGAAGGGCCATTCCACATTACATCCAGGTAGGCCACACACAAACCTGCAGTCATCCTTTAACAAATAAGACCAAAAGAAAACATTTCAAGTGAATAAAAACTGAGAAGATTTTCGAGCAATTTATTGTGGGTTCACAGCTATAAACCAACATTTATTTGTTAATTTGGTTATTTTCTTCTATCCGCCGCTGTCACCAAGAAAGCAGTAATCCAGAGTTGAATAAGACGCAGGCAGTTTAACACTTTTTTTTCACAAAAAAAAACTCTTCCTTGTTGTCCAACAACAGACAAAATGGTATATAGCTAATTTCAAAGACAAAATATAGAGACAAAAATACATCTTACTGGATATATAGGCCTAGTGTGTACCACGTGAATGCTCAATGTATAGCTCAACATGCAAAGGTTGTTACTTTAAAAAGGCCTGAACATACCTGTACCTTTATAATTTACGTGTATGTTGATTTATTAAGTTACATGTGGCTTGGCTTTACCTTATTTTATAAACATCCTGACATAACAAGAAGAGACGTAACCACTTTAGCTGCTGGATTAGTCATCACTCAATATTTTAATGGATTCGGATTTGAGTTGGGTTTAATTTATAAAGAGAACAGAATTTTTAAATAAAGCCTAATGTTACAACATGTGGGACATAAAAAGGTTTAGAGCAGGGGTGTCAAACTCATTTTGGTTCGAGGGCCACATACACTCTGATCTCAAGTGGGCCGGACCAGTAAAATAATGGCAAAATAACGTACATACAGTATCTCACAAAAGTGAGTACACCCCTAACATTTCTTCAAATATTTCATTATATCTTTCCATGCGACAACACTGAATAAATGACACTTTGATACAATGTCAAGTAGTCAGTGTACAGCTTGTATAACAGTGTAAATTTACTGTCCCCTCAAAATAACTCGACACACAGCCATTAATGTCTAAACTGTTGGCAACAAAAGTGAGTACACCCCTAAGAAAAAATGTCCAAATTGGGCCCAAAGTGTCAATATTTTGTTTTGCCATCATTATTTTCTAGCACTGCCTTAACCCTCTTGGGCATGTAGTTCACTAGAGCTTCACAGGTTGCAACTGGAACCCTCTTCTACCCATTCATGACGACATCAAGGAGCTGGTGGATATTAGAGTCCTTGCGCTCCTCCATCTCCCGTTTGAGGATGCCCCAAAGATGCTCAATAGGGTTTAAGACTGGAGATATGCTTGGCCAGTCCATAACCTTTACCCTCAGCTTCTTTAGCAAGCCAGTGGTCGTTCGGAGGGGTGTTTGGGGTCGTTATCATGTTGCAGTACTGCCCTGCGGCCCAGTTTATGAAGGGAGGGGATCATGCTCTGCTTCAGTATGTCACAGTACATGTTAGAATTCAATGAACTGTAGATCCCCAGTGCTGGCAGCACTCATGCAGCCCCAGACCATGACACTCCAACCACCATGCTTGACTCTAGGCAAGACACACTTGTCTTTGTACTCCTCACCTGGTTGCCGCTCCACACTCTTAACATCATCTGAACCAAATAAATGTATTTTGGTCTCATCAGACCACAGGACATGGTTGCAGTAATCCATGTCCGTAGTCTGTTTGTCTTCAGCAAACTTTTTGTGGGGTTTCTTGTGCATCATCTTTAGAATAGGCTTCCTTCTGGGATGACAGCCATGCAGACCATTATGATGCAGAGTGTGGCGTATGGTCTGAGCACTGACATGTTGACCCCCCACCCCTTCAAGCCCTTCAGCAATGCTGGCAGCACTCATACGTCTATTTTCCAAAGCCAACCTCTGTGTATGACGCTGACCACGTGCACTCAACCTTCGTAAACTGGGCCGCAGGGTGGTATTGCAACATGATAACGACCCCAAACACACCTCCAAGACGACCAGTGGCTTGCTAAAAAAGCTGAGGGTAAAGGTTATGGCCTGGCCAAGCATGTCTTCAGACCTAAACCCTATTGAGCATCTTTGGGGCATCCTCAAACAGAAGGTGGAGGAGCGCAAGGTCTTTAATATCCACCAGCTCTGTGATGCTGTCATAAATGGGTGGAAGAGGGTTCCAGTTGCAACCTGTGAAGCTCTAGTGAACTACATGCCCAAGAGGGTTAAGGCAGTGCTGGAAAATAATGGTGGCCAGTGGCCACACAAAATATTTACACTTTGGGCCCAATTTGTAAATTTTTTCTAAGGGGTGTACTCACTTTTGTTGCCAGCAGTTTAGACATTAATGGCTGTGTGTCGAGTTATTTTAAGGGGACAGTACATTTACACTGTTATACAAGCTGTACACTGACTACTTTACATTGTATCAAAGTGTCATTTATTCAGTGTTGTCCCATGGAAAGATATAAAGAAAAATGTGAAGAAATGTGAGGGGTGTACTCACTTTTGTGAGATACTGTATGTCAACTCCAAATCCCTAGCTTTGTTTTTCAGTAATATGCTTTATCACTCAGCCTACATTTGTAACCTACATTATCACGGATCACAAGGGATCTCTGTACCCCCCAGGAAATGTCTTAGTAAAGGTTGCTGCTGGCCATGGGAATAGGAGATGTATTTTGCTTGCTCAAAGATGCCAATACGCACAAATGAAATAAACAACTGTTTATTTGAATACACAAATACAACAGGCACTGACCTTACAGTTGTCCAATTTTGTTTACTATATGTACAGGGACACATTGTGTGCAAACATGCAGACAGTACAAACTACAATTAAATAAAAGTGCAACTTCTATTGTTTTGATTTATTTTTAAATACAGAGGTTATTGGTTGTTTTGGAATTAGTTTTTCCCAATTTAAAACATAAAAATAAAGCAGCATGGAAAATTAGGAAATAAATCTTGTAGGCCAACACTAGCATGCTCCTGCTCGTTTAGCGCGCACAGAGCCGCAGACACACCACGCTTGCTAGTAGCCTACATTAATTGTTCAGCACTAAAAATAAAAATAGTTTTATTTTTATTTTTTGGTTTTACTTCGCCATAAAGCACTGGAGGAAACAGTAATAGCGGTGAAGCAAGATTGCCATTTACCATTTCCCACGTTGCTAAAATGTGCTTTTTCTTATTTTGGCTGCCCCCTAAATCCGTGTACCTTCCGTTCAATCCATATCCGTTTGGAAATCAAAACACGAAAAACGAAAAGTGACCTGTTTTTTTAATAATCATCCTCTCATCTACATTATATATTATACTAAAAACACGTTTTTATCCATTTTTAATCACAATTCATGACCAGGATATCAAATATGAGAATAATGGCCTAAATGTTGATTTTGAAAAATACATGTTTCAATTTAGTGAAAGAAGTGCGTGCGCACGCGTGTGTGCGTGTGTGTGCGCGCGCGCCCAGAGGCGAACTTAACCATTGCGCAAAGGTAGGCAATTGCCTTGGGTCTCATAATCATCTAATAAATGTTTGTTTAACTCTGCATTCATTAATCACCGATTACGTGCGGACGTCAGCATCGCACTGGGAACTGAGGGACACACCCTACATTATTGATAATGTTATTGATACTCGTGATCAGCTGAGGCATGAGCCCCGGTGCAGACAGCTGCATATGAAAGCATTTTTATTGGTTAGGTCCACGAGTGAAAATTGCGTCTGAGGCGATCGTCCTCTCTGTCTCTCTTTTTTCCCTGTCTTCACTTCACCTGCCGAGTCAAAGTGGGCAATCGCCCAGTGTAAGGGTCGCGCGCGCGCGCGTGTGTGTGTGTGTGCGCGCGCGTGTGTGTGTGTGTCGAGGAAAGAAGAAACTTGTCTAGGCTATATGTTGTCCACGTTTAGGCTATATAGGCCATTTGAATTGAGCTTTTTGTAAAATAAGGCACTTGATGGTAGCCTATGACAGACTATGACATAGCAGCCTTTGGCAGTCAGCCAAAATATGTTTCCCCCTCAATAAAGATTATACATTTGGTGGTTTGTCCCGTTTTGATCTGGATCAACAGCTGTATGTCTGTCGCTGTTTAGATCATGCCTGGTTTCCTCTGAGCAGTACAGTTCGGCACGGTTCGGCAGGGTTACCCTACTAGATCTGCCATGCGTTTCCACTACCGACAAGAGGCTTTAGCCTTCTTAAAAGACGGAGATAGCCACGGTCTATGGGTCAGAGCCATCACGGCGCTAGCCGCGCATAGCTCGTGGCATTGTGGCAGCGGGATACAGTTTAACCCGCTGATTAATATAAATTATTATTTGGAACTTAAAAAATGAAAATGCACATGTTTTACATTTACTTTCCCATTTTTGTATGTAAAGGGCAACATGGAAAATAAACAATAAGAAATGGCAATCAATTCATGTTTTACAGGCATATTTTGAATAAAAGTCAGTTTTAATTTTTTTTTAAACGAAACAAATAATAAAAAAATGAAATCAAACAGTTTTTTTAGTTTTTCGTGTTTTAATTTCCAAACGGATATGGATTGAACGGAAGGTACACGGATTCCCCTAGCGGCTGGAGTGAGCATTTGGTTATTTCTTTAAAAATTCATAACTCCTCACAGGAATGGGTTAGAGACTTACTTTTTTTTAATGCTCAGAAATGTGTGCTTTTTCTGCTATTCTCTCCAGAATAGGAGAGAATAGCAGATGGCGCTCCCCTGTGTGCGACATAGCGTAGCTCCCCGAGTCAAGTTTTTCGTAGTTTTTGTGCTATTGTTTTCTTTTCTTTCTTTTAATGTGCGGTACGCTAAGGCTAGTGTCAAGTATGAACGGGCGACACTGATACAGCTTGGTGAGATGACTCACAAAGGACATTTTAATGTAAAACTGCTCGACTCCTTCCCGGAGCTACACTTTCATGCCATAACAACGCAGGCCCAGGCCACAGCCGGGGGTTTGCCTGGCACCCGGAGACCGACACGGAGGCGAGGCAGACGGGGCGGCGCAGAGCGGAGACTCCGCTACCTTGTTAGCAAGGGTAGGCTAACCCTCCCGGCTATACTTCTCGCCAACGTCCAGTCGCTGGGAAATAAAATGGACGATCTTCTCAGTAGGATGACTACGCAGAGGTACACCCAGGACTGCTCTGCGCTATGTTTCTGTGAAACGTGGCTCGGAGACAGGACTCCCGATGAAGCCATAACACCGGCAGGCTATTCGCTCTTCAGAGCCGACCGCAAGGCTGCGGATTGCGGCAAGACCCGTGGGGGTGGGACAGCGATTCTTGTCAAAAAGTCCTGGAGCACCAACAATACGGTAATATCCCAGTTATGTACAGAAGACGTGGAGTTTATCACCATAAAGTGCAGACCATTTTACCTACCTAGAGAACTACAGTGCATTATACTGAGCACAGTTTATATCCCCCCCTCTGCTAACGAGGACAACGCACTCAAAGTACTGCACGACATGATCTCTAGACATGAGAACTCATACCCAGATGCTGCTTTTATTATCACAGGGGACTTTAATCACTGTAACCTCCGCAAACGTATGCCCAAACTCCACCAGTTCATTAACTTCCCCACCAGGGGTAACAACACATTGGATCACTGCTACAGTAACATCAAAAATGCTTATGCTGCTGTCCCCAAACCTCACTTTGGAAAGTCTGACCACATAGCAGTCCTGCTACGACCCACCTACATCACAAAGCTGAAAGCAAACCCAGTCACAATCAGAACTGTTACGATGTGGACTGACAGTGCACTGGCTGAACTGCAGGGCTGCTTAGAGGCCACTGACATGAACATTTTTAAGGAAGCCACAACAAACATTGATGAATACACAGACACTGTAAGCAGCTATATAGACTGGTGCACCTCTGTCTGTATTCCCTCCCGCACCATTCGTGTGTTTCCCAATCAAAAGCCCTGGTTCAATGCAGATGTACGCATGAAGATCAGGAGACGGTGTGCAGCCTTCAAGTCAGGGGACACCATGGAGTATAAGCATGCTCGGTACGAGCTACAAAAGTCCATCAGAGCGGCCAAAAGAACATACTCCCAAAAACTTGAACGCTGCTACATGGACAACAACACAAGGAGCATGTGGCAGGGAATACAATCCATCTCCAACTACAAAAATAACACAAACAGAGTCGAAGTTTGTGACTCCACCCTACCAGACACACTAAACAGCTTCTATGGCAGATTCGACAGACAGAACATCGATACCCCTACAAAGTACCCCCACAACCCAGAGGAGACCACACTACAGGTAACACACACACAAGTCCTTCGGGCTCTGAAGCAGGTGAACCCCCACAAGGCTGCAGGCCCTGATCAGGTGGCACCCAGAGTCCTTAAAGCCTGCGCTGAACAGCTGGCAGAGGTGTACACAGACATCTTCAACACCTCTCTCAGGCAGGAAACCGTCCCACGCAGCTTTAAAGCATCAGTCATAGTCCCAGTGCCTAAGAAGCCACATACAACCGCACTGAATGACTTCAGGCCAGTGGCACTCACGTCGGTGGCCATGAAGTGTCTGGAGAAGCTGGTCCTACACTCCATCAACTCTGTGATTCCAGACACCGTAGACCCTCTACAGTTTGCTTACCGCACCAATAGATCAGTGGACGACGCGGTGGCCCTTGCACTCCATTCCACACTACAACATCTGGACACAAATAACACATATGCACGCCTCCTCTTTTTGGATTACAGCTCTGCTTTTAATACAATTCGACCAATGAAGCTGATTGGAAAGCTGGCAGGCCTTGGAGTAGCGACACCCACCTGCAACTGGGTGTTGGACTTCCTTACAGATAGACCACAGGTGGTGAGGATGGGTACCAAGGTCTCTGCCGAGCTCACAGTCAGCACAGGAACCCCCCAGGGCTGCTGCCTCAGCCCAAAACTCTTTACACTGTACACACATGACTGCGTCTCCCCCCAGGACAATAACAACGTAATCATTAAATACGCGGACGACACGACCATCCTTGGCCTCATCAGAGGGAGGGATGAGTCTTCTTACAGGGAGCTAGTCCACAAAGTCACCATCTATGGAGAGGTCAACGACCTAGTTCTAAATATTGACAAAACAAGGGAGGTAATTGTGGATTTCCGGAGGAAAGCCCCTCCTCTGCAGCCTCTCACCATCAAGGGGACAACGGTGGAGCGGGCTGACAGCTACAAGTTCCTTGGTCTCCACATCACTGATAGCCTGAGCTGGGCCCAAAACACTGCTAAAACAGTGAAGAAAGCACAGCAGCGGCTATATTTCATCAGGCTGCTGAAAAAGACTGGAATTAAAGGTCAGCCCCTCACACAGGCCTACAGAGGACTCGTTGAAAGCCTCCTCTCCAATGCCATCACAGTGTGGTTTGGAAATACCACACTGTCCGAGAGGAAGTCGCTTCAACGGGTCATAAAGACTGCAGAGAGAATCACTGGCTCTAACCTCCCCTCCATGGACACACTGTACACACAGCGCTGCAGGGGGAAAGCACAGTGCATCCTCAGGGACAAACATCACCCAGCTCATGCTCTGTTCGGATGGAGGAACTCTGGCTATAACCTGCGACATCGCCGGCCAGAGAGCATCTCCACCCACAAGGCCCGCTACCACAACAGCTTTTACCCTGCTGCTGTGAGACTGGTAGCACAGGACATTAAGATGGGAGGGAAGTATTTCACCCCACATCTCAGTCTAAATGGACAGTAGTCAATCTCATAATATCTGTGTGCATTATTAACCTTAAAATAATGCAATTATATAACATAATGTGAGCATTTTGAGTGCAATAACCTTGTGTGTCTCTTTTCATCTCAGTGTTCAGTGCTCTACACCTTGTAGTACAATTTAAATTTAAGTGTGCAATATTAACCTTAAACATTTCAATAATATAATGTCAACATTTCAAGTGCAATAATAACTTCATGTGTGTATACAATCAGTGTAGTCTACTGTTTTACAGTGCAGTAAAAGTGTGCAATATTAATATTAACCTTAAATGCAATCAGGGAAAAATGTGTCTCATCTTATTGTACAGTGCTCCCCTTTGTTATTTATTTTTATTCTATTGTATTATATCTTGTTTTAAGATAGAATAGCCTCTGTACAGGGTACTTAGCTGTTACTTATTCTTATTTTCTACTTTTCTACGATTCTTCTTATTTTCATTTTTTGAATTTTCCTGTTATAATGCTATTTATACATTGTTTGTATTGAAGCTGACTCAGGGAGATTCGCACAAGAATCCCAATGCACTTGTACTTGTACCTATGCAAATGGCAATAAATATATTCTATTCTATTCTTCAGAAGAAACCTAGGAAGAGGACTATGGCTACACAAAAGAGAATAAATTGAATTCTGACTTTAATCTCAGAACTCCAACTTTTTCTTCTGTGATTTCCGTAAAAACCATATAGTGATTTAATTTTCTGTTTGTTTGTTTTTTAAGTATGGAAATATTCAAATGTTTCATGTTAAAAGAGAAGTGATGCACCTTGTCCAACAACCTGCTGCACCATTCGTGGAGAGACGTCGGAGTGACCGTGTGACCACAGGACATCTTCGCTCTGAGAGACTTGAAGTCGCTGCACAAAACTATGTGACAGACGAAAGCAAGAAAAAGATGAAACAGACTGTGGGCTAATGAAGATAATGGGTAAAACACTAGTATATGATTATCACCAGTGTTAGAATTACAATTTTGATGATGATTGTTTATTTACTTCCGCCTATTTTCCCTTATCTTTTTACTTTTGTTATTATTATTATTATTATTATTATTATTATTATTAGTAGTAGTAGTAGTAGTAGTAGTATTATTATTATTATTATTATTATTAATGTCATGGTGTAAAAATTTTATTGGTGGACATGGCTTATTTATCTCATTTTCTGTGTTTATCTATTTTTTCATTCAAAAATGTTTGTCCTCTTATGCTGGGCTTACACTACACGACTTTTCACGCGATTTGACAGTCGCAGACAATCTTCCAATGTCGGACTGAAATCACAGAAGTCTTGCTGGAGTTGTGGCGCGCGCACGTAATCTCAGTCGTTTGGTGTATGGTGGTCATTTGACCCGATTTCAGCCAGTCTTCTTCCCGTCTCGACGTTCCGACATTATCAAACATGTTGGTATCACTTTACAATAAAGGCCAGGACACACCAGTCCGACTACCAGAAAATGGTGACTGCCGATTCATGGAGCTCCAGTCTTCCCGTCGCGGCCGAAAAAGTGCAAAGAACACACAAAACCGACTGTTGCCTTTCCGTACGCTCTGCGCTTGCGCGGGACGTAATGTCTCCATAACAGCAGGCGGTGCTAATCTGTATTGTGGCCCGAAAAAATACGGAAGCCGGAAATGATGGGACGGCTCTCTAGTCCATAAACATAGATAGAAATACGTATTTATATTTATGGACCATAAAGAGCACCATTTTTAGCAAAGAGTGTCGAGCATGGTGTCGAGCAGTCAACAAGGGTTGATGCATGTGAGTAGGCCTACTCGCTGAACGAAACAAACTAACACATTAAAACGATGGCTAACTGTTGTTAGCTGTTTGTGCTACCCGCCTCACTTCCGGGCTTCACTGATTCGCTAGCCCTCCACAAATCAAATTGCTCAAACTGAAAGACTGCTCAAAAGAAGCACGACGACATCAAGTACGACCGATTTCACGGCACACACCAAACAGATTCGTGCCTCCGTCCCCTCGAAACTCTACGACGGCGATTATCGGGCCGGTGTGTCCTGGCCTTAAGGTAGGCCTACACAAAAACAGAGTAGTTACCCTTTTATAAAGGGTAGTTTACCTTTTAAAAAGGTTAGTTTACCTTTTAAAAAGGGTAGTTTACCTTTCAAAAAAGAGTAGTTACTCTTCCAAAAAAGAGTAGTTTACCTTTTAAAAGGAGTAGTTAACCTTAAAAGGTAAACTAAGCTTTTTAAAAGGTAAACTACCCTTTTTTGGAAGAGTAACTACTCTTTTTTGAAAGGTAAACTACCCTTTTTAAAAGGTAAACTACTCTTTTTAAAAGGGTAACTACTCTTTTTTTGTGTACCTTATTGTAAAGTGTTACCAACATGTTTGATATTATCAAGGGGTTGGCTCAAGCGAAATGACGTAAACACTGTCACACTCTCGCATGCACCAAGCACGATGCAGGAGGAGCGGCATTAGTCGTTATTATACTATTTATGGTCGTGACCTGTGTCCGCCTGTGCAGGGACTTATTTCGGAAACTTTTTCCTTGAAGCCTCGGCGGGAGAACCAGGCTGACAGCCGCGCAACCTTAAAGGGGTAGTTCAGGATTTTAGACATAGGGCCTTATTCCCAAGTTAGCCTTGGTGTTCTTTATCAGTGGAGACAGTTTTCAACACATTTAATTCAGTCCTTCTAGTTGCAGAGTGCGCTCGTGCTAAGCTAGCGCACGGCATCGGGGGGATACCTAGCCTGCTACTAAAACAGTCTTACCCACTCCACAGTACACCCGAGGCCAATCAATTATAACGCCAGACTATCGATGTAAATGTCTGTGTTGATAGAATCATTTTAGAAATAAAACCAACCTCGCATATTGCATTTTGAGGGACTTTATTCCTTGTAGGCTGCGGCAGCGGCGGACTAATACCTAGGTTACAGGCTCTATAATAGTTTGTTTACCTGCTGCTGCCCGTACCTGTACGAGCCGGAATACACTGATGAAGAATTGAGAGGGATGCTCAAAGGGCAGAAAGAGAAAGAGCGTCTGTAGAGACAGCCCCCGCTGGAGCTGCAGCAGAGAACCGGGACAGAATGACGGTAGACTGGTGGCAGTGCAGTTTCAGTTTCTGTCCCACGCTGCTCTGTTTACTTTCTGCTGTAGTGATTCGGTTACACAGCAAAGTAAAAGTCCGCTGCTGCTAAGAAAGAAGTCCCTCAAAATGCCATAATTCATGCGATGCGAGGTTGGTTTTATTTCTAAAATTATTCTATCAACACAGACATTTACATCGATAGTCTGGCGTTATAATTGATTGGCCTCGGGTGTACTGTGGAGTGGGTAAGACTGTTTTAGTAGCAGGCTGGTATCCCCCCGATGCCGTGCGCTAGCTTAGCACGAGCGCACTCTGCAACTAGAAGGACTGAATTAAATGTGTTGAAAACGGTCTCCACTGATAAAGAACACCAAGGCTAACTTGGGAATAAGGCCCTATGTCTAAAATCCTGAACTACCCCTTTAACACTTTACCGTCAAATACAGGGTTAGGAGTTAAAGTTATTGGGGGACGAGATCAGGAAATAAATATGGTCAAATAGCCTAATTAAAAGAAGTCCCCTGCTCGGAATATTGAATTAACATTTTTTTAATTAAATAATCACCAGTGTTGCCACAATTACTTTGAAAAAGTAATGCGATTACTGATTACTAGTTACTCCTTAAAATAGTAATTTAGCTACTTTACTGATTACTTGATGTTAAAAGTAACTAAATTAGATTACAAGTTACTTTACACGTTACTTTACAGGTTTTGAAACCCATAGCCTATATCTCAATTTAAAACATGCACATATTAAGAATAATTGAAAATATATAAAATAAAGCTTGTAGGCTTGTAGCCTATTGGCACACTGTTTTCAAAATAATAAAAAATATGGTTTAAAAAATGTAATAAAAAAACGTTTTTCCCCCCATGAAAATAAATGCATTCCTCCAAAGTGCAAAGACAGTAGCAGTGTCTTTAAACTTAACGTGCTTGTGTAATAGATTGATTTTTATTGTTATCATTAGGTAATCTATTACTATAAAATCTCCGTGAAAATGTGTAGGCCTAAAGGCCAGGACACACCAGTCCGACTCGTTCCGACTACCCAAAAAATGGAGTCGCCGTTTCAGGAAGCTCCAGTTTTCCCGTCGCGGCCAAAAAACACACCGAGACGACTGCTTATTTTCCGTACGCTCTGCGCTTGCGCGGGACGTAATGTCTCCACAACAGCAGGCGGCGCTAATCTGTATTGTGGCCCGAAAAAATACGAAAGCCGGAAATGATGGGACAGCTCTCTAGAGCATAAACATAGATAGAAATACGTATTTATATTTATGGACCATAAGAGCACAATTTTTAGCAGAGAGTGTCGAGCATGGTGTCGAGCAGTCAACAAGGGTTGATGCATGTGAGTACTCTCAAAACGAAACGAACAAACACATTAAAACGATGGCTAGCTGCTGTTAGCTGTTTGTGCTACCCGCCTCACTTCCGGGCTTCACTGATTCGCTAGCCCTCCACCAATCAAATTGCTCCAAATGAAAGACAGTCGGCTCAAAACAAGCCCGACGACCTCTACGTCGGCCGACGTCACGGCACACACCAAACAGATTCGTGTCCCGACCCTCTACCGACACTACGACGGCGATTATCTGGCCGGTGTGTCTTGGCCTTAATATAAGAGATCTCTATGATCGACTCACTAATCCATTAGTAAATCTGTTATCGATTAGTAATGCCTGCTGAGTCGAGTCCGGAAGGGGGAGCTCTTGGCCACATGCCTCATTCTTGTAAACTACCGCTGTGTCTTGATTCAGGGGTTACAGCCTTGGTAGGACGCAGTCTCGCGGTCTTTGAAGGCTATAGCCTATGAAGGCCGATTTTAAGGCCGGTTTTAAGGCCAACGAGCCTTGTTAAATGAGACGGTCTCCGCAGGTCTCGGTTTACGAGCATTTCCGGTTTACGTAACAAGTCGTTACCTTGCGTGACGACTCGCCGCTCCTGTGCTGCCTAGCAACCCTGATTGCTGCCAACGGAGACAGCCCTGTCAACGGAGGAAAAACTAAAATAAGTTAGCTGTATCCCATTACAGAGACCACGCACTTGGTAGGACGCGGTCTCGCGGTCTATGAAGGCTATAGCCTATGAAGGCCGATTTTAAGGCCGGTTTTAAGGCCAACGAGCCTTGTTAAACGAGATGGTCTCCGCAGGTCTCCGTTTACGAGTATTTCCGGTTCACGTAACCGTTACCTTGCGTGACGACTCGCCGCTCCTGTGCTGCCTAGCAACCCTGATTGCTGCCAACAGAGACAGCCCTGTCAATGGAGGAAAAAAGAAAAAGAAGTTGCTTACCAGATGAGAAGAAAAAAAAGTACAAGAAAAAAAGAAAGGAAGATAAAAGTTAAGAAGATGGAGCAACACGTTGCTGTTTTGTTATTTCTTATTTTATTTTATGCCATCTCTGAAAAAAACGCAATGAATCTTGGGATATGTTGGGCTGCGAAGGATACATCTGATGCAGCCTTCAAAACCGTGAAACGAAGGCTGCATTTCACGACCTCATATGAGGAGCCTTGCAAGGAGCCTTGGGGCCTATCCGAAAACTTTTTTTTGCATAGGAAATTTCCTTTCCTATCGAGATGAACCGGAAGTACTCGGCGGATAGGTGATCCGAATTCTCCAAATGCTTAGGAAAGGCATAGGAAAGGAGCCTCGATTCATCCTTTAACCCTCCTTTAGCATAGGTTACTCCTGACCAACCTATGCTAAAGGAAAGGAGATAGTGGTATCCCATAATCCTTTACGGCGGCAAGATTTAAAGCAACAGGCCACCGCCGGAGTTTACCGACTCTACACGAATACGAACGAGAGGTAAAACAGAAGAGAGGAGAGGAGAAGAGAGGAAGATTTAACTCGGCTAAAACAAACTACCCCCCCCCCCCCACACACACACACACACACACACACACACACACACACACACACACACACAGGCTAAAGATAATAAAGAACTCATAAAAGACCAACATCATAATAGTTATTTTCGTAGCACATAATTTACACCATAAGAAAATAAAATACCAACTTCACATTTAATGAAGTTAATGGGGGCAGTTCATTTCAACATCAACACAAGTGTAGCCTCTTTTTATTCCACATGTGAATTGGGATATATGGCAGTGATTCTCACTCTGTTGGCGACAACCTGATTAAAATCAATATGAAAAGAACGCATGGATCAAACAAGCGCTTGTTGTGGTCAATTTTCGGAGAATAGGCTATAGTGTAGTTTCACGCTAGTGACTCACGTCAGCAATACTCGTCGTCGCGCAATGACGTCGGTTAGGAAAAGTGGAGTCGAATTCATTTGAAACAGCGCTGTCCTTTCCTATGTTCGATAGGCAGCACCTTTCATCTCTCCTTAACCCCGATGACGTTTAGGGGTTAAGGCATAGGAAAGGAGGCTTATAGGTTAGGAGATTGGACTTTTCGGATAGGCCCTTGCAAACGGGACAGCCTTTGCGCGCCGCTATGACGCAATCGGTCTTCAAATGCAGCCTTCGTAGGCTGCAATACCCATGCAATACCTGAATCAAGACACAGCCTACGACACGTGTCCAGAGTCATAATTTACTTTCCCCATTTCAGGTATGATGATGAATATGACTATTTATGGTCTTAAATGTTTAGAATAGGTTTATAATATGTTTAGTTACCGTTTCGTTTACATTGTGACTGAATTTATATGTTTAAAGCGTTGTTTAGTTTGTTTGCTAAAAGTTGTATTGACTAGCTTAAATAGTTCAACTGCTATTCCGCCACGGCCACTAGAGTGCGCCATGAGAGCACGTTTGAGTTTCGTTTATGCAAAATACATTGTACTTATATAGGAAATGTTAAAGTGTTTATTTAGGCTTGATTATTGATGTGTGTGTTATACTATGTAACTCTTTAGAGAGAAGAAAATTACACAGGAGTGGTACAAGTACTAGTGTAATATTTTCTTTCTTTCTGTGCATTTAATTTGAGTTCGTGTAGATTATTACAGTAGCCTACTTAGCTTGTGAAGAAGTTGTATATTTTCTGCATTTTATTATTTAGTATTTTGAGAACATTGTATGTGAAACTTTTTGAAATATGAATACATTCTTGTAAACTACGACAAAGAGAGCACCGTGTCCAGAGTCATAATTTACTTTCCCCTTTTCAGGGTACTACACTTGGCCCTTCACTCTCATGCATTAATTTGACTTTTCTCTGCGATGTCTCATGTGTTGATAGACTGGGTGTGTGCGGCCACCGGTCGCCACGTGACTATAAGTTTCCAAGTTTTAAATAGGCTACTTCTATCTCTTCAACGTCACCGTACCCGAATCCTAAATATCCCCATAGCAGACGCTATATTTCATGGGGGGGAAAAACGTTTGATTTGTGCCACAGTTCAGCTTAGGGCGCACTCACACTAGTGAGTACGACTATACGACTGTTTGTGAACATTTTCATCCGGCCAAATTTGCATCAAATATTCCACTTCCACATTAGAGCAACGAGAATCCTTAAGCTATTGTTTTTTTTTAAATGTAGTCTTGACGTAATAGGTCGCGGTGAACAGTCTCATATTTGTGCAGCACGCTGTTTATTATTAATATAACGGCCCGTCATCAGACCATATGTATCCGGATGGTTTTGTACACATCGATCGCTCCATCAAATCCAAGTCAGAACTTTTTGTATGGGCAGAGATCGTTTTTTTAAGTGTCTTTATAAAGTTTCTTGTTAAACCTTAGTGTAGGCTACTGTTTCCTTATCACCGGGCCGCGGTGTGTTGTTTTGGGTGCGTCTCCACCGCCATGCGTAAATGCAGTTATGACAGCTGACGGGAGGAAAAAGAAAAAAAATCATCTGACGAACGTGAGTAAACACGAAAACCTTTTTGCTGTGCTTTCTGAGCCGACCTAATTAGCTCTCTCCCTCTTTTATTAGCCCACACCTAGGCTTACACACACGTTAATTCTCACACATTATAGCTACAAGTCCAAGTGGTGGGCAATTCTGGTGCCGACTAGTAAGGCAGCGGACGTTAACGGACAATGCATCCTTAATAAATTCACGTCAGGAACGCCGCCTGTGCGCTTGCTTGTGCGCGTGTCATCTCATTAGCATCTGTACTTTGGCCACGGCACACCTCTCCCAGGTGTGCCGTGGCCAAGGGGCTGTTCCGTGCTGGAATACGGATGGCGTGGTCACACTAGCCAACCGTTCTAGACTTTAGTATGCTAATGAGCTTTGGCACGGGGCCGCGGCCCTAGTGTGAGTGGCCCCTTAGACTCGGCCGTAATGCTGCTGCACACACGCACACACACACACACACACACACACACACACACACACACACACACACACACACACACACACACACACACACACACACACACACACACTACATGTCAGAAACGAGGGGCGCTACCAAAAAGACGAGAGGAGCGGTTGGAGCAGAGACACATGCGTGCACATTTATTTACATTAAATCGCAATCGCAGTCATTTGTGCAGCTATGTAAAATGTTTTACTAAGGAAAATGACAGAAAAAGTAACGCACAGTGACTTTGATGAGTAATTTTAATCTGACTACTAGTTTGGACATAGTAACGTGTTAGATTACTCGTTACTGAAAATAGAGGTCCGATGCATCACCGGCATCACTGATAGTCACTATCGCGTTTGCGGAAATAATATTAATCTCATGAAGGAATCTAGTTGTAGTCTTGCAATATGAGACCCCCTGTCTTTTCAAAATCTCAGTCTGTGACTGAAAAGTAATGACTAGTTGTCTTCAGGTGTGAGTTGATTGTCTTTAGATGTAAGAGGGTTTCAGTCTTCAGTCTTTTCAAAGTATTTTAAAAGTCCTCTAGTGTAAGCCCAGCATTAGTCGCATCTAACCTGAAATTATTATTTTTCCTTTTTTTAATCACTTGTGCTATTGGAATTGTTATTGGCCTTGATGGTTATTACTTCTTTATTTTGTTCATCTTCCTTGTATATTGTTACATTATTATTATTATTATTATTATTATTATTATTATTATTATTATTATTATTATTATTATTATTATTATTATTATTATTATTATTATTATTGTTGTTATTATTGATACTAATATTATTATTGTTGTTGTTATTACTGATGCTACAACTATTTCCTTGATTTATTATGACGATGACGGTACTGCGTGTCTGTCACCTTCTCTCAGAGGAACAGCACCCTCCTTCTGGGAGCGGCTCAAAGCAAATAAATAATCGGTCAAAAAATGTAATGGGGAAGAAATAAATTACAAAGACGGCTATCCATCCTGCTTTACCACCCCACCTGTGCTACTGGAGCCCTGTCTAGCCCCCATTGCTGTAAACTAATTTTTAGATTATTACATCAATTATTATATTATTGATTAGGGCCTACTATTAAGTTTTATTTGGTATTACAATATTTTAGTTATATTTGTTTTGTTATATATTATTAACATTACAGTAGTCAATATATTCATTAAAACTAGTCTTATATGGTGTTTTCTTCTCTTTATTTAATCAATTGAACATTATTGTTATAAAGATATTTATCTTCTAGATGTCGAAGAAAAAAATTTAATTCGAATCGTAGTTACTCACAATCTAACTCGTCAGGTCCATCCACAAAAGTAAGCGTGGGATCATGAGGGTCATAACAACGTTCACCGCCTATAATGATCATCGTCAACCTGCTGCTTTCAGGTGTAGCACTTTTGTTCTTTTTGTCTGTGCGTCTCCTCTCCCTTCTTGACAGTTTCCCTCCCATGTTTCCTCACGCACTCCTGTTCGGTGAAGTGAGGCCGACTGGCGATTAAAGGCCTCTTTTACTTTCCCTGATGACATGTGGTTTGATGTTGCTTCTCTCTCTCTCTCTCTCTCTCTCTCTCTCTCTCTCTCTCTCTCTCTCTCTCTCTCTCTCTTTCTCTCTCTCTCTCTCTCTCTCTCTCTCTCTCTCTCTCGTTGACACAGTCCGATAACTATTATCACAGCGGGATCATTTGCACCTTAACGCACGCAGGAGAGGGCGCATTCATCGCTACCTGTGACAGAGGTCTCATAGTGAACAGGCTGAAGTAAAATGGGAATCCAGCTGAGAGTAAATGGACCAATGGGAGAAGACACTATCATCGATCTGTGCGACAGCGAAAAGCAAATGAAGAAGATCACTGTCGAGCAACTGAAACTGAAAATTAAAAAAATACTCAACATAGGTATGCTTAACGGCTTTCTCCTTTTTTAAAATTATGTATAATAGCCTATTTACAGTAGGCCTATGTGTGGGCATTTCTTGCAGCATTAAAAGATTTCTTTTTTAAAACACTTTTTATTTTTATTTGACCCCTAACAACAAACTCGGTCAGGGGTTCTTCCACTTATACTTGAATAAAATAGACTTCATTTTTGTAACTAGCATTTTTACACTAAATGTTTGCAGTAGGCCTAATATATTAATTCAATTCAATTCAATTCAATTCAATTCAATTAACTTTATTTATCCGTTAGGAACTTAATTTGTTTAACAAACCGATTAATATAATATGTGAAAACTATCAATACTAATACTGACTTACATTAACAATAATAATATAAAATCCACTGTGGTGGCAGATATGCAACTTTACTACCCAAAACCCCATATATGCATACAAGAACACAGCTACTAAATAGCTGAAAACGGTAGTGAAAACGATGTATAAAAGGGTAAAAATTAAATGATACAATCATAAATAAGAAGCTTTATATAGGCTTTGTAAGCATGCTTAACTCAACTCAAGTGTTTTTTATAAAGACAAAAACTTACAAAAACATTTAGTTTAGGATCATCCTGTTCATGATTCTCTGATACTTTTTATTTTGTGTTCAGATGAAAACATCCGGATTGTCTATAGAGACCAGCCACTGGAGGAGTCCACTGTGCTGTCTAAATACTCCATCCAGCACATGTCCACCATCCATACTCTGCTTATGCTGCCGGGAGGCTACTGAAGAAACATCTCTACACCACACCCGCACAATAATGTATCATTTGGTCTCATAAACAAATAAGATGCATTATCCTTGCAGATGTTCTCTTTGTTCTGTATTCGTTATATGTATAAAAAAATTATAACAATAATAAAAAAAATTACATTTTAACATTTAAAAAAATAATGTAAAAAGTTGATGATAAAATGCCTTCTGAGACTTCAAATCTGACTAAAATAAAACAACAGTTTTAATCGAACACCAGATATCATAATTTTCCATATGATTTATTCATTCTGCCCTGTATACTTTGAAACGTCCTTTGCTACAGAAAAAGTGCTTCCTAAAAGAACTTTTTTGAAAATGTTTACCTTTACAATCTTCACTAGAGTTATTTTTTTAAGGCTCTGCTCTTTCAATTTTTCTTTCTTTTCATTGAATTTGCTGAATACAAATGATCCTCTCAACCTTGTTTGCACTAAGGGAAGTTTTGTTTTTGAGACTCAATAAGCCTTGTTATAGTCCTGTCAATCAGGTGGTTTTTGGTTGGGGCATTCCACTGTTGCTTTTGGACACACCAAAGATTGTGCTTTTATAACTGGGTGTGTCAGTAACAGGCGTTTTCTCCGGCACTTGTGGTGATGGAGAAGAATCCGTGTACCTTCCGTTCAATCCATATCCGTTTGGAAATCAAAACACGAAAAACTAAAAGTGACCTGTTTTTTTAATAATCATCCTCTCATCTACATTATATATTATACTAAAACACGTTTTTATCCATTTTTAATCACAATTCATGACCAGGATATCAAATATGAGCATAATGGCCTAAATGTTGATTTTGAAAAATACATGTTTAAATTTAGCGCACGCGCCCAGAGGCGAACTTAACCATTGCGCAAAGGTAGGCAATTACCTTGGGTCTCATAGCCTAATCATCTAATAAATGTTTGTTTTACTCTTCATTCATTAATCACCGATTACGTGCGGACGTCAGCATCGCACCGGGAACTGAAGGACACATCCTATTGATAATGTTATTGATACTCGTGATCAGCTGAGGCATGAGCCCCAGTGCAGACAGCTGCATATGAAAACATTTTTATTGGTTAGGTCCACGAGTGAAGATTGCGTCTGAGACGATCGTCGTCTCTGTCTCTCTTTTTTCCCTGTCTTCACTTCACTTGCCGAGTCAAAGTGTGTGTGTGTGTGTGTGTGTGTGTGTGTGTGTGTGTGTGTGTGTGTGTGTGTGTGTGTGTGTGTGTGTGTGTGTGTGTGTGTGTCGAGGCTCTTGATGGTAGCCTATGACAGACAATGACATAGCAGCCTTTGGCAGCCAGCCAAAATATGTTTCCCCTCTCAATAAAGATTAAACATTTGGTGGTTTGTCCCGTTTTGATCTGGATCAACAGCTGTATGTCTGTCGCTGTTTAGATCATGCCTGGTTTCCTCTGAGCAGCACAGTTCGGTTCGGCACGGTTCGGCAGGGTTATCCTACTAGATCTGCCATGCGTTTCCACTACCGACAAGAGGCTTTAGCCTACTTAAAAGACGGAGATAGCCACGGTCAGAAAACACTCTATGGGTCAGAGCCATCACGGCGCTGGCCGCGCATAGCTCGTGGCATTGTGGCAGCGGGACACAGTTTAACCCGCTGATTAATATAAATTATTATTTGGAACTTCAAAAATGAAAATGCACATTTTCTACATTTTCTGTTTGTCTCCTTTCCCATTTTTGTATGTAAAGGGCGACATGGAAAATAAAAAATAAGAAATGGCAATCAATTCATGTTTTACAGGCATATTTTGAATAAAACAGTCGTTTTCGTTTTTCGTGTTTTGATTTCCAAACGGATATGGATTGAACGGAACGGATTGAGAAGCATCTTAAAATTGTTATTTCCCTGTCAGTGTGCCAGATTCACAGAGCACACAACCAATAAATTATCTGTCATTAACTGGAAACACAATTAAAAGAATGTAGTTGTGCTGATGGGAAAGAAAAAACAAGTTATGTAGCGTTACTTCATTCTTCTACCTGTGTTTTTCCAAACGAAACAAATAGGCAACAGTGCTGTTCATCTGACTTCAGGACTGTCTCACCTCAGTTCGTTGCTTTCTTTGTGAGCTGAAAAAGTCAGAGGAAAACAATTATTATTATTTTCGTCTTTGTCAAAATTACAAATATGCTTTTTAGGGGCTTCTCAAATGAAATTGAGGTATTATGAAATAATGGGTAATGACTGATCACTTAGCGTATAAGCTTTTGGTTAATGCCAATGAAATACAGTGAGACTAAGCCACACCCTCCCTCTAAACTGTTCTGATTTCATTCTGTGATGGCCAGCCGTCAGTGAGTATTAACAGATGTTTTGCTCTGATCTTCATTTGCAACTAACTATTTCCTGCTGTTTTGAAGGTAGTATTATCACTTTGTTTGGTGTACTGTTCTATTTTGAGATTTGACATATTTAGCCTCTTGCTACAGCGATTTTTTCAACACTCTTTGGACTGATGCTAAGAAGTTGAGGCTGAATCCGTGTACCTTCCGTTCAATCCATATCCGTTTGGAAATCAAAACACGAAAAACGAAAAAAACGGTTTGATTTCATTTTTTAATTATTTGTTTCATTTTAAAAAAATAAAAAACGGACTGTTTTATTAAAAATATGCCCATAAAACATGAATTGATTGCCATTTCTTATTTTTTATTTTCCATGTCGCCCTTTACATACGAAAATGGGAAAGGAGACAAACAGAAAATGTAAAAAATGTGCATTTTCATTTTTGAAGTTCCAAATAATAATTTATTTTAATCAGAGAGTTAAACTGTGCCCCGCTGCCACAATGCCACGAGCTATGCGCGGCCAGCGCCGTGATGGCTCTGACCCATAGAGTGTTTTCTGACCGTGGCTATCTCCGTCTTTTAAGTAGGCTATAGCCTCTTGTCGGTAGTGGAAACACATGGCAGATCTAGTAGGGTAACCCTGCCGAACTGCGCCGAACCGAACTGTGCTGCTCAGAGGAAACGAGGCATGATCTAAACAGCGACAGACATACAGCTGTTGATCCAGATCAAAACGGGACAAACCACCAAATGTTTAATCTTTATTGAGAGGGGAAACATATTTTGGCTGGCTGCCAAAGGCTGCTATGTCATTGTCTGTCATAGGCTACCATCAAGAGCCTTATTTTACAAAAAGCTCAATTCCTATAGCCTAAACGTGGACACAATCTAGCCTAGACAAGTTTCTTCTTTCCTCGACACACACACACACACGCGCGCGCGTGCCCCCTTAAACTGGACGATTTCCCACTTTGACTCGGCAAGTGAAGTGAAGACAGGGAAAAAAGAGAGACAGAGACGACGATCGTCTCAGACGCAATTTTCACTCGTGGACCTAATCAATACAAATGCTTTCATATGCAGCTGTCTGCACTGGGGCTCATGCCTCAGCTGATCACGAGTATCAATAACATTATCAATAATGTAGGATGTGTCCCTCAGTTCCCAGTGCGATGCTGACGTCCGCACGTAATCGGTGATTAATGAATGAAGAGTAAAACGAACATTTATTAGATGATTATTAGGCTATGAGACCCAAGGCAATTGCCTACCTTTGCGCAAAGGTTAAGTTCGCCTCTGGGCGCGCGTGCGCACACATACACGCACACGCGTGCGCACGCACTTCTTTCACTAAATTGAAACGTGTATTTTTCAAAATCAACATTTAGGCCATTATTCTCATATTTGATATCCTGGACATGAATTGTGATTAAAAATTGATAAAAACGTGTTTTTAGTATAATATATAATGTAGATGAGAGGATGATTATTTAAAAAACAGGTCACTTTTCGTTTTTCGTGTTTTGATTTCCAAACGGATATGGATTGAACGGAAGGTACACGGATTATGCAGACACAATCACTTTGATGTTTTTGCGAGACAGGAATATACCTGTTTGCCATGTGAGCTTAGAGAAGGTAAATGCAACATAGATAAATGAACAACCTATTCAGAAAGAGAATTGGTTGTTATTAACAAGCTGCATACAAATAAAATGCTCTAAAGACAAGTCAGACTTAATCCGTGTACTTTCCGTTCAATCCATATCCGTTTGGAAATTAAAACACGAAAAACGAAAAAAACTGTTTGATTTAATTTTTCATTATTTGTTTCGTTTAAAAAAAATAAAAAACGGACTGTTTTATTCAAAATATGCCTGTAAAACATGAATTAATTGCCATTTCTTATTGTTTATTTTCCATGTCGCCCTTTACATACAAAAATGGGAAAGGAGACAAACAGAAAATGTAAAACATGTGCATTTTAATTTTTGAAGTTCCAAATAATAATTTATATTAATCAGCGGGTTAAACTGTATCCCGCTGCCACAATGCCACGAGCTATGCGCGGCTAGCGCCGTGATGGCTCTGACCCATAGAGTGTTTTCTGACCGTGGCTATCTCCGTCTTTTAAGAAGGCTAAAGCCTCTTGTCGGTAGTGGAAACGCATGGCAGATCTAGTAGGGTAACCCTGCCGAACCGTGCCGAACTGTACTGCTCAGAGGAAACCAGGCATGATCTAAACAGCGACAGACAAACAGCTGTTGATCCAGATCAAAACGGGACAAACCACCAAATGTATAATCTTTATTGAGGGGAAAACATATTTTGGCTGACTGCCAAAGGCTGCTATGTCATAGTCTGTCATAGGCTACCATCAACTGCCTCATTTTACAAAAAGCTCAATTCAAATGGCCTATAGCCTAAACGTGGACAACATATAGCCTAGACAAGTTTCTTCTTTCCTCGACACATAAGCCCCTTTTACACAGAGATTGCGGCATATTGACGGAACAACATCACTCCAATATGCCGGCTTTGCTTGCTTCTGTGTTATTTACACAGAACCAAGCAACGCCGGCCTGCTGGCGCATCAGTAGTCCCTTTTACACAGCGCTCCGGAATGAAAGAGGTGCTTGTAAACAGCGTCAGGTGTGACGTAAACATTTAGCGCCGCGCCGGTCAGCTGCTTTACAACAACAACAATGGCCGGTGAATTGAGAGCAGAAGTGCTGGAGCTTGCAGTAAGAGGGCCGTATTTTACTGTCCCCACGATGTGCCAGTTGATCTCGCTACGCGCTGAGTCCAACATCACTGGGACAGTTAACCAAACTGACTAAATCAATCCGACCGCTTCACCTCTGTGTGTGTGTGTGTGTGACAGGTTGGTTGTGAGCGAGTCTCTTTGTGAGGGCAGCGATCTGCCAATCAGACATACACATACACACAGTGTGTGAAGTCACGTTACTGTAGACAGAAATAAAGTGTGGATATACGCTCAGACTTAGGATAATAATAGCGGCGGCGGAATGTGTTAGCAAAACAGTAGCTCTGTGGCTAACAGCTGAGCCGGAGCCTTCAGTCAGCTGAAGCAGACAGTCTAGCGGGGCGAGCAGACTATTCCCCCGTTACTAGGTCGACCTTCAAGCTGCGCGTCGGGCTCCTGCTTCAGCTTGTCGGTCTTTATTTCTAGCAAGTGACCCGTTCGCTATACTTTATCCCTTACTTAGCCTAGCCTAGCTTTCCATTGTACAACTTCTCCTGGGCAGAAGTAGACTCATACACTCTGCAAAATGAAGCGCGGGGGTTTGGATTGAGCAACGGACCTTATGATCAGCTAGATTATACACCGTTCCTTTTATTTGGTGATTTTTACGGGACATCAGGCCGCCGTGGTTAATGTTAAACACACGTCCTTCAACTGCTAACATGGTCGCATGTTTAGAACGTAGACTATGGAACGTCAAACGCCCCCCTGTTCCGCAACAACAAGCTGGAGCATTTAAACAGAGAGGCGGAACTGATCGTGTCGGGAATCTTACTACCCCCCGAGGTAGTAAAATTCCCGGAACGATCACTCGCACCTTTCTTCCCTCGTTCCGCAACTGTCGCATTTACACAGCTGGGGGGAGGGCCGAAAGGCCGGCATATTCCCGGCTTTCACTGGCTGTGTAAAAGGGGCTACACACACACACACACACACACACACACGCACGCACGCACGCACGCACGCACACACACACACGCGCGCGCGCCCCTTACACTGGGCGATTGCCCACTTTGACTCGGCAGGTGAAGTGAAGACAGGGAAAAAAGAGAGACAGAGAGGACGATCGCCTCAGACGCAATTTTCACTCGTGGACCTAACCAATAAAAATGCTTTCATATGCAGCTGTCTGCACTGGGGCTCATGCCTCAGCTGATCACGAGTATCAATAACATTATCAATAATGTAGGGTGTGTCCCTCAGTTCCCAGTGCGATGCTGACGTCCGCACGTAATCGGTGATTAATGAATGCAGAGTTAAACAAACATTTATTAGATGATTATGAGACCCAAGGCAATTGCCTACCTTTGCGCAATGGTTAAGTTCGCCTCTGGGCGCGCGCGCACACACACGCACTCACGCGTGCGCACGCACTTCTTTCACTAAATTGAAACATGCATTTTTCAAAATCAACATTTAGGCCATTATTCTCATATTTGATATCCTGGTCATGAATTGTGATTAAAAATTGATAAAAACGTGTTTTTAGTATAATATATAATGTGGATGAGAGGATGATTATTAAAAAAACAGGTCACTTTTCCTTTTTCGTGTTTTGATTTCCAAACGGATATGGATTGAACGGAAGGTACACGGATTAGACATGGATACGAAGGCTGACCACGCACAGCAGCAATAAGAATCAAATCTAAAAGTTTCAATTGACCAAACCACTACAATCCGTGTACCTTCCGTTCAATCCACATCCGTTTGGAAATCAAAACACGAAAAACGAAAAAAACTGTTTGATTTAATTTTTTAATTATTTGTTTCATTTAAAAAAATTAAAAACGGACTGTTTTATTCAAAATATGCCTGTAAAACATGAATTGATTGCCATTTCTTATTTTTTATTTTCCATGTCGCCCTTTACATACGAAAATGGGAAAGGAGACAAACAGAAAATGTAAGAAATGTGCATTTTCATTTTTGAAGTTCCAAATAATAATTTATATTAGTCAGCGGTTTAAACTGTGTCCCGCTGCCACAATGCCACGAGCTATGCGCGGCCATCACCGTGATGGCTCTGACCCATAGACTGTTTTCTGACCGTGCACTCAAAAAAATAAGTTGTTGAATTTACTTAATACAGTTATGTCAACGTTTTCCACACAACTGAGTTAAGTTAGATATATTTGAAAATTATGATTAAAATGGAATCAACTCACTTGTGTGCAACCAACTTAACTAGGTTAAGTACATTCAACATAACATGGCTACATTTGCCTTAATTAACTGTGTTGAGTAATACCAACAAAGATAATCATTCTACTGACTTAACCCACTTACGTTAATATGACTCAACTTTATTAAGCAAGACTAACTTAACCTCACATTGTAGTTCCAACTTAACTTACATACACTGTAAGAAATTTCCCTGGAAAAAAACATTAATCAACTGGCAGCAGGGTTGCCATTTTAATACTGTTAAATTAACATTATTTTACTGTCACTAAAATTGACAGGATTATAATGAAAAAAAGGGATGAACCTGGACTAAATGTTTGTTATGTTGCTGTTTGCACCGTGAGTGAAGGGGATGTTATATTTCATTGGGCAGATGTGTTTCATTCCATCTGTAAGTTTACTATGTCTCCTATTTGTTCAAATGCTAAACACAGAGATCAGCTTCTGTTTGTTACTTCAAGACACTTGTCACAATATATCAAGTTCAATGGAATGATTAATTTATATTGCAAATTGTCTCCTGAGTTGAACTAGGGATCTTGCTTAAGATTTCCACAAACCGTTTGTTATAACCAACAATAACGGTTAGTTCACACAGAAATGTTTTATTTAAACAAAATGCATAGTGACGTAATGGAGTGAAACATCCCCTTTACTGAGGGTGCAAATAGCAACATACCAAACGTTTAGTCCAGTGCAAGTCATTGTGGGAAAGGGGGCGTCTCTACAATACACTTTGTTGTGCTTACTTGATTTATCGAAGGCAATCCGTTTCCTTCATTCTACTGAGTAAACATAACTTCAGACTAACTTGGTTTAATTATGTTAACTGCACTTTTGATTTCCAAGTAAATATAACTCAACTTTAAGTAAACTTAACCAGAGGATATAAAGTAAACAACACTTATTAGTTAAGATGTGGATGGATGAGGATTAATGAAGAAAATTGCATAAGCTTCACATGTGCAGGCAGCTCATGTCAAGTTGTCCCTTCTAAGTTTGATGGTAAATTAACAGCAAAGTTCAGTATTTTTGAAAAACATTACCATTCCGTAACATAACAGCAAAGGACTGTCATTTAACAGACTGCCTTTTATATTAACAGTTAAATGCTGTTTTTATAAATAACAGGTTCATAGTGTTGAAATCCTGCTGTAAATTTACAGCAATTGTTTACAGTGTATGTAAGTGTGGGAACCACTTTGTTTTACTTAACTGGTTGACAAAACGTACTTCACCTGATTATATATTATCAACAACTTCTACATATATAATAATTATGTTAATTCAAATCACATTACTAAATAGTGCATAAGATATCGGTCCAAGAGTACACAAAACAAGTAGTATAGTTGAATTACAACGTTTAATGCAAATACAATAGGCATATCTTGCCGTCAAACGTTACGACCAAAACGTTTGAAATGGAAGAAAATGTCATACGATGCAATGTTTTTCACACTTTGGATAACAACACAGTGTATATATAAGATAACAGGCTAAGAGACACAACACATTGGAGATTATGGACCCAGCAATGAGAATTATTTACCAAAAAACAGAAAAGGTAAATCCTTTTTCACACTGCCTTGCTTCCCTAACTGCAGAAAGAAAACATGTTGCATTTAAAGGTAATTTCAAACTTATGAGGATTTTTAGATGGCTGTTCAGTACAACTCTCTTGGTGCTTGCCATGCGTCTGTAGTCAAGATGGCGACGTTTGAATTTCTTGCTCCCGATGTCCACGTTCACGAGCATGCGCAATGCTGGCCTACGGCAACACATCTAGGACAATTGTTGTGTGTTCAGTCTTGATTGTGCGATTTACTCAAAACTGTTACTTTGTATTTACTCAACTGGCGTTCTTTGGTTTTAAGAAGTCTTACATTTAAGTGAAACCAACTGAAGTGGGTTACGTTTTAAAAGCCAACACAGACATGTTAATTAAATTTGACATAAAAACATTAATTAAATTCAACAGCTCACTGAGTTCACTTTTTTGAGTGTGGCTATCTCCGTCTTTTAAGTAGGCTAAAGCCTCTTGTCGGTAGTGGAAACGCATGGCAGATCTAGTAGGGTAACCCTGCCGAACCGAACTGTGCTGCTCAGAGGAAACGAGGCATGATCTAAACAGCGACAGTCATACAGCTGTTGATCCAGATCGAAACGAGACAAACCACCAAATGTTTAATCTTTATTGAGAGGGGAAACACATTTTGGCTGGCTGCCATCAAGAGCCTTATTTTACAAAAAGCTCAATTCAGATAGCCTATAGCCTAAACGTGGACAAAATATAGCCTAGACAAGTTTCTTCTTTCCTCGACACACACACACACACACACACACACACACACACACACACACACACGCACGCACGCACGCACACGCACACACACACACACACACACAGACGCGCGCGCCCTTAAACTGGGTGATTGCCCACTTTGACTCGACAAGTGAAGTGAAGACAGGGAAAAAAGAGAGACAGAGACGACGATCGCCTCAGACGCAATTTTCACTCGAGGACCTAACCAATAAAAATGCTTTCATATGCAGCTGTCTGCACTGGGACTCATGCCTCAGCTGATCACGAGTATCAATAACATTATCAATAATGTAGGGTGTGTCCTTCAGTTCCCAGTGCGATGCTGACGTCCGCACGTAATCGGTGATTAATGAATGAAGAGTAAAACAAACATTTATCAGATGATTATGAGACCCAAGGCAATTGCCTACCTTTGCGCAAAGGTTAAGTTCGCCTCTGGGCGCGCGCACACACACACGCACACGCGTGCGCACGCACTTCTTTCACTAAATTGAAACATGTATTTTTCAAAATCGACATTTAGGCCATTATTCTCATATTTGATATCCTGGTCATGAATTGTGATTAAAAATGGATAAAAACGTGTTTTAGTGTAATATGTAATGTAGATGAGAGGATGATTATCAAAAAAACAGGTCACTTTTCGTTTTTCGTGTTTTGATTTCCAAACGGATATGGATTGAACGGAAGGTACACGGATTCACTACAGGCATTCAGGCAATATTTTTTCGTCAGTGTGACTCCCTTACTTCTTAAAGGAGACGATAACTGTGTCGCTTGTAAAGCAAATTAATGAGCAAGGAATTCAATGCAAGGACCAAATGTTAATGCAGACGAATGTGACAGAGAAGAGGGTGGGTCATTTGGAAGAAAGAGGTTTTAAAGCCTCCAGTGAGAAGGAAAGCAAGGTGTGTTGCACCGTAACATATATTCAATGTACTGTCAGCAACACAGAGCATGACATAAAAAATAATAATAAATAAATACCAGTTTGTAGGCCTATTCTGGAGGAAATTGGAGAGGAAAGGATGAACAGCTCCAGTAAACGAACCCTGAATGAGGTTTTAGCAGCATCACTGAAGAAATCTAGAGACAATAAAGATGCAGGTGAGATGTTGTTAGCTTTAGTTTAGGCCCTATCCAGTTATTATATTCAGAAAACATCAGTCTCCTTTTCCACTACTTTTGCAACAGATCATTGATGTATGTTGTATGTATATATATATATATATATATATATATATATATATATATATATATATATATGCTTGACATGTGTGATATATATATATATATATATATATATATATATATATATATATATCACACATGTCAGTATATACATATGTATGCTATATATATTGTAATTTTTCTTCAAGGAGAGACCAATTAAGAGTCCAATACAAGTTCACAAGCCACATTTGAGAATGAAGGAATTTAAATGTATCTTCTCCCAAAGGCAGGTGTCTGTGTTGACATTTAAACATGTTCCATGGTGTAAATCATGAAAATTATATTATTTATTTTCTTACACTCCAAAGGAAATGAAGCGGGACACAAAACAAATATCAGTGACAGAGACATGGATGAAGTAAAAAATCCACAGACGGTTAGAGGAGAGGAGGGAGATGTAGATGATGTCGAGAATGGTGAATCAGTCGGAGAAAGAAGAAGCAAGGATTGTGGAATGCAGAGTCAACTGATAAACAATGAAGAGACAAAGGAAGACGGTACATTCTCCAGCAGAACACAAGAAAACACGAACATCAAGTCTGAAGAGGAAAGTGTACCTGAGGAGACAAATTCAGAAGATCAGACAGCCAGGAAGGAGGATCAACATGGTGAGTCCAGTAATCCATATGATTATTTATTGACTATTGAGTACAATTTCAAATATTTAGTTAACATTTGTTTAGTTTAATCAGACTTTTTGTAACAACTCGTCAAGTTCCACATTTTCTGGTGTTGTAGTCTTTATCATGTTTCCCTGTGTGTCCTGTTTTATTTATTTTTTCCAAATCACAAACTTTTTATTTTCACTCTTATACATACTAAAGCATGCTGGTTTGCGTACCGCAAAATGCAGATGGCTGTATTAGGGCATCTTGTAATTTTGGCGTACTGCTTTTGACACGTATGTATTGGAGCTTCCTACATCTTTTTCTGGCATACTAAATAGTATGGAAGTAAGAGTATGCCCATGGCAAGTTTCCCTACTGTGTATTATGCCCCCTTGTTTGTTTTCTAATTTCTTTATTATTATATTCCTGAATTCAACCTGCCTTCTCTGCTAATCTTTTAAGTTCGGTCACACAAACTTCATGGACTGCGTAATCAGGGAGCCACGTGTTACCTCAACAGTGTGCTGCAAGTTCTCTCCATGACAACAGAGATCCACAAAAGGTTTGTCATCAGCTGTTTTCATCTGTAGAACGAAATAGAAGCAAGAAAATTATGTCAAGTGTTAACTTCAGTTTTATAAACTGATGTATCAAATATTTTTATTTGGATTCATAAATATGCCCAGATCTTTATAGATGTTCACTATCATGCAACTAAATCCCCAACTTACATAGTTTGCAGAATGTTGTGGATTTGGTTTTAAAGGGGCTTTGAGGTCAAATAGTCACCAATCATCTGCCTTCTTTCTAAAGGTTGGGTCCAGATTCACAGCACATGGATCTAGAGCTGATAAACATATTTGAAGAACTGCGGAAAGAAACATGTGGAACAGAAAACATCACAAAGAGTTTGAATATTACAAATGGTAAGTTAGCCAGTAACCATGAAGAGCATTAAAGAGCAAGAGGGAGGAAAGTCACACAGAAGCTGTGGGTTGACCGAAATGCTTTGATGGAATAAATTCACTTTCAGTCATGATTTTCATCATTTTCAGTTCATCAACAACGTGATGCTGCTGAATGTCTGGACATGATTTTACAAAAGGTCAGCCCACAGGCATCTGAGGTGAGTACTTATCATCATGCACAAGACTAGTGTACCACAAGTCAGAAATCTGCATTTTATTTTAAATTTGTATCTCAAGGTTTTCCGAGGAGAGCTGAAATGTTCAACAAAGTGCTCTGAAGGCCACAGCATCATTGAAGAAACAAACCCGTTCTTGACACTTCCGCTGTCACTGACAGATGCCCACGATTCAAACTACAGTGTGGTGAGCAACCTGAGCTCAGAGTTTAAGTTCAGTACTTAAATGGTCACCTATAATGCAAAATGTTTTTCATGGTGTGTCTTCTGTGTCTAGAGACTCCCAAAGTATGAGAAAAAAACAAACCTCTTTCTTTTTTTCCACCTGCTCGTTTCTGAAAACCTGTGTTCAAAAACCAGAGTCAGATTTATCTCCCCATATGACATCATAACTTACTAAATAATGATACAAAAAAATATTTTAACAAAGGTTTCTTCTACCCTTATTGTGTAGGTTCTATTTAGAACGTAAATAAATTACATCTGTTTTTACAGGAAAGAGGCTTTGAAAAGTTTTTCCAGGAGAAATCCTTTAGTGGAGACAACATGGTGTACTGCAACGTATGTATGAAGAAAACAGACGCAAGCAGAGTGAGTTTTTTTCACACCAACCATAGCACGATAATACATGGGGCGGCAGTGGCGAAGTGGGCAGGGAGGTCGCCTCTGGAGTGCGGGGTCGGAGGTTCAATACCCCGCCTACCCGCCACATGTCGAAGTGTCCTTGGGCAAGACAATGAACCCCAAATTGCTCCTGATAGTTAGCTTGCACCCTGCGTGGTAGCTGCTGCTGCTATCGGTGTATGAATGTGTGTGTGAATGGGTGAATGTGTACAAAACAATGTAAAGCGCTTTGAGTCTGTGAAAAACCAGGGAAAAGCGCTGTATAAGTGGAGTCCATTTACCATTATATTCGCTACTAGATCAAATGAACACTTTGCATCTAATTTTCTCACCGTGAGACTTTTTATATTTTATTTATTTACGTATATATTATATATATACTGTATATATTTAGAGAAAATGTATCTTCTTCCCTCATTGTGGAGGTGTTATTAAGTGAGATTAACAATTTATATACTTTTTTTTTTAATCATTGGAACTTTTTTTTTTTTTACAGGAAGGAGGCATATTAAAGTGTTTACAGAATTTGTTCAAGTGCAACAAAAGCATTATGAAAACAAAGAAGACCAGTGTAGGTTTCTCGTAAAAAATAACTGCAGTACGATGACAAATAATAAACTTGAATCAACATAACCCTTTTAATGTTTGTTTACAACACTGTCTGATGAAAAAAATATGTTAACTCATCTTTCGTGTGTTATTTAGGAATGTGAGATGGTGAAATTTCCTAAGATTTTGACTCTACTCCTCAAGAGGTTTGACTCTGACAACAACACCATGTCACATGTCAAATCAGACCGCTGTGTGGATGTGCCATGTGCCTTAAACATAGACGTAAGGGAATGTACCTTTGAATGCACTTCCTTATGCTTGCTTTAAAGATATGTTCACATACCCGACTGTGTCCTTCATTGTAGAACAAGACATACGAACTGTATGGGATGGTGAATCACATGGTCAGTCTAGGTGGACATTACACAGCCACCATCTGGTCCAAAGAGGACCAAACCTGGTATGAGTTTGATGACACTCACGTCAACAAGGTAAAAGGGGATTTGATGTTTTATCTATTCGTTAAGGATGGTACAAGTTACAACATGAGATTGAACTTTGTTGATATTGTTTATTGGTTCTGTTTCGCAGGTTAAAGAACAACCATTTGCAGAAAGCCAGACCTACAGGTTTGGTATTTTATTCAATTGTATCAAAAATAATCTGAGATATCTAACATTATACAGACATGTAGACATTATGTCATCACCCTTTTGTTATCCTTTGCAAACAATAACTTCAAACATCCTGTTCACCAGGTCCAAGGCTGTATATCTTCTGATGTACAGAGGTGAGAAATCCTTTGAATTGTGAATGTTAAGAGACCATTGAACCACACACATAGTATATAGTAATTTTACTTTTTCCAATTCAAAGTTAAAACAAATGTAATGTATCTTCTTCCAAAGTCACATAGTTGTGTGTATATGTTGACATTTAGACATGTTCCAGGGTGTAAATCATGAAAATGGAAATATTTATTTTATTTTATTATTATTATGATAATATTACTTTTCTTATACTTAAAATCCACAGAGGGGAACAAGCTTGTTGAACCCAATTCAGACGATCTGAAAGACAAGGTGGAAGAAATTAAAGCAG
Organism: Ammodytes marinus; assembly: GCF_949987685.1. Lineage (NCBI taxonomy): Eukaryota > Metazoa > Chordata > Actinopteri > Uranoscopiformes > Ammodytidae > Ammodytes > Ammodytes marinus. The sequence goes on from NC_137227.1 coordinate 13,989,674, forward strand.
ATGAAGCAGGACACAAAAATATCGCAGACAGAGACACTGATGATAAAGAAAATCCAGAGATGAAACATTGTAGACAGGATGAGGGATGGACACAGAAATGTGTCGGCATAAAACAAGAACACACAAACAACAAGTCTGAAGAGGGAAGTGAAGTAGATGATGAACAACGTCTGGATGAGACAAAGCCCATTGAGACTAATCCAGAAGATCCTAAAACTGAGACTAAGGATAAACCAGGTCCGGTAGTCCATATTATTTTGAATAAAATGAACACAAATAAAAGCATAATAACACTATTAAGTACAATTGAAAACATTTTGTTAACATTTGTTTTGCTTAATAGGAGACTTTTTGTCACAATCTGTCAAGTTCTACGTTTTCTGGTGTTGTAGTCTTATTCATGTACCCACAGGCCATGCGTTCCAAATGACAAACTTTTTCTTTTTACTATATAACATACAAAGCATGCTGGTTTGCATACTACAAAATGCAACTGGATGTATTAGGGCATCTGTGTTTTTTTTGCATACTGCATTTGACATGCATGTATTGGGACATCCTAAATCTTTTTCTGGCATACTTAATAGTATGGAAGTATGGGTATTGGAATGCAGGGAGTGTCTCATCTTGTTTGAGAAAAGATGAGACCCCCACCCCCCCGTATCGCTGTCTCTTGTGTCCTACAGTATTTAGGTCCTTGTCTTCTTTTAGTTGTTGTTTACTCACTTATTTATTAATATATTCCTGAATTCAACCTGCCTGCTCTACTAATCTGTGCTTGGGTGCCTCTTTTAAGTTCGGTCACACAAACTTCATGGACTGCGTAATCAGGGAGCCACGTGTTACCTCAACAGTGTGCTGCAAGTTCTCTCCATGACAACAGAGATCCACAAAAGGTTTGTCATCAGCTGTTTTCATCTGTAGAACGAAATAGAAGCAAGAAAATTATGTCAAGTGTTAACTTCAGTTTTATAAACTGATGTATCAAATATTTTTATTTGGATTCATAAATATGCCCAGATCTTTATAGATGTTCACTATCATGCAACTAAATCCCCAACTTACATAGTTTGCAGAATGTTGTGGATTTGGTTTTAAAGGGGCTTTGAGGTCAAATAGTCACCAATCATCTGCCTTCTTTCTAAAGGTTGGGTCCAGATTCACAGCACATGGATCTAGAGCTGATAAACATATTTGAAGAACTGCGGAAAGAAACATGTGGAACAGAAAACATCACAAAGAGTTTGAATATTACAAATGGTAAGTTAGCCAGTAACCATGAAGAGCATTAAAGAGCAAGAGGGAGGAAAGTCACACAGAAGCTGTGGGTTGACCGAAATGCTTTGATGGAATAAATTCACTTTCAGTCATGATTTTCATCATTTTCAGTTCATCAACAACGTGATGCTGCTGAATGTCTGGACATGATTTTACAAAAGGTCAGCCCACAGGCATCTGAGGTGAGTACTTATCATCATGCACAAGACTAGTGTACCACAAGTCAGAAATCTGCATTTTATTTTAAATTTGTATCTCAAGGTTTTCCGAGGAGAGCTGAAATGTTCAACAAAGTGCTCTGAAGGCCACAGCATCATTGAAGAAACAAACCCGTTCTTGACACTTCCGCTGTCACTGACAGATGCCCACGATTCAAACTACAGTGTGGTGAGCAACCTGAGCTCAGAGTTTAAGTTCAGTACTTAAATGGTCACCTATAATGCAAAATGTTTTTCATGGTGTGTCTTCTGTGTCTAGAGACTCCCAAAGTATGAGAAAAAAACAAACCTCTTTCTTTTTTTCCACCTGCTCGTTTCTGAAAACCTGTGTTCAAAAACCAGAGTCAGATTTATCTCCCCATATGACATCATAACTTACTAAATAATGATACAAAAAATATTTTAACAAAGGTTTCTTCTACCCTTATTGTGTAGGTTCTATTTAGAACGTAAATAAATTACATCTGTTTTTACAGGAAAGAGGCTTTGAAAAGATTTTCCAGGAGAAATCCTTTAGTGGAGACAACATGGTGTATTGCAACGTATGTATGAAGAAAACAGACGCAAGCAGAGTGAGTTTTTTTTAACACCAACCATAGCACGATAATACATTAGATTCGCTACTAGATCAAATGAACACTGTAAATTATTTTCTCACCGTGAGACTTTTATATTTTTTTAAGGAGCAAATTAATCTTCTACCCTAATTGTGGAGGTGAAATGAACAATTTGTATAAAAGAAAACATTGGAACATTTTTGTTTTTACAGAATTTGGTCAAGCGCAACAAAAGCATTATGAAAACAAAGGCGACCAGTGTAAATTTCTCGTAAAAAATAACTGCAGTACGATGACAAATAATAAACTTGAATCAAATTAACCCTTCTTATGTTTGTTTACAACACTGTCTGATGAAAAAAATATGTTAACTCATCTTTCGTGTGTTATTTAGGAATGTGAGATGGTGAAATTTCCTAAGATTTTGACTCTACTCCTCAAGAGGTTTGACTCTGACAACAACACCATGTCACATGTCAAATCAGACCGCTGTGTGGATGTGCCATGTGCCTTAAACATAGACGTAAGGGAATGAACCTTTGAATGCACTTCCTTATGTTTGCTTTAAAGATATGTTCACATACCCGACTGTGTCCTTCATTGTAGAACAAGACATACGAACTGTATGGGATGGTGAATCACATGGTCAGTCTAGGTGGACATTACACAGCCACCATCTGGTCCAAAGAGGACCAAACCTGGTATGAGTTTGATGACACTCACGTCAACAAGGTAAAAGGGGATTTGATGTTTTATCTATTCGTTAAGGATGGTACAAGTTACAACATGAGATTGAACTTTGTTGATATTGTTTATTGGTTCTGTTTCGCAGGTTAAAGAACAACCATTTGCAGAAAGCCAGACCTACAGGTTTGGTATTTTATTCAATTGTATCAAAAATAATCTGAGATATCTAACATTATACAGACATGTTGACATTATGTCATCACCCTTTTGTTATCCTTTGCAAACAATAACTTCAAACATCCTGTTCACCAGGTCCAAGGCTGTATATCTTCTGATGTACAGAGGTGAGAAATCCTTTGAATTGTGAATGTTAAGAGACCATTGAACCACACACATAGTATATAGTAATTTTACTTTTTCCAATTCAAAGTTAAAACAAATGTAATGTATCTTCTTCCAAAGTCACATAGTTGTGTGTATATGTTGACATTTAGACATGTTCCAGGGTGTAAATCATGAAAATGGAAATATTTATTTTATTTTATTATTATTATGATAATATTACTTTTCTTATACTTAAAAACCCACAGAGGGGAACAAGCTTGTTGAACCCAATTCAGACGATCTGAAAGACAAGGTGGAAGAAATTAAAGCAGATGAAGCAGGACACAAAAATATCGCAGACAGAGACACTGATGATAAAGAAAATCCAGAGATGAAACATTGTAGACAGGATGAGGGATGGACACAGAAATGTGTCGGCATAAAACAAGAACACACAAACAACAAGTCTGAAGAGGGAAGTGAAGTAGATGATGAACAACGTCTGGATGAGACAAAGCCCATTGAGACTAATCCAGAAGATCCTAAAACTGAGACTAAGGATAAACCAGGTCCGGTAGTCCATATTATTTTGAATAAAATGAACACAAATAAAAGCATAATAACACTATTAAGTACAATTGAAAACATTTTGTTAACATTTGTTTTGCTTAATAGGAGACTTTTTGTCACAATCTGTCAAGTTCTACGTTTTCTGGTGTTGTAGTCTTATTCATGTACCCACAGGCCATGCGTTCCAAATGACAAACTTTTTCTTTTTACTATATAACATACAAAGCATGCTGGTTTGCATACTACACAATGCAACTGGATGTATTAGGGCATCTGTGTTTTTTTTGCATACTGCATTTGACATGCATGTATTGGGACATCCTAAATCTTTTTCTGGCATACTTAATAGTATGGAAGTATGGGTATTGGAATGCAGGGAGTGTCTCATCTTGTTTGAGAAAAGATGAGACCCCCACCCCCCCGTATCGCTGTCTCTTGTGTCCTACAGTATTTAGGTCCTTGTCTTCTTTTAGTTGTTGTTTACTCACTTATTTATTAATATATTCCTGAATTCAACCTGCCTGCTCTACTAATCTGTGCTTGGGTGCCTCTTTTAAGTTCGGTCACACAAACTTCATGGACTGCGTAATCAGGGAGCCACGTGTTACCTCAACAGTGTGCTGCAAGTTCTCTCCATGACAACAGAGATCCACAAAAGGTTTGTCATCAGCTGTTTTCATCTGTAGAACGAAATAGAAGCAAGAAAATTATGTCAAGTGTTAACTTCAGTTTTATAAACTGATGTATCAAATATTTTTATTTGGATTCATAAATATGCCCAGATCTTTATAGATGTTCACTATCATGCAACTAAATCCCCAACTTACATAGTTTGCAGAATGTTGTGGATTTGGTTTTAAAGGGGCTTTGAGGTCAAATAGTCACCAATCATCTGCCTTCTTTCTAAAGGTTGGGTCCAGATTCACAGCACATGGATCTAGAGCTGATAAACATATTTGAAGAACTGCGGAAAGAAACATGTGGAACAGAAAACATCACAAAGAGTTTGAATATTACAAATGGTAAGTTAGCCAGTAACCATGAAGAGCATTAAAGAGCAAGAGGGAGGAAAGTCACACAGAAGCTGTGGGTTGACCGAAATGCTTTGATGGAATAAATTCACTTTCAGTCATGATTTTCATCATTTTCAGTTTATCAACAACGTGATGCTGCTGAATGTCTGGACATGATTTTACAAAAGGTCAGCCCACAGGCATCTGAGGTGAGTACTTATCATCATGCACAAGACTAGTGTACCACAAGTCAGAAATCTGCATTTTATTTTAAATTTGTATCTCAAGGTTTTCCGAGGAGAGCTGAAATGTTCAACAAAGTGCTCTGAAGGCCACAGCATCATTGAAGAAACAAACCCGTTCTTGACACTTCCGCTGTCACTGACAGATGCCCACGATTCAAACTACAGTGTGGTGAGCAACCTGAGCTCAGAGTTTAAGTTCAGTACTTAAATGGTCACCTATAATGCAAAATGTTTTTCATGGTGTGTCTTCTGTGTCTAGAGACTCCCAAAGTATGAGAAAAAAACAAACCTCTTTCTTTTTTTCCACCTGCTCGTTTCTGAAAACCTGTGTTCAAAAACCAGAGTCAGATTTATCTCCCCATATGACATCATAACTTACTAAATAATGATACAAAAAATATTTTAACAAAGGTTTCTTCTACCCTTATTGTGTAGGTTCTATTTAGAACGTAAATAAATTACATCTGTTTTTACAGGAAAGAGGCTTTGAAAAGATTTTCCAGGAGAAATCCTTTAGTGGAGACAACATGGTGTATTGCAACGTATGTATGAAGAAAACAGACGCAAGCAGAGTGAGTTTTTTTTAACACCAACCATAGCACGATAATACATTAGATTCGCTACTAGATCAAATGAACACTGTAAATTATTTTCTCACCGTGAGACTTTTATATTTTTTTAAGGAGCAAATTAATCTTCTACCCTAATTGTGGAGGTGAAATGAACAATTTGTATAAAAGAAAACATTGGAACATTTTTGTTTTTACAGAATTTGGTCAAGCGCAACAAAAGCATTATGAAAACAAAGGCGACCAGTGTAAGTTTCTCGTAAAAAATAACTGCAGTACGATGACAAATAATAAACTTGAATCAAATTAACCCTTCTTATGTTTGTTTACAACACTGTCTGATGAAAAAAATATGTTAACTCATCTTTCGTGTGTTATTTAGGAATGTGAGATGGTGAAATTTCCTAAGATTTTGACTCTACTCCTCAAGAGGTTTGACTTTGACAACAACACCATGTCACATGTCAAATCAGACCGCTGTGTGGATGTGCCATGTGCCTTAAACATAGACGTAAGGGAATGAACCTTTGAATGCACTTCCTTATGTTTGCTTTAAAGATATGTTCACATACCCGACTGTGTCCTTCATTGTAGAACAAGACATACGAACTGTATGGGTTGTTGAATCATGTGGGCAGTCTAAGAGGTGGACATTACACAGCCACCATCTGGTCCAAAGAGGACCAAACCTGGTATGAGTTTGATGACACTCATGTCAACAAGGTAAAAGGGGATTTGATGTTTTATCTATTCGTTAAGTATGGTACAAGTTACAACATGAGATTGAACTTTGTTGATATTGTTTATTGGTTCTGTTTCGCAGGTTAAAGAACAACCATTTGCAGAAAGAAAGACCTACAGGTTTGGTATTTTATTCAATTGTATCAAAAATAATCTGAGATATCTAACATTATACAGACATGTAGACATTATGTCATCACCCTTTTGTTATCCTTTGCAAACAATAACTTCAAACATCCTGTTCACCAGGTCCAAGGCTGTATATCTTCTGATGTACAGAGGTGAGAAATCCTTTGAATTGTGAATGTTAAGAGACCATTGAACCACACACATAGTATATAGTAATTTTACTTTTTCCAATTCAAAGTTAAAACAAATGTAATGTATCTTCTTCCAAAGTCACATAGTTGTGTGTATATGTTGACATTTAGACATGTTCCAGGGTGTAAATCATGAAAATGGAAATATTTATTTTATTTTATTTTATTATTATTATGATAATATTACTTTTCTTATACTTAAAATCCACAGAGGGGAACAAGCTTGTTGAACCCAATTCAGACGATCTGAAAGACAAGGTGGAAGAAATTAAAGCAGATGAAGCAGGACACAAAAATATCGCCAACAGAGACACTGAAGATAAAGAAAATCCAGAGATGAAACATTGTAGACAGGATGAGGGATGGACACAGAAAAGTGTCAGTGTAAAACAAGAACACACAAACAGCAAGTCTGAAGAGGAAAGTGCAGTAGATGATAAACAACGTCTGAAAGAAACAGCCGTTTGAGACTAATCCAGAAGATGCTAAAACTGAGACAAAGGAAAAACCAGGTTAGGTATAGTCAATATTATTTTGAATAAAATGAACACAAATAAAAGCAAAACAACACTTTTAAGTACAATTTTAAAAATGTAGTTAACATGAACAGGCCATGCATTCCAAATTACAAACGTTTAATTTTTTTTATACTACATAGCCTACTACAGCATGCTGGTTTCCATACTGCAAAACACAACTGTCCATGCTGCGTTCCAAATAACACACTCTTTCTTTTTTCTATTCGACATACTACATCTGACCATAAAAATAATTGTTAGGATGCAGTAGGCATACACTTGGGACATACTTTTACTTATTAATTTCATCAAAACATTGTGCCTTGATCTTGCCTCTTGCTTTTATATCCGTAGCATCCCTGTTTGTTTTCATATGGAGGCTCCGTCGATGTGACGTCACTTCCGGTGCACAATTTATTGTGGGTCAGAATCGCCCGAATAGGATGCTGTTTTCAACAGTAAAAGTCTCGTCCGGATGCAGTAGACATCCGGGTATTTCTAACCATACTAAATCTGGCCACAAGAATCGGGACATCCTTAATCTTTTTCTACCATACTAAACAGTATATAGTAGGGTATTGGAAAGCAGGGTGGATGTATTAGGGCATCTGTGTTTTTTTCTGTGGAATTGGAAGACCTCTTACAGACATCCCCAGTGGGAAGATGCAAGAGTCTGTCCTAGCCAAGGCACGCCAAGCTGTTCTTTCAAAGCCCTTACCGCTATTTTCACATGTTCCCGATGAGGTGTGAGACATGTACCATGTTCTCCTGTGGTATTACTTAGTGACTCTGCCTCCCGATCTCAAGAAACCTCCATTGGCTGCCTTTGCCAACCTGCTGGCTGTTTCCCCGTAGGCCGAGCCAACCGAGGTCCAGCCTGAGGTCCGGTCCTGCAATTCGCTCCAGTCCTTGCCTGTGGTCCTGGTGTCCTGCTCTCCAGAAGTTGGACCCTGGCTTAGCTCGCCTTTAAGAGGGAGTCCGCTCTCTTCAGCTTTGCCGCTGGCCTCCATAGGGTTCCTGCTCAGCCTCTTCCCTGCTCCCATTCACCTAAGGGGTCCTGATGTGCTGCCCGCCTGACGCCCTCAGTATTTGTTTTGCCCCCTCGGCTCAGTTCTGCCGTCTCCAGTCCACTTACCCTGGGTATACATTTGTTCTAGAATCAGATGCTGCTGAAAACAGCTGGTGGTTTCTTGGTGTATTAATTTGAGTTGGTTTCTAAAGCCAGTAATGTGCACTTCTCTTAAATGTGTGAAGACCGCCTGCCTTTGTAGGGCATGTCTGTGTCTATCCTTGCTTGCTCTTGTTTTTCTTTGAAGGTACCTTGCAGGGAGCGGCCAATCAATGTAGGGAGCACCTGGCCAGACTCCCTGAATCCATATAAATCTGTCAGTCTTTCTAAACCCAGATGTCTCCAGTTCTGTGTGTTTGCTTTGTTTGCGGATATTAGTTTCTTATCTTCCAAAACCTCACAACATATACACGCACCCATCAGCAGACATACTGATACTCCCACTCAAACACCTCATTTCATCCTAATGCTAGTTGGGTTTTTGTTTGATTATATATATAATAAAATTGTTAACCTTTTCAAATAAAAACCGTGTATCTCCATCTTTTGTCATGGCTTATTGGCTAGGTTATGACAATGTAAGTTACCACTTTAATATACATCAACAGTTGTTTAGTGATCGCTGATCTAATACAAAGAAGCTGAATACTGCTGAAAGGGAGAAATCAAAGCAGAAGCGGACAAACTAAAATTGATTCCCCTCCCGTACTTGTACTATCAGATGTAGTGGTTAGAGCTCCCCCATTTCAACAACCTGACATAAAATGTGCAGAAACCTATGTGTAAAAGTGTTCTCTGCTAATGTCACATCCATGACAACACCCACATTTGATTTCATTTGAGGTTTCACAAAGTTTGTGTCCATTTATTCAGAAAATTATACATACAATATAATACATTTATAACCAGCAGGGCTGAAAGGACCATTCATGATGTGTTACTGCTGAAAACTATCTCAGTACATTGACTTAGGTTCTGCACTTATGTACAAGACAATTAAAATTTCCTGCTACTATATTCTTCTTGTTAACTACATTTCGTAGATAAATATTATCCTTTTCACACCACTAGATTTTTCAGACAGATATAGTTACTGGTTTCTTCATGTTTAAAGTGTATAAACAAAGCATTTGATTAGTTTAAAATATTATTTCACGTTGGTATAGATACGTCTTATTAGTCTAGGTCCTGGGTAAGATTCGTATGTGCTTCATTTAGCGGAGAATATCTCAACTGATATAGACTAATATGACCAGTGAACAACATGGGATGTGTGACAAAATCTCTATCCGGGGCGAAAGTCCTGAAAATGACCACAACAGGTTACACTAGTATCACACTACGTGGTGAATGGGACATTTCTTTTCTTTATAGATATCCTCATACTTTTTTACCAGATTAATCTTCATATTAAGAGAATGACTTTATGTATTACACTTAGTCTAAAAAATGTAATAAAATATGCAAATGCGGCAATATCTCATTAAATATGTGTAGCCTATATAAACCCTTTAGTAGAGGTTCTGGATACGATTTGTATGCACTTCATTTAGCGAAGAATATCTCAACTGGTATAGACAAATATGACCCCATTGAACAACATGGGATGTTAGCCAAAATCTCTACCCGGAACGAAAGTCCTGAAAATGACCACAACAGGTTGCACTAGTATCACACTACGTGGTGAATGGGACTTTTTTTTCCTTTATAGATATCCTCATACATTTCTACAAGATTAATCTTCATATCGACCGTGGCTCAGGTGGAATAAGCGGGTTGGCCAATGATCCAAGGGTTGGCGGCTCGATCCCCGCTCTGCCACCTGTGTCATGGTTGTTGTGTCCCTGGGCAAGACACTTCACCCACCTTGCCTGGTGTGAATGTGAATGACTGCTGTATGTTTGAGGTGGTGGTCGGAGGGGCCGTAGGCGCTGCATGGCAGCCACGCTTCCGTCAGTCTGCCCCAGGGCAGCTGTGGCTACTATGGTAGTTTACCACCACCAGTATGACTGTGTGTGAATGAATGGAACCTGGAACCCTGTAAAGCGTCTTTGAGTGCCTTGAAAAGCGCTATATAAATCCAATCCATCACTATCATTATATCACAATGTTCACAATGACAATGATTATAAGTTCATAGGAGAGTGTAAACATTCTGATTTGATATATAATGAAAATGGCTAAAAAACTGTCAACCTATTACTTACTGTATGTACGCATATTAAATGAGATATTGCCTAATTTGCACATTTTATTAAATGTTTTGGTAACACTTTACAATAAGGTACACAAAATTGTAGTAGCTACTACATACCTACTACATAGATATGTGTTACCTACTACATAGGTTTTTTTTTGTGTTACCTACTACATAGGTTTTTTTTGTTGTGCTACCTAACACATACGTTTTTTTTTGTGTTACCTACGACATAGGGGTTTTTTTTGTGCTACCTAACACAGGGTTTTTTTTGTGCTACCTAACACATAGGGTTTTTTTTGTGTTACCTACTACATAGGGTTTTTTTGTGTTACCTACTACATAGGGTTTTTTTTTTGTGCTACCTATGTGTTAGGTAGCACAAAAAAACCCTATGTAGTAGGTAACACACAAAAAAACCTATGTGTTAGGTAGCACAAAAAAAAAACCTATGTAGTAGGTAACACAAAAAAAACCCTATGTAGTAGGTAACACAAACAAAAACCCTAACATGACACTAACACAGTACATATAGTTAATAATATAGTTTCTAAATGTATTTATACTCACTAAGTGTGAAACCTGGGCCTGTTTCGATGAACACAAAATGGATGTCCTGGCAGGAATGGTAGAAAGAACGGGATTTTGACCCATTTTCACCACAACCCCTTCTACACATGAGCCCTGTGATTTTTCCTTCTCTATCTCTGCTGACTCCTCTATAAGGAAAATAGTTATTGGCCCAAAATTAACTAGCAGTAGCTAGATGACATAATCAACTAATTTGCATAATATGCAATTCTGAAAGAGGCTAAATGAATAGAAAATGCTGACCAGGTAGTAAGCCTATACAAATTACCTAGGCCTCTTTACATATTTACAAACTAACTTTAAAAACTTTGTTAGTTGCCATAACTAAAGGTTAGATTTTTTTTTCATAGATATGCAGTCGCCAATTGAATGTGGACCTATAAAACTATTTACGTGTTTTCAAACGTCACCTTGCTCAGAGCGGGATCGGGCGTCGTCATCCGCGGCGCCGGCCCCTCGCTTCACGGAATCCGGGGATGTAAAGTTTTTGAATGTGGGATGTTCGGTCTGGGAGTTATAGCCCCAAACGTGTTTTCTTTGCTTTTTGTGGTTTTGGTGCCCCCTATGGATGACATTCGCAAAACTGTGTTTGATAGAAAGATGCAGCTCAATGTACCGAACAAGTGGATGTCAAGTTTTTGAATGTGTGATGTTTGGTTTGGGAGTTATAGACCAAAAGGCAAAAAAATCGCAGAGAAAGATGCTCAAGTGTGTTTTTGGCGCCCCCTTTTGGAGCAATTTAAGGAAAAAGTAGAACCAACCTGAGAACCATAGGACAAACACATGTGTGAAGTTTGGTGTTAATAGGATGAATCGTTTTGGATTTAGGAGCAGTTTGGTACAAGGTGGCTAATGTGCAAATCTTTAAAGCGCTACCGTTTGGTCTTCCGATGGTCGTAGAAAAATTCTTTATACAACTTTTGCTCGTGGGAGTCGGTAGATCATAATGCTTTTGGTTTCTTCCAAATCTGGCAAAAACTGTAGGAGGAATGTGTTTTGGTGACTGACACAGTTTTTGCGATGTAGCGAAGAAAAATCCCATACGCAAATGGGCGTTGTTATGCCCCGGTCTAGGGGCCCAGAGACACAACATAAATGTTACCCAAAGGCCCACTCCCCGATCCCCAAACCACCACGCACAAACTTCTAAAGTAATAACTTAATTTATTTAAAGTGAAAAAGAATAAACACAGGCAACATCAATCTTCGGGGTGAGTTAAAGTCAAAAACAACCTAAACTGAAACAAAGGAACAGATGAACCCTAACCTAAACATTAACAAGAACTAAGAGACAAACCTCTGCAAAAGAAATGACAACTCACCCCTACACAATCGAAAACAATACTTAACACATGACAAAGAATAATTAAAGTGGTTTAGGAAATCATGAGCGGGTGCTGCTGCTGTCAACCATGCCGACCGGCAGAGTGGCTCCGGTGGAGCCTTTAACTGCACCCGGGCTGATAGTGGCCAATCACCTCTCTCTCCTCATCATGGCCAAATCACCCGCACCTGTACCTGTATAGATGCCCACTCACACAGAGAGGTCTCAATCCCACACCAAACAAAAAGAAAACAAAAGGAAAACAGCACAGAACCAGGAAGATACGGCCCAGGGTCGTAACAGCGTGGCCTATCTCAAAAGATGCAGCTGACTTGTGGGCATCTGCAGTGTTGCCAACTTAGCTATTTTGTCACTATATTTAGCTACTTTTCAGCCCCCCTGGCGACTTTTTTTTCAAAACAGCGACAAGCGACAAATCTAGCTTTTTTTCTGGTGTAATTGGTGACTTTTTCGCCGAAGCAAATATCACTTTTAAAGCTTCTCAACGAGCAGCGGGAGCCTCCCGGCCCGTCCCCCGTCACAGAGCACTGACAGACTGCCCGGTCCTCGCGCAGCAGCAGCCCCTCCCAGCTGCGGTCAGAGCAGGAGATACACCTCTCCACTCGTGTTCCGTTAGCATCACTATTAGCAGTTAGCAGCTTTTCCCACCTCTTCTACAGTCTACGAGTAGTGCAATTCAAAATGTTATGCAGTGCTTTTTTAAACCATGAGCATGTATGATTACTGCTAGACTTAACATTACCACGTTGGTTGTTTATGCGATTGTCACGTTCATAACACTAGAACCTCATCTATTCAAATATTACTGTATAAAACCCCTGTCTACAAATATGCAAATTAGGCGATGACGTCATCTGGCGGCTTCTAGCGACTTTTTGGACAGCTAATAGCTACTTTCCTTACTGAAGAGTTGGCAACACTGGGCATCTGTGGATATAAAGTGTTTGACTGTGGGATGTTTGGTGTGGAAGTTATAGCCCCAAACGCGTTTTCTTTGCTTTTTGTGGTTTTGGCGCCCCCTATGGATGACAATCGCAAAACTACGTTAGATAGAAAGATGCAGCTCAATGTACCAAACAAGTGGATGTCAAGTTTTTGAATGTGCGATATTCGGTTGGGGAGTTATAGCAAAATCAAATTGTCAACCTCTCCATTGTAAAGACACTTTTTGAATTTTCCCGCCTAAAGACTGGCAAAACAGGCAAAAAAATTGAAAAACTCTTTTTTTTAATAAGTCCGGCCCACATAGGAATTTCTTGCCCATATTTTTTCCATAGGCTCAGGTATGCCCCATGATAGTCTCCCTTCAGTTTCAAGAAAATCCCCCTTTTTTTTTTTTAAGGAATTTTCGCGAATCTTTAAAGCGCTACTGTTTGGTCTTCCGATGGTCGTAGAAAAATTTGTTGTCCACCTTTTGCTCGTGGGATTCGGTAGAGCATAATGCTTTTGGTTTCATCCAAATCGGGCGAAAACTGTAGGAGGAGTATGTTTTGGTGACTGACACAGTTTTTGCGATGTAGCGAAAAATCTATATATACGCAAATGGGCGTGGCCTATCTCAAAAGATGCATCTGACTTGTGTGCATGTGTGGATATGAAGTTTTTGACTGTCGGACTTTCGGTGCGGGAGTTATAGCCCCCAAATGCGTTTTCCTTTGTTGTAGCGCCACCTAGTGGCCGGCATGTCTGAATTTTTTCGTCTGCGTACGTACCATGGACCTGGATAAGCCATGCAAGTGGCATGTCCAAACCCTTTACGGTTTGGGCTGCAGCACCACTTTTACGCATGGAAGAATAAGGAATAACTAGAACTGCGAGCAGTTGTGAACGGGGGCCAAGCCTCCCACGCGACTCGGGATCGGGTGTGGTCGTCCGCGGCGCCAGCCCCTCGCTTCACGGAATCCGGGGATGTAAAGTTTTTGAATGTGGGATGTTTGGTTTGGGAGTTATAGACCAAAAGGCAAAAAAATCGCAGAGAAAGATGCTCAAGTGTGTTTTTGGCGCCCCCCTTTAGGAAAAAGTAGTACCAACCTGATAACCATAGGACAAACACATGTGTGAAGTTTGGTGTTAATAGGATGAATCGTTTTGGATTTAGGAGCAGTTTGGTACAAGGTAGCTAATGTGCAAATCTTTAAAGCGCTACCGTTTGGTCTTCCGATGGTCGTAAAAAAATAATTTACACAACTTTTGCTCGTGGGAGTTGGTAGAGCATAATGCTTTTGGTTTCGTCCAAATCGGGCGAAAACTGTAGGAGGAGTGTGTTTTGGTGACTGACACAGTTTTTGCGATGTAGCGAAGAAAAATCCCATACGCAAATGGGCGTGGCCTATTGCAAAAGATGCAGCTGACTTGTGGGCATCTGCGGAGATAAAGTGTTTGACTGTGGGATGTTCGGTGTGGGAGTTATAGCCTCAAACGCGTTTCCCTTTGTTGTAGCGCCACCTAGTGGTTGGCATGTCTGAATTTTTTTGACTGTGTACCAGGCACGGACCTGGATCTAGTGATGCAAGTGGCATGTCCCAAACCTTTACGGTTTGGGCTGCAGCACCATTTTAAATAAAAAGAAGAAGAAATGTTCCAAATTGAAAAAGCACATTTTTAAATCGCTACCATTTGGTCTTCCGATGGTCGTAGAAAAATTCTTTGACCAACTTTTGCTTGTGGGAGTCGGTAGAGCATAATGCTTTTGGTTTCGCCCAAATCGGGGAAAACTGTAGGAGGAGTATGTTTTGGTGACTGACACAGTTTTTGCGACGTAACGAAAAATCTATATATACGCAAATGGACGTGGCCTATCTCAAAAGATGCAGCTGACTTGTGGGCATCTGTGGATATAACGTTTTTGACTGTCGGACTTTCGGTGTGGGAGTAATAGCCCAAAACGCATTTTCTTTTGTTGTAACGCCACCTAGTGGCCGGCATGTCTGAATTATTTTGTCTGCGTACCAGGCACGGACCTGGATCTAGTCATGCAAGTGACATGTCCCGACCCATTACGGTTTGGGCTGCAGCACCAGTTCTACGCGACGCCAAATAATAAGAATAAAAGTCCCAACAAAAACAATAGGGTTCCCTGCCCAGCAGGGCTATGGAACCGCGTTGCTCTGCAAAACGCGGTCCCAGGCCCTACTCGGGCTTGGCCCCCTAAATATGTCGGCGAATTTCCTGGTCGCGCGCCTAGTTGAAAAAAGTAATTGCATTGTCTAAAAAATGGTCGCAAAATGTGAGCATTTGGTCTCTGTCTGGAGTCCTGCACCACTCATCACTTGCAAGCAGCTTTGCGTAATCGGACCTCTTTGTCAGAAAAACTTTAAGTTCCTCTCGCAGCTCATACACACGGGCCAGCACTTTGCCGCGCGACAGCCACCGGACCTCCGTGTGGAGCAATAAGACTGTATGTTCCGCTCCTATTTCCTCACACAAAGACACCCGACAATGGTTAATTAGGTGATATTAGATAATTTCCCACGGCACACCGGACGATCTCTCACGGCACACTAGTGTGCCGCAGCACACTGGTTGAAAATCACTGTTAGGTAGCACAAGAAAAAAACCCCTATGTAGTAACACAAAAAAAGAAACCTATGTGTTAGGTAGCACAAAAAAAAACCCTGTAGTAGGTAACACAAAAAAAAACCCTATGTGTTAGGTAGCACAACAAAAAAAACTATGTGTTAGGTAGAACAAAAAAAACCCTATGTAGTAGGTAACACAAAAAAAAAACCTATGTGTTAGGTAGCACAAAAAAAAACCCTGTGTAGTAGGTAACACAAAAAAAACCCCTATGTAGTAGGTAACACAAAAAAAAACCTATGTGTTAGGTAGCACAAAAAAAACCCTGTGTAGTAGGTAACACAAAAAAAAACCCTATGTGTTAGGTAGCACAAAAAAAAACCCTATGTAGTAGGTAACACAAAAAAAAACCCTATGTGTTAGGTAGCACAAAAAAAACCCTATGTGTTAGGTAGCACAAAAAGAACCCTATGTAGTAGGCAGTGTTGGGCAAGTTACTTCAAAAGCGTAATGCGGTATTTATTACTTATTACTGGCATTTCAAAGTAGTTAGTTACATTACAATATTACTGTCTTTGAATTGTAAGGCATTACACTACTTTTACATTACTTTTGCATTACTTTCACCAAAATAACATGAAATATGGATTTGGTGTTCTCAATAGATCTTCTTGTGTTCAATGCAGCTCATTACACAGCAGGAGGTGCATGGTATGGCATAATGACTGAGCTAGGCTTAAGGCTAACACAAGTAGGCCTATGCTATATAATATAATGGTCACAGTTATGGCTCATGGTGCAATACATTTTATAATAGAAATACTGTATCTTTAGGTATTTATTTAGCCTAGCCTATATTAATATCAATAGAGCTAGAGCCTACTACTGTAGATTGAAAAAGTAAATTGAGCCTCAAAGATTTGTTTCTTGCGTTCTGGCGACTTAAAAGCACAAACAAGTTGTTCACATCATCATCAACTTTTGCGTTTTTTAGTTGTTCCAAAGAATCTGCCTTATCATCTTGCCATCTAATCTAAATGATAACAGCCCATTATGTTTGTTTATCGTCTCTCTTGCGTATTTTATAATAACAATAGTAGCCTAAATATAGGCCTATATCTCCTTTGCAAATTCAAAGCATCCACTCATTATGTTGGGAGTCGACGTGTGTGTCAGAGGCATGAATCGACAAAGCGATCAACTCTTATTGTGACTTTTTTGCTGCAGCACTTTTAGTGCTGAGGAGAGCTTGCCAACTGCGCTGTCCTTTACGCACCATCATTGCCGCCGTAATGTTAAGATTTCATAATTTGCATCAAAGCAAACCCTTTAGGCGCCGGGTTTTATTTTTAAAAATACTAGATTTTGACACTTACATTTCAGAAGGCTCTGGGTTGAAAGTGGTTTGAGATAGAGACAAAGTGTAAATGAGACAAATATTGAGAATGACCTAAAGTTTATCTGGGGATTACATTTTCCCATCTAATTAGCATATTATGATGTCATATGGTGGCGGCCATGTTGTAGGCTATTATGTAATTCCCATGAAATACCTGATATTTTGAAAGAGAGTTGAACTTATTTAATCAGATTCACCCCTCCATCCATTTGTAATGATGTCCACTTTGTTGTAAGCCAACAGTTGTAAACTAGAACTAGAACTACACCACAAAACTCATATAAACAGTAGGCGTTTATGATTTTTTTTTACCCACCACCATTTTTATTTCATTTTTCTTCTATTCTTCATTAATATTATTATCATCATTATTATCATTATAATATGATAATATTAATATATATATAATGCTGCGTCGCATGGCTGCACCACTGCTGCGCATGGACGCACCGTGACCGGGGCCGTAGAAAGAGTGAACACCAACTCCCTACTCGTCAACTTTTTGCTTGCCATATCTCTAAATAACTCCTAAATCCAGCAATACCGCTTCAGCATAAATAGCTGTGGCACACTATCTCCGATTTTGCACCTAACAACAGCGCGATTCATTTGCAGCCTGGACGCGGAGGTGTGTCACCTCTCTGCTCTGACAGCAGGCTGGGACTCGCTCCGAGGGGCTGCTCCGAGACTGACCGCCTCCGAGTGCCCTTAGACGGGGAGGGGCTCGCGGCAGCACCCGCTGCTCGTTGAGCACAGAGTCTCCAAACACTACAAAAGTTTTCAATAACTTGGGCAGTGAGACGGAAGCCAGTAGGCTAGCGCATCTTTGGAATCAATTGTAGCAGCAAATCGAGTTTTCTTCTCCTCTAGCAGCAACATTAGCGTGGGTTTTTTCTCCTCTGCGAAACTCGCGGTGTTGGCCAATTTGTATAAAAACAACAAACCAGTCAATTTCGGGTTTAAAATGCATTGTAACGCGCGTTTCTGAGCTATGTACCGCGTTACATATTACCATTTTTTTGCTGTAATGCCTTACATTACCGCGTTACAGCAAAACGTAATGCATTACAGTAATGCATTACTTCCTGTAACGCGTTACTCCCAACACTGGCAGTAGGTAACACAAAAAAAAAACTATGTGTTAGGTAGCACACAAAAAAAACCCTATGTAGTAGGTAACACAAAAAAAAACCCTATGTGTTAGGTAGCACAAAAAAAAACCTATGTGTTAGGTAGCACAAAAAAAACCCTATGTAGTAGGTAACACAAAAAAAACCCTATGTGGTAGGTAGAACAAAAAAAACCTATGTAATAGGTAACACAAAAAAAAAACCCTATGTGTTAGGTAGCACAAAAAAAACCCTATGTAGTAGGTAACACAAAAAAAAACCTATGTGTTAGGTAGCACAAAAAAAACCCTATGTAGTAGGTAACACAAAAAAAAATCCTATGTGTTAGGTAGCACAAAGAAAAACCCTATGTAGTAGGTAACACAAAAAAAACCCTGTTAGGTAGCACAAAAAAAACCCTATGTAGTAGGTAACACAAAAGAAAATCCTATGTAGTAGGTAGCACAAAAAAAACCCTATGTAGTAGGTAACACAAAAAAAAACCTGTGTTAGGTAGCACAAAAAAACAAACCCTATGTAGTAGGTAGCACAAAAAAAAACCCTATGTGTTAGGTAGCACAAAAAAAACCTATGTGTTAGGTAGCACAAATAAAACCCCCTATGTGTTAGGTAGCACAAAAAAAACCTATGTAGTAGGTAACACAAAAAAAAAATCCTATGTGTTAGGTAGCACAAAAAAAACCTATGTTAGGTAGCACAAAAAAAACGCCTATGTAGTGGGTAACACAAAAAAAAACCTATGTGTTAGGTAGCACAAAAAAAAACCTATGTGTTAGGTAGCACAAAAAAAAACCCTATGTAGTAGGTAACACAAAAAAAACCCTATGTGTTAGGTAGCACAAAAAAAACCTATGTAGTAGGTAACACAAAAAAAAACCTATGTAGTAGGTAGCACAAAAAAAAACCCTATGTTTGGTAGAACAAAAAAAACCTTATGTAGTAGGTAACACAAAAAAAACCCATGTAGTAGGTAACACAAAAAAAACCCTATGTGTTAGGTAGCACAAAAAAAAACCCTATGTAGTAGTTAACACAAAAAAAACCTATATAGTAGTTAACACAAAAAAAAACCCTATGTGTTAGGTAGCACAAAAAAAAACCCTATGTGTTTGGTAGCACAAAAAAACCCTATGTAGTAGGTAACACAAAAAAAAACCTGTGTTAGGTAGCACAAAAAAAAACCCTATATAGTAGGTTACACAAAAAAACCTATGTAGTAGGTAACACATATCTACACTCAACAAAAATATAAACGCAACACTTTTGTTTTTGCTCCCATTTTTCATGAGATGGACTTAAAGATCTAAAATTCATTCCAGATACACACTATTACCATTTCTCTCAAACGTTGTTCACTAATGTTCAGATAATCCATCCCACCTCACAGGTGTGCCACATCAAGATGCTGATCTGACATCATGATTAGTGCACAGGTGTGCCTTAGATTGTCCACAATAAAAGGCCACCCTGAAATGTGCAGTTTTGTCTCACAGCAAAATGCCACAGATGCCACAAGCATTGAGGGAGCGTGCAATTGGCATGCTGACAGCAGGAATGTCAACCAGATCTGTTGCTCGTGCATTGAATGTTCATTGCTCCACCATAAGCCGTCTCCAAAGGCGTTTCAGAGAATATGGCAGTACATCCAACCGGCCTCACAACCGCAGACCACGTGAAACCACACCAGCCCAGGACCTCCACATCCAGCAGGTTCACCTCCAAGATCGTCTGAGACCAGCCACTGAGACAGCTGCTGAAACAATTGGTTTGCATAACCAAACAATTTCTGCACAAACTGTCAGAAACCGTCTCAGGGAAGCTCAACTGCATGCTCGTCGTCCTCATCGGGGTCTTGACCTGACTCCAGCTCGTCGCCGTAACAGACTTGAGTGGGCAAATGCTCACATTCGATGGCGTCTGGCACGTTGGAGAGGTGTTCTCTTCACGGATGAATCTCGGTTTACATTGTTCAGGGCAGATGGCAGACAGCGTGTGTGGCGTCGTGTGGGTGAGCGCTTTGCTGATGTCAATGTTGTGGATCGAGTGGCCCATGGTGGTGGTGGGGTTATGGTATGGGCAGGCATATGTTATGGACGAAGAACACAGGTGCATTTTATTGATGGCATTTTGAATGCACAGAGATATGAGATATGATGATGAGATCCTGAGGCCCATTGTTGTGCCATACATCCATGAACATCACCTCACGTTTCAGCAAGATAATGCACGGCCCCATGTTGCAAGGATCTGTACACAATTCTTGGAAGCTGAAAATGTCCCAGTTCTTGCATGGCCAGCATACACACCGGACATGTCACCCATTGAGCATGTTTGGGATGTGCTTGACCGGCGTATACGACAGCGTGCACCACTTCCCACTAATATCCAGCAACTTCGCACAGCCATTGAAGAGGAGTGGACCAACATTCCACAGGCCACAATTGGCAATCTGATAAACTCTATGCGAAGAAGATGTGTTGCACTGCATGAGGCAAATGGTGGTCACACCAGATACTGACTGGTTCTGAGTCCCCAGACCCCCAATAAAGCAAAAAAATGCACATTTCAGAGTGGCCTTTTATTGTGGACAGTCTAAGGCACACCTGTGCACTAATCATGATGTCAGATCAGCATCTTGATGTGGCACACCTGTGAGGTGGGATGGATTATCTGAACATTTGTGAACAACGTTTGAGAGAAATGGTAATAGTGTGTATCTGGAATGAATTTTAGATCTTTAAGTCCATCTCATGAAAAATGGGAAAAAAGTGTTGCGTTTATATTTTTGTTGAGTGTATGTAGTAGGTATGTAGTAGCTACTACAATTTTGTGTACCTTATTGTAAAGTGTTACCAATGTTTTATACTAAGTGTAATACAAAAAGTATTTCTCATAATATGAAGATTAATCTGGTAAACAAGTACAGTGTTTCCCCTCGAATTTTTTTTAGGCCCGGTGCTAAGAGCTGATGAAGAGTATGCGCGCCGCGTGCGTACCAAATTTCTAGAAGAAACTGACCAAAACGAACCCCATTTGGGATGAGCCTCTTTTAAGAGCCCTGTTAAAAATGAGGGCATAGGGTTATACTTTCACATTCAGTATGTTTGTACATGTGGTGTTTCTCACAGGATTTTTAGATCCTGCTGGGTGAGAATGGACCTTCTAGGAGGGTCTGGGGGCATCCCCCTGCAGAAGAAACCTTATCCTTTTAAAGTTAAATGCATCAATCTGGTGCACTTTGAGAGGCGAAATCTGTTTAATTCTGTGCTCTGTAAACAAATGCCTATAACTATTTTCTGTAATAATTTGGAGACACAAGCCATATAAACTATTGAAGAAAAACACGTGGATTTCAATAAAAAAAATAAACACTAAGATCTAATATAGACAGGTCCTGTCTAGTACTCATTTCTGGAATAATCTGAATCACCTCACCTTGAAGCTAGCCTATTGAAAAATGTTCTTTATTTTTTTTATGCAAATAGCCTTGTTGAAAATAAATAAATTAACATAGGCTACACATCATGATTAGCCTATCAACATGTGTGCTACATAAGGCAAATTCCCTATTCCGACCATTATATTTCATCTAGCCTAGCTATTTCTCAATTTAAAACATAAAAATAAAGTAGGCCTAGCATTGAAAATACAAAAAAATAAAGCTTGTAGGCCTACTATGGCCTACTGTTTTCAAGATAACTTAACAGTTAAAACAATAAATAAATTCATATGTCCAATGAAAATAAATTAATGCTTTTCTGAGAAGAATGCCAAAGGCAGTAGCAGTGTGGCACTTCTGTAAACTTACTGAAACGAGTGCATGCCGTTTTTTCAGCGCTGTTGCCACGGCGACGTAGCAATTTTAACTTTCTAAGGCCCTGTTCTCACGGTGAAAACGTGAGAGTTTTCCCGTTTTTTTTTTTTTTTAAAAACCCTGTTCAGACACAATTTATCTGACATCTTCACCCGTACACATGTTTTCAGAGGAAACGGGACGAAATCGATGTAGTAAGCATGCCAGGCCAGCAGTTGGCGGTACAAGGTAGTAGTTTTCATTTCATTTAACTTTTATTTATCCTCCAGAGACCAATTGAGGGGTGACCCTCATTTTCAATGACGTTGAGTCAAAGTAAATAGCATTTCCAGTGCATCCGGTGTCAGCTGTAAGAATCTACTATCTATGGTAAGAATTGAATAAAAAGGCGCGCCTGCACAAGAACGATTCTTTTTCTCAGCTCTGTGAAAAACAACAACAAACACAGCATTGGTGCAGCAATTCCATATTTTGTTGTAGGAGCGATTGTCGGCACGATAACAAACTCATCAGCAACAGCACAGCGAATACAGCTTGGTGATCTGCCATTGTTGTTGTTGTTTTCCAACTGGCGCACATGGACCTACAAAGACGGCGCATGCCCATTTATCTCCAAACGCAATGCGCATGTGTGAGGGCGGAGCCGTGGCGTCAGCGTTACCAGGGGAAATGGTTTCGGTGTTTACAAGAAACCAAAACCGTTGTGTTTTCCAAAAAATCCTCCCTGGGAGGTGATCTCAAAAACCTGCGGTTTCATGCCTCCGTTTGCTGTTTTCCTGTAAATGATATAGTGCAACCGCGGGAATTTTTCCGCGTTTGCACCGTTTCGTGTTGTCGTGTAAAGTGCCCCTAAGTTTTGCTCAGCACTTTTTCCTGTTCAACGTTCCTGTTACTGAGTCCTTAATATCTCCATAGAGCAGGCGCTGGTTTTATTTTCGCCACTAGTTCAACGTTTGCTTGCTAGTCATGCTCCTGCTCATTGGCTTCCGTGTCTAACAAGTGCGCACCGAATGCACACGTGCATCGCGCCGCGCGCAGAACACATACACACACACGCAGACACACAGATCAGCTGATGGGATGATCAAACGAGAGGTTGTAAAGACAGGCACACACGAGGGGTAGACCGACAGTGCCGCGCAGACGCTCGTGTCGTTTCTGGACAGGCTTTCAAAAACTGTGGTGGTATCAGGATGATGAAAAAGAGACAGCTGATGCAGTTGAGGAGGTTTTCCGGAACAATTCTTTATTATAAACAAAAACTCAGACTGCAATCAAAAGAACGAAGCCAATCAAAATATGCGAAGTATTGGAGTCAAATTGAAGTGAGGTAGATGCATCATGAAAAGCTCCTAGCAAAAACCCGCTATTCTTCTGATTTTAAGGCCTATTTATTCTCCGACTCTAAGTAAGATGAGTGTCACTGGTCAATAGGATCTGCCCCCTTGTCGTCCCTGATAGGTGGACACTGACTATTCCTTAAAACATTACCAAAAGAGACTTAGTTGGAAACATCATCTTCAGAGGAGTGCCCCATGGGGTGCCTATGAGTCTACTCAGAATTTCAGAATAGTAAGATTTTACAACTTCACATAAACTAACTACTGTTAGGCTCGTAAAACAGTCAGTCCTGAGCCTATTCTAATGTATGCAAGCTAAAGCTGAAATACCGGAGGTTTCCCTTTCGATGACCAAGCCAAACAACCCACATTCCTGACCCTGTCTCTTACCAGGGGAGAACACTATTTATATAATGGCCTGCTCAGCACACATGGAGAGATGCATTTTGACTTGTAGATATCTTGTTATTCAGTATAATGGTTTTACTTAATTAAACAGTCATTTTAGGATGTGTTATGACAAAATACACCACACTCGCAAATGATTATTACGGAATCAATGAAAAGGCTGCTGTTGGCCTGGCGGGGGGTCCCGTTGGCCTGGCGGGTGTAATGGCTGGACAGGGAGGACACAGGCGCAGAGACAGTTCCAGTTTAAGAGGGTTTATTTAGAAGGAATCAGGGGTTCTTTGGGCCGGGCTCTGGAGTGAGCTGGCAGGCATGGGAGTCCAGGGGGAAGCGCCAAGGAGAGAATCTGGAGAGACGAGCAGAGGTAGGCAAGAGCAGGCAGGCAGAGGGATCCAAGGAGGGAGAGCTGGCTGGCGAGGGCTGGAGCTGGTGGCAGGAGTCAGGCTGGGAGACTGTGGCAAAAAAGAACAGAGTTAGCAACAAGCTAAATGTAGGCGGAACTACTAAAGGTCTAGGTGGCTGGAGAGTTACTGACTGGGTAACAGAGTTTACAATCTGGCAGTGTCTGGAAGGTAGGGCCGGGTATATGAAGAGCAGTTGATTGTTGATTGATGGCAGCTGTGAATGCTGGCAACTGACTCCAGCACACCTGAATCCAACCCTGCAATTACACCAGAACACAGACAAGGGTAAAGGGGAAAAAACAACACAAGGGCTAGAGGCCCAAGCAGGATCATGACAGCGGGCCCGCCAGGCCTGTATAATGGTAGGGGAAACACTGAAGTATGAGGATATCTATGAAGGAAAAAAAAGTCCCATTCCCCACGTAGTGTGATACCCTGTTGTGGTCATTATCGCCCCGGGTAGAGATTTTGTCACACATCCCACGTTGTTCACTGGGGTCATATTAGTATATAACAGTTGAGATATTCTCCGCAAAATGAAGCGCATACAAAACTTTCCCAGGACCTCCACTATATGCTATTCAAATTGTATTTGGTTTCACAAATAAGGAAAATCAGAACCAGATGCAGATCCATAATATTCAAAACATTTTCCTAGTTTCTCAAATAGACTCTTATCAAGATCCAGGGTCCTTCATCACCACGGTCAAGTTCATTGAGGACTGATGATGCCCGTTCCATTGACAGGAGATCCATTCAGTTCATTAAACAAGTGTCAATGTTGAAGCAATTGGGTTTATGTATTTTCCAATTCATATGAAAAATCGCTTCACTGAGTAAGAGTTGACTCAATATTTTATACTGTACTGCCAAAAAGGCAAATTATTTGGCAAAGTGGTATTTTCCAATTCAGAATACAAGACAAATTATAGATCACATCCTTCCAAAAACTCTTTACAGAGGGGCATTGCCACATTAGATGTATCAATGTTCCTGCCTCTCCACAACCATGCCAACACAAATGAGAGAGGGAATTGTCCATTTTCTTTAATGTGCTTGGTGTTATATAAGCCCTGTGAAAAAAAATTTATTTGAAGAATTGTATAAATTCCAAATTTGGATAAGGCTGTAGTGTGTTTTGTAACAGTATCCCACTGTGCATTACTCAGGGGTATGCCCAGGTCCCAGCAAAATTATTCTTACAAAAACACAATAAACATTAGAAATGTCAGAAAACATGTTAATGACGTGATTTTTATGTAGAATAGTAATTCTCAGAAAATCTAAATCATAATTAAAAAAAAGTTGCATTTATACTTCTTGAGGTCCCATTGTGAAATCAACAGAATTATTTCCTGTGCCACACACACTGTAAGAAATTTCCCTGTAAAAAAACATTAATCAACTGGCAGCAGGGTTGCCATTTTCTTACTGTTAAATTAACATTATATGACTGTCAATAAAATTTACAGGATTATGCTGTTAATGAAGAAAACTGTATGAACCAGTTTTTTCAGTAAAAACAGTAATCAACTGGCAGCAGGGTTGCCATTTTCTTACTGTTAAATTAACATTATTTGACTGTCACTAAAATTGACAGGATTATACTGTTAATGAAAAAGGGGATGAACCTGGACTAAATGTTTGTTATGTTGTTTGCACCGTGAGCGAAGGGGATGTTATATTTCATTGGGCAGATCTGTTTCATTCCATATGTAAATTTACTATGTCCCCTATTTGTTCAAATGCTAAACACAGAGAGCAGCTTCTGTTTGTTACTTCAAGACACTTTTTACAATATATTAAGTTCAATGGAATGATTAATTTCTATTGTAAATTGTCTCCTGAGTTGAACTAGGGATCTTGTTTAAGATTTCCACAAACCGTTTGTTATAACTAAAAACAACAGTTAGTTCACACAGAGATGTTTTATTTAAACAAAATGCATAGTGAGGTAATGGAATGAAACATCCCCTTTACTGAGGGTGCAAATAGCAACATAACAAACGTTTAGTCCAGTGCAAGTCATTGTGGGAAAGGGGGCGTCTCTACAATACACTTTGTTGTGCTTACTTGATTTATCTAAGGCAATCCGTTTCCTTAATTCTACTGAGTAAACACAACTTCAGTTAAGTAAGACTAACTTGGTTTAATTACGTTAACTGCAATTTCCATTTCCAAGTAGATATAACTCAACTTTAAGTAAACTTAACCAGAGGATATACAGTAAACAACACTAATTAGTTAAGATGTGGATGGATGAGGATTAATGAAGAAAACTGTATAAGCTGTATGTGCAGGCAGCTCATGTCAAGTTGTCCCTTCCAAGTTTGATGGTAAATTAACAGGAAAGTTCAGTATTTTTGAAAAACATTACCGTTCCGTAATATAACAGCAAAGGACTGTAATTTAACAGACTGCCTTTTATTTTAACAGTTAAATGCTGTTTTTATAAATAACAGGTAAATGCTGTTGAAATCCTGCTGTAAATTTACAGCAATTGTTTACAGTGCAGGTATAGAGGTCTGTCTGGGGGCTACACCAGTGGAGAAAGTTTTGTAAGCTGAGCCTGGCGGTATCTTCTGACACTCTATAAAGAGCTACAGACACAAAAAACAGAACTTAACCTTGCATCTGGGGCAGACCATGCTTTTACAAAAACTCTTATGCTCCAGCAGCAAACCACAGGTGGGGGAGGCACGGGAAGAGGGACAGCCGTTGACCCCCTGCACGTCCTTAAACACAATTTCTGGACATTTTCTCAGTGTTTCTAATGCCTGATTGACACAGCCGTCGTTGTCACAGCGATCTGAACGTGGAGCCGGACCTTTCCATTCCCTCAAATACTGCCAGCAGAATGTATAAAGGTGCCAACACACTGCACACCACCACGCGGCGAGTTTACATAGAAAGTCAATGTATTTCGAGCGCCGCCGCGCAAATGGCCGGCCAGCGGGGAGCGGTTCACCCGCCGCAGAAGTTGAAAATATTGAACTTTTTGCCGCCGGCCGCGCTGCGATAGCCAATCAGCGTTGAGCTCCTCCCGACGTCACTCGCTTCGGGACGACTGACAGAGGAAATTAAGATGGATGAAAACATAATAGTCATAGTTTGCTCCCATAAGTTCTGTGAATAGCCTCTGTGTCTGTTGCCTGCTGTGTACAGCTATCAGTTGTACACAGCAGAACGCTCCTGGAACACCTCCATAGGGAGGCGCCCTGGGGGCATCCTTACCAGATGCCCGAACCACCTCAATTGTCTCCTTTCAACGCAAAGGAGTAGCGGCTCTGCCCCGAGTTCCTCACGAATGTCTGAGCTTCTCACCCTATCGCTAAGGGAGACGCCAGCCACTCTCCTGAGAAAGCCCATTTCAGCCGCTTGTACTCGCGATCTCATTCTTTCGGTCATTACCCAGCCCTCATGACCATAGGTGAGGGTAGGAACAAAGATTGACCGGTAGATCGAAAGCTTTGCCTTACGACTCAGCTCTCTTTTCGTCACAACAGTGCGGTAAAGCGAGTGCAAAACCGCCCCTGCTGCTCCGATTCTGCGGCCCATGTCACGCTCCATTGTTCCCTCACTCGCAAACAAGACCCCAAGGTACTTGAACTCCTTCACTTGGGGTAAGGACTCATTCCCTACCTGTAGTAGACAATCCATCGGTGTCCTGCTGAGCACCATGGCCTCAGATTTAGAGGTGCTGATCCTCATCCCAACCGCTTCTTACTCGGCTGCAAACCGATCCAATGAGAGCTGAAGGTCACAGGCCGATGATGCCATCAGAACCACATCATCCGCAAACAGCAGAGATGAGATCCTCAGCCCACCAAACTGCAACCCCTCCCCACCACGACTACGCCTTGATATCCTGTCCATGAATATCACAAACAGGATTGGTGATAAAGCGCAGCCCTGGCGGAGGCCAACCCCCACCGGAAACGAGTCCGACTTACTACCGAGAACCCGGACACAGCTCTCGCTTTGAGCGTACAGAGATTGGATGGCCCTAAGAAGGGACCACCTCACCCCATACTCCCGCAGCACCCCCCACAGTATCTCCCGGGGAACCCGGTCATAAGCCTTCTCCAGATCTACAAAACACATGTAGACTGGATGAGCAAACTCCCAAGCTCCCTCTAGGATCCTTGCGAGAGTGAAGAGCTGGTCCGTTGTTCCACGGCCAGGACGGAATCCGCATTGTTCCTCTTCAATCTGAGGTTCGACTATCGGCCGAACCCTCCTTTCCAGCACCTTGGAGTAGACTTTGCCGGGAAGGCTGAGAAGTGTGATACCTCTGTAATTGGCACACACTCTCTGGTCCCCCTTTTTGAAAATAGGAACCACTTTTTTTGTAAAGTATCTTAAAAAAAATCTATTATTTTGATGAACTGTTCTGCTTTTGTTGTTGTGTAGTCAGACACTTTCCCAGGTTCTTAAATGATGCACTTCAATGACAAAAATATTCAAATAGTTTATTTACAGCCAAAACAATTATGAATATATTTTCTCAGCAATGATGTGAAAATGAGTTTTGTTTTAAAAATATGTTGAAACATTGCACTTTGTGGGAAATCATCAAATGCACATGGCAATCTGTCCTCATCAGAGTGTCTGCTTCAGGTCTGCTTGCGTTCAGAGTCATTCATCTGAAAAGCTCTTCCCTACATGCAATCATCATCATCACAATAAAAAAGTACTTTTTGGGTCGCCAAGGTTGTTGGCCGTATATGTTCAGGGGGCTGCCTTTTATTTAATATTTCTTAGTTTCCAATAACACGTTTTTTTTCTGTCCCAGAGAGCCTGAAAATCCTATCAAATCAAAGATGTCACTGACCAAGTTAAGGGTCACACTTCCGCTCTTCCCCCCCCCCCCCAAAGGTTTACGGTTAATTGACACAGAAGCTTAACTTGTATGCTCATGTAAACAGACTAGTATTCATTTGTTTGTACCTTGACATGTTTCGACTACTTCCTGCAGTCTTTAACATCAGCTGACACAACGCGCGTCATAGCAACAGCTGACGCTTCTGAAGAAGACTGCAGGAAGTAGTCGAAACATGTCAAGGTACAAACAAATGAATACTAGTCTGTTTACATGAACATACATGTTAATTTACCAAGTTAGACTAAATGAACACTAAAGCTTCTTTTAATTGGTCCATTTCCACAGCAGGCAAAGTGTAGCAAAAACAGACAAGAAGTTTTTGACACTGAATATGGCAGACCCATTGGTCAGTGACATTTTTGATTTGATATGAATTGCAGGCTCTCTGGGACAAAAAAACCTTCGTTATCAGAAAATACACAATATATTAAATAAAGGCAGCACCCAAACCTGCAGACAACCCCCTTGGCAACCCGGCAAGTACTGCTTAATTGTGATTACTGCACGTATGGAAGAGCTGGAGCTTTTTGAAAAAGCCCACTAAATATGTTCAGATGTATAGCTCTGAGACTCGTTATGTGGAACAGAAGTAGAGTCTCTCATGAGGCTCATTGCAATCAAACATTAATAACTGCCCTTAATCCATTTCTTCTGACTGAAAGGTATTTTTAAAGAGGGTCATGGCCGACACACAGCAGTACAGTAAAACATACACATTAACGCAAGGTACACAGAAACATAAAACTAAAACTAAAAAGAATGATGTGCGAAAACACAGCATGTAGGCTGTGTATCAACATCAGATTTGTGTAGCATATTGTGAGGAGATATTCATTGATTTTGACAAAATGTTGTACAAAGTTCATGTGCACCTAAAAATAGAGAAAAACAGTCACTTAATTACACTGATGTATTTGAGGGGACTGAGTCGCTAGTTAGCCTTTAAGTCTACACAAATACAATGACATCATGTTTATGTATTATAACGTATGAAACTACCAACAAAGCACCATTGAAGGACGTGCAGGTGTGACAACTTAATTTCTTTAGGCAGCTGATTTGGCTATGGAGACCCAGACCATTTTGTTGATGCAAGGCTCCAAAATGTCATCAGGTGTTCATAGCTTGCAAATCTATTCACGAAAGACACATCACATAAAAATCATGTTAGTCATTAATTAACATAGTCAAATAAATTATACATTGGCACCAAAATAATGTTAACAGTAACACCTAACCTGTTACCTCATATGGTGACCAGATGCCAGTCATACAAACAAACACATGTTAATAATTTTTATCATATACTAATTATCATTCAGATAAGACTTATAAAGAAGCTATTTGGTCTGTAACGTTAAGCTATTTTCTAACCAACAAACTCCTTTGAATAACACAAACATAACATTAGATAACGAAATAGGCGAATAAAACATTTGTATTGACTTACCATAAGAGCAGGGGGGTGTCTGTGTGTCAGTCCCAGCTAACTGTTGTAATCCATACTCTCGCTGGAGACATAACTCCTGTACTATGAGCACTTAGTATTCATGTTTAATGTAGCGGATGCTGATTCTCTTGTTTTTAACTGTGCTGTAATGTACTGTTTTAAACATTTTGCTGGTGAAATGGTCTCAACATTGACGGCAGCAAGAGCAGCTAGCTGGCTTGCGCGATATTAACCAACAGAACGGAACAGGAAGAACGGCACACAGCTTAGTGCAGAGCAACCATAGCAACGAGCTGTGGGGGTGTTTGGCCGATATGGGCGTGTTTGGCGGATGGGCGTGTTTGGCCGAGCTGCACTGCCAAGTGGCAGCGGCTGCATCTGGACCCTTCTCGAAACCCTCGTTCAACATATGAGGTTGATAACTTCCTTTGTGATACCGGTTAGCTCTGAGCGAGGGTATGTGTTATGTTGAACCAGATCAAAAAGAGAGAGCCGGGCTCTGTTGAGTTTCTTTCGTAGTATACCCCTCTGGTGTAAGTAATTCTGTTAAGTGCCAGTCCACAGCTTTCAGAAGTAGACCCAGAGATCCAACACAGATTTACTGATGTAAAAATGAAGAAGACGGCCCATTTTCCCACAATGCCTTGCTAGTTTAAACTTACTATATATGGTTTAAACCGTAAGTAAGGGGGCTATTCATTTATTACAGCACCTGTATTCTCTACCAAATGATCCTGATGCCCCTGTACTGAAAAATGATAAAATAGTTGAAAAAGTGAAATATGTCAGGCTGAAAAGTATTTTTATTCTAGATTAATTTCACTTCATGTATAATGAATCTAACATATATTTAAGTTTCACTTTTTGAATTAAATTACAGAAAAAAGGAACTTTTCATTGATATTCAATTTTGTTTTAGTTGCACCTGTATATGGTTATAAGTACAAAGTGAATTGATTTGACCCACAGTTGCAACGTCATCTGCCATCGATAATCAATAAATTGTATAAATATAGCCTGCAATATACAGACTATCGCATACATTTTTAAAATTTATATAATTTCTTAATCTAATTAAGTTAATTGTAAATGGTTCAGGTTAAATAAATAAAAAAATAAGAACTATTTAACTAAATGACAATGCAGTCTTTTATATGGTACTTTAAAACATTAAAAGTAACATTAAAGTAAACTTTAAGAAATCATAAAATAATGATAAAGCACTAGTAGAAGCAGCAGGGATAAAACATTATCAGCTAGATATGAAGGCCAAAGAGAAGAGGTGTGTCATTAACAACTTTTGAGAGATTAATAATATCCTACTCTGAACTACAACATGTAATATTTCACTCAAATTATTTATTTCCATAACGCAATTTACTAAACCTGAACCAAAACAATAAAGACAGTCCAGAATGAGCAAAAATGAAAATAAGGGGGCACTCTGGCCAACCACACAAAGGGCCTTTTTCAAATGGTTATGTAATCATGTTGCCCTGTTTGTATGGTGCCAAAATAAAAATAAACCTGCTGAGCAAAACACACTCAGGAACGTTTCTTAAGAACTTGTGTTATCAACTTATCACAGAAATGTTTCCTTCTTCCTTGAAGTTTTAACACACACACACACACACACACACACACACACACAAGATTCACGATTGTGGCTAGTCTGTTTTTTTGACACTCAAACTAAAATTGTTAAACCCTTAAATTTATAATTGAACCAAAACGTTCGCATCAACTTGTGTCCAGGCACCACACTAATTTAATAATTTAATTGCCAGCGACTTATTGTTTAAGAAACTTGAACAAGAAGTGAACTGTTGGAAAAGTCGGAAAATAAGGGGGCACTCTGGCCAACCTCACAAAAGGCCTTTTTCAAATGTTCATGTAATCATGTTGCCCTGTTTGTATGGTGCCAAAAAAAAACCTGCTGAGCAACACACACCCTGGAATGTTTCTTAAGAACTTGTGTTATCAACTAATCAGAGACAGGCTTAAAGTATTTAATGTTTCCTTCTTCCTTTAAGCTTTAACACTCACTCACACACACACACACACACACACACACACACACACACACGCGCACACACACACACAGGTTTGCCACTGAGCAGAGGGGTATACTACGAAGCGAGATTAAGGGCTGAGCGAGGTCTGTTGAGTCTAAAGCGGTCTAAAGCCAGAATTTTCAGTATCACGAAAGGTGGCTCTCTTTTTACCTGGCTAGATCACCATGGTAACAGAGGCTGCACGGCTAACCTGCTCAGAGCAGTTTTTGTTTCAGAGTTTGAGCTTAAATTCGGCTCTTAGAGTGCTGCCCTTCAGGAAACTTCACATTTAGAAATCCCGCGGACCTGACAAAATTGTCTGAGCGCTACATTCTCACTAAGGAAACTGTTACATCTAAACTTATTGATCAGTAAGTTAATGAACGAAACGAAGCCGTGACATTAGGCTTACAGAGTGAACTGTAACATCGCGCTGCGGCTTTTTGCCACATGCATACAGTTATTGAAAATGTAAAATAGCCCACTGTATGCAGCGCCACTCTATGCTCTCCTCTCAAATGATTTTACCTGGCGATCTACACGCACTGGCTCTTAATGAAGCGTTCTATAAAATCACAGGTTGCAACATTATTTCACTGTGGGCTTCTTTCTTTTCATCAGTAGCGATTACAGTTGGGACGTGACAGGTGACAGCTGTCACAGTTCGGACATCGCTGCAGACTCGCAGGTTAAGCTTCTCACAGTAGATTCATATTTGTCCGAAAAATCCAGACTACAGGTTTTTTAATGTAGGCCTATTGGTATTTGTAAGATTCAAATAAAAGACTAATAGTCTAAATCAAAATTGTATTCATTATGATGTGGCCCAAAACTAAATGATTTTCCATAGGCTATTCATTTGGGGACAGTGTCAGACTTAAATTAGGCCTACATTCTTAAGTGTGGGACTATAGGCGTAGTGCTATAAATATAGCAAAGTAGCCTATATATATATTAGGCTAAATGGTATAGGCCTAGTGTTTAAATCCGAGTTCAACGTTCCATTGTTTTATAATGTCACGTTACGCACTGCGAGAACGATCGGCAAGATAAATAAATAATTTCCATGCTGGCAGCATTCCACTCTCCTTAGCCTATTTGCAGTAAGAGTTGTTTTCGGCTCTCTGTTTTCTGCTGTAATAATTCAGACTGACAAACTCTTCCTCTTGAATGAAGTTGGCGACACACTTTTGTTTTACTCAGCTGCTCACAATCAGTCCGTTTGTGTAAAGTTAGCGGCACAAGATCAGTCCAGTCTGTGCGGAAGCAGAGTCAAATGACGGTCAAACGCCCCCTCTTATGGGGACGCGCACAGAGCCTGAAGCTGAAACCCTCGTTCAACATAAGAGGTTGATAACTTCCTTCGTGATACCGGTTAGCTCTGAGCGAGGGTATGTGTTATGTTGAACCAGATCAAAAAAAGAGAGCCGGGCTCTGTTGAGTTTCTTTCGTGGTATACCCCTCTGGTGTAAGTAATTCTGTTAAGTGCCAGTCCACAGCTTTCAGAAGTAGACCCAGAGATCCAACACAGATTTACTGATGTAAAAATGAAGAAGACGGCCCATTTTCCCACAATGCCTTGCTAGTTTAAACTTACTATATATGGTTTAAACCGTAAGTAAGGGGGCTATTCATTTATTACAGCACCTGTATTCTATACCAAATGATCCTGATGCCCCTGTACTGAAAAATGATAAAATAGTTGAAAAAGTGAAATATGTCAGGCTGAAAAGTATTTTTATTCTAGATTAATTTCACTTCATGTGTAATGAATCTAACATATATTTAAGTTTCACTTTTTGAATTAAATTACAGAAAAAAGGAACTTTTCATTGATATTCAATTTTGTTTTAGTTGCACCTGTATATGGTTATAAGTACAAAGTGAATTGATTTGACCCACAGTTGCAACGTCATCTGCCATCGATAATCAATAAATTGTATAAATATAGCCTGCAATATACAGACTATCGCATACATTTTTAAAATTTATATAATTTCTTAATCTAATTAAGTTAATTGTAAATGGTTCAGGTTAAATAAATAAAAAAATAAGAACTATTTAACTAAATGACAATGCAGTCTTTTATATGGTACTTTAAAACATTAAAAGTAACATTAAAGTAAACTTTAAGAAATCATAAAATAATGATAAAGCACTAGTAGAAGCAGCAGGGATAAAACATTATCAGCTAGATATGAAGGCCAAAGAGAAGAGGTGTGTCATTAACAACTTTTGAGAGATTAATAATATCCTACTCTGAACTACAACATGTAATATTTCACTCAAATTATTTATTTCCATAACGCAATTTACTAAACCTGAACCAAAACAATAAAGACAGTCCAGAATGAGCAAAAATGAAAATAAGGGGGCACTCTGGCCAACCACACAAAGGGCCTTTTTCAAATGGTTATGTAATCATGTTGCCCTGTTTGTATGGTGCCAAAATAAAAATAAACCTGCTGAGCAAAACACACTCAGGAACGTTTCTTAAGAACTTGTGTTATCAACTTATCACAGAAATGTTTCCTTCTTCCTTGAAGTTTTAACACACACACACACACACACACACACACACACACACAAGATTCACGATTGTGGCTAGTCTGTTTTTTTGACACTCAAACTAAAATTGTTAAACCCTTAAATTTATAATTGAACCAAAACGTTCGCATCAACTTGTGTCCAGGCACCACACTAATTTAATAATTTAATTGCCAGCGACTTATTGTTTAAGAAACTTGAACAGGAAGTGAACTGTTGGAAAAGTCGGAAAATAAGGGGGCACTCTGGCCAACCTCACAAAAGGCCTTTTTCAAATGTTCATGTAATCATGTTGCCCTGTTTGTATGGTGTCAAAAAAAAACCTGCTGAGCAACACACACCCTGGAATGTTTCTTAAGAACTTGTGTTATCAACCAATCAGATACAGGCTTAAAGTATTTAATGTTTCCTTCTTCCTTTAAGTTTTAACACTCACACACACACACACGCACACACACACACACACGCGCACGCGCGCGCGCACACACACACACACACACACACACACACACACACACACACACAGGTTTGCCACTGAGCAGAGGGGTATACTACGAAGCGAGATTAAGGGCTGAGCGAGGTCTGTTGAGTCTAAAGCGGTCTAAAGCCAGAATTTTCAGTATCACGAAAGGTGGCTCTCTTTTTACCTGGCTAGATCACCATGGTAACAGAGGCTGCACGGCTAACCTGCTCAGAGCAGTTTTCGTTTCAGAGTTTGAGCTTAAATTCGGCTCTTAAGGTGCGAACACACTAGGCACTTTACACGCGTACAGACGCGTATGAAACCCGCCCCTTTTCCATAGGGAACCATTAGTTTACGCGCGTACATGGCGCGTAAATGCGTCACTCGCGCTAAAGCAACATTTTCACTCGCGCTAAAGCAACATTTTTACGCGCGTATATATTACGTGCGTATATATTACGCGTTTATAGCTACGCGAGGAGTTCAAAAAATTGAACTTTTGTTGCTCCTACGCGAGACGATTAGCCGCGTTGGCCAATCAGCGTTGAGCTTGACCCTACGTCACATACATTGGCAGGGTCGGAGAACAGTGTACTGTACACAGAGGCTGATGCGAGACACCGAGGAGTAAATGTATTGCGGCGGCCGGTGCTGTATGAAGCCGCTCGGGGTTACAATACGTGGGGAAAGTAAACCAGGAGAGTGGACTTCCTGGTTAATTCAGTGAATATGTGTAGCTGTGCTTTAGCCGATAAACAAAGTTAGCGCCGTATAGCATTAGTTAACTCACCCTGTTGTGTGCGGGCGGCTAGCGCCTCATATTATGAACCCAAACATGACGACTGTCCGCGGGACTTTCACGACAAGTACACGAAGCACCGGTGTTGATCTACGCCAGCCACTGTCCCCTGTCACGGTCCCCTGTCACAGCCAGGTAGGGTAATTTTGGCTACTTGCCTTTATGTTGTGCCGCCGTGCACCGATGCTGCTGTAACTGTGTTTGTTATGTAGCTGCCGTGAATATGCAATGCTGTTTTAATGCTAGGCTATTTGTGCTGTTCAGTTTGTCTTTTGGCACAGTTGTTGGCCGTATTGTTGTTGTTTTTGTGTGGACATGCACGCTGTTGTGTCGGGTCGGTTCTGATCGCAGCCATGGTTGATAAGGGAAATACAATATCGGGAGGGAGACTCGTCACATTACGCGCGTATAACCATTTTTGACACAAAATGATCAAGCAACATTTTAGCCGCGTTACGCACGTAAATCTTACGCGTGTAAAATGCCTAGTGTGTTCGCACCTTTAGAGTGCTGCCCTTCAGGAAACTTCACATTTAGAAATCCCGCGGACCTGACAAAATTGTCTGAGCGCTACATTCTCACTAAGGAAACTGTTACATCTAAACTTATTGATCAGTAAGTTAATGAACGAAACGAAGCCGTGACATTAGGCTTACAGAGTGAACTGTAACATCGCGCTGCGGCTTTTTGCCACATGCATACAGTTATTGAAAATGTAAAATAGCCCACTGTATGCAGCGCCACTCTATGCTCTCCTCTCAAATGATTTTACCTGGCGATCTACACACACTGGCTCTTAATGAAGCGTTCTATAAAATCACAGGTTGCAACATTATTTCACTGTGGGCTTCTTTCTTTTCATCAGTAGCGATTACAGTTGGGACGTGACAGGTGACAGCTGTCACAGTTCGGACATCGCTGCAGACTCGCAGGTTAAGCTTCTCACAGTAGATTCATATTTGTCCGAAAAATCCAGACTACAGGTTTTTTAATGTAGGCCTATTGGTATTTGTAAGATTCAAATAAAAGACTAATAGTCTAAATCAAAATTGTATTCATTATGATGTGGCCCAAAACTAAATGATTTTCCATAGGCTATTCATTTGGGGACAGTGTCAGACTTAAATTAGGCCTACATTCTTAAGTGTGGGACTATAGGCGTAGTGCTATAAATATAGCAAAGTAGCCTATATATATATTAGGCTTTAAATCCGAGTTCAACGTTTCATTGTTTTATAATGTCACGTTACGCACTGCGAGAACGATCGGCAAGATAAGTAAATCATTTCCATGCTGGCAGCATTCCACTCTCCTTAGCCTATTTGCAGTAAGAGTTGTTTTCGGCTCTCTGTTTTCTGCTGTAATAATTCAGACTGACAAACTCTTCCTCTTGAATGAAGTTGGCGACACACTTTTGTTTTACTCAGCTGCTCACAATCAGTCCGTTTGTGTAAAGTTAGCGGCACAAGATCAGTCCAGTCTGTGCGGAAGCAGAGTCAAATGACGGTCAAACGCCCCCTCTTATGGGGACGCGCACAGAGCCTGAAGCTGAAACCCTCGTTCAACATAAGAGGTTGATAACTTCCTTCGTGATACCGGTTAGCTCTGAGCGAGGGTATGTGTTATGTTGAACCAGATCAAAAAAAGAGAGCCGGGCTCTGTTGAGTTTCTTTCGTGGTATACCCCTCTGGTGTAAGTAATTCTGTTAAGTGCCAGTCCACAGCTTTCAGAAGTAGACCCAGAGATCCAACACAGATTTACTGATGTAAAAATGAAGAAGACGGCCCATTTTCCCACAATGCCTTGCTAGTTTAAACTTACTATATATGGTTTAAACCGTAAGTAAGGGGGCTATTCATTTATTACAGCACCTGTATTCTATACCAAATGATCCTGATGCCCCTGTACTGAAAAATGATAAAATAGTTGAAAAAGTGAAATATGTCAGGCTGAAAAGTATTTTTATTCTAGATTAATTTCACTTCATGTGTAATGAATCTAACATATATTTAAGTTTCACTTTTTGAATTAAATTACAGAAAAAAGGAACTTTTCATTGATATTCAATTTTGTTTTAGTTGCACCTGTATATGGTTATAAGTACAAAGTGAATTGATTTGACCCACAGTTGCAACGTCATCTGCCATCGATAATCAATAAATTGTATAAATATAGCCTGCAATATACAGACTATCGCATACATTTTTAAAATTTATATAATTTCTTAATCTAATTAAGTTAATTGTAAATGGTTCAGGTTAAATAAATAAAAAAATAAGAACTATTTAACTAAATGACAATGCAGTCTTTTATATGGTACTTTAAAACATTAAAAGTAACATTAAAGTAAACTTTAAGAAATCATAAAATAATGATAAAGCACTAGTAGAAGCAGCAGGGATAAAACATTATCAGCTAGATATGAAGGCCAAAGAGAAGAGGTGTGTCATTAACAACTTTTGAGAGATTAATAATATCCTACTCTGAACTACAACATGTAATATTTCACTCAAATTATTTATTTCCATAACGCAATTTACTAAACCTGAACCAAAACAATAAAGACAGTCCAGAATGAGCAAAAATGAAAATAAGGGGGCACTCTGGCCAACCACACAAAGGGCCTTTTTCAAATGGTTATGTAATCATGTTGCCCTGTTTGTATGGTGCCAAAATAAAAATAAACCTGCTGAGCAAAACACACTCAGGAACGTTTCTTAAGAACTTGTGTTATCAACTTATCACAGAAATGTTTCCTTCTTCCTTGAAGTTTTAACACACACACACACACACACACACACACACACACACACACACACACACACACAAGATTCACGATTGTGGCTAGTCTGTTTTTTTGACACTCAAACTAAAATTGTTAAACCCTTAAATTTATAATTGAACCAAAACGTTCGCATCAACTTGTGTCCAGGCACCACACTAATTTAATAATTTAATTGCCAGCGACTTATTGTTTAAGAAACTTGAACAGGAAGTGAACTGTTGGAAAAGTCGGAAAATAAGGGGGCACTCTGGCCAACCTCACAAAAGGCCTTTTTCAAATGTTCATGTAATCATGTTGCCCTGTTTGTATGGTGCCAAAAAAAAACCTGCTGAGCAACACACACCCTGGAATGTTTCTTAAGAACTTGTGTTATCAACTAATCAGAGACAGGCTTAAAGTATTTAATGTTTCCTTCTTCCTTTAAGCTTTAACACTCACTCACACACACACACACACACACACACACACACACACACACACACACACACACACACACACACACACACACGCGCACACACACACACGCGCACACACACACACAGGTTTGCCACTGAGCAGAGGGGTATACTACGAAGCGAGATTAAGGGCTGAGCGAGGTCTGTTGAGTCTAAAGCGGTCTAAAACCAGAATTTTCAGTATCACGAAAGGTGGCTCTCTTTTTACCTGGCTAGATCACCGTGGTAACAGAGGCTGCACGGCTAACCTGCTCAGAGCAGTTTTTGTTTCAGAGTTTGAGCTTAAATTCGGCTCTTAGAGTGCTGCCCTTCAGGAAACTTCACATTTAGAAATCCCGCGGACCTGACAAAATTATCTGAGCGCTACATTCTCACTAAGGAAACTGTTACATCTAAACTTATTGATCAGTAAGTTAATGAACGAAACGAAGCCGTGACATTAGGCTTACAGAGTGAACTGTAACATCGCGCTGCGGCTTTTTGCCACATGCATACAGTTATTGAAAATGTAAAATAGCCCACTGTATGCAGCGCCACTCTATGCTCTCCTCTCAAATGATTTTACCTGGCGATCTACACACACTGGCTCTTAATGAAGCGTTCTATAAAATCACAGGTTGCAACATTATTTCACTGTGGGCTTCTTTCTTTTCATCAGTAGCGATTACAGTTGGGACGTGACAGGTGACAGCTGTCACAGTTCGGACATCGCTGCAGACTCGCAGGTTAAGCTTCTCACAGTAGATTCATATTTGTCCGAAAAATCCAGACTACAGGTTTTTTAATGTAGGCCTATTGGTATTTGTAAGATTCAAATAAAAGACTAATAGTCTAAATCAAAATTGTATTCATTATGATGTGGCCCAAAACTAAATGATTTTCCATAGGCTATTCATTTGGGGACAGTGTCAGACTTAAATTAGGCCTACATTCTTAAGTGTGGGACTATAGGCGTAGTGCTATAAATATAGCAAAGTAGCCTATATATATATTAGGCTTTAAATCCGAGTTCAACGTTTCATTGTTTTATAATGTCACGTTACGCACTGCGAGAACGATCGGCAAGATAAGTAAATCATTTCCATGCTGGCAGCATTCCACTCTCCTTAGCCTATTTGCAGTAAGAGTTGTTTTCGGCTCTCTGTTTTCTGCTGTAATAATTCAGACTGACAAACTCTTCCTCTTGAATGAAGTTGGCGACACACTTTTGTTTTACTCAGCTGCTCACAATCAGTCCGTTTGTGTAAAGTTAGCGGCACAAGATCAGTCCAGTCTGTGCGGAAGCAGAGTCAAATGACGGTCAAACGCCCCCTCTTATGGGGACGCGCACAGAGCCTGAAGCTGAAACCCTCGTTCAACATAAGAGGTTGATAACTTCCTTCGTGATACCGGTTAGCTCTGAGCGAGGGTATGTGTTATGTTGAACCAGATCAAAAAAAGAGAGCCGGGCTCTGTTGAGTTTCTTTCGTGGTATACCCCTCTGGTGTAAGTAATTCTGTTAAGTGCCAGTCCACAGCTTTCAGAAGTAGACCCAGAGATCCAACACAGATTTACTGATGTAAAAATGAAGAAGACGGCCCATTTTCCCACAATGCCTTGCTAGTTTAAACTTACTATATATGGTTTAAACCGTAAGTAAGGGGGCTATTCATTTATTACAGCACCTGTATTCTATACCAAATG
Source organism: Ammodytes marinus (assembly GCF_949987685.1). Lineage (NCBI taxonomy): Eukaryota > Metazoa > Chordata > Actinopteri > Uranoscopiformes > Ammodytidae > Ammodytes > Ammodytes marinus. Next base: position 14,031,048 of record NC_137227.1, read on the forward strand.
ATCCTGATGCCCCTGTACTGAAAAATGATAAAATAGTTGAAAAAGTGAAATATGTCAGGCTGAAAAGTATTTTTATTCTAGATTAATTTCACTTCATGTGTAATGAATCTAACATATATTTAAGTTTCACTTTTTGAATTAAATTACAGAAAAAAGGAACTTTTCATTGATATTCAATTTTGTTTTAGTTGCACCTGTATATGGTTATAAGTACAAAGTGAATTGATTTGACCCACAGTTGCAACGTCATCTGCCATCGATAATCAATAAATTGTATAAATATAGCCTGCAATATACAGACTATCGCATACATTTTTAAAATTTATATAATTTCTTAATCTAATTAAGTTAATTGTAAATGGTTCAGGTTAAATAAATAAAAAAATAAGAACTATTTAACTAAATGACAATGCAGTCTTTTATATGGTACTTTAAAACATTAAAAGTAACATTAAAGTAAACTTTAAGAAATCATAAAATAATGATAAAGCACTAGTAGAAGCAGCAGGGATAAAACATTATCAGCTAGATATGAAGGCCAAAGAGAAGAGGTGTGTCATTAACAACTTTTGAGAGATTAATAATATCCTACTCTGAACTACAACATGTAATATTTCACTCAAATTATTTATTTCCATAACGCAATTTACTAAACCTGAACCAAAACAATAAAGACAGTCCAGAATGAGCAAAAATGAAAATAAGGGGGCACTCTGGCCAACCACACAAAGGGCCTTTTTCAAATGGTTATGTAATCATGTTGCCCTGTTTGTATGGTGCCAAAATAAAAATAAACCTGCTGAGCAAAACACACTCAGGAACGTTTCTTAAGAACTTGTGTTATCAACTTATCACAGAAATGTTTCCTTCTTCCTTGAAGTTTTAACACACACACACACACACACACACACACACACACAAGATTCACGATTGTGGCTAGTCTGTTTTTTTGACACTCAAACTAAAATTGTTAAACCCTTAAATTTATAATTGAACCAAAACGTTCGCATCAACTTGTGTCCAGGCACCACACTAATTTAATAATTTAATTGCCAGCGACTTATTGTTTAAGAAACTTGAACAGGAAGTGAACTGTTGGAAAAGTCGGAAAATAAGGGGGCACTCTGGCCAACCTCACAAAAGGCCTTTTTCAAATGTTCATGTAATCATGTTGCCCTGTTTGTATGGTGCCAAAAAAAAACCTGCTGAGCAACACACACCCTGGAATGTTTCTTAAGAACTTGTGTTATCAACTAATCAGAGACAGGCTTAAAGTATTTAATGTTTCCTTCTTCCTTTAAGCTTTAACACTCACTCACACACACACACACACACACACACACACACACACACACACACACACACACACACACACACACACACACACACGCGCACACACACACACGCGCACACACACACACAGGTTTGCCACTGAGCAGAGGGGTATACTACGAAGCGAGATTAAGGGCTGAGCGAGGTCTGTTGAGTCTAAAGCGGTCTAAAACCAGAATTTTCAGTATCACGAAAGGTGGCTCTCTTTTTACCTGGCTAGATCACCGTGGTAACAGAGGCTGCACGGCTAACCTGCTCAGAGCAGTTTTTGTTTCAGAGTTTGAGCTTAAATTCGGCTCTTAGAGTGCTGCCCTTCAGGAAACTTCACATTTAGAAATCCCGCGGACCTGACAAAATTATCTGAGCGCTACATTCTCACTAAGGAAACTGTTACATCTAAACTTATTGATCAGTAAGTTAATGAACGAAACGAAGCCGTGACATTAGGCTTACAGAGTGAACTGTAACATCGCGCTGCGGCTTTTTGCCACATGCATACAGTTATTGAAAATGTAAAATAGCCCACTGTATGCAGCGCCACTCTATGCTCTCCTCTCAAATGATTTTACCTGGCGATCTACACACACTGGCTCTTAATGAAGCGTTCTATAAAATCACAGGTTGCAACATTATTTCACTGTGGGCTTCTTTCTTTTCATCAGTAGCGATTACAGTTGGGACGTGACAGGTGACAGCTGTCACAGTTCGGACATCGCTGCAGACTCGCAGGTTAAGCTTCTCACAGTAGATTCATATTTGTCCGAAAAATCCAGACTACAGGTTTTTTAATGTAGGCCTATTGGTATTTGTAAGATTCAAATAAAAGACTAATAGTCTAAATCAAAATTGTATTCATTATGATGTGGCCCAAAACTAAATGATTTTCCATAGGCTATTCATTTGGGGACAGTGTCAGACTTAAATTAGGCCTACATTCTTAAGTGTGGGACTATAGGCGTAGTGCTATAAATATAGCAAAGTAGCCTATATATATATTAGGCTTTAAATCCGAGTTCAACGTTTCATTGTTTTATAATGTCACGTTACGCACTGCGAGAACGATCGGCAAGATAAGTAAATCATTTCCATGCTGGCAGCATTCCACTCTCCTTAGCCTATTTGCAGTAAGAGTTGTTTTCGGCTCTCTGTTTTCTGCTGTAATAATTCAGACTGACAAACTCTTCCTCTTGAATGAAGTTGGCGACACACTTTTGTTTTACTCAGCTGCTCACAATCAGTCCGTTTGTGTAAAGTTAGCGGCACAAGATCAGTCCAGTCTGTGCGGAAGCAGAGTCAAATGACGGTCAAACGCCCCCTCTTATGGGGACGCGCACAGAGCCTGAAGCTGAAACCCTCGTTCAACATAAGAGGTTGATAACTTCCTTCGTGATACCGGTTAGCTCTGAGCGAGGGTATGTGTTATGTTGAACCAGATCAAAAAAAGAGAGCCGGGCTCTGTTGAGTTTCTTTCGTGGTATACCCCTCTGGTGTAAGTAATTCTGTTAAGTGCCAGTCCACAGCTTTCAGAAGTAGACCCAGAGATCCAACACAGATTTACTGATGTAAAAATGAAGAAGACGGCCCATTTTCCCACAATGCCTTGCTAGTTTAAACTTACTATATATGGTTTAAACCGTAAGTAAGGGGGCTATTCATTTATTACAGCACCTGTATTCTATACCAAATGATCCTGATGCCCCTGTACTGAAAAATGATAAAATAGTTGAAAAAGTGAAATATGTCAGGCTGAAAAGTATTTTTATTCTAGATTAATTTCACTTCATGTGTAATGAATCTAACATATATTTAAGTTTCACTTTTTGAATTAAATTACAGAAAAAAGGAACTTTTCATTGATATTCAATTTTGTTTTAGTTGCACCTGTATATGGTTATAAGTACAAAGTGAATTGATTTGACCCACAGTTGCAACGTCATCTGCCATCGATAATCAATAAATTGTATAAATATAGCCTGCAATATACAGACTATCGCATACATTTTTAAAATTTATATAATTTCTTAATCTAATTAAGTTAATTGTAAATGGTTCAGGTTAAATAAATAAAAAAATAAGAACTATTTAACTAAATGACAATGCAGTCTTTTATATGGTACTTTAAAACATTAAAAGTAACATTAAAGTAAACTTTAAGAAATCATAAAATAATGATAAAGCACTAGTAGAAGCAGCAGGGATAAAACATTATCAGCTAGATATGAAGGCCAAAGAGAAGAGGTGTGTCATTAACAACTTTTGAGAGATTAATAATATCCTACTCTGAACTACAACATGTAATATTTCACTCAAATTATTTATTTCCATAACGCAATTTACTAAACCTGAACCAAAACAATAAAGACAGTCCAGAATGAGCAAAAATGAAAATAAGGGGGCACTCTGGCCAACCACACAAAGGGCCTTTTTCAAATGGTTATGTAATCATGTTGCCCTGTTTGTATGGTGCCAAAATAAAAATAAACCTGCTGAGCAAAACACACTCAGGAACGTTTCTTAAGAACTTGTGTTATCAACTTATCACAGAAATGTTTCCTTCTTCCTTGAAGTTTTAACACACACACACACACACACAAGATTCACGATTGTGGCTAGTCTGTTTTTTTGACACTCAAACTAAAATTGTTAAACCCTTAAATTTATAATTGAACCAAAACGTTCGCATCAACTTGTGTCCAGGCACCACACTAATTTAATAATTTAATTGCCAGCGACTTATTGTTTAAGAAACTTGAACAGGAAGTGAACTGTTGGAAAAGTCGGAAAATAAGGGGGCACTCTGGCCAACCTCACAAAAGGCCTTTTTCAAATGTTCATGTAATCATGTTGCCCTGTTTGTATGGTGTCAAAAAAAAACCTGCTGAGCAACACACACCCTGGAATGTTTCTTAAGAACTTGTGTTATCAACCAATCAGATACAGGCTTAAAGTATTTAATGTTTCCTTCTTCCTTTAAGTTTTAACACTCACACACACACACACGCACACACACACACACACACGCGCACGCGCGCGCGCGCACACACACACACACACACACACACACACACACACACAGGTTTGCCACTGAGCAGAGGGGTATACTACGAAGCGAGATTAAGGGCTGAGCGAGGTCTGTTGAGTCTAAAGCGGTCTAAAGCCAGAATTTTCAGTATCACGAAAGGTGGCTCTCTTTTTACCTGGCTAGATCACCATGGTAACAGAGGCTGCACGGCTAACCTGCTCAGAGCAGTTTTCGTTTCAGAGTTTGAGCTTAAATTCGGCTCTTAAGGTGCGAACACACTAGGCACTTTACACGCGTACAGACGCGTATGAAACCCGCCCCTTTTCCATAGGGAACCATTAGTTTACGCGCGTACATGGCGCGTAAATGCGTCACTCGCGCTAAAGCAACATTTTCACTCGCGCTAAAGCAACATTTTTACGCGCGTATATATTACGTGCGTATATATTACGCGCGTATAGCTACGCGAGGAGTTCAAAAAATTGAACTTTTGTTGCTCCTACGCGAGACGATTAGCCGCGTTGGCCAATCAGCGTTGAGCTTGACCCTACGTCACATACATTGGCAGGGTCGGAGAACAGTGTACTGTACACAGAGGCTGATGCGAGACACCGAGGAGTAAATGTATTGCGGCGGCCGGTGCTGTATGAAGCCGCTCGGGGTTACAATACGTGGGGAAAGTAAACCAGGAGAGTGGACTTCCTGGTTAATTCAGTGAATATGTGTAACTGTGCTTTAGCCGATAAACAAAGTTAGCGCCGTATAGCATTAGTTAACTCACCCTGTTGTGTGCGGGCGGCTAGCGCCTCATATTATGAACCCAAACATGACGACTGTCCGCGGGACTTTCACGACAAGTACACGAAGCACCGGTGTTGATCTACGCCAGCCACTGTCCCCTGTCACGGTCCCCTGTCACAGCCAGGTAGGGTAATTTTGGCTACTTGCCTTTATGTTGTGCCGCCGTGCACCGATGCTGCTGTAACTGTGTTTGTTATGTAGCTGCCGTGAATATGCAATGCTGTTTTAATGCTAGGCTATTTGTGCTGTTCAGTTTGTCTTTTGGCACAGTTGTTGGCCGTATTGTTGTTGTTTTTGTGTGGACATGCACGCTGTTGTGTCGGGTCGGTTCTGATCGCAGCCATGGTTGATAAGGGAAATACAATATCGGGAGGGAGACTCGTCACATTACGCGCGTATAACCATTTTTGACACAAAATGATCAAGCAACATTTTAGCCGCGTTACGCACGTAAATCTTACGCGTGTAAAATGCCTAGTGTGTTCGCACCTTTAGAGTGCTGCCCTTCAGGAAACTTCACATTTAGAAATCCCGCGGACCTGACAAAATTGTCTGAGCGCTACATTCTCACTAAGGAAACTGTTACATCTAAACTTATTGATCAGTAAGTTAATGAACGAAACGAAGCCGTGACATTAGGCTTACAGAGTGAACTGTAACATCGCGCTGCGGCTTTTTGCCACATGCATACAGTTATTGAAAATGTAAAATAGCCCACTGTATGCAGCGCCACTCTATGCTCTCCTCTCAAATGATTTTACCTGGCGATCTACACACACTGGCTCTTAATGAAGCGTTCTATAAAATCACAGGTTGCAACATTATTTCACTGTGGGCTTCTTTCTTTTCATCAGTAGCGATTACAGTTGGGACGTGACAGGTGACAGCTGTCACAGTTCGGACATCGCTGCAGACTCGCAGGTTAAGCTTCTCACAGTAGATTCATATTTGTCCGAAAAATCCAGACTACAGGTTTTTTAATGTAGGCCTATTGGTATTTGTAAGATTCAAATAAAAGACTAATAGTCTAAATCAAAATTGTATTCATTATGATGTGGCCCAAAACTAAATGATTTTCCATAGGCTATTCATTTGGGGACAGTGTCAGACTTAAATTAGGCCTACATTCTTAAGTGTGGGACTATAGGCGTAGTGCTATAAATATAGCAAAGTAGCCTATATATATATTAGGCTTTAAATCCGAGTTCAACGTTTCATTGTTTTATAATGTCACGTTACGCACTGCGAGAACGATCGGCAAGATAAGTAAATCATTTCCATGCTGGCAGCATTCCACTCTCCTTAGCCTATTTGCAGTAAGAGTTGTTTTCAGCTCTCTGTTTTCTGCTGTAATAATTCAGACTGACAAACTCTTCCTCTTGAATGAAGTTGGCGACACACTTTTGTTTTACTCAGCTGCTCACAATCAGTCCGTTTGTGTAAAGTTAGCGGCACAAGATCAGTCCAGTCTGTGCGGAAGCAGAGTCAAATGACGGTCAAACGCCCCCTCTTATGGGGACGCGCACAGAGCCTGAAGCTGAAACCCTCGTTCAACATAAGAGGTTGATAACTTCCTTCGTGATACCGGTTAGCTCTGAGCGAGGGTATGTGTTATGTTGAACCAGATCAAAAAAAGAGAGCCGGGCTCTGTTGAGTTTCTTTCGTGGTATACCCCTCTGGTGTAAGTAATTCTGTTAAGTGCCAGTCCACAGCTTTCAGAAGTAGACCCAGAGATCCAACACAGATTTACTGATGTAAAAATGAAGAAGACGGCCCATTTTCCCACAATGCCTTGCTAGTTTAAACTTACTATATATGGTTTAAACCGTAAGTAAGGGGGCTATTCATTTATTACAGCACCTGTATTCTATACCAAATGATCCTGATGCCCCTGTACTGAAAAATGATAAAATAGTTGAAAAAGTGAAATATGTCAGGCTGAAAAGTATTTTTATTCTAGATTAATTTCACTTCATGTGTAATGAATCTAACATATATTTAAGTTTCACTTTTTGAATTAAATTACAGAAAAAAGGAACTTTTCATTGATATTCAATTTTGTTTTAGTTGCACCTGTATATGGTTATAAGTACAAAGTGAATTGATTTGACCCACAGTTGCAACGTCATCTGCCATCGATAATCAATAAATTGTATAAATATAGCCTGCAATATACAGACTATCGCATACATTTTTAAAATTTATATAATTTCTTAATCTAATTAAGTTAATTGTAAATGGTTCAGGTTAAATAAATAAAAAAATAAGAACTATTTAACTAAATGACAATGCAGTCTTTTATATGGTACTTTAAAACATTAAAAGTAACATTAAAGTAAACTTTAAGAAATCATAAAATAATGATAAAGCACTAGTAGAAGCAGCAGGGATAAAACATTATCAGCTAGATATGAAGGCCAAAGAGAAGAGGTGTGTCATTAACAACTTTTGAGAGATTAATAATATCCTACTCTGAACTACAACATGTAATATTTCACTCAAATTATTTATTTCCATAACGCAATTTACTAAACCTGAACCAAAACAATAAAGACAGTCCAGAATGAGCAAAAATGAAAATAAGGGGGCACTCTGGCCAACCACACAAAGGGCCTTTTTCAAATGGTTATGTAATCATGTTGCCCTGTTTGTATGGTGCCAAAATAAAAATAAACCTGCTGAGCAAAACACACTCAGGAACGTTTCTTAAGAACTTGTGTTATCAACTTATCACAGAAATGTTTCCTTCTTCCTTGAAGTTTTAACACACACACACACACACACACACACACACACAAGATTCACGATTGTGGCTAGTCTGTTTTTTTGACACTCAAACTAAAATTGTTAAACCCTTAAATTTATAATTGAACCAAAACGTTCGCATCAACTTGTGTCCAGGCACCACACTAATTTAATAATTTAATTGCCAGCGACTTATTGTTTAAGAAACTTGAACAGGAAGTGAACTGTTGGAAAAGTCGGAAAATAAGGGGGCACTCTGGCCAACCTCACAAAAGGCCTTTTTCAAATGTTCATGTAATCATGTTGCCCTGTTTGTATGGTGCCAACAAAAAACCTGCTGAGCAACACACACCCTGGAATGTTTCTTAAGAACTTGTGTTATCAACTAATCAGAGACAGGCTTAAAGTATTTAATGTTTCCTTCTTCCTTTAAGCTTTAACACTCACTCACACACACACACACACACACACACACACACACACACACACACACACACACACACACACACACACACACACACGCGCACACACACACACGCGCACACACACACACAGGTTTGCCACTGAGCAGAGGGGTATACTACGAAGCGAGATTAAGGGCTGAGCGAGGTCTGTTGAGTCTAAAGCGGTCTAAAACCAGAATTTTCAGTATCACGAAAGGTGGCTCTCTTTTTACCTGGCTAGATCACCGTGGTAACAGAGGCTGCACGGCTAACCTGCTCAGAGCAGTTTTTGTTTCAGAGTTTGAGCTTAAATTCGGCTCTTAGAGTGCTGCCCTTCAGGAAACTTCACATTTAGAAATCCCGCGGACCTGACAAAATTATCTGAGCGCTACATTCTCACTAAGGAAACTGTTACATCTAAACTTATTGATCAGTAAGTTAATGAACGAAACGAAGCCGTGACATTAGGCTTACAGAGTGAACTGTAACATCGCGCTGCGGCTTTTTGCCACATGCATACAGTTATTGAAAATGTAAAATAGCCCACTGTATGCAGCGCCACTCTATGCTCTCCTCTCAAATGATTTTACCTGGCGATCTACACACACTGGCTCTTAATGAAGCGTTCTATAAAATCACAGGTTGCAACATTATTTCACTGTGGGCTTCTTTCTTTTCATCAGTAGCGATTACAGTTGGGACGTGACAGGTGACAGCTGTCACAGTTCGGACATCGCTGCAGACTCGCAGGTTAAGCTTCTCACAGTAGATTCATATTTGTCCGAAAAATCCAGACTACAGGTTTTTTAATGTAGGCCTATTGGTATTTGTAAGATTCAAATAAAAGACTAATAGTCTAAATCAAAATTGTATTCATTATGATGTGGCCCAAAACTAAATGATTTTCCATAGGCTATTCATTTGGGGACAGTGTCAGACTTAAATTAGGCCTACATTCTTAAGTGTGGGACTATAGGCGTAGTGCTATAAATATAGCAAAGTAGCCTATATATATATTAGGCTTTAAATCCGAGTTCAACGTTTCATTGTTTTATAATGTCACGTTACGCACTGCGAGAACGATCGGCAAGATAAGTAAATCATTTCCATGCTGGCAGCATTCCACTCTCCTTAGCCTATTTGCAGTAAGAGTTGTTTTCGGCTCTCTGTTTTCTGCTGTAATAATTCAGACTGACAAACTCTTCCTCTTGAATGAAGTTGGCGACACACTTTTGTTTTACTCAGCTGCTCACAATCAGTCCGTTTGTGTAAAGTTAGCGGCACAAGATCAGTCCAGTCTGTGCGGAAGCAGAGTCAAATGACGGTCAAACGCCCCCTCTTATGGGGACGCGCACAGAGCCTGAAGCTGAAACCCTCGTTCAACATAAGAGGTTGATAACTTCCTTCGTGATACCGGTTAGCTCTGAGCGAGGGTATGTGTTATGTTGAACCAGATCAAAAAAAGAGAGCCGGGCTCTGTTGAGTTTCTTTCGTGGTATACCCCTCTGGTGTAAGTAATTCTGTTAAGTGCCAGTCCACAGCTTTCAGAAGTAGACCCAGAGATCCAACACAGATTTACTGATGTAAAAATGAAGAAGACGGCCCATTTTCCCACAATGCCTTGCTAGTTTAAACTTACTATATATGGTTTAAACCGTAAGTAAGGGGGCTATTCATTTATTACAGCACCTGTATTCTATACCAAATGATCCTGATGCCCCTGTACTGAAAAATGATAAAATAGTTGAAAAAGTGAAATATGTCAGGCTGAAAAGTATTTTTATTCTAGATTAATTTCACTTCATGTGTAATGAATCTAACATATATTTAAGTTTCACTTTTTGAATTAAATTACAGAAAAAAGGAACTTTTCATTGATATTCAATTTTGTTTTAGTTGCACCTGTATATGGTTATAAGTACAAAGTGAATTGATTTGACCCACAGTTGCAACGTCATCTGCCATCGATAATCAATAAATTGTATAAATATAGCCTGCAATATACAGACTATCGCATACATTTTTAAAATTTATATAATTTCTTAATCTAATTAAGTTAATTGTAAATGGTTCAGGTTAAATAAATAAAAAAATAAGAACTATTTAACTAAATGACAATGCAGTCTTTTATATGGTACTTTAAAACATTAAAAGTAACATTAAAGTAAACTTTAAGAAATCATAAAATAATGATAAAGCACTAGTAGAAGCAGCAGGGATAAAACATTATCAGCTAGATATGAAGGCCAAAGAGAAGAGGTGTGTCATTAACAACTTTTGAGAGATTAATAATATCCTACTCTGAACTACAACATGTAATATTTCACTCAAATTATTTATTTCCATAACGCAATTTACTAAACCTGAACCAAAACAATAAAGACAGTCCAGAATGAGCAAAAATGAAAATAAGGGGGCACTCTGGCCAACCACACAAAGGGCCTTTTTCAAATGGTTATGTAATCATGTTGCCCTGTTTGTATGGTGCCAAAATAAAAATAAACCTGCTGAGCAAAACACACTCAGGAACGTTTCTTAAGAACTTGTGTTATCAACTTATCACAGAAATGTTTCCTTCTTCCTTGAAGTTTTAACACACACACACACACACACAAGATTCACGATTGTGGCTAGTCTGTTTTTTTGACACTCAAACTAAAATTGTTAAACCCTTAAATTTATAATTGAACCAAAACGTTCGCATCAACTTGTGTCCAGGCACCACACTAATTTAATAATTTAATTGCCAGCGACTTATTGTTTAAGAAACTTGAACAGGAAGTGAACTGTTGGAAAAGTCGGAAAATAAGGGGGCACTCTGGCCAACCTCACAAAAGGCCTTTTTCAAATGTTCATGTAATCATGTTGCCCTGTTTGTATGGTGTCAAAAAAAAACCTGCTGAGCAACACACACCCTGGAATGTTTCTTAAGAACTTGTGTTATCAACCAATCAGATACAGGCTTAAAGTATTTAATGTTTCCTTCTTCCTTTAAGTTTTAACACTCACACACACACACACGCACACACACACACACACACGCGCACGCGCGCGCGCGCACACACACACACACACACACACACACACAGGTTTGCCACTGAGCAGAGGGGTATACTACGAAGCGAGATTAAGGGCTGAGCGAGGTCTGTTGAGTCTAAAGCGGTCTAAAGCCAGAATTTTCAGTATCACGAAAGGTGGCTCTCTTTTTACCTGGCTAGATCACCATGGTAACAGAGGCTGCACGGCTAACCTGCTCAGAGCAGTTTTCGTTTCAGAGTTTGAGCTTAAATTCGGCTCTTAAGGTGCGAACACACTAGGCACTTTACACGCGTACAGACGCGTATGAAACCCGCCCCTTTTCCATAGGGAACCATTAGTTTACGCGCGTACATGGCGCGTAAATGCGTCACTCGCGCTAAAGCAACATTTTCACTCGCGCTAAAGCAACATTTTTACGCGCGTATATATTACGTGCGTATATATTACGCGCGTATAGCTACGCGAGGAGTTCAAAAAATTGAACTTTTGTTGCTCCTACGCGAGACGATTAGCCGCGTTGGCCAATCAGCGTTGAGCTTGACCCTACGTCACATACATTGGCAGGGTCGGAGAACAGTGTACTGTACACAGAGGCTGATGCGAGACACCGAGGAGTAAATGTATTGCGGCGGCCGGTGCTGTATGAAGCCGCTCGGGGTTACAATACGTGGGGAAAGTAAACCAGGAGAGTGGACTTCCTGGTTAATTCAGTGAATATGTGTAACTGTGCTTTAGCCGATAAACAAAGTTAGCGCCGTATAGCATTAGTTAACTCACCCTGTTGTGTGCGGGCGGCTAGCGCCTCATATTATGAACCCAAACATGACGACTGTCCGCGGGACTTTCACGACAAGTACACGAAGCACCGGTGTTGATCTACGCCAGCCACTGTCCCCTGTCACGGTCCCCTGTCACAGCCAGGTAGGGTAATTTTGGCTACTTGCCTTTATGTTGTGCCGCCGTGCACCGATGCTGCTGTAACTGTGTTTGTTATGTAGCTGCCGTGAATATGCAATGCTGTTTTAATGCTAGGCTATTTGTGCTGTTCAGTTTGTCTTTTGGCACAGTTGTTGGCCGTATTGTTGTTGTTTTTGTGTGGACATGCACGCTGTTGTGTCGGGTCGGTTCTGATCGCAGCCATGGTTGATAAGGGAAATACAATATCGGGAGGGAGACTCGTCACATTACGCGCGTATAACCATTTTTGACACAAAATGATCAAGCAACATTTTAGCCGCGTTACGCACGTAAATCTTACGCGTGTAAAATGCCTAGTGTGTTCGCACCTTTAGAGTGCTGCCCTTCAGGAAACTTCACATTTAGAAATCCCGCGGACCTGACAAAATTGTCTGAGCGCTACATTCTCACTAAGGAAACTGTTACATCTAAACTTATTGATCAGTAAGTTAATGAACGAAACGAAGCCGTGACATTAGGCTTACAGAGTGAACTGTAACATCGCGCTGCGGCTTTTTGCCACATGCATACAGTTATTGAAAATGTAAAATAGCCCACTGTATGCAGCGCCACTCTATGCTCTCCTCTCAAATGATTTTACCTGGCGATCTACACACACTGGCTCTTAATGAAGCGTTCTATAAAATCACAGGTTGCAACATTATTTCACTGTGGGCTTCTTTCTTTTCATCAGTAGCGATTACAGTTGGGACGTGACAGGTGACAGCTGTCACAGTTCGGACATCGCTGCAGACTCGCAGGTTAAGCTTCTCACAGTAGATTCATATTTGTCCGAAAAATCCAGACTACAGGTTTTTTAATGTAGGCCTATTGGTATTTGTAAGATTCAAATAAAAGACTAATAGTCTAAATCAAAATTGTATTCATTATGATGTGGCCCAAAACTAAATGATTTTCCATAGGCTATTCATTTGGGGACAGTGTCAGACTTAAATTAGGCCTACATTCTTAAGTGTGGGACTATAGGCGTAGTGCTATAAATATAGCAAAGTAGCCTATATATATATTAGGCTTTAAATCCGAGTTCAACGTTTCATTGTTTTATAATGTCACGTTACGCACTGCGAGAACGATCGGCAAGATAAGTAAATCATTTCCATGCTGGCAGCATTCCACTCTCCTTAGCCTATTTGCAGTAAGAGTTGTTTTCAGCTCTCTGTTTTCTGCTGTAATAATTCAGACTGACAAACTCTTCCTCTTGAATGAAGTTGGCGACACACTTTTGTTTTACTCAGCTGCTCACAATCAGTCCGTTTGTGTAAAGTTAGCGGCACAAGATCAGTCCAGTCTGTGCGGAAGCAGAGTCAAATGACGGTCAAACGCCCCCTCTTATGGGGACGCGCACAGAGCCTGAAGCTGAAACCCTCGTTCAACATAAGTGGTTGATAACTTCCTTCGTGATACCGGTTAGCTCTGAGCGAGGGTATGTGTTATGTTGAACCAGATCAAAAAAAGAGAGCCGGGCTCTGTTGAGTTTGCTTTGTAGTATACCCCTCAGGTGTGCTGGGTCACTCAGTAAGATTGATTTGGGGCGACTGTGGCTCAGTTGGTAGAGCGGGTCGGCTGATGATCAAAGGGTTGGAGGTTCGATTCCCGCCCTGCCACTTGTGTCATGGTTGTTGTGTCCTTGGGCAAGACACTTCACCCACCTTGCCTCGTGTGAATGTCAATAGTAAGCCTGCTATCGGTGTGTGAATGGAAACGTGGGAATGGGAACAGGTCTCCTTTGAAAAAGAGTCTTTAGTCTCAATGGGATTTACCTGTATAAATAAAGGTTAAAAAAAAAAAAAAAAGATGTGCTCAATCTGGGAGCAGTGTAATGCTACAGTTTTTTTCGATTGCTCCAGCACGATTTTGAGAACAGGGCCCGTTTTCTCAAAACACTACACACAATTAGCACAATCAAACACCCAATTAGCAGAACACCTCAGACCCTTAAACACATTTCCTGATAGACTACCTCACTTTTTCAAAACCCTAAACACAAATCTCAAAACTCAAACACAAAATGCAAAATCCTTCACTTCTCTTGCAAAAGCACACTTTACCCTCAAAACAGTGTTACAGTTTTTGCCGAATGCTTACACACATGTTGCAGACTTTGGCCCACTGTGAATAGGACAAAGCACACAGAGATAAACTTCTAACTTATACGGCAAAATGAAACTCTTGAAACAAAACCTAACAATCCCATTTCAAAACTGTTTTAGCATCAACACAATACACACATGCACTTTTGAATTACTCTTTCCTAGCAGCAACAACACACAGATGTGCACTGTAAGACATTTCCCTGTAAAAAAACATTACAGTTTTTACCTAATGCTTACACATTAATAGTGGTTGCTAGGCCCAAAGCATCACAACCTCTAACTTTGGTGACCATGCCCTAAACACAAGCACCAACCCTACAAACACAATATGTGATTTGCTCTGTGTTTGAAATTCTCCAACACACTTCTTGCAAAACACTACACACAGTTTTTACATAAGACATATTGTTCAAAAATGAAATCTCCTGCAATCATTGGGAAAACACGGCTATGTAAAATACAAAACACAACCAAATTTGGAAAATCACACAGACTCACACACATGAAATATACAAAATAAAACTAATTGAATACAAATCAGTGTGAGCCTTAGCACTACAAATAGACTTCAGGTGAGCTCAGCTTCTTTGTGAGACAGTACAGTAAGATTTAGGGGAAGAGGACAAGAGAGAGCGGCAGGAGGACAAGGACAAAGAAGGCAACAGACGGAGACAGGGTCACTATAGTGGACCATGTTATAGATCATGGTCTATCAATATAGGAGCCTGGGCAGAGAGTCCAGCCCAACTACACAATAGCTCCATAATTAGGTCATTTAGACTGGATATCAGGAATATTTTCGCTGTTGGTTCTCAAAGGATGACATTGCATGTGATGTCAATGAGGCGATGTGGCCAGACGCAAACAGGAGGCGTATCCAAAGGATTCATAATCCACTTGCCCCAATCCTTACAACACTGTTTTTTTTTTTTTAGTGTAATTGTTTCAGAGTTCATAGTGACACACTGAATTGCTTGTTGAACTGCGATCCTACCTATTCACTGTTTTTTTCTTTTGTTGGCCAAAACCATGAAATTGCAATATAAACTTTTTTTTCAGAAGCTTTTCTGTATTTTTTCATGTGTCTAATTGAAAATATAGTGGATCAATCTTTCCAAAAAATTCTTCAAGAGGTTGGTTCAAGGCGATATTTCCGCCGTTGCTTGGCAAGGGAGGACATTGCATGTGACGTGGATGAGGTGATGTGGTCAGATGCCAACAGGAGACAGGATCCATAGCCTAAATCTCTTCCAATCATTCCCCTACAACACTATGTTTTGTAGAACATTCTAGTGGTACCATTTCTTGTGTGTCTTTGTGGGTTTTTTTTTTTTTTTACTTTTGCAAAAACCTGAAATTGCAAAATAAAATAAAAAATCTGAAGCGTTTACATTTTGTTTTCATGTGTCTAGATCAACTGTAGTGGATCAATCGTTCACAAAAAAAAATCTGTATGAGACTTTTGAAGTCAAAAACCATCCAAAGTACTGAATACAGATGTGTTTTGCAAAAAGCCCATCTGTGTGTTGTTGCTGCTAGGAAAGAGTAATTCAAAGGTGCATGTGTGTATTGTTTTGATGCTAAAAACAGTTTTGAAATGGGATTGTTAGGTTTTGTTTCAAGAGCTTCATTTTGCCGTATAAATTAGAAGATTATCTCCCTAGTGCTTTGTCCTATTCGGCCTGTGTGTTAAGTTTTGACACAGTGGGCCAAAGTCTGCAACATGTGTGTAAGCAATCGGCAAAAACTGTAATCAACTGGCAGCAGGGTTGCCATTTTCTTACTGTTAAATTAACATTATATGACTGTCACTAAAATTGACAGGATTATACTGTTAATGAAGAAAACTGTATGAACCTGTTTTTTCAGTAAAAAACAGTAATCAACTGGCAGCAGAGTTGCCATTTTCTTACTGTTAAATTAACATTATTTGACTGTCACTAAAATTGACAGGATTATACTGTTAATGAAAAAAGGGATGAACCTGGACTAAATGTTTGTTATGTTGCTGTTTGCACCGTGAGCGAAGGGGATGTTATATTTCATTGGGCAGATGTGTTTTATCCCTATATAAGTTTACTATGTCCGCTATTTGTTCAAATGCTAAACACAGAGAGCAGCTTCTGTTTGTTACTTCAAGACACTTTTTTACAATATATCAAGTTCAATGGAATGATTAATTTCTATTGTAAATTGTCTCCTGAGTTGAACTAGGGATCTTGTTTAAGATTTCCACAAACCGTTTGTTATAACCAAAAATAACAGTTAGTCCACACAGAAATGTTTTATTTAAACAAAATGCATAGTGAGGTAATGGAATGAAACATCCCCTTTACTGAGGGTGCAAATAGCAACATAACAAACGTTTAAGCTGGGAACACACCGCACTGGCCGCGCGGCGAGATTACATACAAAGTCAATGTACTAGCGCGTGGCCGCGCGTCCACCCAATAATCGGCGTCCAGCGGCCGGCGGCGGGGGCTTGCGCGGCGCGTGGCCGCGCCTCATGAGAGGCGCGTGAATCGGGAGCGCGGCCATTAGCGGCGCATAGAAATTGTGTCATCGAAGGAGCGTGAATCGAAGGCTTGTGCGGCGAGCACGGCGCCGCAGAAAAAGATGAAATTTTTCATCTTTTTCTGCAGCGCCGCCGGGCACCGCGCCTCCACAGCCAATCAGCGTTGAGATTGCCCGGTGGCGGTGGTCTGCAAGACGAGGTGGGCGTGTGGAGTGAGGACATCGGGCTTCCAATACATTCTGCAAATATGTGTAGGCTATTTTGCATCTGTTTAGCTGTTGGTTGTACTTTAGCCAAGGTAGCGCCGGTTAGCATAGTGAAACTCACCAAGCTGTGTGCTGTTCCTGAGGATAATATACCCAAACTTGACGGCGGTGTCCGTGTGGAATTCCAATATAGTGCAGCGAAGAACCGGTGTTGTCCTCCGTCAGCCGGCACACTTTCACTTTCAGGTAGGCTGATGTTTGCCTTTATTTTTGCAGCTGAGCACACACTGCTGTTGTTAATGTGTTTAGTATGTTGCTGAATTGCTGTTAATGTGTATTTGCGATCGGGGTGCGTGTTCAGGCTGTTTTAATGATATTTGTGACAAGACTGCCGCTGGTTACACAGTGAACCTACATCTGTATTTTTTGGCACAGCTGGACCTTGTTGTTGTTGCACCGTAAGTGTGACGGGTCTGATCTCGGCGTCGGCGTCAGGAATATATGGCCCAATATGATCAAGCGGCGAGCCTCCTGCTGTCACGCGGCCAACCGCTGCCTACGATGAGGCTGCGGTTGGCCGCGGCGGCGACTGCGGTGAACATGGTCCAATATGACCAAGCGGCGAACCTCCTGCATTCACGCGGCCAACCGCCGCAGGCGGCCAATGCGGTGTGTTCCCAGCTTTAGTCCAGTGCAAGTCATTGTGGGAAAGGGGGCGTCTCTACAATACACTTTGTTGTGCTTACTTGATTTATCTAAGGCAATCCGTTTCCTTCATTCTACTGAGTAAACACAACTCTTCAGTTTAGTAAGACTAATTTGGTTTAATTACGTTAACTGCAATTTCCATTTCCAAGTAGATTTAACTCATCTTCAAGTAAACTTAACCAGAGGATATAAAGTAAACAACACTTAATAGTTAAGATGTGGATGGATGAGGATTAATGTAGAAAATGGTACAAGCTTCACATGTGCAGGCAGCTCATGTCAAGTTGTCCCTTCTAAGTTTGATGGTAAATTAACAGGAAAGTTCAGTATTTCTGAAAAACATTACCGTTCCGTAAAATAACAGCAAAGGACTGTAATTTAACAGACTGCCTTTTATTTTAACAGTTAAATGCTGTTTTTATAAATAACAGGTAAATGCTGTTGAAATCCTGCTGTAAATTTACAGCAATTGTTTACAGTGTGCTTTATGCAAAACACAGCTGTATTCAGTACTTTGGATGGTTTTTTGACTTTAAAAGATTTTTTTTTTGTGAAAGATTGATCCACTACAGTTCATCTCGACACATGAAAACAAAATGTAAACGCTTCAGATTTTTTATTTTATTTTGCCATTTCAGGTTTTTGCAAAAGTAAAAAAAAAAAAAAACACAAAGACACACAAGAAATGGTACCACTAGAATGTTCTACAAAACATAAGCCCCTTTTACACAGCCAGTGAAAGCCGAGAATATGCCGGAATTTCAGCCCTCCGCCCTGCTGTATAAATGCTACCGTTGCGGAACGAGGGAAGAAAGGTGCGAGAAATTGTTCCGGGAATTTTACTACCTCGGGGGGTAGTAAGATTCCCGACACAATCAGCTCCGCCTCTCTGTTTACAGTTTTTCACAATTGCTTAAACACATTTCTTGATAGGCTACCTCACTTTTTCAAAACCCTAAACACAAATCTCAAAACTCGAACACAAAATGCAAAATCCTTCACTTCTCTTGCAAAAGCACACTTTACCCTCAAAACAGTGTTAACTCTTCACTAAATGGTGTTTTCTTTTCAAATGACAAACACATACATCATATGACTAGACATTTCTAGCACTCATTGAACACTGGTGTGCAGAATGGAAAACACTATAGTATAAATGCAAACCACTATATGAATGCGTTATCAGTAGAATTATGCCTTTGCATGTTCATACACTTTCACCTACAGTAACAACAAATACTTTACAATGTTTGCCAAATGCTAACACACATGTTGCAGAATAGTTTATTTTGCCATTTCAAACAAACACAATGAATATGTAGGACTGCAGTTCAAGCAATTCAGTGTGTCAGTATAAACTACAGTTTTTCTCTATTACACAAAACCCAGTACTCTAAACCGAATGACCAGTTGCCTAAACACATTTTCCTAAACCATCCCCTTTTTCTCAAAACTCTAAACACATTTTGCCTTGCTAAAACACATTTTGCATATATATCTGCTCCAATATGCATTGTGAAGCTCATGTGATGCAAAATGCCACCCACAGTCAGCAAAACTTGAACACAATGAACATACCTGGTGTCATTCAGTAAACACAACGACTCGTAGGCAAGGCAAGTTTATTTTTAGAGCACATTTCGGACACAAGGCCATTCAAGGTGCTTTACATAAGCAATAACAAAATACAACAAGTAAGAACAAAATACATCAAGCATAGAGCACACATTCAAAAAATAAATAAAAATAAAAATAAAAAAAAATTAATTCAAAATGAGAAATTAAAATTTCAGGTTAAAACGGAAACAGAACGGTCTTCAGACCTGATTTAAAAGAGCCAAGTGTTGAAGCGGACCTCAAGTCCCCTGGAAGTTTATTCCAGAGCTTGGGTGCATTAAAACTAGGGCTGTCAAGCGATTAAAAAAATTAATCTAATTAATTACAGGCTCTGTGATTAATCTAAATTAATCGCATACTTTTATGACACTTTTATACCTGTTTATAAACAGCTGTATAGCCTGCTAGTCTCTCTCTCTCACTCTCTCTCTCTCTCTCTCCGTCTCTCGTAACTTCTGTCTCCACAACAGACAGCGCTGCACTGCTATAGGCAGTACTCATAGGCAAAAATATTGAGAGACACACACGCGCACACACACACACACGCACACACGCACACACACACACACACACACGTTTACGCGGACGACGAGACAGCTAGCAAACAAAATTGAGACACGGGGAGAAAGATTGAGAGATACTGTTTTGAACCTAGCCTACATTGTTGCACCCACTAAATCAATAATGCACAGAGACTGGCTGCGGAGAATAAAGTAAGATGTCTTCCTACCTTCATGCTTATTAAACCGTCTATAGAGCCCTCGGCCCCCTGCTTCTCTCTTTACTTTTCTCCCTTTCACCCGCGCGGGCTGTGTCTGCTTCAGGTGCAGCTCGGTGCAGCTACGCACCACTTTTGCACCGGGTCAAAGGGCATTATAGAAGTGCGATTAATCTGCGTTAATTTTTTTAATCGCGTTAATTTTTCTGTGATTAATTAATCGAAATTAACGCGTTAATTTGACAGCCCTAATTAAAACTAAAGGCTGCCTCTCCCTGTCTGGTCCTTACTCTGGGGACTTTCAATAGCCCAGTCCCAGACGACCTGAGAGCTCTGACTGGTTCATAAGGGACCAGTAGGTCAGATATGTATTTTGGCCCTAAACCATTTAGGGCTTTGTAGACCAACATCAATATTTTAAAATCAATTCTTTGGTTAACAGGAAGCCAATGTAAAGACCTCAGAACTGGGGTGATGTGATCCACTTTTTTGGTCCTAGTGAGGACTCGAGCAGCAGCGTTCTGAATTAGCTGAAGCTGTCTGATTGATTTTTTAGGAAGGCCAGCAAGGACACTGTTACAGTAGTCAAGTCTACAAAAAATAAATGCATGGACAAGTTTTTCTAAGTCCTGCTGAGACATTAGCCCTTTAATTCTCGATATATTTTTAAGGTGGTAGTAGACTTAGTAATTGATTTAATGTGTTTTTTGAAATTTAAGTCGGAATCTATCACTACTCCAAGATTTCTAGCTTGGTGTGTGCTTTCTAACATAACAGATTTAAGCTGTGCGCTGACTTTTGATTGTTCATCCCTGGCACCAAAGACAATTACTTCAGTTTTGTCGCTGTTTAATTGAAGAAAGTTTTGGCACATCCAGTCATTGATTTGTTCAATGCATTTACTTAGTGCTTGAATCGGACTATAGTCTCCTGGTGATATGGTTATGTAAATTTGTGTGTCGTCTGCATAATTATGGTATCATAATTTGTTTTTGTTCATAATCTGAGCTAGCGGTAGCATGTATATGTTAAACAGAAGAGGCCCAAGAATGGAACCTTGGGGGACCCCGCATGTAATATTTGTTCGCTCGGATGTGAAATTGCCTATTGACACATAGTAGTCTCTTTCCTTTAAGTATGATTCAAACCAGTTTAGCACAGTTCCAGAGAGTCCAACCCAGTTTGCTAGTCGATCTAGTAATATGCTGTGGTCAACTGTGTCGAACGCAGCACTGAGATCCAATAAAACTAATACAGAGCTTTTGCCATTGTCTGTGTTTAAGTGGATGTCATTGAGGACCTTAACCAGAGCAGTCTCAGTGCTGTGGTGTTGTCGAAAACCTGACTGAAAGACATCAAAGCAGTTATTCATTGCTAAGTAGTTATTTAGCTGATGATGAACAGCTTTTTCAATGATCTTGCTTAAAAATGGTAGGTTGGATATCGGCCTATAATTGTTATAATAATCCTGGGCCAGCTGATCTTCATAATTGAAAACACTTGTTGCAAATGATGTGACCACACCTATATAAGTCAGTGCAGTTTGCTGAAGGTTCCAAACAAAAATGGATGATCAAGGCAGAAGAAGAGGAGTTTGTGTCAGAGGAGGGAGAGGAGCAGGTCAAGGAGGGAGAGGAGCGGGCCGAGGAGTGGGCCAAAGAGGGCGAGAAGCAGTCCAAAGAGGAGCAGGCCAAGGAGGGAGAGGAGAAGGAGAAGGAGGGCGAGCAAGGCAACGCATTTTCAGGAGGATCTTCGAGTTGGAGTCCATGGCCAGACCCCATGAATTTATTTTTGTTGATGAGGCTGGCTTCAACCTCACAAAAAGGAGGAGGAGAGGCCGTAACATCATAGGACGGAGAGCTATCGTTTATGTGCCCGGCAAACGTGGAGGAAACATCACTCTCTGCGCTGCCATGATTTCTAGAGGGCTTCTCCACCGGCATGCTGAACTCGGTGCCTACAACTGGGCCAGCTGATCACCACGACCAGCAGAATCCTGGGCCAGCTGATCTTCTGAATAAATAAGGGTGGCTCAAATGCATCCTGGCAGTTGTGAAACTGTAAAAAGAACAGTCTCACACTCTGAAAATTGTGTTTTAAATTTTTTGGGTAATGTGGTTAATGATGCTCAGTAGTGTTTACATTTTTGCAGGCCTTGAGCGGTATTTTGGTGTCAGAGTTTGCTTTTGAGCATATGAGCAACTGTTTTGGTGTGATGGGTTGGTTTTGAAAAGAGACAGTGAGGCTGTGTGTACGTAGCTTTAGAAAAGTGTTTTGTGTTTAGAGTTTTGTGAAAAGTGAGGGCAGTATCGCGAAATGTGTTTAAGCAATAGAGAAAAACTGTAAGAAACAATAACAGTAAAATTAGGGAACAATGGTAAAAAAAACAGCGCTGTAAGGAATTGGGTGGTTGGATTATGAATCATTTTATAGATACCGCCTCCTGTTTGCGTCTGGCCACATCGCCTCATCAACATCACACTCAATAGCCTCGTTCGACTTGCGCAGGTCTGAGCATGACCTGCGCAACTATGACGCGCGTCTTGCTGAGCGCACAACAAAAATGCTGGAAAAATGCTGTGTGCTCAGCAAGCCGAGCGTCATAATTGCGCAGGTCTTAGCAAGACGGCGACATGTCGAACGAGGCTAATGTCATCCTTTGAGAAGCAACAAGGAAATGATCACCTGATATCCAGTCTAAATATCCTAATTATGGAGCGACTCAGGTTGGGCTGCACTCTCTGTCCAGGCTCCCTCATTGATAGGCCATGATCTATAACATGGTCAACTATAGTGTCCCTGTTGTATGTGTCTCCTCCTCTTCCCCTGACTCTTACTGTCTCAGAAAGGAGCTGAGCTCACCTGGGGTCTATCTGTAGTGCTAAGGTTTAGACTGATTGGTATTCAATTAGTTTAATTTTATTTCAAGAAGTGTGTTGGAGAATTTCAAACACAGTGCAAAGCATATATCGTGTTTGTAGGGTTGGTGCTTTGGTTTAGGGCATGGTTACAAAAGTTAGAGGTTGTGATGTTGTGGTCATAGCAGTCTCTTTTAGTGTTTACAGTATTCGGCAAAAACTGCATTTGTGCCAAAATGTGCAGTCCACTGTAAATCACAGCAAACAGGAGCTCATCTCTGACCCTTCTATCTAACTGCACAAAAGCCTTTTGAGTTTAGAAATTTGATTGGCAGTGTGTTCTGTGTGAATACCAAGAGAGAGAATTCAGGAAGAGTGTGCAAGGTATAGAAAATTGTGTGTAGTGTTGTGAAAAATGTGTGTTTTGGAATGAAAATATGAGTATAAGGCAGGAAATGTGTTTGGAGTTCAGCAGAATTGGTTAAGCAGTTGGTAAATTAGTTTCAGATTGTGCACATTGTGTCTGATGTTCCAAAACATGTGTTTAAACAATTGTGAAAAACTGATTTTTTCTTTCTTTCTGATAGGTAGTTTGGAGAGGATAGGGAGTTTTTTTTGTCATGATTTTTCACATAACAGTGGGGCATCAGTTATATCTTACTGTTAGCAGTCTCTTTTATATCGGCCTAAAGTCTATTTTAGCAAACAGCATGGGACAGTGGGACTTATATCCTCTTACCACTACATTAGACAGTAAGCTATTAGACACAGCCATTCAATGCACCTTCAGATAATAGAATGTGGATGGACAACTTTACCTATTGCTCACTCTTTTCCTGCAAATTGAATTTCATACTTTAACTAATTTAATAATTTCATTGCCAGCGACTTCTTGTGCACTTGTTGTTCAAATGATAAACTAAGAAACTTCAAACTTGAAAAGGAAGTGAACTGTTGGAAAAGTGAAAAGTGGGAATCCACCATCAGCGCGTTTCTCAACACCTTCACCAAAAGACTTTCACTTTCAGACAAAAATATGTCAGTCAAGGATCATTATAGTTAAGGTGTTTGTGTGTGTGTGGTGTGTGTGTGTGTGTGTGTGTGTGTGTGTGTGTGTGTGTGTGTGTGTGTGTGTGTGTGTGTGCGTGCGTGCGTGTGTGTGTATCTCTTTATCATTCATCCAAGCGAATCCATCACCTTGTTCAGTGAATTGGAAACAGAAACTAAGACAAACTGTGTGTGTGTGTGTGTGTGTGTGTGTGTGTGTGTGTGTGTGTGTGTGTGTGTGTGTGTGTGTGTGTGTGTGTGTGTGTGTGTGTGTGTGTGTGTGTGTGTGTGTGTGTGTGTGTGTGTGTGTGTGTGTGTGTGTGTGTGTGTGTGTGTGTGAGAGAGAGAGAAAGTGAGAGAGAGAGAGAGAGAGAGAGAGAGAGGGAGTAAGGTCTCCTTACAGAGGCAATGTGCCAGACTCACAATTTCAGTTGATGTATGTTGATGAATGTATAAATAACTAAACATGAAAAGACATTGCCTCTGTAAGGAGACCTCTCTCTCTCTCTCTCTCTCTCTCTCTATCTCTCTCTCTCTATCTCTATCTCTCTCTCTCTCACACACAACTCAGTCGTGCGCTGGAATGGTGCAAAATATGATAATAGTGGGAAACAGGTGAGTGTGTTGTTTTGGCGCTGACCTGCTATAATCACTACACTACCATTCAAAAACTGTGGAAACAGATATAGTCAAAATCTTGAGGTGACACACACGTAGGCCTAGATCTGCAGTGACAATCCGCGAGTCGCGGCCGTTAATCAGTGTGCATTAATCAATACAATCGGCCGTATAAAACACGCAATCTTTCTCCTTATCAATCTTCCCGTTTTTCGGTTTTGTGCCCCCGAGAGCTTTCTTTTCTGCCTCTCCAACTTTAGGTCCCTGTCATCAGATGACAACACGATTCAAATGAAAGCTCTCGCGCTCCAGCGCATGCTCGAGGGGGCGCGCACTGGAGCGCTATAGTGTGGGGAGGAGGAGGCGAAGGAGCGGGGGGCGCCTTAACACTGACGTGCTTCTGTTATTGATCATATCATTTACACAAAAGCTGTTAAATACAGAAAAATGGCGACTCCAAATAATTTCCCCCCGATCGCTTTGTCGCCGCTCTAGTGCATACCCACTTTTTGCGCCACTGCACTGTAAGACATTTCCCTGTAAAAAAACATTAATCAACTGGCAGCAGGGTTGCCATTTTATTACTGTTAAATTAACATTATATGACTGTCAATAAAATTGACAGGATTATGCTGTTAATGAAGAAAACTGTATGAACCTGTTTTTTCAGTAAAAACAGTAATCAACTGGCAGCAGGGTTGCCATTTTCTTACTGTTAAATTAACATTATTTGACTGTCACTAAAATGTACAGGATTATACTGTTAATGAAAAAAGGGATGAACCTGGACTAAATGTTTGTTATGTTGTTTGCACCGTGAGCGAAGGGGATGTTATATTTCATTGGGCAGATGTGTTTCATTCCATATGTAAATTTACTATGTCCCCTATTTGTTCAAATGCTAAACACAGAGAGCAGCTTCTGTTTGTTACTTCAAGACACTTTTTACAATATATCAAGTTCAATGGAATGATTCATTTCTATTGTAAATTGTCTCCTGAGTTGAACTAGGGATCTTGTTTAAGATTTCCACAAACCGTTTGTTATAACCAAAAATAACAGTTAGTTCACACAGAAATGTTTTATTTAAACAAAATGCATAGTGAGGTAATGGAATGAAACATCCCCTTTACTGAGGGTGCAAATAGCAACATAACAAACGTTTAGTCCAGTGCAAGTCATTGTGGGAAAGGGGGCGTCTCTACAATACACTTTGTTGTGCTTACTTGATTTATCTAAGGCAATCCGTTTCCTTAATTCTACTGAGTAAACACAACTCTTCAGTTAAGTAAGACTAACTTGGTTTAATTACGTTAACTGCAATTTCCATTTCCAAGTAGATATGACTCAACTTTAAGTAAACTTAACCAGAGGCTATACAGTAAACAACACTTATTAGTTAAGATGTGGATGGATGAGGATTAATGAAGAAAACTGTATAAGCTTCACATGTGCAGGCAGCTCATGTCAAGTTGTCCCTTCCAAGTTTGATAGTAAATTAACAGGAAAGTTCAGTATTTTTGAAAAACATTACCGTTCCGTAAAATAACAGCAAAGGACTGTAATTTAACAGACTGCCTTTTATTTTAACAGTTAAATGCTGTTTTTATAAATAACAGGTAAATGCTGTTGAAATCCTGCTGTAAATTTACAGCAATTGTTTACAGTGTGGCGTTGGGTCTAGAGGGTTGTAACATTTCTCCTGTTTACTGATCCTAGAGATCATTTCCTTAATGCGCAGGTCCCGGATATTTTCCAGAGATTCATTCTTCACGTGGTGTTCATATGTAACAAGTTTGTTTTCTATGCGTCTCCTCTCCCGTTTAGTTGACATTTTCCCCCCCATGTTTCCTCACACGCTCCTCTACGGTGAAGTGAGGACGAGTTGGCTGCACGGAACTTAATCTTGTGGGTAGGCAAGGCCTGTTTTGAATGTTTACCTGAAGTTGTGTGGTCATGTTTCTCTCTCTTTCACTTGAAATTATTCTTTATTTTTATTGGATTTGCTGAATACAAATGATCCTCTCAACCTCGTTTGCACTAAGGGAAGTTTTGTTTTTGAGATGGACTCAATAAGCCTTGTTAGTCCTGTCAATCAGGTGTTTTTTTGTTTGGGGCATTCCACTGTTGCTTTTGGACACACCAAAGATTGTGCTTTTATAACTGGGTGTGTCAGTAACAGGCATTTTCTCTGGCACTTGTGGTGATGGAGAAGCATCTTAAAATTGTTATTTCCCTGTCCCATTCACAGAGCACACAACCAATCAATAATATGTCAGTAACTGGAAACACAATTAAAAGAATGTAATTGTACTGATTGCAAAAGAAAAAACAAGTTATTTTTTAGCGTTACTTCATTCTTCTACCTGTGTTTTTCCAAACGAAACAAATAGGCAACAGTGCTGTTCATCTGACTTCAGGACTGTGTCTCACCTCAGTTCGTTGCTTTCTTTGTGAGCTGAAAAAGTCAGAGGAAAAAAATATAAATGTATTTTCGTCTTTGTCAAAATTTTAAAAACGACTGAGAAAAAAATATAGGGGAGAACGGGGTAATCTGAGCCACTTTTTACATTAGCTCCCCTCTAAGCGAGCTAAAATGATTTATCACTCAAATTTACACATTTCCCATTAATTCAGGATGTTTCCTAGAAATGGGCATTAGCAGAATTTTTTCAAGACAAAGGGCAGTGAAAATATGATTGTTTTAAAGGTCACATATTATGCTAAATGCACTTTTTAAATGTGTTCCAACATATCCATGGGTCCACGGTGTGCCTAGAGACTGCCAAAATATCAAAAAAATAACAATCTCTCCTTTTCTCACTCTCCCCCGTTCTGAAACCCCCACCCCTCCCCCCCAATATACTCCTTTCAGAATTCTCGCGGTTTATGACGTCATAAACTGCACAGCCACATCCCCATATTTTCTTTATATGTCCATGTTTCCCCCCCACATTAGCAGTAGTCTATGATAACCCCACCCCCCCATTTCTTATTGGTCCACGGCCCCGAGATCCTCTGGAAAATTTTACGAGCGACAGCCATGTTGCTTTCCCCGCTAAGCGACAAGATGCCCATACAGCCTGAATGTTACATACACCAACACAGAATGCTTTTGCTCATACTCCACTAATTTATCTTAACCACAGCAGTCTATGCCTCGTTTTTAATAACACAACGGATAGGAAGCTACCTGTGCTTTTTTTTTAAACGGTGAAACTAAAATAATAGTTTTTATTGGTAGTTTTGCCTGACTGGTGTATAGCTATTAGCTTTGGGACAAGCAACCAGCTTTTGCTCATAACACACTGTTTATATTCCCCACAGCAGTCTGAAAATGACTCGTTTTTAACATGACAAAGGATGGGAAGATATTCCTGTTGTAAAATATACTTTTAAGAGCTAAGCTCACTGGGTGGATTTGGTGAATCGCCACAGGCATCCGGTTAGAGATGAGGCAGGTCAGGTTGCGTATTCGTATACAGGCTTTATTGTTGTCCACAAATTAAACAGACTGACTTGCTTGGAATGTGTTAATTATAAGCTACTCATCCAAAACAAGTGACGGGAGCGATC
The DNA here is from genome assembly GCF_949987685.1 of Ammodytes marinus. Classification (NCBI taxonomy): domain Eukaryota; kingdom Metazoa; phylum Chordata; class Actinopteri; order Uranoscopiformes; family Ammodytidae; genus Ammodytes; species Ammodytes marinus. The sequence goes on from NC_137227.1 coordinate 14,059,364, forward strand.
TTTTCCCGACTGCACTTCACAAAGCATCACTCAGTAATGCCGCTGTTGGCTGAGTCACGTCTTAACCGGAAATGCCCATATAGGGGCTAAAATGGCCGCTCAACCACTACACAAAATAACCCATAGAGGGAGCCTTTTCCACAGCCGCCCCCAAAATTACAAAGTAAATTTGCAACAACTAAAAGGCATTGATAAAGTCTCTTAAGGGCCACTGAAGAAAATGTCTCAGTCCGGCAGAGCAGGAAGGCAAACCAGGCGGGCGACTGGCCGGGTGTATGTCCGATCTTTCACCTTGACCTCTGCAGTCCTGATGCGGCCATCAGCACCTGGGAATACCTGAGTTACTTGTCCAATGGGCCACTGGGCTCTGGGAAGCTGGTTGTCCACTATCATGACGGTAGTCCCCAACTGTAGGTTCTCTGACTCTGTGCACCATTTCTGGCGGGCTTGAAGACCAGGTAAGTAGTGCCTGATGAAACTCTTCCAGAAGTGGTCGGCGATCAACTGACTATGCCTCCATCGTCGGCGGCTCAGCAACTCGGATTCTGGATACACCACCTGTGGGATCGATGAATCTGGCCGCCCCATCAGAAGGGTGTTGGGAGTCACTGGGTCAGGGTCTGCAATGTCCGAGGACGTGTAACCAAGCGGCTTGGAGTTGAGGATTGCCTCTACCTCTGTAAGCACTGTACGCAGGACTTCTTCGGTTACGACTTGATCCCCCAGTGTAACTCGGAGGGCTGCTTTGAGTGATCTGACTTCTCTCTCCCAACAGCCTCCAAAGTGGGGAGCGCTAGGGGGGTTGAAGACAAAGCTTATCTGTTGGCTGGCTAATTCTTCTTGCAGCTGAGGATCATCCCACTCTCGCTGCTTACACCAGAGACGCTGCACCAAAACCTTGGCTCTTGTGGTGTAGGGTGAAATGTACCCCAGGGGGTCATACTGGCTAGCCAGCGTCTTATAAATGTTCCGCATTGTGATGACTGAAAAATCGATTGGGCGGTGCTTGTATGACAGCAAATCAGATTGGCAGTTCCAATGCAGTCCAAGGGTTGACTCTTGTGCGTCTGTCTGACCATGAGTGAGCCACAACTCAGTACTGCTGGATTTTGCTTCAGTGGGCAGGTGACTGATTACCGATGGGACGTTGCTCGCCCACTGACGCAGGTCGAAACCCCCAGTAGCAAGAAGATCTCGCATCTTCCCTACCAGCTTCTTGGTTTCCTCTTCAGAACTGAGACTTTGCAGGCAGTTGTCAACATAGAATGACCTTTCTATGGAATCACGGACATCCTCACCTGGTTCACTGTGGTCAATGACGTGCTTTTGGAGAGCAAACGTGGCGCAGCAGGGACTGCAGGTCGTTCCGAAAGGCAGGACCTGCCACTCATAGACAGTAGGTGCACTGTAAACAATTGCTGTAAATTTACAGCAGGATTTCAACAGCATTTACCTGTTATTTATAAAAACAGCATTTAACTGTTAAAATAAAAGGCAGTCTGTTAAATTACAGTCCTTTGCTGTTATTTTACGGAACGGTAATGTTTTTCAAAAATACTGAACTTTCCTGTTAATTTACTATCAAACTTGGAAGGGACAACTTGACATGAGTTGCCTGCACATGTGAAGCTTATACAGTTTTCTTCATTAATCCTCATCCATCCACATCTTAACTAATAAGTGTTGTTTACTGTATAGCCTCTGGTTAAGTTTACTTAAAGTTGAGTCATATCTACTTGGAAATGGAAATTGCAGTTAACGTAATTAAACCAAGTTAGTCTTACTTAACTGAAGAGTTGTGTTTACTCAGTAGAATTAAGGAAACGGATTGCCTTAGATAAATCAAGTAAGCACAACAAAGTGTATTGTAGAGACGCCCCCTTTCCCACAATGACTTGCACTGGACTAAACGTTTGTTATGTTGCTATTTGCACCCTCAGTAAAGGGGATGTTTCATTCCATTACCTCACTATGCATTTTGTTTAAATAAAACATTTCTGTGTGAACTAACTGTTATTTTTGGTTATAACAAACGGTTTGTGGAAATCTTAAACAAGATCCCTAGTTCAACTCAGGAGACAATTTACAATAGAAATGAATCATTCCATTGAACTTGATATATTGTAAAAAGTGTCTTGAAGTAACAAACAGAAGCTGCTCTCTGTGTTTAGCATTTGAACAAATAGGGGACATAGTAAATTTACATATGGAATGAAACACATCTGCCCAATGAAATATAACATCCCCTTCGCTCACGGTGCAAACAACATAACAAACATTTAGTCCAGGTTCATCCCTTTTTTCATTAACAGTATAATCCTGTACATTTTAGTGACAGTCAAATAATGTTAATTTAACAGTAAGAAAATGGCAACCCTGCTGCCAGTTGATTACTGTTTTTACTGAAAAAACAGGTTCATACAGTTTTCTTCATTAACAGCATAATCCTGTCAATTTTATTGACAGTCATATAATGTTAATTTAACAGTAATAAAATGGCAACCCTGCTGCCAGTTGATTAATGTTTTTTTACAGGGAAATGTCTTACAGTGTGGGTCATCTCGTTTGAGGTCCCTCCAGAGGAATCTCAGCAGGGGCCTGTCTTCTGGGAGCAGTCGTATTTGGTGAAACATACCACGTATGTCGCTGCTGATAGCCACCTTGTGCTCACGGAACCTTAGCAAAACCGCCAGGAGGGATGGACCGAGCGTGGGTCCTGGAAGCAGCAGCTCATTCAGGTTCTCCCCTCTACACCAGAAAGAACAGTTGAACACAACCCTATGCTTGCCATTGTGTTCCACCATATGGTGCGGGATGTACCAGGCCTCACTGGTCTGGTCCACCACTTCTGGAGCCAACTTCACCACATACCCTGCCTGCTCTAGCTTAGTGATCTCTGCTTGGTACGCTGTTGCTTGGACGGGAGTCTTAGCCAGCCGCTTCTCGATCCCTCTCAGTAGAGGCAGCGTTGCTTCTTTAGGAGCTTTGAGGTTCACCATGTTCTTCACTCTCAGCAGGGGTGTGGCATATCTTAGCACCCCGTCCACATCAACTCTCACTGTCCTCTCTTCAAGCAGACTGACTGCCTCATGGTCCTGCTTTGACCTTGTGATAACCTTTTCACTCCTGTATGGTAGCACATCCAACTGCCAAAGCTTCTCCACATGGCTATGCAGGTCGGCATCAGGGGATGGTACAATTGTGAAGAGGCACTGTGGGACATGAGGGTTTTGTTTGACTTCACAGGCGGGGCCCTGTAGAGTCCAGCCGAGGCGGGTCTTGATTGCTGCAGGGCCTCCTGGTGGGCCGAGGCGAACCGGCTCAATGGGCGTAATGAGATGAGGGAAGTCTGACCCGATAAGTAGGAGTGGGCGTACTGCATCAATCTGCTCTAGAGGCAGGCCTTTCAGGTGGTGATACCTTTGCTGTAGGGCTGTCACTGGCTGCGTGTGTTCAGCAAGGCTGAGTGGTTCAGCAGTGAAGGCACCGCCAATCTTGAAAACCTTTGAAGGTTGACTGACGGGGGATAATGTGAAGGTAACTGATGCACCCTTGAGGATTTGCAGGTCTCGGCTCACAGTACATAGGGGTAAGTCTTCTGGGTGACCATCTAATCCAAGTCGCTCAGCGGCACTGTGCAGCAGAATGGTGCGTTCGGACCCATCGTCTAAAACTGCATAGGTCTCAAGACTCCGGTCCCCATTTCTCAGGATAACTTTACTTATCTTCAGCAGTACTTTCTTGCTCCCCTTTGGTCGGTCAAGAGGACTAGAGGACTTCACTTTGAGGGCTAGTGAAGCACGCATTCACAGCTGCTACAGTCTCTTGGGGGTTGTCATTTCCCTTATCAACCACCTTATCATTCACTTCGTGGAGGATGAGTAGGTGCTTGCGGTTGCAGGTCTTACACAGGGCTTTAAGGGTGCACTTTGCAGCCTGGTGACTGCGGCCACAGCGCCAACAGCGTTTGTTGTCGATTATCCATTTCACTTTCTGCTCCTTTGTTAACTCCTTGAACTTGGCACAACCATTTAGGTAATGACTGTTGTTGTCACAGTACGGGCAGTAACCCGTCTTCTTCTCTGGGGTCTTAGCAGTGGCGGGCTGCGGGGAGACCTTGGTGTACTGCTCTCTGATGACTTCTCTGTACCGAGGAAAACATTGGTAGCCTTGGTTGGATATTTCGAATCTTTACGCTGCTCTTTTCCCTTCGGCGTTGTGTTGTCTCTGCAGGAATGACATGACAATGAGTATAGCCATGTCAACTTTGTGCAGATATGCAGTCACTGGGACTATTCAGGAGAAAAGCCCAGTCGGACCTCAGCAGCTGATCACGGGCGTAAAGCCGAAAGTGTGTCCCTCAGTACCCGATGCGATCGCTGATTAATGAATGAACAGTAAACAAATATTTAAAATAAGTGTATTGATTATGGGGCCCATTGTAGTCCGGAAACCAAGGCTATTGCCTACGTTTTCCTATGGCTAGGTTCACCTCGTCTGCACACAAACACACACACACACACACACACAGACATCGTTATTGATGAATGAGAGGGTGATCCTTATCTCGTAATTACGAGATCCTTATCTCGTAATTACGAGATACTTATCTCGTAATTACGAGATATTATCTCGTAATTACGAGATCCTGCTCTGAAACTTTTTTTTATTTGGTGAATGCTCAGCGCCACCGTATTTTACTGACCTGGGCAGCTAAAAAATGGATGTGTGCCTGGACAGTAAAGCTATGTGCTAAAAGCCAGCTTGACCAACCCATCCATTTCACACTAAAGACCCGTGGTGGTCACAAGTATGCTGCCATTGGCCAAAGGGAATAATTGGTGAGTTAACTGAGGTATTTGTGAGATATCGTTTTGTGTATGTAAGTATAATGTCATATATATTAGCGACGCGGCCTCCCGCTAGCATAGCCACGTTAGCATTAGCGCCGCGCCTAGCGCGCTAGCTATATTAGCAACGTTAGCATGAGCCTAGCGCTGCCTAGCTTCACAGGTATCTGTCTAAATAAAGTGTGTTTATAGACACTAAACTGTATTTGAATAAATGTTTGCATGTTCCACATTCAAAGTGCACATTGCTATTTCAGTCTAAAGTGAGCAAAAACTGAGTCTATGCATGTGGTGTTGTGTAGAATGGTCATAGAGATTACATGTTTCTTTAATTAAAAAATAATTTCAATCTGTACAAGGTTCAGTGAGAATTTTATTTGATTAGGGTACCAAATATATTTTATTAAAGCAATATAAAGCATTATGTGTTTTAATGTGGAACCACAATGCTATAATGATTTAGATAAAGGAAATCAAAATGCATTTGAACTATTTTGTGGTAATTCTCAGATCATTTATTTCTATGATCATCAACTGGGTGATAGGACAAGATTCTTGGATTCTTCAGCCCGACTGCTTCAATTGAAGAGGAGTCCAGCAGGCCTGGAGTGGCTAGTAACCCAACAACTGGATCTAAAGAGAGCGAACAATTATTCAAATGTGCTCATTCAAATAACAGTGGCAGGACCAGGTTAAACTAGTGGTTGGTCACAGGAGAGTGATAATTAAGTTGTTTTATCTTGAGTCCATAATGAAAAAAATGGCACTGTTGTGTTTTTTTTTATGTTTTACTGAGAATCAACAATGACATACACTTCAAGGAAGAGAGAGTAGAAAATAAGTATTTTACATTTACTTGTCAAACCTAACTGCTGAATCAGTGTGTCTTATTTCACCATTGCTGTTAATCCATTTTCTCCCGAGCTACTAGGAGCTTCAGATATTCTGGTCCATAACAAAATTATATATCTTTTTCTTACCATAACAAAGCGTTTCATGAGAACTGATGTTATATATTACATATGTTTGCTCAGTATCATAACTAGTGGTACTGGGTGTTATGGTACACTTTACTGAACTTTTTGAATGTCAATTTTTGGACGATCTGTCGTTAAACAATTGCCTAAGTGACACCTAAATAAATACATGCATTAGTTTTATTGTCTTTTTTAGAGGTATTGATGGTACTTGCTGTGTACCTACATGTTGTGTAACTACTGAAAAAAGTTAAATTTACTTCAAATAAATGTTCTTTCCTGTTCAGATATGCTGCCTATATATTTTTTAACTTTACTTTGGGGTCATCCAGTGTTACTCATCAGTTGAGCAAAACTTGTCTCTATTTTCTACTGTTACTAGTTTGTAGAGTGTCTACAGACACTAAACTGTTTTCACTTTAATTTGACAGTCCTAAGACCTCTCTACTAATGCTTAGTTGATTATCGACTGATAGTTTGTTGAGAATCAACTATTTTCTCTGTTTTGCTCTGTTAATAGTGTGTAGACACTAAACTGTTTTCACTTTAATTTGACAGTCCCAAGACCTGTCTACTTATGCTAAGTTGAATATTGACTGATAGTTTGTCGACAGTCATATGACAATCAACAGGTAGTCACCTACACAGGGTGCCTATTGATTGATAAAACATTCTCATCTTTATTTTACAATGAACATATATGATCAACAGAGGGTTGAATGTTCATTCATTAGATGTGTTCCTTGTGAGTGGGGGAAAGTTGATCCATATGAAACGTAAGTTGAGAATTGGTTGATAACAGCAGTTGATAGTCAACTTACTAGAAGTTGACACTCAACTGATAGTTGGATATTTGTAAAGAACATGTAATAAAAAGTACAATGTCTGTTGCAGACTGTATTTGTAAAATTAAATGAACAAAATAAAATGATCGTATAGTTAACTAACACTTAGTTGAATGCATGTTACATATTTGATGACAAGCTTTGTTAAGTATCAACTAACTCACTGTTTAATATCAACTAACCATCTACTAATAATGCAACTAATAGTTAACTGACAGTTAGTTGAATGCATGTTACGTGTACAAAACAACATCTACTAAACATGCAACTTATAGTTAACTGACAGTTGAATGCATTCTAAATATGTATCAACTTACTCACTGTTGAATATCAACTAAACATCTACTAATAGTGCAACCTATAGTTAACAGACAGTTAGTTGAATCCTTGTTTTTTTATCTGTTGAACAAGCTCTGTTGAATATCAACTAATCATCTACTAATAGTGCAACTTATAGTTAACTTACAGTTAGTTGAATTCATGTTACTTATCTGTTGAGATATGTAAACTCATTCACTGTTGACATGCAACTGCGTATCAACTGATGGCTTGTTGAGTGTCAACTGTGGACTATCGAACTAAAGTGTTACCGAAAAAAATATTATTTAATTTTTGTCTTTGTCAAAATTACAAAGATGCTTTTTAGGGGCTGCTCAAGTTAAATTGGGGTTCCTTAATATTCATTATGACATAATGGGCAATGACTGATCGCTTAAGGTAGGCTGTCAGTTAATGCTAATGAAAAACATTGAAAGGAAGCCACACCCTCACTTACATCGTTTCTGATTTCATTCTGTGATGGCCAGCCGTCAGTGAGTATTAACAGATTTTTAACTCTGATCTCAGTTTACAAGTAGTCCTGCTATTTTATATTATTGTCCTGCTCCACTTTTAAGACCGATGCTGAGAAGTTCAGGCCACATCTGAAAATTCTCAATCATTTTGAGGTTTAATGCTGGATAGGAATATGTACTGCAGCTGGCATTAAGAAGGTAAGAGCAACACAGAGAGAACCTGTTTAAACAGAGAACCAATTGGAAGTAACTATACTGCATACAAACAAAATGCTAGTTAATGATATAAACCTGAGGCTCTCATAACAAGTGAGAGATGTAAATTAACCTGACCATGCAAAGCAGCAATAGGAAGATTTAAATCTAAAATTCTGAATCAATACATCAATACGAATTGATCTGTGTTTCTCGTATGTCAGGAACTATCAATTTGCTGTTTGCAATGCAGATGCATGAGAGAGAAAGAAATGTTATGCACAGAGCAGGCAGGTGTTACAGTGAAGATGTAATTCACTTGCAGGGGTGTAAAGTAGCGAATAACAGTTACTCGCGTTCCTGTAATTGAGTAGTTTTTTCGTGTACTTGTAATTTTTTAAGTGATTTTTAAAACCTATACTTTTACTTTGAGTATGTTTATTTTGAAGTATTGTACTTCGCTACATTTTATATCACCTGCGTTACTGAGTAAAAAAATAGATAGGGAAAGGAGAGAAAAGAAAAGAAATATCGCGGGGGGCTTTTATTTTTACGGCACAATACCGGAAACTAACAGAGAATGATCGACAGGATCATTGCGACTAAATGATAACAACAAACATTGCTTCCCTCTATCATTAAAACAAATGAATCCTAGTTAAACTGTCATTGTACCGCACTTGAAGACGTGAAGGCTTTTAAATGCAGCAAACCTTTCATCCAGCCGTGCGATCGGCCCCTCCCTCACCTATAGCTTTCAGCCTAACAGTGCAGAGTAGGATGGAGACGGTGCGTGTTGCCGGGAGCTTTGAACAACTTCCAGAAGACGGCAGAAAGTCAGCCTTTGCTCGAGAAGAAAGGTAAAAGTAATAGACTAAAACAATGTGCAAAATCTGTTACGCGCGGACACGCGAGTCAGATGACATGCGCGACCGTGAGAGAGAGAAAAAAAGGCATATCCGACCCAGCTGCACCTCAAAACATCACGACCAATTAGTTTACTCACTTTAAGTCGAATCCAAGTGGTCTATGACCAAGCAATAAAGGAATAAAAAACACAGGAAGTTTAAAGCTCCTTGACTCTTGCCACCACAACAGTCATCAATTAAGAACACTGTAGCCTACAATGCAACTTGCTTATCCTGCTTAGCCAGCTCCATGAGATATAAATAAAATATGCCCTCACATTCCTGCTAGCAAAAGACGTGCCCTATCAACAACATTTGTAACGGTTTATTTTGATTTTGACACTTATTTTATTTAATTATAAAAAATATGTTTTACTTAGGCTATTTGCATTTTCCTTGTTTTCAGTTCAATTAGGATATGTTTAAAGTCAAAAGTCATGGTTTCAAATGTTAAATAAGTGCATGTTGCAGTTCTTAAATCAATGAATAATTGTCTAATAATTGTGATTACAATGTCAATCAAAATAATCATGATTATGATTTTTGTCAAAATCGAGCAGCCTAACCTTGCAATGTCCATGGTTTAGATCAATTATACACAATTACATTATTAGAACTGCAGCTGCAGTCTGTTTAGGTCTGTAGACCGGTTACATTCCCATTCCCCATTAACAGACAATTTGCTCCATATTTGCTTATCTAAAGTATAATGACATAGTATACATCCATACATGTGTGGTGACATGATTTGTTTAATTTGTGCACTTTAATTTGTAAAAGTGTTGCATTAATTAAACAAAACTAGTTTGAGATTTATATCCCCTTGTCTATATAAAGAATGCCCTACACAGAAGAGACCCCCGCCCCCTCCCGCTGTTAAAAAGTAACTAGTAACTTGTACTTTAAGTACATTTTAAATCAGCTACTTTTTCACTTTTACTTCAGTATATTTTTAGACCAGTACTTTTACTTTTACTTAAGTAAAATTTCATCCAAGTAATCATACTTTTACTTGAGTAGAATATTTTTGTACTCTTTCCACCTCTGTTCACTTGATATGGTAGATTACATAGCCTACAGTAATAGACTATAATGTAATATTAACTAAATATATCTTAATGGCATTTTCCTGTCTATTGAGACACTCAACACTGGCATTAATGTTTCCTTCTTTGAAAACCACGTAATAAAATAATAATGCTGTAAACATGGTGTGTAGGCTAAATAAATAGCGTAGGCCTACTGCCTTTCACCTGGCTTATTTTTATAGACCTACGCCTACAGATAACTGACTTTATTTGTAATTCACAATTTAGAACTGTTACACAATAGCCTACACATAATGACCCTAATAATTAATAGGCTAGGCTATAATGTAGCGTAGCCTACACACTATAGCACTAGTCACGTAGTTTTTCACAAAGCCACACCCATGTCCACACCGGGAGATTAGCACTGTAGGTGGCTAATATAATAGGCTAATTTTTCGTCAGGAAAATAACTTTGAATTAGGCAACTAGAAAATTAACGAACAAATGGTAGCATTTTCGGGTAGTCGGACCGGTGTGTCCTGGGGCCTCATTTATAAACGTTGCGTACGCCCAGAAGAGGGCGCACGCCAATTTCTAAGCAAATATTGGGATTTATAAAAACCAAACTTGACGGGAGATGTGCGGTCCTCCACGCAAACTCTGACCCATGCGTACGCACAGAAAGTGGAGAAAGGAGAAACGGCGACTCCGTCGGCACATGTATGAAGTGCGAGAACGAATGTGTTTGTGTAAAATGTATCCAGATAGGCCTATTATAAGCCATGTAGGTCTATCATATATTGGGAGTTCCTTTGCGAAACGGATGAAGCCATTCTTACAACTAATGAACAAATGCCTCCACGGATTTTTCCATGGAGTGATACCAACAAAAACAAAACGAATTAGGATCTTAAATAGTCTACAAACGGAGACATATGAGTGCAAATAAAAACAAAATAGCAACGTTCGAATAAGCTCTGCAGTTACTAAAGAATAACCTATCTGCATGTTGTGGAATTAATTCTGATAATATTGAGGTGGAATACAGCCTATTACTTTTACACTGACGCTGTTCTCGATGCCTCAGTCAGGCAGACAGGAGTGCACCTTTTCATACACTAATGATAAGCCATACTGTACATCACATAGGCTACTGTGATTTTTTTCACGGCTTTTAGTCCGTTTTATTTATGTGTTTTTCTTTGTGTTTAAGCACGTCGCGATTGTGTTTTGAAAGGGACTGTGAAGTTTATTATTAACCCTCCGCCGCCCGTCACTGCCCCGGGATGAATTCTCCGAATCTGTATCTCATGGGGGGTCTCAGTGCCCCCCGCTCGTGGCACAAACACTGTTGTGTGAGTGAGGATATGCACTTGTTTGCGTCCACTTTTATGTCGGATCACTTCTTTTTATTTCGGCCACAGCGTTCACAGAGATCGCCACAGGCTGCACTCTATCGCCTTTACGCTCACACTGCCACCAAACTATATTTTCCCTGTTCGCCACTTCTCCAACGGCTACTTCGGGGTGACCGCAGTGATCCACACCGTGTGGAGTTTATTTTTCCATTTCCCTTTCAGTCGGCGATTGCCACTACCGCCTTCATGCACTCAGTAAATGATATTAATTCGGGCGTGTCGATGACTATGTATGGGTAAATATGGGCGGTACGTGAAGCCCGCAAAGGCTGCGCCACATTTAGAGTTGATTGTGATTTATAAAGGGAAACAGGCGTAGGACGTGAGTGCGCACTGTTTTATAAATCCGAATATTTTTGTTCGCACGTACATCCTACATTTCTTCCGTACGCCAGCTTCCACGTGAATCCCACGCAAAGCTTTATAAATGAGGCCCCTGGCCTTTACTATAATGACTGATGGAAGTAAGCAGCGTATCCCTTAACTACTCTAAGGTAATAGGCTCCCCCTGCTGGATCCCTCTGGTAACTAAAAAGATTATTTGAACTAACTAGGCTTCCTAACTAACTACTTCCACTGAAAGTATTTTCTTAACATGGAAATGCACATAAAACCAATTCAATCTGTCACACAAGCTGTGGTAAGACATACTTATATTTCACTGAAAAGGAGCTTCATTGTTTGTGTTGGTTAGGCTACCATTGTAATTCAAATGTGTTATATAAATTCACTGTGTGTGTCAGCAACATAAAAACCCTGGAACAGACAAATAAGAGTTAATTTCAAAGAGAAAATAACAGTTTTTCTTCAGGGGGAGATTGAAGAGGAAAAGATGAATGGCTCCAGGAAACGACCCCCTGAAGAGGGGAACGAGGGAGCAGAGAAGAGAGAAAAACGCAATAAAGATGCAGGTGAAGTGTTGTTAGTTCTAGTGTTTTCAATTACCATATTCAGTAAAGACTCCAGTCTAAAGAAAGCATGCCAAAAAAGCTGTCTGTCTCCTGTTGCGCTATTTTTTTTGTTGCACATTCTGCATATTCCATGTATAAATAAGTAGTGTATTATATGAAACTGTGTTTTTCTCTGTTTTAAGTCCGGACACACAAACTTCATGGTCTGTATAATCAGGGAGCCACGTGTTACCTCAACAGTGTCCTGCAAGTTCTCTCCATGACAACAGAGATCCACAAAAGGTTTGACATCAGCTGTTATCATCTGTAGAAAGTATAATAAGCAAGAAAATAATGTCAGTGATGATGTTAAGGTTAAAACAGTCGGTAAACAGTCACCGACCGTTTGCCCTCTTCCTAAAGGTTGAATACATCACTGCCCACGGATCAAGAGCTGAGAAACATATTTGAAAGGCTGAAGAAAAAAACATGTGGAACAGAGATCATCGCAAAGAGTTTGGATATTACAAATGGTTAGTAACCAACTTACTAGTAGAAACTAGAACTACTGCCTGGCAGTTGGGCTACATGCCATAACCTCACAGTTAAAGTAGCCTACATTGGTGGTAGGCAAAGCTTTAAAAAAGGTAAAGCTCCTAATAAGCTACAATATGGTACAAGGTCACTGCAAAATGACAATATGTAAGATTGCAGTAACCTTTGACCTCCAATTAAAACATTTAATAGCAACAAGAGGGAAAGTCACACAGAAGCTGTGGGTTGACTGAAATGCTTTGTCTAATGTCTGTGTGTATAATTTTCAGTTCATCAACAATGTGATGCAGCTGAATGCCTTGAGATGATTTTACACAAGGTCAGCCCAGAGGCATCTGAGGTGAGTATCAATCCTACACTAGTGTACTTGTCCTCATATCCGAAAGCTGTATTTAAATTGATATTTGTATCTCAAGGTTTTCCGAGGAGAGCTGAAATTTTCAACAAAGTGCTCTAAAGGCCACAGCATCATCGAAGAAACAAACCCGTTCTTGACTCTTCCGCTGTCACTGAAAGATGCCCACGATTCAAACTACAGCGTGGTGAGCAACCCGAGCCCAGAGTTTAAGTTCAGTATTTAAATGTAGCATCCACATTTATCATCATAAAGAGTTATAAGATAAGTGATAAGACATGTGGGGAGTCAGTAAAGGGAATATAACTTGCTTTTCAAGAAGCAATAGTAAGATTTGGAAAAGTCTAAAGTTTTTTTTTATTCAGCTAATTTCCTCCCCATGAAACTTTTTTTTAAAAATTTGATTAAAATTCTTAGATGAAATGTTTCCCCATAGGTTCTCTTTAGAGAGATTGACAATTTGGGATTTTTAAATTTTTTTACAGGAAATAGGCTTTGAAAGGATTTTCCAGAAAAAATCCTTCATTGAAGACAACATGGTTTACTGCAACAAATGTACGAGGAAAACAGATGCGATTAGTGTGAGTATGATGACCAATTATAAACAGTACTAGAATCAAATGAACCCTTTGTATGTGTGTTTACAACACTGTCTGTTAAACAAAATATGTATTGTTAACTCATCTTTCTTATGTTATTTAGAAATGTGAGATGGTGACATTTCCGAAGATTTTGACTCTACTCCTCAAGAGATTTGTCTACGACTACAACACCAGGTCACATGTCAAATCAGACCACTGTGTGGATGTGCCATGTGAATTAAACATAAACGTAAGGGAATGTATCTTTGAATACTGTTCATTATGTCTACTTTTAAAATATTTTCACATACCTGAATGTCTTCTTCATTGTAGAACAAGAAGTACAGACTGTATGGGATGGTGAATCACATGGGCGGTCTAAGAGGTGGACATTACACAGCCACCATCCTGTCGAACGAGGACCAAACCTGGTATGAGTTTAATGACACTCACGTGGAAAAGGTGAGGATTTCTTTATCATGTTTGGCTCGTTTTCAAAATCAAGATTTTTTTTTATAGATATGCAATATGTGTCAGATATGTGTTCAATGTTCCTCTTTTTTGGTGAATGGTACAGGTTGATGAACAACCATTTGCAAAAAACAAGACTTACAAGTAAGTTTGGTAGCTAAGTAATAGTACCACATGGTCCATTTAGCAGTTACTGTATGTTAGAGCGTTCGATCATATAATAAATCATAAAAAAATCGTAATTCGTAGATAGTTTTCCCAGTCTTTTTGGAACAGTGAAAGTTGAATGTCCCTTTTTTGGAGCACAGAAATAATTCCCTTTAAGCCAACATAAACAAGAAATCCTTAAAGTTTCTGAGGAGATCATGCCATACGATCGCAAGTTCCAGAACAGCCATAGTGCTAAATGGACCTTGTGGTAAGATTGTTTTGTCAGCAGCTCTTTCTTAGGTCAAGAAGGACTAATCTTAAATCTCAAGCCTGAGATATTTTACTTTTTTGTTGATTGTTCAACAGTTCCAGGACTGCATATCTGCTGATGTACAGAAGTAAGACCACAAACATACTTTAAAAATCATTGTATCTTATAATATCGACAGATAGTTCACCAATATATTACTTTTCCTCTGCTTTAAAGCTACAGAGAGTCCATCAACCAACAGGACAGAACGACAGGATGAAGTCAGTGTTTCAGATGAACCGAAGGGAAACAAAGTGAAAGGAAATAGCCACCCGAAACAAAATCAAGAGAAACAGTTAAGGATCAGTAAAGCAAAGAAGAAAGATCCACCCAACCCAAAGGTTCGAGCAGTTGAGGGTGATGAAAGATCCAGAAAGGTTTCACGCTTAGGAGAGGACATAATCAAAGCAGACAACGCTGTCCATCAAAACCAAATCTCAGGCTACTCCAGCAGACAACACCCGAAAACCTGGACGCCAGAAGCAAGGAGAACGCAAAGTAGGAAAAAATATGACGTTGTCCGTCCCACTTTCCCACTAGAAGAGAATCCACAACAACCCTGCAAGCGCACAGCTAGCATCTTGAAGAAACCTCTTGTCATTGTGGTCATCGTTTTCGTTTGTGCATTAATCGTGATACTTCCTGTTGTACTCACTACTTTGAGAAAGTAAGAGGTATTTATGTCAGCACTGAAAATGGCTTCAGAATAAGGTCAACCAGCAACTTGTCATTGAGCTGATAATGAAAAGACAATAATTACACATTCAAGACAATCATTTTATTGATCAATTGTTCTTCTTAATTTTTGAATGCCATTTATCAAACCCCGGTGAATGATCAAGGGACGCAATCAGGAACCTACAGTGACAGTATCTTAATATGTGGGTATTACATATCTTTCACCACATTAAATTAACTCCTTTACCAACGTAATTGTTAACATTTCTTTGAACATCTATAATCTGAATTTAATGATTATTTTGATAATTAATGATCACCAGAATATCTCTATTCATTGTTTAATTTTATTTTTGTTTTGACATGTTCTGTCATTATGCTATTTTACTGTCATTTGTAATCTTTATTTGTGAGGCAGTGAACCAGCTAAAAGTCAGACCAACTGCAAATAATGTTCACAACGACTGTCCAGTAAAAAATTTAATTAATGTTTTCCATATTAGATTAAAATGATTGATAAGCATTTAAAACATGTGTCCGAGAATATTTCTTTACTTTTGTGAAACTAGGGGAAATTGAGATGCTAACACAACGAGTCAGAGGAGATGTGGAAAATAAAAGTTATTTATTTACAGATTCTGAATTTTCAAAATAACAGACTCAGAAAAACATGGGGGAGAGAATGTGGGAACAAGCCATTTAAATCAGAGTTTTTTCAACAATGAGGGTTTTATATTCAGCGTATCAGTCTTTGCTACTGATCATTGTGAGCCTCTGGGGCAGTGTGGATGCGGACCCTGCAGGGGCGACACTTCCTGTGACTCACCATGACAACACAGAGGAGGGTCACTGCTGCAGTGATGACGAACACTGTGAGCTCTGTAGGCCAGGTCCTGTTCTGGGCTGAAGTCTCATAGGGATCACTGACCAGAAAGAGCAATAAAGTAAGTTAAGTAGCTATGAGTCATAGGTTACTATAAAGTTTTAAAGTGATACTTGCCTTGTAATGGAAGCAGGAAATGCACTGACTGCGTCGTCTGAGGAAGGAGTGATTTCGGGGTGCACACATAACCTCCTGGCAGGGCAGGAAACTGACCCCTGGTATCCTTTAATCTGATTGTCAAGAAACAGACGGAATCAGTCAAGTTATTAGGCCTACATTTCAAATGAGAACGAGGGGAACTGTTTGGTGCTGCATGCAACAATAATATGTCATTCAAATATAGCCTAATTATCTTTAAAAAAATGGTAAGCTAGTTTCCTTCCATTTGCCTAGCCTCTGTGAATAGGCTATCTTTTTTTATCTAACATTTATAATTTAATTCATAGAAAGGTATATTTTGAAATACCTTAGACTCAGTGGTGAAACAGTAACTCTCACCAACTCTTTATACTGTAGTAACATCCTGTAATGTAGCCTACTGTCAGTTGTTATTTAATATTACCTGAATGGTGCCCCCTGCCGGACAGTCCACCCACTCAGAGCCAGACAAACGGACCTGGAACCTGTTCAGACCAGTGCACCTGTGTCTGTAACACCGGCCCTCCACAGAACTGCTGGACTGAATAGACTCACTCTGGTTCTAAAAGATAGACAGATGGATGAAGAGGACATAAATGTTAGACAAAGGAATTAGTTAAGAAAACACAGATGACTAGCATTCAATCACACACACACACACACACACACCTGGCTGGTCAGGTTGGAGAAGAAGCAACGGCTGTCAAATCCAAAGATCTCTCCGCTCCAGTCCTCCTCAGCAGACTTCCCACCATTTTCCTCTTTCCAACATTCACTCTGACAAACAAGATGAGGAGAAAGAGAGGAGATGTGGCGCTGTAATGGCAATAGAATCGCAGGAGATTTCAAGAAAAAGAGGAGTGATCCCATTTTCCTGCTTTACAGAATTATAAAATTGGAATTTCTGTCCAAAATCGAAACATTTTCATGGATATTGATAACATTTTGATATTGATGACAATTTTTATGAATATCCATCAAATGGGAAATATGTCTAACAGTACATTATGAAATCCACAAAGGATATTGTTAGGAGAGTAGCATTTTCAAGACAATCCCATTAGAGCAATGGCCAGCGTCTTTGCGTCTTTACAGTTTACATGTATTGGTCAGCATCCAATACTGTGTAATTAACACATTTAAAGTAATAAATTAAGGGCTAGGTCTCATTTCAACATTGGGGAACACACATTAAAAGCGGGGGTCTCTGGGGGTTGTCCCCCAGAAAAATTTGAGGTTCGAACACTTCATTTTGTGCATTTTGGTTAATTTTTATGCAGTGATTTGTGTCTTCTGTATTTATTTATGGTGGAAATGTTAAGGAAAAGACAACTCGCTCCCATTGACACACATCTAATGGAATATAAATCAAGGCACTGAGGCATTCTGTATTGCATTCAAATATTTATTCTACTTTATTGTTCAAAACTTTCTACACATTGAAAACGTATCACCTTTTGGAGTGTTTTTTTGTAGGACTCACTACTCATGATGCAGCAGCAGTGTTAACTATTATGACACTATACATTGGAAATAAACAGGGTGGGCTATCAGCAGTCAACTAGGCAGATAGTTCCATGGCTATCAGCAGCTAGCTAACGTTAGTTTGTTAGCTAAACTTTAGGCAAAATAGTTAGAAACCAGATAATGTTAGCATCCATCCTTAGACACTTGACCTAATCTAATTCACCTTGAAGTTGAGAAAGTGCATCGTATTGGGCTTGACAAGCTCACTATCTAACAACTTACATTGGGACCACTACACTGCCTGCTGCACTCAGGCCCCCAGGATGCTGCCTTCTCCGAGCAGCCAGCATGGACTAGTGGCCAACCCATTGGTACTGCATGCTGTGAATGGGAGCTTATTTTCATGGTAGCCCTAAGGCAGATTTCCCCGTCCACACAATACAAGCGGCGAACAAGATTGTGTCGCCGCACAATTTTTCTGGATATCAATCATAGGCTCAAACTTATCTTGAGACCATATACTATTAAAACTGAAGTTTTTTCATTTCAAAACGCCACATAAAGCGTTTTATTAGCCCAACGGCTTTTAACGGCTTTCAGTTTGTTTTCGAGGGAGGAGGAGGGAGCGGCACGTCATACACTTGGGCGTGCCAGGGCTTACATGAAAGCAATATGGCAGCTTCCTTGTTGCTTCCATGGACCTATAAAGAAAGGTTGCTTCTCTGCGCCTGAGCAGCTTTCATAGGAATGAATGGGCGCCATTTTTCAATACGGTGTCCATTTCTTTATATGTCCATGGCTGCACTGCGGGAGGTTGACCAGCCGTCTGCAACGAGAGGCAGAGGCCAGCCGAACTTCGCAAGTTTAATAAGTGGGGAATGAATACAAACAATTAGGAGGGATATTTAAGTGTTTCGACCCCTGTACTGTTTTTACTGTTACGGGGGACGCATCCCCTCCGTGCGTTTCAATAAAAAAAAATAAAAAAAATAAAAAAATAAATATGAGAAATTTTTTAATTTTTTTTTAATAATTCATAATTCAATGCGGGCCGCGGGCCGCCGCGGGCCGCACTTTGAGAACCACTGCATTAGAGTAAAATAAAACTTACTCCATTCCTGAGGGGTTTGTAGACTCGACATCCCTCCAGGTATTTATCAGTCTGGCACTCCCCCTTGTGGAGGTGAAGATAATGACACCCGAATCCACTGAGAAGGAAGGAAGAACGCAAACCAATTTAGTAGTGGAAATGTGGTATTACAAGCAATAAAGTGAACCAAATTCTATTTAAAAACATTAGCTGTTGTGCAAAAAACAAATCTATAAATATAAATCTACCTGCCAGTGCAGAAAAAGGATGAGGAGTTGTCTTGACAGGTTGACAGGGAACCAAACATGGCACCTTCACCTATTAAAAAAACACATTTATGATTACATTTATAACTTTTTCTACTGCATACAATATCAAAGCTATAGTGCGTGACTTTTACATATAAATGAATGTCACATAGATTGTTAAGCCATTGCCAAATGAGTTTGCACGAAGTTGATCAGCTTGACAAAACCATCTGTATGGTAGCGTTTACAAACTGGTGTAGCACCCCTGCGAAGACAGTGTTGACTTAATTACTCAGAATTCCTTATCGGGGCGACAGAAGTTACTATAGCTTTAAGACACATAAGTCGGGCAGTCTACCTTCCTGTTTCCCTTACCTTTGCCCCACACTAGACTCTGAGCCCGGCTCATGTTGACAGCGTACCAGCCCGTATCCTGTAGTGCCGCCAAGGTTACCGGGTCGATCCGGACTGTGGTGGAGTCCCCCAGCACTGCAGCCATGATGGAACCACTAAGGACCCGGGACTCCCAGTGAGAGGACACTCTGCCTGGAGGGACGTCCTGAGGGAAGACAGTGTAAAATATGTCAAGAGAACACACAATAAATCAGAAGAAAGGTGGTTCAAGTCAGAGCTCTTTTGGTGCTGTTACCATGTTCTCTAGAGGCCCTCCGAGTTCAGGGTCAGTGGACCCCAGGTGCTGCTGCAGGGCCGAGATGACAGACGGGCTGTAAATCCTCATTTGGCCCGAGCCGTCAGAGTGAGTGACTTTACCTCGAGGAGAACAGCCAGCACCCACTGCAGCACAATTCAAATGAAAACACATTAGAAGAAATGTTGAACTAACCTTTGATGTGAGTTCAAATGTGTATTAGATTGAAAGAATCCTTGCATATTTAAGTCAAAAGTTTGTATCATGATAAACTTCATTTCAAACCATAAATATATCAAAATGTGTCTAAAAGACCTTGAGAAGTGGAGGAACAGTCTCTCCAGGTCTGGAAGAGATCTTTAGAGAAACCAAGTGCATGGAACAGCTCGTGGATCACAGTCTGGGGAAAAAAACAGAAGTGCAAACACAATTCAACACATTGAAAAACTCCCTAATTAATTAGTGTATGTACTGTATGCATTATGCGTATTATTTTTTAATAGTACCTGTACAGCAGCCCGGTGGCTGTAAGAGGCTGCTGTCAGTCTGTCCCTGCAGATGACCACCACCCCAGCTAAAGGTCGCCCGTGGGTGTCCGTCTGGCAGTGGACTGCGTAGGCCAGCACTTTAGGCTGAGGAGGAACAGGGCATAACGAACAGCAGTGAGAGGCTACTGTACTATACCTTTCAAACCTAAAAATGCATTGTTTCAGCATATTACATTCATCTTCCAAATGCTGTTGTAATAACCTGATTTTGGGAAAATGTATCCAGTGTACAAAAATGTAAGCAAAAGGTTTCCAAAGAAACTTATTAAAAATACAATCGGAAGGGTCTTCATGATGCTGTTATACATAATGTTGAGAAATTATCTCTGGGATTTATATATTTTAAAATGATTGGAAGTAAACCTATTAAAAGGTTTTTCTGTTGGTTTTTCTCTTGTGCTATATAACAACAATAATTTGTTTAAATTAAATATTCACCTACAACTATTTATTTTAAAATACTTCCAGGATATGATTTAAAGCAACATATTTGGATATTGTCAGTGGGTCTTTAACCTCGGCTCTGCACTTGTCTGTGGCCTGTACATGGAGGTAGAGCAGGAAGTCAGTGTCCGAGAGTCCAGCACCATCAAGCCGGAGCTCAGTCCTGTGAGGGGAATCAGCCTCAGAGAAAATATCACATCCAGCCAGATGATCATCAGGGATCTGTGGATAACAGAGGGGTTAACAGTGGATGTTAAGTTTCTCTCTGTATACAAGTAAATGCTGCCTATGTTTTTTCCCTTGGCACAGGAATAAACTCCTAGTAACTAAATTCCTTAAACTGATGCTCACCTTCACATCCAGACAGGTCTCCGATCTGTAGTTGTTGTTGGCTCGTCCACACCTTAAAAGGAAAACTTTAACTTTCTGAGATTCATATCTCCTTTGGTTAATATTGCACAGTGAAAGGAAAAAGATGGGTCACGCAATAGACCCTTTTATACAATCTAAATGTATTTTATTTCTGATATTTGTAAATTTTTTAGGTGATCATTTAAAGAAATAAAGCACGTCCACATCTGGCTAGAGTATAGTGTTTGAAGGAGCCTACCTGTTGTAGTTGGCAGAACTTGAATTCCTCCAAAGAAACTTGCAGTATTTATTGATGTCTCTGCTGAGCAGCAACGGACCTCGAGCTCTGTTCACTGTTGAAATGGCAACAATTAATAATAGTACGAGCATGCGAGTGTGTGTGTGTGTGGCCTATGTCTCACCTGACAGTAGTGAAGATACCATCCTCACAGCCTCTTCCATCGCTGCCTCCACCCTCTCTCTCTCTGCCTCCGATAGGTTGTTGCTCTCCCTCGGAATCCAGCTCTGGATCCTGATTGGCTGTGGAGAGGAAGGAGTGGGCGGGTCCATTTCCCTCAGGCTCCTGTGTTTCACTGACAGACTACGCAGATGTGATACCCTCCGTCCAGGATGATAAGTCTGTTGCCCGGACTTGGATCTCAGTCTGGGCTCGGTGGGTGGGATGTGTGGGTTGATGGGTGCAGCTCGGACCACCACAACCTGGGCCTGAACCTCGTCAAAGATGCATTTCTGCAAGGCTCCAGGGAGCTCCGCCAACATCACCACGACCAACAGCATCCACACCCACAGCCTCAGGGTTGGATGTAAAGCCATGATTACACCTGGGACCTTTTCAATGTCACAGTGAGGTTGAGGGTTGATTAGACATTTTGGCAGAGGAGTTTTGTTAAGCTGCATGATAAAAAGTGACATATTTTCTCATGGCTGTTTTGGATCAAACTAACATATATCCAACAGCTTATTGAGTGAGAAACTGATGGACACATCACAGTGAATAACACACGTTTATAATCATGATAGAAAAAAAAGTTTCAGATTGTGTTTTTATTGATTATTTTATGATAAGTCAACTTCCATCATTTGTGCCATTTAATAAATGTAGTTTCTATTGTAAAAGAGGTTATTTGGATAAATTGTAGAAAAGGTTGAGGCCACTTCTCAGCAGCATTTAGACCTTCATGTTGGAAAAAACAATACTTACAGAATTATAAAATAATAGTTAATGGATCAAATGTTATCAGTGACAGGGAGAATCTGGACCCATGACCTCAGTATTTCTACAATTCTGGCTCCAACTGTGTTCATGTGTTGTCGATCATTTGAGCTTTCAAACCACTTCATAGAAAAAAATTTCAGCTCCAACAATCACGTTCCTGAAACATTTATCCAATAAATAAATAAACATTAGAGTTACCTTCTGTACCTTGGAGGCGAGTGCAACCTCAGTCCATCCTTAGTTAAAGTCCTTAAATGCAATCAGTTTCATTTACCATGGGCAGCGAAGTCATGGTCTGAACTTCTGCCTTTCTTCAAGAAGAACCACTGAAGAGCTCCCTCAGAAGTCTGTGAATTTCCACAGCAATTTTAAATACAAAGCACAATACAAGGACTCTATGACCTCTGTTACCAAGGTGTCAGAGGTCCTTTATTGCTGTTATTTCCAGACCCCCCTCACCCCTTACTCACACATACAAAACACACAACAATAACTAAAAGTGCAAATCGTTTAATCTCAGCCACATTTTTACTTATATACAGTGAAGTTGACCCTAATAAACCATAATATCAATTTATCTCTTATTTATCTCATCACATTTTCAAATTTAAAAACTTCCGGCTACTCCACACATCGACCCTAGTACATTCAAAGCAAAACAGAACTTAAGAAGAAAAAAGAAAGAAAAGTAACTCGCTGAAATAAAAACATCATAAAATATACAATAATACAAATGGCACACCACAAGTCTGCTGTATCAAACTATGACAGAATGCGATTGGTTCCCCCTCAAGGGTTGAAGATTCAAGTTGAGGTTCTTTTGTGAATCCGAGGCCCCTTTTCTCTTCCTTTGCACACTACAGAAATCCTAAAATCAGGCACCAATGAGATTGTCTTTTGACACCTTTGCTTTAAACGATTACATACATTCACTTGGGAAGGGTACAGGTGTGTGTGTGTGTGTGTGTGTACTGAAACACGTTGCAATCAATGTGCAATGAAATCGAGATCCCAAAAAGTTATTGCCGGTTTTCAAAGTAGACATGCATTCTTTTTTTTACCACTGTAGCATAAAGCCACTGATGTGTCGATGCGTGCTATGATGCGGGAAAACATGTGCCTTTATGTGTTTTGGCGTGTAGTGTGAATCTCTGGAATCATCAAAATCTTCTCAAAACTGTCTGCAGGAAACTCTTCCAAAGGCACTTAAATAGGGGCAATGATTATCCTTTTGTAATATTCTGTAACGTCGCATGAGACTGGATGCAAGTGGCAGAAGTATGTGGAGACGCCTCACATCTACAAACATACTCCACTGTCAAACGTAAGACTAAAATGCAAATGCATTCACACACAGTTGCAGTCACACAAACGCAACATTATCCCCATCACGTTTTTCTAATAAAACTCCAATCATTCAATCCGACAGTTGCCTGCCTCAGTTTCTGGATAAGGGAAGATTCTTCTGTGCAAAAGTTTACCTTCAATGTGCAGCCTAGCATTCATTAAGTGAACATCCAATACTCACTTACACGTGCTATCAAACATACGTCAGCAAAGCTTTTCGTCTAAAACGTCCAACACTTTCACAAGGAGGTCTTTAAAAAAAATTTAAAAGTAACGTAAAATACTTGATTCCATACGTCAATAAATCCAACACAAAGCAATTTCAAAAAAAGGCACCAGACTTGCACAGAGAGGGCGAGTCTCACAATGCCACTCCTGTGCTTTAAGTTCAAACTAACGTGGAAAGTTTCAGTTATCATCAGTGAGTGAAGGGAGACAGAGTAGGGGGTGTTGTATTGTGGGTGGGCGAATGAATAAGTCTATTCAGGTGAGCATGGGCACGTCATCCTCTGAAGTGGTGTCTTCGGAGAGGGGGATGAGCAGCACCTCGTCGTCCGATGAAGAGGAGGAGGAGAAGGAAGGAGAGGCGGAGAGGGGCATGGAGTCACTGGAGGAGGGGGAGGCTCTGAACAGTGAGATGCTCAGGCCCAGCGTGTGGAAGATGGAGGCCAGGGAAGGGCTGCTGGGGGGCACGGCCAGGGGCGGGGTGTGGGGCGTGGCGGGGTCTGGGGTTGGGGGAGCGTAGGGGGGAGGAGGGGGGGAGGAGACAGGCGCTGGTAGTGTTAAGTGAGGGGCCTGTGCTTCTCCCTGCTGCTGCTGCTCTGACTGACCCAACAGGCCCAGCTTCTGAGGCACAGGCTGGTTGACCGCCTCTACTGCCGAAGAAGAGCTGGAGGGAATGGAGTGTGCCAGTTCCTGTCCCAGAGCAGCGGCCTCAGACTGCTGCTGCTGCTGCTGGCTGGAGCCCGAGGTCTGGCCTCCCCTGGAAGGCTGTCTGGGGATCAGGCCCCAGCGCCTCATGCGCCGCACGGCCCGACGCACGAACCGGGGCCGCCGTCTGCGGTGAGGAGAGTTGGCCGCGTCCTGCCGGAGGAGCTGGAGGATTCCCCGCAGAGACAGAGACGAGGTCTGACACAGAGGAAGAAAGAAAATATGAAGAGTGGGAAATGAGTTAAAACACCTTCTAGAAGTTGTGCTCAATATCTTAAAGTTATACTAAAGTGGCAAAGGTGAGCTTTCAGTGTTCTTTTGTTGATTCTTTGGACAATGGCGTAGTGTGTTGAGGAGACCAGCGCGGGCTGGCAACACGTGCATTTGTTTAGGAAGCAAGTGAATACGTACATGAAGAGAGAGCACAGATGCTGTCAATTATTTTGTCTAAATTCCCAGGAAATCAGAATAACTAAATGAAGATAGCATTCTTTCTTTTAAAATACCAAACACAGTATTCGCAACACTTGAGTCCAAGTTTAGGTAAAGAGTACGCAGACTGGCTGAATTCCATCAGACAGAGCAAGCTTTGTTTAATACATTTAATCCCTCTGCTTCTGCTACCTCAGCTGCTCTCACCAACTCATTATAAAAGCACCTTAGTGTGAACCTGCATGGCAACAGCACAGTAGCTCTGTCTTTACACTCTTCCTCCTTCAGCCCACGCAACTCACTCTGGATTATTAGGGCTGCCAAAGCAGAGCACATGACTATAGACAGATATAACAAGGGATACTAGGGCTGGGCATTGGCATTTGCATGGATCATGGTGCGATATACAATACTTTTGAATTTGATGCATATTATTGCGATATTCGGCTTTGTATTTGAAAAGGGCTTTTACTCTGACCCAACTCTGAATTGCACGCAGCAATTTGAGGCAACTAGCTGCACTGCGACATTTACAGGAGCAGAGGTTTGAGTTTACAACACATTTAAAAAAAAATTTTGCTTCAAGGACTTTTGCCTTAATGGTACTCGCTCTAGCTGGATGGCCCTGCATGGCAGTCTATTGCAGTGATCTTTTCATTGACATTTACCTCGTTTGGGTTTTCCGTGGGGAAGTCCTCCACTGGGGGGATGATGCCCTGGGCGATCAGCTGACCATAGGAGGGAGGAGCCTGCTGCTGGATCAGCTCCGCTTCCTGACGGCTGATTGGCGCAAACAAGCTGCCGGAAAACAGACAATGATATGAATATGCATTCACACTGACAGACATTGCCTTTTGGTTTTAGTTGTTAAGCAGTTTTTTTTTATTACAAATGTATTCATCTTTAATAGTTAACATTTACAGCACTATCGCCAACAGTTAACTTCACACATTTTTGTTTTGACAGTTTAAGTTTCACCATATAAAGAAAGGCGCTGTGCATGTTATTTTTAGAAGAGTAACCAGGACATGACCCACTTTGGCCGAGACAAAGTGCATGTGGGTAGCTTGCATTTTACAACAAGAACCTGGTAGTTCTTGTTTCTCTTATCATGCGTAGTGGAGTACGCAGTGTACTGGCTGTTGCGAGAGGCTCTGCTATGTATTTGACAGGATATATCTGGTGGTACTGGCAACAACTGAAGTTAGTAGTAAGGAAAACAAACGTGTGGCTGTCTATCTCAGATTATTAGAACAAAATCAGATTAAGGCAGCATTCTATGAGTTGAGATCAGGACTATGCAGCATTAAAATGATCAAAAAAATATATTAAAAAACGCTAGTGTCTCGAAAAAAAAAATAATAATTAGGAATCCCTTGTTCAAAATTGAGATGAAAAGAACCAAAGCGTTACCTGTACTCCCGGGTCCGGAGCGAGTAGAGTTTACAGGTGCAGCCCATGGCGATGACCAGCAGAAGCCCACACACCAGGCTGCCCACTGTTGCTGCAGTGATGACCTTGCGGGGCAGGATGACGGTGCAGTTGAGCTCGTCCGTCCCGTCCTTACAGTCCACCTGGCCGTCACAGCGCCAGCTCTCAAACACACACCTGCAGAGCGGGGACAATGGGCCGTTTGTGTGTTAAGAAATGTCAAGGAATAACTAGAGTGAGTCATCTAGTTTCACATGAAGTTGCACCCTAAGGCGACTGTTTTAAGCGTTATACAACATCAATAACAAACTAGCAATATGGCACATTATTAATTAACACATGCAAACAAACAAAGCACTCAGATTATGTCCCACACTTTATATAAATCCATTTAAGATCTTAGATTGTCACATTGCTGCACACACCCTCTGACTCACTCACAAACACTTTCGATATAACCCAGACACACCTAGCTCTGGTACTTCAGTAATCTGACCACAGTGAAGACAGTAACCATTTTAGCACATTTGGTAAAACCACCTACGCACATAAAAACAAAGTAACAGTAGCTGAACAATCTGCTCATTACCATTGTGTTATATGGTCCAAAGATCTAGAACTAAATGGTCCAAGGTCAAGAACATATTTTGAACCAGGTTTTCAGTGTCTACTCTCAGCCAGAGAAACAAACAGTGTTCAGTCTGAAACCGTCACGTGTACTGACCTGTCGCTGTCACAATGAAAGGTCCCTGGCTGGCACACTGTGCAGTCCCTCTCGTCACTGCCGTCGGCACAGTACAGCTGGTAGTTGCATTTCTCTGAGACCGGGTAGCACACGGGCCTGCCGGGGAAGTGACTGGATGCAACCGCCCTCTGGCCCGCCACCCCGCAGGCAAACTGGTTGGGCCCGCAGCCCCTGCAGCCCTCCTCGTCCCTCCCCGTCTCGGCACAGTCCCATTTCCCGTCGCAGCGTTGCTCCTGGGTGTAGCATCCCCCCGCTGCTCCCCCACACCGGCCCTCCCATGGCGGGCAGTAGGTCCCCACGTGGAAGGTGGCGTTGAAGCCGTTCCCCTCAGAGTTGGGAAGAGTCTCGTATGTCATCGACAGCAGGCCGGTGTGGGACTCAACCTGGACTGATTTGTAATTAGAGACGCTGGTGATCTGTGGAAATTCAAGAAGGGAAAATCATGTTACAAAAACATTAGTTACCATTTAGATATATGTCTTTACTGCACAGCCTGACTTATCACCAGCACAAAGAGACATGAACACAACACTCTCCTTACTCTCACATCCTGTTTGATTTGGTATTGATTTTTAAATCTTATTAGTTGCTTTTAAGGCCTTCAATGGCCATCATCCAAAATACATCTCTGGTTTATTGTTCCAGGACAAACCCCTCGTCCATAAAGATCTGTGGATAGAGCCCTGCTGGTCATCCCCAGTTTGTGACGAATACTGATCAAGCATTTGCTCTTAGAGCCCCCACACCACCTGAACTCAGACACACTGGGTATATGTTATATGCTATATAAATAAAGTTTATTAATATAACAAACAGTTCAAGAAACTCACAATTTTAATAATGTCTCCTTTGCCTTGCTCTCTGTCGTACACGGTGAGCCTGTCCCCGTCCCCGAGCACCAGCTGCTGCAGGTCCAGTCTGAGCGGCCTGGAGTCCTGGGGGTCCAGAGTCCACACACAGAACAGAGCGGGGCCCCGGATGGCTGGAGGGGAGAAGGTGCCGTAGAAGGTCTGGTGGAGGCCTCCGCAGGGCCACTCTCGGGGGGTGGCCGTCACAGCGGGCTGCCTGGGACTCGGAGGCTGCTCCCGGTCCAGCTGGGCCTCGTCGTCCACCCTGTCCTTCAGCAGCTCCCACAGGTCAGACTCACTCACCCTCTCTGGAGTCACTTCCATGGGCTTGTGTCGCTCTGAGTCCCGGTCCTGGTTCTTCTCTGGTTGGGCGCCCTCCGCCTGTGTGATGTCATACTTTGGAGGTTCGGGGGTTTCAGCCTCCAAGTCGTCGCAGCCTAGTTCGTCCGTGCCAAGGCCGGAATCTTCGTCCAGACACTCCACCTGGCCGTTACAGCGCCAAGACAGAGGAAGGCAGCGGCCGCCCAGGCACTCAAAGGATGTTACTGGGCATTCTCTAGAGTCTGGATGTGTAGAAAACAGAAGGGGAGAAAAGATTATGGAATTATGATCCTCTTTTAACAAGAAGAATCGGAACTTCAACCAAAAACGCACAGCCATAATAAAGACCGTTATACATAACTCAAGAAACACACTGACAATGTGATGAAAATAGCACACACATTTTTGGAAAAAAATCAAATGTCTCATCATACCCATGGCATAGTTCAACAGAAAAGATGACACAGGGAACAGATGGGGGAGGAAGTGGTGCGTCACTGTAATATTTCCCCCGGGAAACTCCATCGGTTGTGGCAACTTGGAGCCACAAAGGACGACCGGCTCGCCGCCACCCGATGATTTTATGGAAACCCATTCCTTCCTACACCGCGCTGAGAACTTGGAAAAGCTGAAAAAAGCATTTAGAGTAAAATCAGTGAACATTCAAACCAACATACATTAAAAAAATACAGAAAAATGGTAGCATTTCAGAATCATTGCCATGTTTATATCTTTTTTATATCTCTGTATGTAAGGACATAATGGGGAATGTCGCAAATTAATAAGGACAGCTTTATAGCCATATTGGATTTTAATAGGATTATAGCATCAATGTGATCAAGTTTCTAAATCTGTCGGTATTTGATTTGCTAGATAAACTTTCCAGTATGTTTTATTCAACAGTTTCTAAATTGTTTTCTATTCATGTTAACCACATCTAAGCCATTCAGAACATTTCGTCCGAACCACAAGACAGGATCGGGCAAGATCAGGTTGCACAATATTATCTATGGAGCAAAAACATTCAATACACTGCACTGCTTTTCTCTTTGTAATATTTACATTATATTCAGTGTTTTTTTATAGCACAGAGGGCATTTGATTTATAGTAAATGATTAGGGGCCAATTACTTGATCTCAGCTCTTTGTGTAGGGAGGCATTAAGGGAACAAGACTCAAAGGCAAAGCTGGTTTATCTGGCATTTCGAATCGTCTCAGTGCCTTTACCTGAGAACGACAGGTTCTCCTTCTGAACCCTTGATTATCCAGCAGTCATAGGTCGAGCCGTAGCGGTAGGACCAGCTGTGGTAAGCAGAACTCGTGATCTCTCCCACTTTACCGTCCAACACTTGGAGGGAGTGCCCACAGCGGGCTAAGAAACAAAAGCAATGGTTAGGTTCCTGTTTTTGAACTTTAAAGTGTTGGTGAATGGTGAGAGGACTATTTCTTGCCTAAACCTTATTGCATTACACAAATTAAGCTTAATTTTATCACACTACAGTTGGAAACAGTAAGGCATAAAGGAAGTCAAAGTACTTTTAGAAATGATCTGCTTGGTCCCTAATCTACAGTTATTATCACTACGACACATAATGGTTGGGAGAAAAGTATGTAACTAGAGTTTGACATTGAAAAATCCTTTCACAGCATCCACAGTCATAACATGCGATAAAATGTGGACTAGCTTGTGTCCTTACCAGAGCAGTGGGCAGGCTCAAAGCGGCTGAACGCTGAAATAAGTTCAACAGAACAGGTCAGGCAGACGTTTTATCACCAAGGCAGGGGGACAGAGATCGTAAGTGATGGGTGTGTGTGTGTGACGTGAGAAGTGCAAAAATGGCAACAAGCAGGCACCATAAATAGAAACAGTCAAGATGAATGTGTATTCACTCACCTGTAATAGTCAAAACTAGGAGGGCACAGAGGTCGTAAGGGACTCTCATTGTGTGTAATGTTTCCCCTCTAATATGTTGGAAAATATATTTTTTTTAAACTGAAGATTTAAAAAGGTGAAAAAACATCATAGAAGCGCCATTTTAGGAGGATTAGTTCAGGAAGTCTTCACCTGTAAAGAAAAGGAAGAGAAATTATCGAAAAATGTTAAGCATCACAATATTTCTACTCAACTATTATTGATAAGAACTGATCAAGCCTATACTGACTAACAGTTTGTATATGAGTGTTTAAAGAATTACAGATCAAGTAATTTTTCTAAATAGAAAAGCTTCAAATGTGGTTATTCATTGGTTTCTTTTAGTCTTGTATGATGCAATATTAAATTAAATGTCTTTTGATAAAAACAAGGAAAAAACAAACTGTGGAAACATGTGAAAGTGAAAGGCAGTGTTTACTGTTTAGTTTAGTTATTTTAAGAACAAGATTAGAAAATAACCAGCAGATTAACCGATTATGATCATAACTTGTTGCTTAATATAGTTGTTAATATCAGTAAGGTAATGTGATGGGTCATCTACCATAATCAATGAATTCCAAAAAAAAAACTACCTCAACTGCCAACATATTTTGTAAACTCCCTATTTGATTGGTACTGGGTTTCAGACAATGTTTATCTGCTCTGGTCCAACTACTTTAAACATTATGAAGTTATATTTACCAGCTTGATACACACCAATATGTTCGATTTAGAAGAAATTTAACTCGGGAGCAACAGCTATGGCCGAAAATAAATAAAGATATTGATCTATGCAGTAATATCCATATGATAATATCAACAGTAACAACAGTTACAGCAGACAGTAATATCCAGATGATCTATATACAATCCATCGCGGTTATATATCCACACAGGAAAACAAACAATACATGGGTAATGGTTCACTGTGTCACCAAAAGTTGACGTTATTTTGATCTTGAACACTGTGTTTACTCAGTCCAAAACAAAAGAGATTTCCTGCCTGTAAGCTTCTCAACAATGACGCCAGCAGCACCGCGAGCATTTCCGACACGAAATCCTCGACAAACACATACTAACAAAGTATTTTACTTATCCCGAGAAAAAATCCAACTATTCAACTCTCGTATTCTGGTCCATAAGTGTCTAATTGTGTTCCTAACCATTTACGATAACGTCCCGAGATAACGCTGGCTAGATAGTTTCGGTTTGAAGGTTGGTAGGGGGGAGCAGCTGCCTCAGTCACAGGAGCTTTAATAGCCTGCTAGCTGTGTGGCGGAGCTAACTGCTAACTGCTAACATCCTCACTTTCTGCCTTCCGTTTTTACGCTTTTTCTACGCTACGACGCCAAAAGAAAAGGTCTCCGAGTGTGTCCCGAAGGGTTTAAGCGGCGAAATATATCAGACAATGTTGGTCAGAAGCGGCAAGGACATAATAAAATGGGAAATTAAAGAGCCGAGTACGTTACCATATCAGTCGGCCTTTTCTTGTTGACAAGTTTGGGAGTCACTTCCGTATGTTTTGAGCTCGTGAGAGTGGAGTGGAGTGGAGGGCGGGGCTTAACTGTTTTCCTTCCATTGATAAAAGTTCATGTGGCGTTTTACTTGTTTTTTTTTTTTAAATCAGACCTAATCTGAGCCTTATTAATTTTTTTAAATTACTGTATTCATACATGATTAATATAATGCGGGTCATGATTAAAATGAGTTCAGGGCGAAATGTTTATTTCTTAACACAAGGTGTCAGTGTTGGTTCCCACAAATATTCCTATGGTTTAATTGATAAAAATGTGGCAGGGCATTCCAGGACCCCTTAAAAAGACTAAAATAACTCGGTAAACTGTATTTAATAATTGATTGTGCTTATTTGTTGTTAGTTCAGTACTTTTATTTTACTTTATACTTATTAAGGCCTTGAGAAAAAGTAGCCTACTCAGACCCATGGGGCCTACTTAAAAGGACAAGTAGGCCTATATCACTTTGTATTTATACTTTACCTGAGTAGACCTATTACCATTTAATTCCACGTTATACTATACCCAGCAGGTAAGTGATTATTAGAATCCTATGATAGGCTATAATAAACATCATTATGAAATGGTCCATTCTGCACAATGAGTAGGCCTATACTCACTCGAAGTAGCCCATATCTTTGTCCAAGACTGTTATGCTTTTACTTAAGTGCCATTTTGACTGCAGGACTTTTTACTTGTAACAACATTTATACACTGTGCTAGTTTGTTTTACTAAAGAAAAGTATCTCAATACAGAATATCTGTCTGTGTCATTAAATCGGCACATTGATCAACAAGGTCAGCTGTCGATGACGTCTGCACATCTGGAGGAGGACCCAGAGGAAAATCTCTCTCTCTTTCTCTCTCTCTCTCTCTCTCTCTCTCTCTCTCTCTCTCTCTCTCTCTCTTTGTCTCTCTCTCCCGACCACGTCCACACGCGCTGCAGAAAAGCCCACCAGAGGAGAGGAGGCCAAACTATGAAGCTTTAGTTAACACCAGCTGAGCCTTTCCCGATGAGTTTAGCATAGGCAAGTGTCCGCTGTTTCCCCCCCAGCACTGACTTTTGAAGGAGTCGCTTTTGAGCGTTCAAAGTTTCCATGCGGGCACTGTAGAAGTTTTTTTTTTCACGTTTTCAAAAGAATAACGGATTAGCATCGATCGATTTTGTTTTTTTTATTTTCCTATTTTTTCGCTGTCAGGACGGCGGGACCTGTGTCGAAAGTACATTTTCCATATCTTCTCTCGGGGGCAGTTTGCAGATAGAAGAATGCTGCCCCGGCTCCTCACCCTGGCCTGTGGTCTCTGCTGCTTTGGTTTTTCCTCCGTCACTGCAGATGTACTAAAAGCCGATGTAAGTCTAATGGGAAACCAGACTTTTCTCTACTCTAAACAGTGCAACGAGATAACTGCATGACTTTGAAGTCTGTTAAGTGTAAAAAACTAGATTTTTTAAATTTTCAAAACTTTCAAATGTCATGTTTTTCCTACAGTAGTCCTGAATATTATGTAT
The DNA here is from genome assembly GCF_949987685.1 of Ammodytes marinus. NCBI lineage: Eukaryota > Metazoa > Chordata > Actinopteri > Uranoscopiformes > Ammodytidae > Ammodytes > Ammodytes marinus. The sequence continues at coordinate 14,092,417 of NC_137227.1, forward strand.
GTATAGGGTTCTTCTGCAGAAAGCCTTAATATGCAGTTGTATTTATAACCCTAACTTTTTGTGTGGCTAGTGGGAATTATGTTGCACTTATCTCTCTAATGTCTTTCTATTGTTAAGTTGGTTTTGTAATGGGCTAATCTTTCAACAGCAAGAGAGTGACTGTTTATGTTGCCCTCCTGTCTACTCCTGTCTACCCCCCCCCCCCCTCCACACACACACACACACACACACACACACTCCTGATCTTCGTCTTTCCGCACTAAAAAGTCCATCTGTAACTAGAGATGAAACTCCATCTGGAGAAAAAATGTCATGACTCTAAACTCTTGTGGCTTGTGAAGGAGAAGGAGGAGGAGGAGGGATACAGCCATGCACAGTCGAGAAACCTCAGCTGAGCTGCTTTGTTCTGAGCAGAAAGAGGGGGTAGCTGTGGTACAGAATGGGAGGGTGGGGGGCGAGTAATGGTTTTCATCTGCCTGTGTATAGACTGACTGTAAAGACAGCCGGCCCGTTGGAAAAACTGGTCTGCAGTCACAACAAGCTGGACATGAGACTACAGGCCTCAGGCTGTTAGGAACCTCTGCCCGGAGACTCTTAAGTGCTCTTTAGCCTTCGACTAAACAACATATCTTGGCGTCAGGTCCCGTGCTGCTTTTGCAAATGATTGGGTACCAGCATGCCTTTGGGCGCCTTCGGTCTGAGCCCATTTAGGATTGGCTCTAGTAGGTCGTTCCAGGGGTCATAAGGATGTTTTGATGAAAGCATTTAGGCTATGGCATAAGTGTTTGGTCAGGAACTGCACATATGAGTTGTTTCTCCGTCACAGGAAATTGATATGAAGTTGTTAAAAAAATAAAGCAGAATCCTTTAAGATACACAGAAGCATGCGCTGTAGCTGTGCGTGGACAGGATGCACGAAGGAAGACCTTAGTCACTGACCACAAGACGCTGGCGTGTGTGTGAGTCAAGCCAGACGTGGTGGGTAACTGCAGAGAGTCAGACAGTTTACAAGAGGCCGCAGGCAGCAGATTCCCTCCTGCGGGCAACACACCGGCACGGTGATAAATGCTTGTAAACAAACGTTGCTGTTTTCCAGCAGCTGCATCCTAAAGCCTCCAATATAAGCAAATTAAAGGTGGAGTCAGTGATTGTGGAGAATAATTGTTATCAAATTCACTTTTTGTACTAAATCTGTGATCTCCTCATGATCGGCTACCTGTCCATACTGTGGGGGAGCTCGGAAAATAAGTTTGGTTTTAATACACAGCCTAGGCTCTGTAAACTGGTATGCAAACAAAGGGTAGGTGAACAAAAGGGGGCCCATCGTAGCTAGCAACATGCCAGTTTACAGAGCCTAGGATGTCCATTAACACTGTTTTTTTTCAGCGCACACACAGTTCAGACAGGTATCGGATCGTGAGAAGATATTCACTGATTTTACTTATTCACTTATTTTGACAACAAGCGTTTTCCAGAATGGCTGACTCCACAGTGCAGGGTGTTTAAAAAAGGAGGATGAGAGTTTAATTATGGGTCGGGATGACATCACCTGGGAGCTGCTGCATATGAACCCTGTGATCAAAAGATAGACCACTGTCTGCTGTGGAGAAATCTAGAACGTCATAGATAGGAGAAGCAAAGACAGTACAACAGCTGACAGACATAAATGTTTAATAATGTCGAAGAAGATTTTGGGTTGGGGGTGGGGAAGAGGGGGGGGGGGGGGGCAGTCTGAGGTTTGAGGAAGTAGAACTCCAAGAAACTGAGTTTAGAGGAATGTTGTGGTTTATCAGAGTTTCTCAACATCGGAACATCCCTCTCTGACTTCACTCAGACAAGCTAAACCCACTTAATCCATGCTGAGCGAAAAGACAAGCTCCACCAATAGGGAAATAAGACTTTAACTAAAAGGGAAGCATGCTTCTGGTGAAGTAGGCTAGGCTACCTCCACGGCCTCCGGCATCTGTTTTACATTTATGGCTTTTTGCCTTGTCTAACCTTTCTCTTACTTAAATACAAAAAAAAAAGGCTTATTCGTACCTTGTGAGCAAAGGAAGTGGGCAGGAATGAAAACAACGCTGTCTAAAAACAGGATCTCTACATATCTTGCTGAAAAAAAAATAGTCTGGGGATTTCCCGTTGCCATCGGGGAGACATATGTCTTGTTATCCTGGTAGTTTTTTCTTTAGTTTTTTTTTTTTATGTAACAGATCTGGTCAAAACACACATCTGGGTTCCATTTCTCTTTATCTCGACTAGAGCGACTGTTAATGTAGCATCAAAAGGAAGAGGCCTCGCTCAAGATGTGCCGCACGCTGCTCTGACAGACAGCGGTCGACACTTAAGAGATGTCAAAATATTGAGCTGGATCGGCTTTAATGAGAAACCGATGGACTTCAAGGGAGGAAAGGGGACTTATCTTAGCTCTACGCCCCGAGAAAATAGTCCCACTTGTTAACTATAGGGGACATCAAAGAGAGAAAGTTTCCACCATGACGTTGGAATTGTAAGAAAATACAGTAGATACAAATGTTTTAAGTACTTGAAAAGACTCCAGGAAGTGGTAAAAAGTAACTAGGTATCTTTAAGTACTGCACTTATTAATTCTTGCAATATTTTAATTTTATGCTACTTTATACTTGTGCTCTGCTACATTTCAGAGGGACATTTTTCCCTTTTTACGTCTTGTTGATCGGTTTTACGAACAAAATAAAAGCTTAAGATATAGTGCATTATTACAATCCGCCTGAAAGTATAGAGAGTAGTTGTAGGGAATTCTAGAATAATTGTTGTTGGACCAAGTACCTAAAAGTAAATGGAAATGATTACCTTCTTTACAAGATTCAAATAGCTGACCAAAGAAAATCTAAACTCGAGCTCCATTTACTCACTTTTCACTGAGACCTTTAATCCGCATCTGACGGTCCTCATGGAGGGATGGAGTTGTCATGGAGACGGCTCAGTTTTCATCACATGACGTCACAGAACTACATACTGTTGGTGTTGCTCCAACTGGGCTCCAACTGCAACATCAGAAGTCATGCATTTACTTATTATGTTCGTATTATCAACAAAATATAGGATCAATATTCATACTGCAGGAGGGATCTTTACGAAGACAAATGGATTTTTCACAAACTGGCAACAAAAAATGTGTCACTTTTACGTATTACTAATTCATCATATGAAAGTTTTAGCCTATTCCATTTTAATGCTGTAACTGGTCGAGGTGGAGCTTGTTTCTTAAACACTGGTTGGAAGTCTATTTTTAAAAAATTCATCATATTCTTAAGGTTATTTTTATATTTTGTTTGCAAGATATCAAATGTGCAGTGCAGTTACAAGTACAATATTTGCTTTTGAGTGAATGCATGAAGAAACATAAAATGTAAATATACTAAGTACCTAAAAAATGTGCTTAAGTGCAGAACGTGGGTAAACGTACTATATATATATTCCACTTCTGAGTATTTGTATGGGGTTACTACCATATAAGCAGCGTCCTTAAATGCAACAAACTTTGTTCTAAAGGTATGTATTGCTCCAGTTGCATTACTTCCGTAGAAAAAAAAACAGTGTTGGCTTGCATCAGTTAAATTAGAATAAAGATATTCTTGATGATGATTGAAATTGACCTGTTTGATCTAGTAGAAATCTCAAACTAAATGCTGCAGTGTCGGTGCTAACTGGGTCAGCAACATCAAGAAATGATGATGGCAATGTGAGATTCAGCCACTCGTGAGCAGAATTCCCAGTTTTTTCCATTGGCACCGAGAGAGAGGAACAACTGACTCAGTCCCTCAAATTCAAAATCAACCATACTCCAACCCCCCCCCCACCTCTCTCTCTGTCCCCGCTGCTTTTCTCTCACCACTCTTCCTTCTAATGTCTTTACCTCTTCTCCACTAAATCTAACTCTGCACTTTAGATCATTCTGCCTATTTTCTGTCCGTTTGTCGTCCGTCTGTCCTGGTGAAACTAAATTGTCCGACAAATGTATCTGGCTGGAGAAAAATACAATAAACAACTGTGGAGGCAGCACAAATAGTGTTTTGACACTTGGCAGCAGTGTTTTAAACAAAAAAGACAACCTAACAGACAAGTTCCTGCACTATTAGCCTAAGTGTATGCATGGTTTAATATGCACAATAAACCCAGCTCTGTACACAAACCCACATCTTTATCCATATTTAGTTCCCCTGTTCTCTTAGTTTATTGCACAAATATGGACAAACACCCACATGATAGGTGTGCTGACGCAGGGACAGTTTCACTTCCTATGGAAATGGAATCATATTTTAGTTTTCTTACCACCAAAGCTATAATTGTCCAGGGGGATTTCTTTTAATTTTGTTTATAACTCTTCTAAGGAGCTTGTGGTCAGCCTTATTTCTTTATAGTGCGTATGGGAAACAAATCGTGTCTCACGCAGCTGTGCGGAAGAGCGTGTGACAATAGCCTACGAGGCACATACGTGTCCTGGTCCTGTGGTCACATATTGTTATTGTTCATATTCACCGAATGGAGGGATTTTTGTGTTCTGAGGTACCAAAAGGGCCATTTTGAAGGGCCTCTGAAAGCTCTAGGTTTACTGTATGTGTAAATTGGTTTGTGCAACATGTGTATTCATTGGCCTTAAGTAAATAGGTCCTGTTGTAACACCTGGCCAAAGCCTCAAATGGTTATCTGTATCAAAATCCGAAATTCCAAAACCTTTATTATTACAAGCTTGTACTAATAAAGCTCCAAATCTTTAGATGTCAGTCGCACACCTCTTAGTACAGAGAAAATGAAGGTGCTCTTGAAGCTTTTTTTTTTAATTGTTACAAAAAGAAAATTGTTCTTCATGCACTCTGAGACACAACAAGGAGAAATTATAATAGTCGTTATTTAGTCCAAAATATTGGTTCCAAAGCGCCGACTGGTCTCGACCACACAGGCAGAAATATAAACACAGGTTTATTACAGCTGGTAACGTGTACAGATGATAGATTAGAGGGCCTGTAGAGCGTTTTCTTTTCTGTAATCAAATTACCACACAGAAAAACTGAGGGCCACATGGTGCTATTCTAGCATAGAAGAATTATACAGATTATTGCACAGGGTGTGGGGCGCCACGTGCAAGTGAAGTGCTGTATGTTTTCTGAAGGATTTAGTTGTCAGTAGGTCTTGATTTTGCTGTGTGACGAATGCGTTGTTGCCATATGCAGTGGTGCTTTGAAACAGCGAATTGTACGTTTACTTCAGTTTTTTAATACGTTTAAAGTGTGTTTCATCAGTTGGTTTATCAACATTGGATTAGAACTGCAACTAATTCTCATTTGGTCCATAAAAAGTCATAAAAAAAAACACAATTTTGAACTTCTGTTCAGTTGTTTGGCTTTATTACATAAGTTTTTCACGTTAAAATTGTGCAAGAAATGATATGTTGAAGGAATTTAGTGCTGCATCTGATTTTGATTGTGTAATTGATTGATCGTTTGATAAATCAAATGTCAGAAAAGGTGAAATCGGTCATCACAGTATTCCTACTGCCTAAATTGACACCATCAGATTGTCCAATCTGTCCGATCGAAAGTCTAAAACCCCAAAATTAATATATTTCCAGCTTTGCGTTCACACAGAGCTCCCTTGAAACTCCCTACAGCTCTTCTTCCAGCGATTTTACATCACGCTGGTTGTGTTTCAGTGTCTGTGCTTTATGCCTTTAGACCTCATGTCATTGCACAGACCTCGGGGGTGTGTGTTTACCAAACCCGCCAGCCAGACCTTTGACCACACATGGCTGTGGCCCTGTGTATAGCGAGCTACCTAGCTTTCCCCGAGGCCAACAATACTAGCCATGTACAAGTCTTGATAAATAGAAGCTTTGATGGTGGCTGCTGGGAGTTCCTGGGAGGAGAAGGGGGAGGGCAAATTCTGGGATACCTGGCGTCCCAACCGGAGATGGTGGTAGTGTGTAGAGTAGTTTGGGACTAAGGGAGAGAATTGGAGGTGTGTGTGTGTGTGTGTGTGTGTGTGTGTGTGTGTGTGTGGAGGGGGGGAGTTAGTGTTTTTATAGAAGCAGACGCATCACCACATTGGAGCCGCGGGACACACTAGCACTAGTCAGTGGAGTAGCGGCGAGAGTAAATTTTGGTTGGTATTGGAAGCTGATTGACTCAAGAGAGAGTCAAAGAGGTTATGAATTAGATTACCCCATGCTTGAATAATCCAGAGAAATCTTGAAGAAATGGTGAGGCCGGGATATGTAGAAATGGAGGAGGAGGAGTGGGTTTGGGGGTTGTGTTTGTGGAGGGGTGGGTAAGGTGCCTCTCAGAGGGTCGTCATAAGTGAACCTTGTTCTCTGGCCCCTCTGCCCACCACATGACTAACAGTAGCTGTGTGTGCCCGGCCGGTGTAAGGCCCGGTAGTGCAGCCCGTTAAGTTGCAACCTTTCCATCCCTCTACTCCCCTCCCCCCATCTGCTTTTCCCCTTCACTTGTCTTGACGGAGGAAAAAAGCTAGGAGAGAAAAACAGCAATAATGGTGCAATAAGAGAGATATCTGAGGTTTAGGGCGACGCGCAAGGAATTTGGGGTAATTCCACCGACTTCTTCTGTGGTGGAGATGATGAGGACGCACGTTAACTCTCTGTGTGCAGATACTTGAGTGGAAACTGACAGTTCAAAATGCATTTCTGCCATTACAGCTCCAACATAAAGGACAAGGACATGAGCAGAATGATTTCTTTGCTATTTTTGTTTGTTAAATGTGAAGCTTGAGCAGGCAGCTGGCTGACTTAGCTTAACAACAGACACATTAGAATTGTCATCTCTTGAAGAGTATCAAAAAAGTTCCAAAATGTCTTCCTTGTTGTTAAAACACCAGCTTGTAATCTTAGTTTAGCACAAATACTGGAAACAGGTAGAAACTGCTAGCTTAGCTCTCCCCAATGGAAACACTAACTGCCATAGTCTACTGGCACCTCTGGCATATATGTACTATTATCCTTTATCTACCATATGTGGCCACAGTTGCTGCTGTTCATCATAAATTAATTCCAGGTATTTTCATAAAAGATGCAGAGGAAGGCTAGCTGTTTTCAGTCTTTACGCTAAGCTAACTGTATCTCAGCTCTAGCTTCATATTCAACAGACACATTACAATGATTATAATCTTCTCATCTGTTGTCCGAAAATCTTGAACTCTTCCTTTAATGCCCTCTCAGACCAGTGTAAGACCACCAGCAGCAGGCAGTGGAAAGAATAGGCTGGCCTTTCATGTGTTCATGTGAGATAAATACTGGTGGTTTTGGTTGACATGAGCGGAGACAGACTGAGAAGGAGGAGGACAGACATAGACAGTGGCCGGACGATCTTAAACTCAAGCCTTTAAGGAACCCAAATGTTGCTGAAAATGATCCTTTTTTCCATCGTTATGACTGCAAGCTGTCTTTGGCTAGACCGACTTTTGGGTCATCGTGACTACAATGACATCAGTGTTTTCTTCGGATTATGTGTTTTATTTGGCTTTCAAGTTCCTGTCTCATCCCTCTACGACCCCACAACAAAGTTTCCCGTAAACCAGCCCGGCGTGAATCAAGGGAGCATGTGAGGATTCAGTGTTGTTGTTTTTTTAAAGAGTTCATAAACTGGATAATGTCACAGTCACATGGGGGGAAGACAATAAATGTAACCCGCTGAGTTAACTCAAGTGGGTTTTGGCTGTTGTGGAAGGGGAGGGGTACTCAAGTTAAGAAGTCTGCTTTGCACATAAAAATGCCAACACACACACACACACACACACACACACACACGTACACACACCCTTTGTCTCCCGTATTTACTATCCAATCTGTGTGATACATCTGAGCTAAGAGCAGCAAGTCAAAACAAGGTCTGAAGGTTGACGGGAAGTAGACAAACACCCACAGGTTCACACAAGTGGCTGATCCCTTCTTTTTCTGTTGACGTTTTCTGTTGACATTTTCATGGGGTTTTTAGTGTTGTTACTGGCATGTCTGACAGTAGAGAGCAGACTGAGTAACTCCTGAGTGAAGCAGTGCATATTCATTATGTGTTTCAAAAGTCCAAATAACGGCGTTTAAAAAAAAGCCTCATGTTGTAATAGAATTGTTGCACTTAGTTAGCAGATACTGTACATGTAATTTACCCAATTATTTTAGTTGTTTGTTAGCATATTTTAGTTAGCACACTGTATATGCAATGTAGCAGCCAAGATAAAGTTGGGTTTTAGGGTTTAGGAGAGTCCCAAGATTTAGATGTTTTGCTGTTTTTATGTTGAGAAGAGAAAGGCTGCAGCTAACAACATGCAGCTATATTTATTAATTATTACTTTTCTGCATAAATAAAGTATCCTATAATCCTGATTGGCTAAACTTGTTTATCATTTGGTTGTTGTCTGGAGATAATAGTGAATGCATGCCTATTAAATTGTTTGTTTTGTCATTTGTTATTCAGACTTATTGTAGAATATATTAATTATTTGTTTTGGTGTGTTCTTTTGCCCATTATGCACAGTCAGCTATTTGGCCTGTAAAAAGTTGTATTCCGTATTAACAAGGCCTTACAGAAGTTTTCAAAACTGCATGATGGAGTGAAAATGTTGAGGCCTTGTTGGTGAAGAGAGCATTCCGACCGTAAAACCTCTGCTGTGAAGATTTTATTTTTCTTGTCTTATGGATCTATCTGTCTTTTTAGCTTGGTTGAACAGAAAATGCAATATGAATACCTAAAATAAGTACTTTGCATTATTTTCTCTGTCTTGTAGGCTTGGCTGCAGCAGTATGGCTACTTGCCTCCAGGTGATGTCCGGGCCCAGGCCATCCGCTCACCACAGTCCATAGAGACAGCCATATCAGCCATGCAGAGGTTTTACGGTTTGACGGTTACTGGCTCCATAGACTCCAACACGATAGAGTGAGTCCTGATCGACAGCAATATTTTATTATAACACACGATTACCCAGTTTCAAATGTTAACTTGGGTCTAGAAAAGATTAAAGTAGTAAAGTTACAGTTCACAAAAACATGTGTAACTCAAAGGCATCTGGAGATATTACATAGTTAAGAATTGGGGATTTTGTTTTGCTGTTGCCAGGGCGATGAGCCGGCCGCGGTGTGGCGTCCCAGACAAGTTCGGCCCGCAGCTGAAAACAAACTTGAGGAGGAAGAGATACGCCGTGCAGGGACTGAAGTGGGAGAAGTCTGAGGTCACCTTCAGGTAAATACTGACGCAGTTTGTGACTAAAGTTTCACAAGTGAATATGAGTTAATAATTAATAGAAACTCAAAGGTAATCAGTTTCAATCATAGGAGAAGACTAAGAAAACCAAAATATTCATGTTTTAGAAGTGGGAACCACAGAATTTGCACATTTCTGCTTAAAAAAGGAATTACTGTTAATGTCAATCGATTAATTGATAAATCATTTTAGCTGTAATGAAATTAAACAGTCAAAACCCATCTCTCCAATCACAACAGTTCTAAAATGATGAAAACATTGCAAAAATAAGTAAAAAAAAAAAATCCCTGTGTCTCTGTGTTCTCCACACCAGCATACAGAACTACACCCCTAAGATCGGCGAAAGGGCCACGTACGACGCCATCCGCAGAGCCTTCAAGGTGTGGGAGAGCGTGATCCCGCTCACCTTCAGAGAGATTCCCTACAGCCAGATCAGGGACAAGGTGGACAAGTTTGCTGACATCATGCTGTCCTTCTCCGAGGGTTTCCACGGCGACAGCACGCCCTTCGACGGCGAGGGCGGCTTCCTGGCGCACGCCTACTTCCCCGGTACGGGCATCGGGGGCGACACGCACTTTGACCTGGCAGAGCCCTGGACCACTGGGAACGACCAGAGCGGTAAGAGAGAGAAAAAGTTCATGATCAAATTAATATAAAAAAAATGTCTCCCCTTTATTTTCAACAAAGGTGTACAACAACAACATATAGCATCTGTCAATAGCAAAACATATAGAGTAGATATTCTAATCGGTAGAGAAGAAGTAGTAAATTCATAGAAGTAGTCAAATAAGCAACAAAGAGTGAACTTGCTCATTTGGTGGTTCCTTAACTCTGCCCTACCCCATCCCCCTGGGTCTTTCTCTAAATTCAATTATACACTTACTGTGTCAATTGCACAGTTACTTTTCTATTACATCGTGAACGAAATGAAAACTAGCTTAACTAAACGTTGTCTTTCTCTGTGTGTGTGTGAAGGTAACGATGTGTTCCTGGTGGCGGTCCATGAGCTGGGTCATGCTCTCGGTCTGGAACATTCCAACGACCCCTCTGCCATCATGGCTCCATTCTACCAGTGGTTTGACACCGAAAACTTCCAGCTACCCGACGACGACCGCAGGGGCATCCAGGCAGTCTATGGTGGGTCTTAAGAATCTATTGATCCGGATGTGTATAAGATTGGTATATGTCTATCTAGCTATCTACTTTAAGTACTGTGTAGATGTACTATGAGATACTGTGTGAACTTGGATATGTCGTGGCAACCCATTCAGAAGTTGTTGAGATATTTTAGTCAGGACCAAAGCAGCCGACAGATCCACAGTATTACAAGAGTCAACATAATGTTGGTGATGTACACACACACTGACATGGAAATATGTTGGCAGGTTTTTTTCTTCCAAATTAACCAATTCACACTTGTCTTTCCCACAGGAACCAAGTCCGGGGCCCCTCCTCCCCCCAGACCCACCAAGTCGTCCGTCCCCGTGAAGCCTGACCACGGCCCAGACATCTGTGAGGGACACTTTGACACCATCGCTGTCCTCAGAGGGGAAAAGTTTGTATTTAAGGTACAGGAGACCCTTATTTGTCCAACAGACCAAAATAGAGATTTTTCCTCACGTTCTGACTTTTGACATAGCAGGTGTATCTAAAAATATTACAGATGAGTCCGTTCTATTCGGGTGTTTGAGGGAGTCCTGACTGTGTGATAGTGAGACAGCATCAGCATTAACAGCACGCTGAAACCAAAGACAGCCTTGGTTTGTCTTGGGGAGCTCTTTAAACTTGTCCTACTGTTAACATGTACCTGTAGAAGAAAATTCGCTTTTTCTGACACTAAAATAATTTTTTTACCAAATAATATGCATGAGGGTCTTTATATTGCCTGGTTTTCAGACCTCAAAGATATTACACTCACCAAAATGATACAGAGAATACCGGCAAATCTGCTTGCTTGATTTCTGACAATCAATTTATAATTTCAGACTAATTAAGTTAACATATCTTATATATATTTGACTATCTTTCAAATCTATCTGTTTTTTTGTTTTTGCAGGATAAGTGGTTCTGGCGTGTGCGTAACAACAAGGTGTTGCCAGGTTACCCGATGACCATCAGTCACTACTGGAAGGGCCTGCCTTCAAACATCAACGCCGCCTACGAGAGGGATGATGGGAAATTTGTCTTCTTCAAGGGTGGGTTCCATATGGGATCAGATTCAAAACAGATTTCAGCTGCTCTAAAGATGAATTCCATGTGTTAACTATCAGGAACGGCCATCTTTGTTTTTCCTCTGATCCTTCCTCTATTTCTTCTAATCTTTCTGTGTATTTTTGGTTTGTATTTCCATCGCCAGGTGACAGGTACTGGGTTTTCAGTGAGTCCACCATGGAGAGAGATTCCCCTAAGAGCCTGAATGACATGGGCACCGGTCTACCCAAAGACAAGATCGATGCTGCTCTATTCTACACGCCAACAGGACAGACATACTTCTTTAGAGGCACTAAGTGAGTCAGTTGCATATTCAGGGCTTAACAGGGCTCATCACACACATCTTAAAGCATGGTTAAACCTGTGAAACGATGTTATTTCTTTCCAAAGAGAAGTAGCTTAGGCAGGTCAAGACAAGTTAGGTGGTCCTCGTTTCAAAGGATAAGCAACTAGGAGTTCTCCATTATCATCCTGACCTCATTGTTAACTCTTTTTTGCTTAGATTGAATCTTTTTCTCTTTTGCCTAAACAAATGCAGAACATATTTTCCATACAGCTGAAGAAACGTGTTATAACTTGTGATGTCACCATGCTAATCTGTGGACTCATAACATAGCGTCTCAGTCCTCTGACTCACACTTTCGGTGTGTCCAGGTCTGTGAATCAGTAGCGAATTTATCAGATCATTAACTCTAAAACAAGTAGCAGCATATATGCCTTTTTGCTTTCAAACGTTTGGGGGATTTTTGTCTATATTTAGATAACCAAAAGCTGAGAAGTAACTTCCAGTGGCATGCAGCCAAGGGTCCTGATTTAACTTCAAACCATAGAGACGCCGCAACATACTTTTGTCCGGGGCCATAGCCAGGATTTTGGAAATGCTGAGGTTTTGAGTCTTTTTTCCAAATCGCCATTTTGACCAGCCTCCAAAAAGTTTTTTTTTTAGTCAATTGATACTTTATCTTATATTCCCTACACATAATGGTATAAGTTTTGTTTTAAAGGAGAACGCAACAGATTTTACACATCAGAGTCTGTCTACTGACTTGGGAAGTGCATATTTATAGAAAAAAGGGTTGTATGTAGCCCTAGCTGCTATGAGCGTTACACACATGAATCTATAACCAAACTTGTGGTGGTCAAGCTGCATTGTGGGTAATGTAGGCGCCAGGTTTTAATTAAAATGCATGAAACAAAAAACAGGATATGTCTGGTTCTGCTGTGTCCATTTTGATATTTTTGTTTTGTTTTTTCATAAATGCCAATTTTGAGTCTGTAAAAGTTTTTTTTCTCGTACTGTGGATCTTTAATGGTTCTGTCTATGGTGTGGTTCTCAGGTACTACCGTTTCAACGAGAAGACGAACACCGTGGACAGTGGTTATCCAAAGCCCATCAGCATGTGGAGCGGTGCACCGGATAACATCAAATCTGCCATCATGAGTGAAGACGGATGTAAGTTCTTCTCCCCAGATTTAAACATATTTGAACAAGAGCTTTAAGAGCGGAAACAACAAGTCTATAATTGAACAGACAATGGATAGAAAATTAACTGGCAACTACAGTATGTGGGCAATCCAAAAATAGTAATCAAGCAATTGTGCCAAACATTTCTCAGTTCAAGTTTCAGAAAAGTTAATATATTTGTTGCTTTATGTTGTTGTACGTGATCGTTAACTACATAGTTTTTGACTGTCGGTCAGACAAAACTAGTATTTTCAAGATGCCGATTTTGAGATCTTATCCAGTCAATTCAATAAATAGTAATACTAATCACTCCATCTTTCCACTTCAGCTTACACTTACTTCTACAAAGCCAACAAGTATTGGAAGTTCAACAACCAGTACATGAAGGTGCAGTCGGGCTACCCCAAGTCGGTGCTCAGTGACTGGATGGGCTGCGAGGGGGAGGAGCCTAAGAAGGGGCGGGAGGAAGTCATCATCATCGAGGTGGACCAATCGCAGGGCGGCGCCGGGCCGATTGCCGTGGTGATCCCCCTCCTCCTGCTGGTATTGGTCGTGGTCACCCTGGGAGCGCTCTTGTTCTTCAGGAAGTACGGCACGCCCCGACGCCTCCTCTACTGCCAGAGATCACTCCTGGACAAGGTGTAGATGCCAAAGCTACAGTGGGGGGGTCGATTGACAGACTGCCACAGAGGGACAGAAAGAGAGAGAGATGGAGAGAGAGAATGAGTGGGCTGGGTAAGGATGGAAAACCGAAAAGAAATGGAAGGGGAGGAGAGCAAAGAACAAGAGAAGATACAGAAGAAATGGGGGATTGAGGGATTGGGCGACATGTTAAGTTTTGGGTGGTTTGTATTCGCCACATAAGAGAGGAGGAAAGGCCCTAGAAACTGAAATCAGGAATAATGTGTATTTGTATGGTAACTATTAACATGTACTGTGTTCGGAGATTTACAACATACCCACAGTCTCACATAGAGAAGGGAAATATACAAAGAAAGAGACTTGTGTTCATCAGCGACTGCGACCGCCCCCCTCCCCTCTTGACTCTCGTCTCTCACATCCCAGGAATCAACAAAAAGAAAAAAAAAATATCCCTCCTTCCTTCCTCTTCTTTAACTGGACGACTCTAGCTGAACTGCTGTCTGATTCACTTTGAAAATCTGTGTTCTACTCAGAAAGTCTTCATCTCGTCGAAGAGTTTGTTTTTGTTCTGAATTACATTTGCTGTCACAACAATCTGTCGGGGCTTTTATTCTGACATTCATTTCAACATGACATTTTTCACTCACTCACTTTGGTAAAGTTTCGATATATCGGCTCTGCAGTATTTCCTGTATTTCTTTTGATTTCTTCTCTACCACTAAGTAGGGCTGGGTATCCAACCTTATGTTTCTTTTAGTACTGCCTGAAATGTGTCTACTGCACATAGAATCAAAATGTTGTTTCCTTATTCTCTGATCAAATAGACCAGATTTGAAACAACATTTTGCCATTTTTAGACTATTTTATAAAGGCAAAAGATCTCGTTTGGTTGTCTACATAAATGTTTGACAACCTTGGCTTCTCTTCTTAGAAATAAATGCTGATAGTTTTTCAAAGTAAGTTCCACAAAAAAAAATAGTATAAACTTTCTTAAATGATACCTAGCTCTACAACTATGATGATTCTCTCCCATCAGCTTAACACTAAAGAGGACCATGTTCACTTTTAGTTATTATCCTATGCATCATTTTTGGATGCATTTGACGGAGACGAGTATAATGGCACGCCCTATATGCACAGTGTGAGTGTCGATTGATGCAGAAGACATCTAAAATAAAACAGAGCTGCTCCTTATGGTACAAAAACTAGAACCCCTTTTTTCTGTCTGCGTGGAGCTCCAATTTAAATCACAGAGAAAACTCTTCTTTCAGTGCAAGCAGTCAGATGGAAAAAATATTTCTTTAAAAAAAAAAGGTGAAGTTTTATCTCACAAATGGCATTTTTTTCCAAACATTCCAGTATAGTTGTTGGCGAAACATGAGCGGAGCTACTCTCGTCCAAATGTGTCAGCAAGCGGTACAGTGTCCAACAATGTTGTGCAATCTTTTAATTATTATCGTTGTTATGGGAAATTGTTGTTATTATAAGTATGGTTATTGTTATTATTGTTCTCCTGGTAAAGTTATAATGGACATTTTTTTTTTCTTTTGTACATTGTCATTTGGAGTCCTGCTGGACAGAGGCATAACGTGACAATGATGGAGTTGAATCCAAGTTTACACTCGGCAAGTTATAAATTCAATCTGATCGGGGGGAACGAATGTGAGTTCAGGGAGTTTTGTTTTTTTCTTTCACTGAAACATTAGAAATTACCCAGATGCTATTTATGAACTTTTGATGGTGCTCAATGATTTTTTTTTCTTTTTCACACATATCAAAAATTTGAAGGTGAATTAATTTGGTTAATAACAATGATAATGGTAATGATATTTATAATGATGATCATATTAATAAAATGGAATGAGATTTTTTTTTTCCTTGCCTGTTCTCATTTTTATATTTCATTCGATAAAGTGAAAATTAAACTATTTTCTACAAACAGTCCTACATTTTTCTTCCTATTCTTTCATCTTCGATTGTCCAATTCTAAATGTACACAAAACACAATATTTAATACAACCTGCAACCAAACACATTTCGATACCGAATTTTACCCACCAAAAAAAGATTTAAAAATAGTACATACAGAATATTTACAAGGGAAATGTTTTTAAATCCTTTTAAAAGCCTATTATGTTGAAACACAGTGGTCAACATAATAACACATCTGTTCATTTGGTTAGATAACAAGCATAGAGTACAATAACATGTTTCTGACAACGACCACAACAAACCAAAGATTTATAAGGCTCCTAAAAGTAGAATATATGTCTGTATGCAGAAGCCATATAGGGCATGACCGGCATGACACAGCTAAAGGTGAAGACTCGTTTCTGCAGCTGAAGCATTGGACTACGATTTATTTTGAAAATCTTCAGAATTTGAGTCCCAACCACTCGAGGAGTCGGAGGCAAATGGATTTAAAAAACATGTTTGTTTTTTTGGGAGTGGGTGATTACATCATTTTACATTAGTCGAGCCAGTGAACGCCAGATCAACATCTGCAACTTTTGTCCACTTTTTTTCTCGTCCTTAGCCTTTTCTAAAATCAAGTGGTTTCAGAATGTATATCTGCATTTAAAAGTTGTGTGTGGTTTCATTGTTTATTTGGATCCCAATTAGTTGTTACCTTGACAACAACTACGGTATAATCAAGCAATGTTTACACTTAATCAACTTACAGTTCATTAAGCATAATTACCGTAATAATCTCTCCCACTAAACCAATAACAACATTACAACAAACTTAAAATATGACTTAAATTAAGAAATTAAATGCAAAAACCTGCAAAAGAACTATAAATAATCTGCATAGTCTTATTGCAACTTGCAAGTATGGCTCTTCTGGACATGGGGCCAGTAATCATGTGCAGAGTTAAGAGTCGGAAAAAATGAGGGAATGGTCACATTTTTTCAGAGAAGTTGGTTCCAGCTGAGCATCTGGTATTCCTGAAACATCTGAAGCTCCCTCGGCCAAAACCCGGCTGCCCTTTGCATGTGTGTGTGATACTGTACGTCTGTTCAAGTTTACAGTTTACACACAAAAGGAAAATGAACTCTCTTCTTCAAATGAATTGTAAAAAAAAAACGTGTGACGGAAAACTAGTGTTTGAAAGAAAGGTAGCGAGAGCAGAAAGGTGAGGTGAGAAGGATCGTAAAAGAGAATTGAGTTAATTTGCTTGGGGGATATTTTTCCCTTTGCACATTTCTATCCAAAAAAGAAAGAAGAGAAAGAAATCCAGCCTCCCTCCTTCTCAAAATTGTTCTTTTTTTATGAGGCTTCAGTCTCAAACCGCTCCTCCTCTCACCACAAGTATCCATGGTCTGTTTTTGCGCTTTCCTTCCTCCCCGTTTCCTTTTTGCTCTCTGTTTTAACTCTTGACACACTGCAAATGTATCCGTTTAACTGAAAACAACAATGGTGAACCACAAGGTCAACAATGCAAACAGCAGCCAACATAAAAAGAAAATTGCTGAAAACCTGGTTTGAACTTAAGCATGGTTTAGTCCCTATTCTAAAAAGCCATTTATACATTATATAAATAAGGTTACTTCTACACATAAACGGTAAAGCTTTTTGCAACTCTTAACTGTTTGCAATGACTGTGTCAGAAGTGCCTTATAAATTTTGATCTTGGTTATGATTGGATCTTCAACAGTGATGTCACAGTGTACTGACACGCCCTGAAGTACACTCTTACATCACTGCAGAGAGGTGAAGGGTTAACCCACCGGAGGTCAGTAAAAACACGGCTGGCACCTGGTTTTAAGTTGCTTTTGAATGTGAAGAAGTGAACCATACACTGGGGGTGCAAACTTCCTCTTCATGAACAGAGCTGGAATGTATCTCATAATATACTTAAGTACTCACATTCTGAAAACTGCTATTTTTCTCATGGAAAAAGCAGACTTTCTTTTAGGCATTTTTGTAAACTGACTGACAGCACCTTTTCTTGTATTATTTTTCTTCTCCTCACATCTGCTGGTCCACTTTCCTCCTCCAGCAGCCAAACTGTCTGTGTGTGTCTCTGCTCTCACTCTGTCACCTGGCGTTTCCATTTGTCTCAGTGAATCTCTGTCTTGCTCAATCGCTGTTTTGACGGATGCATCTTTCCTGGACAAACTTCCACTAGATCCCCGGTGGAACTGAACTGTGTGAGAAAAGAAAAAGCCTCATATACAGCAAAGAAGTTAACATGGAGTTTGTGTAATGTCTCGGTGCTCCTGTTGTTTATGATAAAGTTCTTTCCAGGATCCTTTCTAAGACAGTTTCTTTCTAGGAAGTAATCAGGAACACAAGGGTCATTTTAAGAGTCTGATTGTGACAGAACACATTCCTCTGTGCCTCTTCTTTTATGGCCCTGTTGAGAGACTTTTCATTATAAAGCATTGTGGTGATGCCGGCCTGGTGGGCAGACACACAGGGCGGAGACAAGAGACAATTACATTTAATGTTGTAAAAGCTCAGTAAAGGGAACGGGAGAACAAATGAAATTCCACGCACTGAGTCAGACGACGAATTTTCCACTTCAAGTTGGCCTTTGCATGCAAGAATCTGGATGTAGTCTGTTGTGAAGTGATACAAGGTTTACAGGCCAGGCATCTGCTCTCCGTCTTGTCTTACAGGGTCACGGACATGAACACAGATGAGACCTTTGGCAGCCATAACGCTCTTTTCTATTACCCCCTTTTCTCTCTCTTTCTTTCTCCCTCTCTTTCCATGTCAGCCATTTTACTGCTGAACTGGTATGGGTCTGGCTGGGCGGTGCAGGAACAACCGTCGGCCTCAGCACTGCGTCTCCGTGCCAGGCAGGAAGTGGCCCGGACAGCTGCTTGCAATTCAACCTGAGACTTTGTTTGGGTGACCTACATTATGGCACCATTTATGTTCTACTGTACTGTACCTCGAACCGCACCTTTTTCCTTTTTCCGCTTCACTTTCATCGCTTTGACTGAACTCTACCGCCGAAGGGTATCAAAGCACATTTACTCAAGTTATTAAGTAATATTTCAAAGTACTTGTACCATTTTTTGCTACATTTTGTGTGAACTCCACTACATTTCAGAGGCTATTATTGCACTTTACAGTCCGACAGCGTTACTACTTTTCAAGTTTTTTACATAAAGGACATACGATAAGATTAGAAAATAGAATATTTTGGCACAGATTCATCCCCAACACTTTTGGCTTGTGACCTGTCAACTTTCGTCTCCCTGTCACATTTCAGATGTCTACGAGTTGTAAGCAGCTCCGACCAAAGAGACATTTCCCTTCTAAACACTTGGTTCTGACTGATTTAAGGCTAAACAAGGTGAAATTATTATTTATAACATTTCACAAAAATGCAAAGACTACATTACAGTTCAAAAAATAAATACAAATTTGAGGAGGCAGGACATGACTTGTTTTTTTTCGTCTTTCGTTTCGCATTAATCATCCCACGACCCCTCAGACTTATCTTGTGACCCTTTGGAGGAGGTCCAACCCTGGGTTGAGAACCAAAGACTAAACTATATATATAATATAGAGTAGTTAAAAGTAATGTCTCCTCTTATAGATACAAAACATTTATATAAATGCAATTCTATCTAACTTCTTAGTACTTTTTGCCCTCCTGCAGACTAAATCTCTTTATCTTGTACAACGCAGACTCCAACTTCAGCAAAAGCAATTTAACAAACACAGGAAACAGGAGTGAAAATAATCTGTTCTGATGCAAAAGAAAATGGCTAATTCAGTTGCTTAAAAATCAAACAAATATCCAAAGTACCTCAGAAGCTAAGTGGTTTACTGTCAAACTCACAACTTGCAACAACAAAAAAATTATAATTGCTCTGTGGCGTGCCAGTTCTCATACAGTCATTCACAGTTCAACAAATATTCAGGCGCTGTAATTTTAGTCAAACACGCTATACCCAGAGTGCCCCATTCACACTCCAGGAACACCCAGGTCAGGAAGCGGCCTTTTGGGGGGGAAACGAGTTGCTGAGTCAGACCCTCCACATCCCCCCCCCAACCCAACACACACACAGACCCTGCACTTGGGCACTGCTCATCCTCCCATGTCTGCCAGGAAGCCCTCCCTGTTCCTGCGCGGTCTGTGGGTGAAACTACAAAAGGCCCGTCAGCCAATTCACAACCCATCGGCCCTCCATCCTTGTAGGCTGACCTCACTTAGTGCACCCTGCCTAGCCCCCCTAAAATCACCCACAATCCCTCTCTCCACTGCTGACATCTGCACAATAAGCAACATCTGGTTCTCATTTCCTCCCAAAAACCAAAACAACACGAGGAGGAGCGGAAGGGAGAGATGGGAGGAGTCAGAGGAGGAGAAGGACATTCACAGGCAAAGAGAAGCAGGAGACAGTGCGGTGCGTCGGAAGAGAGAGAGAGAGAATTGAACTCTATCTTTTTATTTATTTCTCTTTTGAATTGCCATTATATAATGTGTTACTTGTTATAATTCAACTGTACTTATTAATGTTAATCATTGTTTGTATTATTTTATATATTATATGTACATAGTTTTCTAATCCTGAGATATGGGGGTGGGGGGCTGTTTTGATTGTTCTCATTTGTTATTTATAATATCTGTAATGCTTTGGCAGTACTGTTCTCTACAATAGGCATGCCAATAAAAGCTTTTTGAATTGAATTGAGAAGAGAGTGAGGGGTAACATTTCTCACTGCGGCTGCATTCAAATATTCTTTGATGGCCCAGGTGTGAGGAAACCACCTTCGGCCTGTTCAACGTCCTCCCACACTTCTCTACCACAACAAACAGTCAGCTCCTTTGGTCAACTGTATGCAAAGAAAAAAAATTGTTAAGACAAGGAGAGTAGGAAAGGGGGAGGGATGGATGGATGGAGGAGGGGGGAGAGAGGGAGAGAAAACTTCCATCTCCACAAAAAAGAATCTGCAAGTCAGCGGCTCGCGGCCCTAATTACAGTGGGGCTTTGCTGAAGTCTGCAACAAGACAAAGAGAGAATGAGTGAGAGAAAGGGGCAGATGGAGGGAGAGGAAAACATGAAGGAGGGAGCAGAAGGCAAGAAAGAGGGCAAGAGAGAGATGGGGGAGTCTTACCTCATTTTGTAAATAGTCTGTATAAAGGGCAAAGTCACTCTAAATTAGTGCTGACTTAGCAAAGGCACAGCTGCTCTGCAAAATGTCCCTCAACACCAGAACTGTATTTTTTTTAAAGTTAAGTTGATTCTCTTTGAAATAATTCAACAGTATGGTAAAAAAGAACAAAAAGAACCCCCTTGCTCAGAATAGCACAACTTTAAAGACACATAAGTGGAGAGTAGGCTGATTTATGCATTTAAACAAGTGTTTCTGTAGTTCCTTTAAGGCTTCATCCAGCCCTAAACTGTGAACCGATACCAACAAATGTCACTTTCTGTGGGATAAAAACTTTCCGTCAACTTGGCTGCAGCCGGCTAACCATCTTTCCAGACAGCAGAGAGACACTGCAGAACGGTACACAGGTCTTGTTACTTCTAGTTCTTATCTTGCAGCAGATGTGTTTAAGTTGCTACTAAAACTGTTAAAATGGTCAATTATTTTGGTGACGTCTACTTTTTATTGGCTTTCCTCTTAAACTCAACTTGAGCTGCTTCACCGAGGCGCCTTGATCCAACATTTAGTGTGTATTTCAAGTAATAACACTTGAGTTTGCAACAGAGTGCCAAGGTGTGATTCTCTCTCTCGCTCTCTCTAACCAAACACTTATACACGGTACAGTCCTGAATCAGAGCTACTTTATGTTTGCCAGCTCCTCCCTTCCTCCGCCTGCCCAACAAAACCTCCTCTTTGCACCAGCACCGGACAAAATGGCGATTTCAGATTTTCGGAAACAGGAGAAATGCTGCATTCTGGTGGAAGCTGAGAGACATTCACTCAGTATCACTGTAAGTCTTACAAACTATTCAAACTCTCTGCCTATTTTTAAGCAATTTATTTTTTAAGCATCAAATAATGATAACAGATTCATATTTATGTATAAATCACAAAAAGGAACATTTATTGCAGGAATCAAAGAATAGTGAAAAACAAAGTCCACAAGTCCTCATAAATATATTCAATAGGTTGACAATCAAACTGTTGTACAGAATAAGGATATGGCAACATGATCAAGATGATAGTCTGTTTCTAGCTTTGAGATTTTTTCTTCATTAGTAGCTTCCCTTTCGGTTTGAGCAAAAGGGATTTTTTGTGCTCCTCCATTCTCCTCTCTTCTTCCTGTTTCTTGCTCCACGTCTCGATCCCCCGGTCCACCTCCGAGCTGAGCATCACAATACGTTGCTGTGCGGAAAAATAAGAAAGAAAGCCATGGTTACAGACATAAATAACAGATAGTATATATACCTAACGAAAACATACAGAGAGAGAAAATAAATGGCAAATGTTTCAATACTCACAGCTAAAACTTCCCTCTCCTGCTTTCTTCTCAGCTGTCCCTTCATTGGAGGTGCTGGTCTCCCATCTGTACACGGACACAAACAAGGAAAGTTATATGAGAAATCACAAAACCGTAACATCGTTCATTACAGGACAGTGATATGTTGTATTGGCTAAAATACTTTGAATTTAATTAAATCTACAGTATGTCTACCTAACAAAAATTACTCGACATATAAAAGAACAATGGCAAATCACGTCACTGCTTCGCTCTGACTAATCAAGGCACGTTTATTCATATAGCAAAATTCAGACACACAAGGCAATTCAAAATACTTTACAGGGGAATAAAAATACAATTGAACAAAATGAAGACATAAAATATAAGGCCTCTGTTGCTAGAAAAAGACTGTGACAAAAACTAAATGTGAAATTAATGAAAACATTACCTGCAAACGACCAATCAGGCAGATCTGTCAGAGGGCCGTACTCTGTGCCGCTTCGGGCAAGTCCATGTCTGCGAGCAAACATTAAGGAGTGACAAAGAGTAAATGTGATTACTGATGACGGCAGTGTCGCCTCAAAACCCAACAAGTCATAAGGGAGTATACAAAACTAACACTTATATTATTTATTTCTTCACTTGCTCTATATATATATATATATATATATATATATTATTTTTTTATTTTTTTAAATCGCGTTAATTTATTTATATATATATAATAAGACATAACACTTCATATTAGATTTTTTTGCTTCTTATATTTGTATTCCCAGTACAGAACTTCGTTTTGGTATTGATTTGGAATCACTGGGTCACATTATTTACATGGTTGCTATTTTCCCAGGCGCCTACATTACCCACAATACAACTCGACATCGAAAAGGTTCGGGTGTTTTGTGCAAGTGGCAACTAAATAATATAATTTTAATACTAAGGAGTCATCAGCTCTGACTAATAAAACCCCACAACGATTAAAATAAAACTACTTTTTGTTGTTTTTATTATATTCTGTATTTAGCCTACGTCTGGTGACTTAAGTGGCAGTAATGTCTCCCAAAGCCAATTTCAATTAAATTAAATTAGGACAGACCAGTTGACATTCAGAAAAACATTAACAGCTCACTGAAAAGTTTTAACAGGTAGGGCCTACCTTTTTCAGTTTAATCAAAAAACATTAGCTATAGCAAAAATTAGTGAACTTACTCTTTCCTCCATTTCTCTCCACCTTGGACTGCACGTGTGGTGCTGAACTGTCTGCTGCAGTGCCTCAACACTGGAAAACAAACAGCACACAAACAAAAAAGCCTCTGAAATTACCTCTTTACACCCTGAAATGATTGACAGGAAACACTAAAACGACTCCATATGATACATAGCTGTTAGCATCAGCGTTAGCCATGATACTCGTCCTCTTTGTATTTAAGCTGTTTATTTAAACACTCAGCTGTATCAAATGCAGCGACTAGAACAAGAAGATATTCACAAAGCAAAGCTCAGCTTTAACGTTTTAACGGGACTCAAACAGATACATAATAAGAGTTTAACCTCTGTCTCACCTGAACAGCACAGTGTCTTCACCGGAGCCGCCATGTTGTCTGCACAGCTCAATGTTGACCACTAGGTGGCGACAAAGGCGCACTGTTGGTTACTGTGTGCTGTCTTGTGCGAGCATTTGGTATATTTGGTGACTCAAAAGAGGTTTTTATGATTCAAAAATGAAGAAAACAAAGCTTGTTTTGGTTTTCTCTGAGTATTCTGTCATTCAGACCCGTTTCAATTCATTCTTTTAAATATAATAATGAAAAATAAAACAATACAAAAAAAAGAAATAGCCATCTTAAAATATTATTATGATACACTTTGCTATTCCTGCCTGCCGTGAGTCAGAATATGTAATTGATGCATTCATTTATTTATTGAAGACTATCTATTTGACTATTACAAACAATTAGATTAAACAAATTGGTGCTACTTATCACAGGCTACATTGTGTCAAATTTTATCAAGGACATCTGTTTTTAAACCATGTCACATTTTTAAACGACACAAAATAACTTCTGTCACACACTATTATTTACTATCTATGGTCACACACCATTCATTTCTAATGACACTATGGGTGTATAAAAATATCCAAAGTTGAATTAAAATTATCCAAATGAATTGTGTGTTCATAAGCCCTGTGTGAACTGAGTTGACCACATCACAGGAGGGTGGCGTCTGATCTTCTCCTACTGATATTACTCAAAACAAGGAACATAAAACACAGATCATAGCTGTGTTTAGGCTACGTTAAATTCTGAGTTTGCAATGTCTGCCCTTTGAAGAACTCATTTAGGTCACACAAATAGCATTACAACTAAAAGGGAAATATGATGAAGTGACTAGCCTATATTTCCCTGGAACAGACAGCAATAGTACAGACAAGAGCACAGCCGCGGTCGCAGCTCTTCAAAGTATTGTTTTTGTATGAACTGCTCCGCTACTAAGCCCGGAAGAATTTCTCTGTTAGCTTTCGGGACAAGTTCCCACTCGCAGCCTGTGTGTGAGGTGAAGGCTGGAGACTGCAGAGGCTGCTGCAAGGACTCCGGTGAACCGCAGGGGCCATGAAAGGCTCCATATGGAGGGGGTGGGTGTGAGGGGGGTGAGGGGCAGATAGAAAGCCCAAATGCCTATCCAAACACACCAGGGCAAACACTGTGGTAGTCTTCTTTATCAGGGCTTGTCGGGTGTGTTTTGGTGTGTCTGTTAACTGCCACCAACTGCCGGACTCGAGGCTGACTCAGGCCGGACTGGTGCTGGAATAGTAGCGGGATGTTTACCCTGTATCCTCCTTGGAGAAGTCAGACACGCCGAAAAAATTCACCCGCCGCCTCACTCCGCCGTGTCCCTCCGCACATTCCACAGGCTGCTGGTACAAAGAAGTAGTGCCGTTGCCTGAACGACGCTGTTCTACATGATTTGACTTTTAATGTTAAATAACAGCAATGGCAAGTGTTGTAATGAATCCTGAGATTTAACTAAACGTAGGTTTACTAAAATGAAAACATACATTATATTACAAGTAAAAGTCATGTTTGACATGTTGCTCAGAGTGGCATTGAATAGGTCTAACTAAGTTGTTATGCAGAATGTCCCCTACAATGGAATTAGGCTATATTATTTATACATTAAAATATTGTATTATTTAAGTCAAGTCAATGTAATGTAATGTAAAATGTACAATATTTATTTCTTACTTCTAGTTTGGAGAGTAGAAAAATTAGCAGAAAATGAAAATCTACTGATAAAGTAGAAACTATTTTCTGCTGTGCAA
Source organism: Ammodytes marinus (assembly GCF_949987685.1). Lineage (NCBI taxonomy): Eukaryota > Metazoa > Chordata > Actinopteri > Uranoscopiformes > Ammodytidae > Ammodytes > Ammodytes marinus. The sequence continues at coordinate 14,117,704 of NC_137227.1, forward strand.
TACGCTATAGGCCTATATACTTGAGTTACTGCAATTACTTTTCACTACTGGTTTGAAACTTTAAAGTTAATGGTCTACACAGAATATACATCATTAACAAAGCATTAGGCTTAGGTTTTGGTTGTGACACAAGGAACACAAAGACAAAATAATGGCTTTTGTAAACAGAATTGTTTATATTGGGGGTTTGGCTTGGTGGTCAGTTCCCTGTTTAGGGCTGTGCCAAGCCACAGCCACATGAGTATAGACCTACATCTGTATCCAGAGCTCAGTCATAATAAACAGTGACCTAATGGTTAGTCTACCATTCTCTGAATGTAGAAGCCAGGCTTGATTAACCTGATGGGGGCCCCAGGGCCAGAATAGGATCTGTGGTACCACTGCCTGCCTTAATTGTCTCAAAAATTGATTTAGTTTTAAGAAAAATAATTATGTGTAGGCTAAAGTGAATAAATATAGCTTAAAACTAGATTTCAAATCTGGACCCCTGAGAAGATCAGCTGACAATCTTGCTTTAGGTTTTTTATAGCCTACTAATTTATACATCTAATCCACTATGTTTTAGAGGGAAACATTGTACTTTTTGTATGCCTACTATTATTATTTCTTATTTATTTGTATATTTTTTTGAAAAATATTTGTAAGCTTGTGTCACTAGACAAAATTATGTTATAGTTTAAGCTACCTGGCAGTGTATACACACTGTACTTACTCTATAATCCATTGATTTAATATATAGGCTAAGTATATTTTGATGCTAATACTTGAGTAAGAATTTGAATGCAAACGTTGTACTTGTAGCAGAGGATAGCCTAGGCTACTTCTTCCAGCACAGTCAAACCCACGCGCCTTTAAAGCCAAAAACACAGACATGACCTCAGTGGTAAGCATGGCGTTACGTCTTAATTTTAAAATGGCAGAAAACTCAACTTATCATTATTTTTGTTTGATAAATGTTGACTAAAGATCCTGGGGCTAAATAAGCACCTGAAGAAATTCATTGAATGGACAATACATTTGTTTTTCCCACTTAGCCCACCATAGTTCCAGGCTCAGTAAAGTAAACTACAAAGCATAATTCGTATTTTAACAGCATTATTTATTGTAAAGAGCAGGTCTCGGCGGAGTTGTTTTTGCGTATGAATGACGAAACAGCTATGTCTGGAGGAAAGGTGTTCCGGCCTGGTGGGGGGAACGAGCCGCCGCTGACTGATAAAGGAACGGTGACGCGTCAAGCCCAACACAGCGATGGAACGCGACGTAACATTCTATTGGTGAGTCCGCCTTCAAAATAAAAGCCCATTATACCACTGCGTTCAAAAGGAAAGCGAATAAATCAACATTTGGCCGTCGTAAACGGCAAATAATGCATCTATATTTTAAGAAGCGGTGTATATTATAAGCGTTGAGGAAACAAAAACTGCACAACGCATTATTAACAGGTTTTCTTTTGTTTAAGATATAACAGTTGCGAGGATGAACTTTGTTTTGAAAAGTTGTAAACAGAAGTAGCTTTATAACACTGTAGCTAACTCGACACCATTGTAAAAAAAAAAAAAAAAGTGGGGGGAGGTAAGTAATTATTTAGGGGGAAGAAAGAAAGAAACAAAGTTGTCGACCGTGCACACGGGGAGGGATTTTATTTATCTGGAGCTACTCGTTTAGTCCAGGACCGGGTCCGCGGAGGATGTAAGTGTAACGGTGCACTGGGTTTCCCCCCCATTTCCCTCTCGCTCTGCCAAAACTTCTCCGCTACTCTTTTCGCGGAGTCCCGGACTGGAGTTCTCCTTTTTTTTGGGAGAAAAAAAACGGGGAATGATAAAAAGCAGCCGAGCACAGGCGGATGGACGGACAGACCGAGGAGCCTAGCGAGTGTATGCGGAGTTAAAAGTTAATCTTATTATTTTTTTTATTTATATTTTGTCCTGAGATGAATGGCAGAAGTCGGGTGAGTCGACTCTCCGAGAACAAACGGGTTTATTTTCTCGTATACACTGGACCCACATGAAGTGGTGATAGCCTGCCTTCATCTCGCTGAACCTCTGCGCTTTGTGTTTATTTAAAAAGAAGAAGAAGAAAAAGAACGAGACTTCCCCCCCTCCTCACCGCAGTGGATAACCAAGAATTTAAACGGAACTGTTGAACTACCAGAGAAGATGCAGATGTGGAGCCACATGAGGGTCCACAAAGGAGGGCCTCCGCGACCATAGGTCACACCGAAGTGTCCTGGTTATGTATGTTTCTCCTGCTTCCTGGCTGGATTGACTTGAACACATTGTCTAACAATAATCCAATGGATTCTTCCTCACTGCAGCAGCCTACCTGTGCCTGTGGATTTTCCACATGAGGGCAAACCAGATGACTCAGTGGACTCAAGTCATGTAACTACCCTGAAATGTCTTAGAGGTCTTATTTATCTGTTTTTTTGTATTTATTGTGTGTGTGTGTGTATTAGGGGCTTTTTGTGTCTCTAGCATTGTGCTACTTTCAAGGCCAGTTTTAAAATTCTGAGTAAGAATTTGAGAGCTGCTTGTTGTGAAAACTGTAGAATTACTTGATCATCTTTTGTTCTGCTGTGTGTCTACACACACTGTATACGTGAGCTCACTCATCTGTAACTTAAAGGGGGGGAGCCGCAGGACTTTAACTTTGCCCGGACAGGTAAAAACAGGACAAGGCTCCATCATGGACCGGCCCATCAGCAAGCTGTTGGAGAAGTTAAAGCTAACCGACTCGGGCAGTGTGAAATTCAACAGCTCAAAGAAGAAACACGACTCGGCCAACAACTCCAACAACAGTAATGCCAACGCTGGCATCTCGGGTAGCGGCGGTCTGCCACCGGCTCCAGCAGCTGCCTCGCCCTCCAGACCCGGCCAGTTCACGCTTGCCTCTGCGACCACAAACGATGCCTGTGTTCCATTGAGAGGAGGAGGAGGACTGGCTCCCTCCCAGCCCTGCACGGTGGGTTCCATACCTCCAGATGGCGAGCAGCAGCTTCACCATTCCACCTTGGCGCCCCTGAGACGTCGTTCCCCCCAGCAACGAGCTTCCTGTTACCTAGGCGAGGGCGTGGACTCCCATCTGAGGCGTGAGTCCGGCCTGGGTCCTGAGTGTGACCCGATGGGGGCGTACGGCTCCAAGTCGTCCCTCAACCAGCGGCGCTACTCTCTGGAGCTGCAGCAGCTGGTCAAACGGCAGCAGCTCCTCTCCCAGCCGCCACATCACTCCGTTCCCCCGCCGTACGCCCTCGCCACAGGCTACAGCTCGGCCCCTAGAAACGGCCTGGCGGAGCACGGATACCTCTCGGAGCCCGAGAGGCACAAGCGCCTCTCTCTGCAGGAGGCTCTGTTCTACAAACGCCTCAGCACGGGCAGCGAGATGTGGGAGAGCCCCAGGCCGGCCTCCCTCTCTCATCCACCACACCGCACCTCGGATGGGACCGGCGGGGGCGTAGGAGGAGGCTTCTTCTACCTCCAGGGGCCCACGCTGAGCCCCCGCTCCTCCTTCAGCCTGCAGGAGTCTGTGCTGGTCAGCCCCAGGTCCAGCTTCGCCTCCAGCACGGCCAGCGGCGGTGGAGGGGGCAGCCCCATGGGGAGCCGCTGCAGCAGCAACCGGACCAGCGGCATCAGCCTGGGATACGACTCGCGTTACTCTGCCTCTGGAGGCCTCCCCCCACAGCAGCAGTCCCCCTCTATGCAGCTCGGGGGCTCCCCGGCCGGGTACGGGGCACAGGGCAGAGCGGGGATAACGCCTGTGGAAGCCTGGACTCAATACCTGGATGGAGGCATGCGTCCCGGGGTTAACGACAGCCGACACTCATACCCCCCTGCTGTTGGGAGTCCAGGTGCAGCGTGCTTCCAGGCGAACCCTGAGTGGTGGGACGAGCAGCAGGCGGTGAGGGGCAAAGAGGGGGGCATGGTGGGGGACAGGGGCCGGTACTCAGACCTGCCAGGGACCAGGTACCAGGAAGAGCTCACCAGGCTGCTGCTGAGAGATGCAGCGCTGGAAGGAGAGGGGCTCCTGGACGGCCTCATGCTGACGTCTCTCTCCAAAACCAGCTCCACCACGCTGGGGCCCTGCTCCGCCGCGGGGCCCGGCAAACCACAGGAGGATCCAGGAGCTGGCAGGGAGGCAACGGAGAACCGGCAGGACTTCTTTGGTGAGATCCTTTTTTGTTTTGTTTTTTAAATGTGCAGTGTGTAAAGGAAATTGTCTTTTAATTTCTTTTTTTCAGACTTGGTAGAAATGGAATATAATATATGTCTTAATTATTGTATGATCACTTGTTGTTGTCTCTTTTATAACCTAAGAATGAGCTTTTTATATCTACATAGGTAAGGTGCCCACGCCATGTTTCCACAGTAGCCCAGAACAGACAAACTTATCAGCCTTGCACGTTTTTATATAGTGGGTCAGTGGGTGTCGGGAATGCACCTGTTGGAAGACGAAGAAGGAGTACTACAGAATAAATAACTAAATGCATCTTCAACTCATCACTTGCTGTTGTGGAAAGACTTGAGGTGGTCGATGATGCCATCTTAGTTAACTAGCTTCTTGTCCTTGAAGGCCACCGTAGCTTCTGTAAATTCTCCGAATGCGAGTAGTAAGCAGAATTAGCAAGAGAGCGTTGCAATGTAGAACTTTACCAATAGCCAACACACACCTGTATTACACACGGCACCCTTTAACAGTAGTATTCAGGCCTAGGATACAATTCAAACAGAGCTGCATGATTTAATATCACACCCCTAATTTCAGCCAGTGCCGTCACTGTTCACGCACAGCATCCGCCCTCAGTGTGTTATTACTCTTCTGCTCCCTGCCTGGCGTTCCAGATCACAGGTTTCTCCCTAAATGAAAGGCTTGTATGGATGGATGGATGGACAGATTAATACTTGAAAGAGTGTATGGATGGATGGTGCATCGGAACCTGCAGAGACATGTAGAGTTGTAGCACGCAAAGCTATAAAGGAGAGAAGAAGAAAAAAGTGCACAAGCTTCATGAACTGATCCAGACAAGTAGATAAGTTTTGAGTGAGCGGAAGAAAGGAAAAATAACACACAGGACGGATATGTGCAGTATATACTTCATTCAGTCTCACAGCCGTAGCCCATACATCAGGCAAAGTCAGCTGATGTTTTAAAGGCGATGTCGATTTACCACAGTGAGGTCCACACACAGAGGGCTAATACAGCGTATCTGCGTGGCCATTAAACTGCAAAATGCTGCTGTTACACTCTGACACAAATGACATGGTTGAGTATATACACAGCTCCGACCATTACTTGAGTCACAGAAGATTAGGTGTGTGTGTGTGTGTGTGTGTGTGTGTGTGTGTGTGTGTGTGTGTGTGTGTGTGTGTGTGTGTGTGTGTGTGTGTGTGTGTGTGTGTGTGTGTGTGTGTCAGGTTAGGAGTGTGTTACAGTGGCTGGATGAATATAATTGTGTGTGTAGTTTTTCTGTGGCAGGGTGTGTTTTCCCCAGAGTGACTTCACGCCACAGAAACGCAGTGTGTGAGTCATGAGTGTGTGTGTGTGTGTGTGTGTGTGTGTGTGTGTGTGTGTGTGTGTGTGTGTGTGTGTGTGTGTGTGTGTGTGTGTGTGTGTGTGTGTGTGTGTGTGTGTGTGTGTGTGTGTGTGTGTGTGTGTGTGTGTGTGTGTGTGTGTGTGTGTGTGTGTGTGTGTGTGTGTGTGTGTGTGTGTGTGTGTGTGTGTGTGTGTGTGTGTGTGTGTGTAATGCTGCCTTGGCGTGTGCAGGGGCGGTGTGTGCTGTAGCCTGTTTTCCTGCTCAGGTATTTGTGCCCGGAGGGGACATATAATACTGTACTCCTCTCAGCCATTAGAGAAGAAAATCAGAAGCTCTGAGCCGTGAATACTGACGCCTTGAGAGCTCACCCAACACACACACACACACACACACACACACACACACGTTTATTAGGAAGTAAAAAAAAATTCTCCAATAAACCAAGGAACTAATGCACCTGAACCATGTAAGGGACCATACATGGAAACTTCTTTGACCTTGGAACCTAATTGGTTTTGGTGTTTTTGAAAAAGTCACACAGTTTAAAAAAAAAGTCTTGTTACATCCTCCAATAACATCGTAAAGTAACACAAAGATGTCCCTTGTTGTTGTTGTCCCAGTGGTTCAAAAGAAAAATGTTAACACTCAAAACCATTCAGGTAATGCGTCATTTTATGCTCCATAAATTAGTTTGAAGTACATAAAGTAGGACAAATACCACAAATATTTGAATTTGAAGCGTGCCAAACACTATTTTTTTGGGGGCATTTGGTTGCATAAGTGTTCAGGTTTTGTGTCCAAATTTTCTTTATTCTACAAAACTCATGCTACCCTTAAAAAGAATCCCTGAATGCTACCCCAGTCACTTAAACCAATTATTTCACAACTTTTTCTATATATTGCAGCAACATAAGTAAACATTCAATTTAAAGCCTCCAGTTTGAGCCTTAGCCCCCTTTTTTTTTGGTCTGTGGTTTTGGCAAACTTGATGCCTGTCTTGAATATGGAAGGGGACTGTCCAAGACTGTAGGAATTCTCTATTTGTGTGGCACTCCCTCCGCCACATTAGAAAGGAAGGGAAAAAACGCAGGCAGACCCTTTAAATAGATCACAGAAAAAGCAGTAGCTCGGACCACCACACCAATTTTCCACTTTAAATTCAGTGATGGTGTGCAACATATACTTAGACAACTGTATTCAGTCAGATGTGAAACACAGAGGAGTTAGGTAGCTCTAAGTGGCTGCACTATAGCGTTTTTTTTATTTTAGCCAACAAAACGAGAGCTTAGCTAATTTTGACCTAGAAAATGCTTATTTACTTTCTTGTACATTAATGATAATTTGTAAGCAGTGTCCTGGAAAATTTAGAAAAAATCAGGTTCATAAGAAGCCTAGGCTCTGTAAACTGGTATGTAACTAGGGGGGGAGGGGTTTGATGTTCGATTATAATTTACAGGAAGCATCCAAAAAGTGCTCATTTGTGTCACTTACTAAAATGTGCTGTTGTTCCCTGAGGTAGTTCAGGCTCCTGACAGTGGGGGGTGAGGGGGGGGGGAGTGCAATCTTGTTAAATCTCCCAAAATTGCTCAAATTGTTGGGTTTAAAGGAAAGTCTTAGAAAAGAAAAGAAAAGAAGCAGAAGAAGAAGAAGAAGAAAGGAGTCGACTCCTATCTGGAGCGACTGCCAACAACTCAGATCCGGTGGAGTTTCCCTTTTTAATAACAGAGCAGCAGCAGAGGAGTGGATGAGCAAACAGGCTGGCATGGGCAACCAGGGTTTTAACTGTGTGAAAATCCCCTAGGTGGTGCGAACGAGAGGATTTACAAGTGTTGACACTTTGTGTGGAGTTGGATTTCAGACACATCCTCTCGGAATGCGTCGTAAACAAAGTGCTAAGAGCCGCTGAGCGATTACTCTCCACTAAATGTGTGTGTGTGTGTGTCCCCTATCCCCATTGTGTCGGCAGGGCCCTGTGTGAAGTGTGGGAAAGGCGTGTACGGGGCGGATAACGCCTGCCAGGCTCTGGATAGCCTCTATCACACACGCTGTTTCACCTGTGTGTCCTGTGGTGAGTGTGACCATCTCACACACACACACACCTTTTATAAACGCCATTTGAAACTGTGAAAGCTCACTGGGTTTTTATAATGTGGAGTTAACTGTCCTTGGCCTATCCCCCCCTCCCTCTACAGGACGCACCCTGAGAAACAAGGACTTCTACAATGTCAATGGCTCTGTGTACTGTAAAGAGGATTACATGGTGAGAGTTGAGGTCAAGGCGTGTTTTGTCATCCGTCTCAGACACACACACACACGTTCAGAGTCATAGTCACAGGATTGATTTTTTGCTAATGATAATCTCTTGTTGTAATTACAGTTTTCGGGATTCCAGGCTGCAGCTGAGAAGTGTAATGTGTGTGGCCACCTTATACTTGAACAGGTGAGGGGTGTGTGTGTGTGTGTGTGTGTGTGTGTGTGTGTGTGTGTGTGTGTGTGTGTGTGTGTGTGTGTGTGTGTGTGTGTGTGTGTGTGTGTGTGTGTGTGTGTGTGTGTGTGTGTGTGTGTGTGTGTGTGTGTGTGTGTGTGTGTGTGTGTGTGTGTGTGTGTGTGTGTGTGTGTGTGTGTGTGTGTGTGTGTACCTGCCACATGAAGAAGTCCACAAAAGCCTTCTAAACTCTTCGATTTATTTTAGATTTAAGCAAATACACTCTAACCTCCTAACCTCACTTGGGTCGTATCTTTCCCACAATGCGTTAAAAATAAATAAATCCTCTTTATTTTTAAACCCCTAGACGCAGTCTTGTTGTTGGCCTCTCTTCGGGTTCCCACGGCAAATTTTCAGTGGAATGTTTGCCTCTGTTTTTTTTTCATGAGACTGTAGCGATTAGATCAAACCGTTTTACCATATTTGGACCACATAATGCCCATAATATAAATAGAAAGCTCACAGTGAGCCTTGGGACCCACGGGCATTGTTTTTGGCATGATTTGAACGGGCTAAACATTTAAGATTTAAGTCTACAAACCTTAAAGGCTCAAAATGGTGTTGGTGAAAGAGGGTTTGAGGAAAGAAAGTGCTTCTCCATCATAATTTGTTGCTAGATTGGAAATGTTGCCGGTCTAAAATAAAAATAATGCCGTTTATTCAGACCATTTTTTGGGTCTGATACTCAACGTGAACTACAAGTTAAACCTATAATTATAACCTGTTTTGATTTACTAAACCAGATTTTTTTTGAAAAAAGGACTAATAAATTAAAAAAGAAAAGAAAATGCGACTACACTCAAAATGGCAACAATTGAAAACGCACACGTCTATACACGAAACCCATATAAAGTCTAGGTCATTTATCCGTGGAAATATTTTCTTTTTATTGACTTTAATCAATGCTTGATGGTCATTCCCAGATCCTGCAGGCTCTCGGGAACGCGTACCACCCCAGCTGTTTTCGCTGTGTGGTGTGTTCCAAGGCTCTGGATGGGGTGCCTTTCACCGTGGACCATCACAGCAAAATCTACTGTGTGGCAGACTACAACAAGTGAGACTAGTATCAATGTGTTTTTAAATGTTTTGTAAAGACAGGAATGACATCCGTATGCATCTACTGTAGCTAAGCGGCTCTTAATATTGCAATGTCTGCATTTTATCCCATTTACGCGTGATGAAGATGTTATGGAATTTAGGGTTAGCATGTGTAATATTTGAAGAATGTCCTTTTTACTCATCCGGCTTCCTTCAAAGACATTACGCAACTAAATAAACTTTCTCCTGTTGTCCTTCAGGACTTTTGCCCCGAAGTGCGCTGCCTGTTTACAACCCATCCTTCCTACTGAGGTGTGTACAAGTGTCTGTGTGCATTGTCCAAAGCTTGTTTGCACCCGGAATATTGTGTGTGACTCATGCAATCACAAGAGATCTATTTATATAAAAATGTTTTACTACAACTGACAGTGCACCAGATAGTATCAAAACAAACTCTTGTCTATATTTTTCTATTTGTGTCTCAGGGCAGTGAAGAGATCCTCAGGGTCGTGTCTATGAACAAGGATTACCATTTTGAGTGCTACCACTGTGAGGTGAGTGATCTCCAATCTTTTCTAAAAACAAAACGTTAAGGTGCAGAAAACCCGATCTACAAATGTTGGGGTCATAAAGTTTAAAAAATAAAATAAAATTCAAGGACTTTTCCAGCATTTTCCAAATCAAAGTTCAACTATTTCCAGAACCCTCAAAGCTTAAAATATATATATATATATGGAGAAAAATCCTGCTTACGATTGAATCCATTGCCCTCCCTGTAAAATGGAACAGTATCAAACTGGATTTTAAATCAAGTATTTTCCAAACCTTCCTGGCTCTGTATGAACCCTGCCATGCAAAGACAGTGGTCTGACTTTTGTTATGAAAGGCCTTGATGTTTGACCTCACTTCCTCCTGAGTGCATTCCTGTCCTTATCTCGGTCTTTTTTTCCCCTCAGGAGTGTGGTAAACAGCTCTCCGATAAGCCCGGCTCGCAGTGCTTCCCGCTGGACTCTCATCTCCTCTGCCACTCCTGTCACATGAGCAGAGCGTGCGCCACCACACACATTCCCCCTCACAACTCACACTGACTGCGGACGTTCCAAAAAAGCTGGTCTTGACATGATGTCGCTTCTCCAATGTGCTTTTGCTCAGCCTTCAGACTAAACTGCTGATATTAAGACTTTTTCCCCCCCACTGATTCACTTTCATTTTGACTTGGATCAGCCCCTTTGGTCACGTGTACTGCCTGCTGTACTTCTTTGTACTATAGTTATAAGGGAACGGGAAAGAAACTACTGCTTTTTTTTTACCCCAATGTGGCTACTGTTTGCTGTAGAAGAACAAGGGATTATGCTAAACTGTTTTGTACATATATTATCGCTAGCAAACATTTTGCACTTAAATTTGACTTTACTGTAAGAGATTTGTTACGTGAATCTGTACAATTTGGGGAAAAACATTACTGTAATTTCTGTATGTTGTAAAAAAATATTTTCATTTGTGTTCGAATAATGTTTAAGGCTTATACATTGAAACAGGTTCACCATAACAAATTTAAGACAGTTTTATAATGCCTTTTACTTTCATGTTGCAAATTATTTTCTATTGTATTCATAATTAAACTGATGGTCAGCTCGAAGTCAGGTCACGATGCCTCTTTGTGAGAAATGACAGAAAAAAATCCAAGCAGACGAAGCCGATAACCAATTTAGATTTATTTTTTATTTTTTATTCTCGGTACATTCAGCACTTGCAGGATGAAAAAAAAGCAACAGAATAACAGTTTTCAAACTAAAAACAAATATTAAAATTGTAATTAATCTACTAGAAGGCAAACTTCCTATTTGTACGTCCTCTTAAATATATATGATTGAAGGGTCAGAAGGGATTTTTCAAATAGACACTTCAGTGCAGGGAGGTTCAGCTTCCTGTGATTACTACAGAATAAACCGCCAATCTAACAAAGTATTTAATTTCCTGGTCTCCAAAAACATCCAGTAAAAGGTGAACTTGGGGAGTGTGCACGTCTCCTGCATCAATACAACACAACATCGCGCCTACTCCTTTCGCACACTTCTGTAGGTTACAGTGTTGAGACTTCGGTACCAGTTGTATCTTCGTGGGAGAGAGCGATGAAGGTTATTACTCACGCAAACATCACCTGCTGGAGCACACACACACATGCACACACAACAACAACCGTCCAAGGCTGGAAAAAAAAATGAACATGATTCATAAAACTTCAACAAAGCAAAACAACTTTTCCTCACTTAGACAAAGACAGACAGCATTTATATTCAGTCATATATATATATAAAAAAATCCCAGTGCTGAAGATTAGAACGCTAAAACTGATCCTAGAAAATATGTGAAGGTTGGGGATCTATTTTGGACTGGTTTTATTACAGGGCTCCGAGGAGGAAGGAACTGTGCACCCGCAGAACTAAAATAAAGAGGCAGGCTCGCAAACCTCAGTGGGACAAAATGCTGAGGCCAGCCAAAGAATTAACAAAATAATACACCACCCTTTGCTTCTTTTTCTTCCAAAGAGGAGAGTAACCAGCACTACATGTAGACAGAGAGGGAGCGCTGCTAAACATTGACGATTGCTTTTGGAAGACAGAACTGTAGAGTGGGGGCCGGGTTGGAGCGAGATGAACCGTTGTTTTTACTATAAACAAAACATTTTTCTGAGTGTAAATTGAAATGATGAGGGGAAATGGCCGAAGTGTGCGGAAGACAGCGCTGGCGTCAGAGTGGATGAATTATTAAAGCATGGTGGGGCAAGGTGGTGAGGAGCAGACAAGTCCTGAACATGAGGCAAGAGAAACGTATCTCCCATTGGAAACACTTCCTCTCAAGACTTCCCGTCTGCAGCGTCCCCCGCTACATCTCTCCCTCTCTCTCATTATCTATCTACAGGTGCTCGGGCCTCAGCGGCGTCTGTCCCTAGGGTTGCTACGGCTACGAGAGCGCCGCCCGTTGCCGGTGCCGGCTGAGGGTCGTGTGGGCCGGTGGCTGCTATCTCTCCTCTTGTCCCCCTCTCTCTCGCGCCCTCGATCGCCCGGTCTATCCCTCTCTCGGCCGCGGTCCCTCTCTCTGTCTCCATCGGCAACGCGCCCGGCCACTCCGCCGCTGGTCGTCACGGCGCTGTCCTTCTCCCGAGCCTTCAGTCGCTCCTTCCTCTCCTCCTCCTCCCGTTTCTTCTCCTCCTCCTGAAGCTCTTTGCGCTTTCGTTCACGCTCCTTCTGCCGCTCGTTGCGGTCCACAAGCCTCTGCGCCGCCTGGTGGACACAAATCAGTTTATTTACGTGGATTTTAGGTCTCAACAACTCCTTGTGACGGATAGAAAGTCATTGACTAGGTTTACATGCACAGCAATATTCCCATATAAAACCGGTTAAAATCATATTCTGAATAAGACAATGCCAGTTTCTGCTCAGTGTGGGAGTAAGCAGTGATCATATTAAAATGGGCAGGATTCTGTTTTTAGTTACATTACTGAGACATGTATACATTTTTATCACACTAAATATCCCCATTAGAGTTTTCACTACTACATCTTAGATCATGGTGTAAACTTTCCTCAAAGAAGAGGTGTCAATTTTGGAGACAACAAAGACAACAATAATGACGAAACAAACAAAACAGGAATATTGTTGGAATAACTCTTAATCTGAATATGATGGGCATGTTTATGTAGTGAGGGACAGTTAAGTGTAGAACTAAAAGACCAACCTGCTCCTCAGTGAGGGGAAGCCAGTATATACATGGAGCTGCTTTGGTCTTGAGGAACAAGTCGTCCAGCAGTTTTGCTGGAGGCTCGTCTCCTTTCTCTGTTGATAAAAAAAAAACAGACATAAGTGATTTAGCTGGTACACAACTAAACCTCAAAATACAATTTCAAGGAAATGAACAGTTTTTGGTAAATATTCAGTCAAAAGGGTCTATTTCACCAGCGTGGCTTGTTATGGCCTGAAATTCATTATCTCTTTGAGCTTCTATCCAATGACAGTGATGTCTGTTACCCTTCTTGTCGGTCTTCCTCTCCTTGCTCTTGGCCCTCTCCCTCCTCCTGCGCTCTCTTGATCTGGATCGCGGTCCGTCCTCTCCGGGCCGGGCAAACTCCCGCACCTTGTCCCGGTCCCACTCCCTCTCTCCACGTGCTCGCTCCCGCCGCTCCATCTCTCTCTGGCGCTCGGCCCACAGGTCCCGCACCACGCCCACGCCTCTGTCCCGCTGGTGCTCCCTGTCTCTGTCCCGCTCAGGCATCAGAGGGGGCAGCCGGCTCTGGGGAACAACGGGCTGGCCAACGTGCTCCATCTCCTTTCCCGGTTTCAAGATTCCTTTGTGAAAGTCCAGCTATAAGGAAAAAAGCAAAAAGATACAAATAAGGGAGGAATGTAATAGATTGAGTGTTGGGAGAGGAATGTACATTTTTTTCTAAACAAATTTGGATTTTCTATTATCTGGCTACATCTACTTTAATGCCAATTATATTCCATTCATTTCATCATTACCTCGTCCTGCTCACAGAAGTTGACGCTGAGGACCTTGGGATTGCTCTGAGGCCATTTGACACCGTGGAGTGCGGCTCTGGTGGCGACTGCTTCCTCTGTTGTTGAGTACTATCAGGAATAGAACACAGTCAGTTTTATGGTGAATTCACATCTCAAACAACAAATGCTGCAAAAATAAGACGTTTGTAAGGTTGGGTGACAATCACAAAATTGTTTCTGGTCATTTTCTAGATCAAATATGTCTTAGTTTAAACAGACATTTTTTTATTGTTTTTTTCTTCCATTTCTTATCAGAGTCATTCCCCAACAGAATAGCAGTAAATGTACTTTAAACACAAAAGTGTGGATTAGTTGGTACTCACTGTGACAATGCAGTGGGACTTGATCTTGTCGATCCAGAAGCCCTCTTCCAGGACGCTGCCCGTCCTGTTCAGCAGCTCTTTGAGTTGGCCCAGGGTGAAGGGTCGTACCTACCAGACACACACGCAGCAATGGGTCAACATTATCAGTCCGAGTAGCAACATGAGAAAAGACCCTTTGAAGAGCCAAGTTAAAATCATATTTTTAAGTATCAAGATAACATACAGGACTGTTGTGATTCTTTCAAATGTGCTCAGAGATTTAAAAGCTCATGTCATGACTTCTAATACAACCAATGACTGAATTCCTGCTAGTTTCAGCTTTACTTTCATTGAAACTACAGTATATATGAAAGAGAGAAAATGGTCAAAGTTTGGAGGATAAGCCTGTTTAAGAAAGGGTCTTTCCTCTGGCGCCTCCCTCAGGCCAAACGTCACACATGTTTGCCCCATTAGTGCTAAAGATCAAAGAATAGTAAAACCAAAGTATTTTTAATCCATCAGTTTTGTTTTCTGGGAAACAAATTAGCGATACGCATTATGGGCACACAGCTGAGCTAAGAATTTAAAGTCTTTTGTTTGTTTAGATTCTGTGTAACTAATCGGAGGGCTCCTTTTTCTGAGATTAGAGAGACTGGGTGGCATACTTTTTGATCCATGTGTAACGTTAAATCTTGCTTCTATGACGCAAGTTGAAAAAAATCTTGAAATTATAGACATTAAATCTGTAATGTCTATTCTTGTCTTAGTCTGTTAGGTCATGCAGTGCGCCCCTAACGTGATGCTTTTCCCAACTCTAATTATGGGAATAATGGCGGTGTTGTTAACACAGTAAAAACTTGAAGGGTACATTTGGAAGATTTGCAGAATGTATTTGTCTAACTAGTCCCTCAAAATAATTCTTGTTCAATTTAAGGCTCCAACTGTTTTGAACTCGTGAATACGGTTTGTCTGGGCAGAATGGTTTGAAAACGAGTTCTACAGATGTGGGAGAAAAACCCACCAGGTTGGTCACATGGATGATGTTTGAGACTTTGCCACGAGGTGGCGAGGGCTGCTTGGTCGTGCGGACAGGGTCGTCGATGGTGACGGACACACCGGACTTCTGTTGACTTATGGAGCGCCGCACCAGACTGTCGCTAGGGGTAACTGAGGGGAAGAGGTGAGAAAAGTGAGTGGGTTCGGTAAAAAAAATTTAATAAAACAGTAATGTCTGTAATCAAGGACCGAGAGAAAGATGAAGTGCTGCCCGAGGGATGACGGAGGAGCGAAGGAAGCAAAGAGATTCATAACCAATAATCTACAGCAATTAAAAACCCACAAACTTTTCAGTGAGGCCGTTTACCTTTCTTTGCCTCCCCGTCGAGCGTGACAGACGCCTGTGTCTCTGAGGCTTCCTCAGACACACTGCTCTTCCTTTTGTCTCTGGAAGTCCTGCGTGGTTTTTCCTTCTCCGTTTTCTCCACCTCTTCTTCTTCTTCTTCATTTGTCTGTCCGTTCTCCTGGCCGTCACCTGGGACGACCTGGCGAGGGATTCAAGTGGAAAAACAGAATCATGACAAAACTGCTGACAAAAGATCAGTCTGTTTTTCAACTTATGGTGGGCTTACACTACACGACTTTTCACACGATTTGACAGTCGCAGACAATCTTTCAATGTCGGACTAAAATCACGTGAGTCTTGCTGGAGTTGTGGCGCGTGCCCGTAATCTCAGTCGTTTGGTGTATAGTGGTCTTCCGACCCGATTTCAGCCAGTCTTCTTCCCGTCTTGACGTTCCGACATTATCAAACATGTTTGATATTATCGTTAGTCTTAAGGGGTTGGCTCAAGCGAAATTACGTAAACACTGTCACACTCTCGCATGCACCAAGCACGACGCAGGAGGAGCGGCATTAGTCGCAACCTGTGTCCGCCTGTGCAGGCACTTATTTCGGATACTTTTTCCTTGAAGCCTTGGCGGGAGAACCAGGCTGACAGCCGCGCAACCTTAACACTTTACCATCAAATACAGGGTTAGGAGTTTAAAGTTATTGGGGGATGAGATCAGCAAATAAAGCAGGTCAAATAACTAAAGGAAGTCCCCCGCTCGGAATATTGAATCAACTTTTTTTTAATTAAATAATCACTATCGCGTTTGCGGAAATAATATTAATCTCAAAAGGAATCTAGTTGTAGTCTTGCAATATAAGACCCCGTCTTTTCAAAATCTCACTCTGTGACTGGAAACTAATGACTAGCTGTCTTCAGGTATGAGTTGATTGTCTTTAGATGTAAGAGGGTTTCAGTCTTTTCAAAGTCTTTTAAAAGTCCTCTAGTGTAAGCCCAGCATTAGTCATCAATCATAGCTGGACATGGCAAACAGAAGCCTGTAGTTTAGTCAGCGTGTCGGTACTGACCTGTGTGACGGTGCGTCGGATCTTGAGCCCTTTGTCCTGGTCGCCCCGGCTGGTGTCCATGCTCTCCTCGTCCCCAGACAGCTGCAGCTCCTCTGGGTGCAGCTCCACCACGGCCTCCTGGTTCACTTTGATGTCTGGGATCAAAGACTGGAAGACAACAGACACAGGCAGGAGATGATTGAGTGAAGGAAAAGATAGAAGATAAGATGATCTATAGATAATAGATGAGACGATAAGATGTTTACCTTCTGATATATTCTAAGGGTTTGACTTAAACGCACAAAATATAAAATTTTGCCGTTTAGCGGCAATACAGAGTTCGATGATGTCATGAAGTTGCATGGGATCATGGGAACAGCTTTGGCGAGAGAATACGCAGCAGAGGGTAAACAAGACAATACAACAATGCTATGCTATGAAGCTTGTACTTAGTTTCCTTTCTTCATGGAGTTGTGGTGTGACCCAAAAAACAGTTATGTTTTGAAATGATCACATTTAAATGTTGAATTACAAAACATTAGCATAGAGCTGGAAGTAAATCCTATGATTTTAAATATGAAAGCCAAACCAGAGTTTTTAAAAGCTTTAGATCTTGTAATTTCAGAAGCTCCAGTCTGTATTTTGGTATTAAAATAAAATAAAAATATGACTACAGCCTAAAATAACTTTAAAAAAGTGAATCAGAAGATTATTTTCCCAGGCCTGCACGGCCACCTGCCCCAGGACCCTGTGCCTGGTCAGTACCTTCAGTGAGTCTGTGGTGATGCTGATGGATGGTTTCTTGGCAGTGACTGCTGTGCTGGAGCCCCATCTCCTCTTCCTCCCCGCGGCCGTTCCCATCTCGGAATCTCCTGCTCCTCCATCTGTTGTTGGGGCAGGGCCGGGAGACGTTTTACTGCCTACAGAGGAATAAAACATTTTATTTATATATTTATCTATCATTGAGGAGAGACTTAAATGACAAGTTATTGCAAGCTCATGCAATAAGTCTAAAAGCAAAAGTAATTGCTTTGACTTTAACCCAAAAAGTGTTTGCCAAGGATGGCAATAGCTAATTAAAGTTTACAGAGTTTATAAGTGGAATTGGCCGATAAAATTAATTTCAGTACCTTTTGTCCAATAATTGTTCATTTAAAAACCATATTAAACATGTTCTTTCAAGATAGTTTTAAACTGTAAGGGCACATTACTTCATATGAAATACTTTTCCAACAGTTTTCTGCTTATTTTAAGTAAAAAAAACAAAAAAAAACATTAATCTTCAGGTGCAAATTTGTATTTGTCTTTTTAATTCTTGTTCCACTCTTGTTCCTCAAGTGCAACTAAAATATGTGCTTTTGGTTTTGGGTTATTAGTTTGAGGTCTAATGTTTAATGTGGGCTTTACACCATCCTGGGATAGTTGATACTATCCTGACCTGTACCTCAAGGTATCACTGTTATTTTTTAGTTTGTTTGGAAGATATTCTATGTAAATCTTTGAAGCGTGGAAGCATGAAATATATATATTTTTTAAATCTATAGAGAATTTCTTGTTTTGCTCATATACTCACTGGTCAAGGATATCTTGCGAGCGGCAAAAGCCTTAGGAGTGGTGCTCTGGAGAGAGAAAGAGACAGAAAGAGAACATACAGAAACCCCAGGGGTGCGGGGTGAGATGAGAACCGTGAGTCCAGACCCAAACAGGCAACAACAGAGAAGAGCTGAAACAGGAACAGTGGAGGAGGGCTAGGGGTGGGGTGTTAAAGTAACAAGAGGCCTGGACGCTCCAATTGAACCACATTATGGAAAGGGTTTTTGATGTTACAAAGAGACTCCAGACACATTTCCGCTGTCCACCTCTGCTCAAAGACACTGAGATACTGTATTTCATTACGTGTGTGTGTGGAAGACTCAAAGGACAAAGCAAGTACATGATGTGCATTCCAACATGAGTGGGCCTGTGTGAAACTCAAACTGGGTCGTATCTTACTGCGGTATGTTATTTCATGATAATGCCCATTAGAGGCCTCTGAAAATAGAGAGGAGACAGCTAAGTGTCTGTCTGTCGGTGTGTGTGTATGGATCCTGTCACTTTACAACACTCACATCCATTTTGGACTAGATTTATTTTCTATAGAGGATGTTGGGTGATTTCAATTTCAATGCGCTGGTTTATGACAGGGTTCGACATAACCAATGGCCCGCTGGCCTGGGGCCAGTAAAATCATATGCAGGGCAAGTTGATTGGCCAGTCACTGGCCCGCCCGGGCCAGTAACAGACAATCACAGTTCAGTATCTTTTTGTAGACTACATCATGGTTCATTGAAATGCGCGCTGAATCGTAATGAAAGCAGTGTTTATTTAAGACTCATTATAATAAACATAATATATCATATATTTTTAACTAACGGGGGGGAGTTTGTTTGCCGACATGGCTCTGTGTTTTAAGGCTCGAGACATACAATCAGATCGCAGAAGCCTTCCCCATTGACATCGCTAACGGGGAGAATATCCCCGGTTATTATTTTAGAAGTCAAACCGCAGAGTTCTTCCGCGCAGCGGCTCACTCGCTCACTGGCGAAATCTCACGGTGAAACGCTGCTTTGCTCGCACTAGGCATTGTGTGTTTCTAAGGTGATTTAACATCATAGTCTTAGACGAGCGTTTAACTTATGCTGCATATTTTGCACTGCTTATGTGAAGCTGACGCTTCATGCAGAAGTGACGATCCTGCAGCGCGCTCACGACCAGACGTGAAGTCGCATACAGTGACATCTCACATTAAAAAAAACGGCATAACCCCCTGATTTTCGGATTTCTATTTTTAAAGTCGACTTGATCTCGAGTGGAAAACATTCACATCCCTACTGCATATGGAGAAAGTGATAAACACTGCCTACCACACCTCTTATTTTTCCCTATGTTTGATCATGACTTCTGCAGGTGAACTATTCATTAAACTGCCCAAATTCAAGAATAAAAACACTCATCAAACTACTGGACTTTGAAATACTGGCCCACTCCTTTCACATACTTTCAGTTGTAGGCTTCAAATTCAATATGTTTGCCTGGTTTTATATAATGTGTATGACCAATATCAATATTTCATATCATTAACTAAAAGAAAAATAACCAAATCTTAAGTAAAACTCAGATCCACTGGCCCGACGGGCCAGTAGGAAAAAAAAGTTATGTTGAAACCTGAATGATTTTAAAGCCATCTGGGATTTTTATTTTCAGTGATAATTAAGCTCTAGTTACCTCCCTGTTTTTGTGAATTCATGCATTTGAAAGTGTACATTTGATTTGTATACACAAAGTGGCATTTGCAGTTAATGATTTCTTTTTTTTATTCAGCATGACAGCTGAAAAAGTAGTAAAGGATTTTGCCATAATTTTAATTTGTTAACATTAGTAGCAAAAAGATGGTTTTCTCATCAGGATGTTATCTTTCTTAGTGTGAAAGACAAGTGTAGCCTGGTCAACATTTAGATAGAGACAATATAGCAGGTTATGTGTGAAATTACTGCTAAATAATTACTTGGTAAATAATACCAATAATAAAAATCACATCATCCCCTCAGGCTCCGTGTAATGGCATTTAGTTGATTCAAGTATTAAAGTTGACATTGTTGAATGTTGTTCTTGCAGCAGAGGTGGAGAACGGAGCGTTGAAGACTCATCTGTCAGCAGGACTATTTGTACTGCAGATTCTCGTTTACAATATTTAACAACACACAACCGTAGACCAACAGTGTACATCAAATGGATGATGTCATCGTTGTTGCAAAATATTAAATGAAAAACTGCAGTACTCAACTGACAATTTGCAATCGAATTTCAAAGAAAATTATTCCTCAAATTTACTATCAACAATCTATAAGAAAGAGAAAGCTTTTATATCTTTAAAGTAAATCCTTTAGAATTTATAAAATTTGAAGTAGAGGAATAATCACAAGTCATATCCTGGTACCATTTGACACCTGATTCCTTACTGGCTCGACTATGGCCCAACCGCACGACAGTGTGTACTGTATCTAGGCAACAAGGATCCAATCAGAGAAGGCAGAGAAGTGAGGGTGGGACTCGATTTGGGGTGCAGATCACCAGGCAGGTAGTGATCACTGGATGGGATTTTTTTTTTCTTGAATGGGGCCGGGGAGAACTTTTCTTGAATGACTTTTTATTAGTCATTTTTCAGTCTTTAGGGGAGCCAGGCGTTTCAAAATTATAGGGATGGGGGTTGATTTTAGTCCATGATCTGTGACAGCTGCCATGTAGAATGAAAATAATCCATTTTGTGATGCTTGAATTTATTGTCTTTAATTGTCCATGTCCGCCAATATATAGTCCTGAAAGCCTTGGTGACAGTTGGGGGGTATTTGAAAAGGCTGTGAGCGTTTTTTGTCCATGTGGTTTGAATTCCTTTCTTGAGCTGTTCATGAGGTTTCCATAGTCAAACAGTCGGAAAGTCTTTTTGGGGATAAAGAAAAAGTAGTCCAGAAGAAGTTCTTTGTAAATGTATAATCCAAATGCAATGACAAAGAGACAGGATTGGTGAACATCATGCCTCTGCACTGACATGAAATCCTGTTGGGGGCCAAGTTGTGGGCATAGCGAAATTAAATAATAAATGAAATGGCACCAACTGCAGTTGTCTATCAGCCAGGTCCACAGCAGATGCAGGATATCATGTCAAACATCCACTGAGTCACTCTTTAGTTCATTGACAGTGTGGGCGCAGAGGAAAGGAGGCGATGATTTGTCGAGTATATCCAGCGCTCTGTGTAGAGGATCAATGTCACTGTGAACCCATAAAGCTTCTTGGTGCATAATGTGTGTCAGATTACTCGTCCTTGGCTTCGTGTAGTCTGCTACATTGGAACTGGTGCAGAGGTCAGGGGAGCCGTTTTCTCGTGAATGGTGACGCCGGGCAACAGACAGACTTTACGTGCAGAGCTGAATAATGGAAGTCACTTAGAAGGCCAGCTGGTCAAGGCAGAGGTCCACAATGATGTATGCTGTAAAAGCTCAATCAATAAGTCCATATCATCATTTCAGAGACAGGTCTTTCACATACACACAAATAGTCCAATGATCATCATGTCTAAGAAGATTATTTCAGTTGCTTAGTTGGAGTTTGAATCAAAGCTTAAGTCACTGTATGGGTTACTGCGGGGATTTCTCAGTCCAAAGTCATTACACCACCGGACGGGCAGGAGGCAGTGTGGTGTTTTGAGGTTGAGGTAAAACACAACTGGAGAACTGAAGAGTTTTGTCCTTGCTCTGAGATGCATTTGGAGGATGTTTGATGTTGAAGGGGCAACAATGTGAAACTTTGCTCATCTTCAACATGGCCGACCAGCGTAGAGAAGGGGAGACGATACAGAGCGTTGTTCATCACCACACAGCATAGTTCAGTTCAGTCTGGATCAGATCAGCGGGCAGGCTTTCAAACCCCTGAGGCTGGGTAACCATGACAACTGGGTACTGCTGCAGTTACCATGGCTGCCGCTGCTGTCGGTCGGTCGAGGTTTGAGGCGACCTCCAGTTCTTGCTTAGCTCAGGCTTTAACTCAGTTGCCATGGCACGAGGTTGCATTGCAGACTCTGGGCCTAATTCAGGTGCCAGGGACGCACTGGGGCATAGCGAGACAGGAGTTGTAGGAAGAGTAGGAGGAGGAGTGGAGGAGGTGGTGGTGTCTGTGGCGGTAGTGGTAGTAGTACGCAGCAGGTACCATTAGGGGCAATGGAAGAGGCATGGGCACCTTCATAACAAAGCAATCAATGGGGTTTTAAACAGCAATCACACCATAAATATATATAGTGAGAGAGAGAAGCGTTCATGATGGGATACAAAGGCAAAATATGGGGAAGAGAGACAGTGTGAGAGAGAGAGAGAGAGAGAGAGAGAGAGAGAGAGAGAGAAAGAGAGAGACGGGCAGTTTGAAAGGAGCAAGAGAGAGTACGGAGAATGAAAACAGGGTGAAACGAACAACAGAAACAAGCCCTGATGCATCTCTGCACACACACGGCCAGGGTCCATTACTCATGCAAACACACAATAAACTTCAACAACATAGAGGCCAGCTCCCATGTAAATCTAAATGAGGTAATCTGGATAAGAAAATCCAAGAACTTGATACCTGAAATGTACCTGTAAGTGTATACTTCTTCCTGCTCCTTTTCAGGCATATTTATTGTATTTCCATGCTTTTCATTTTGTTTTGTATGTGGATGTCTGAAATAAACTAAATCAAATCAAATCAAAATCTGTTTATGGTAAAATTTTGTGAAAATAAATGAACAAACTGATTGCCTTCTTAAAGTAATAGAAGGGAAACTTCTTGTGATGGCATAAAATGCAATACTGTGGTCCAGTACATAGGACTTAGACCTTGACACACAGTGTGCAAGAAGTAGAGCTGACTACAGCCGTAAGATGATGTTGGCGATGGATGTGCATGCCTGCATGAAAGAAAATAACTAGTAGTCTTTGTTCTTATTCCAAAGAGAACCCCTCCAAACAAATATGTTTAATAGTTCATTGCAAGTTGCAATGAAGAGCTGCAAGTGGCACCGTGCATTGCTAGCCAATTATTCCTACCATTTTCTTCTCGTTTTGTCACACACATGTACACACACAGACCAAGTACAGTGATAGGAGAAGCATGCACTTTCCGTAGCATGGATGTCTAATTAACCAAATTATTTCTATCACTACTCGCATTCAAGCAACACTAACACTGAACAAAACTCTGCAGTGACCAGACAGACAAGGTGTGTGTGTGAGAGATCATCCAAGTGAATGAGCCGGTTATGAAATATTAGTCGCATTAATCGCAGATGGAAGGGTAATTATTAGTTCCTTTTTATTTATCCCAGGACCCAACTCCAACTCAACCCATGTTTGTTCACCTATGACCATATGTAGAAACCTCCAATGGAGTCTGTTGAGCAATTTAAAAAAGGGATGGAAAAACTGAATATAGAGTCAGAATCGAAATAATACAATTTCTACAGGAACCAAAATAATGAATGGTTGAAAAAACATTGGGGTTGTGTTGGTTTTAAGTGACCCTCTTAACTTGTGCTACACATGCTTTTATATAAATGAGAATGCAGGTTAGTGGGAGAGACGAAGCAAAATAATAAAAATAAACCCGGGCACCCCCACCCTCTCAGTGACCTTACCTCCTCCAGATGGGCCTCGCTGTTCTCTGGCTCGGCCCCAGACGGTGGCTGCCCGGCCATGGAGCTCTCAGAGTCTGGTTCCACCTCTGTCACCGCGGCTGTGCTGGGCTCCGACACCTCCCTGCGGAATGAAGAGACGGATGGGGTGGTTACCATCATTTGTTGCCAACAGGTCTGACTGGGCTAGCGAATATAAATTGTGAAGCTTTTCTTTGTCTTATGTGATCATCAGGTTAAGACTAAATCAGCTATTTGATGGCTTAACCTGGAGCTTTATGACACTGAAAAAGGCACCATCAGATAAATAAATACAGATCTAGAAGACAATCCAGGGAAGACGATGAGGACAAGACAGAGGAATACACTGAGTAAGGGTGCTGGGTGGGTACTGATCTGGGTCACTCCTGCTATAAATAACTCACCAGCTAACGGACACCGAGGGTCACAAACACACACCTCACTCACACTGCAACGAGATGCACACTCTCAGCTGACAACATGTGTGGTCTTCATCTGATCTATGTTGGTTCATCAGTGAAACAAAACAGATCAACTCTAACCCAGCCAATGAAAGTCATGCTTTTCGTCACCATGAGTCAGACCTCACACAAGCAAACGCTTCTCCACACATCGTTTTCTTTTATCGCTGCTATCTTAAACAGAGAAAAACCGAACTGATGTCTTCTTTGTATTTGAAGCCTCCCCCTCAACTTCCCCTACCAGCGTTATCAAAAGTCTCCCCTGACGAACCAGGCACGGAGGTAGCAGCCTGTAGGTGGAAGAATTAGATCCTCTAGCTTCCATCTCACTATATCAGTGTTCAATATTACGTGCTTCATTACATGACAGAGGAGTAGCGCTACAATCATTTTCAAAAAGGCACACAATAATTAGTGCAAGTGATGATCATTGTCTCTCTTTTTGGTGACAAAAAACAATTCACTTTTGTATGATGCAAGACAAGCGCAAGCTGTGACTTGTTGGATTTTTCAAAGTGTGGAAATGCATTTGTAAAAGGCATTTTTGTGGTTTGACCCTATTGAGACAGCAATAGCTTGAATGACCTCTAAGATGAAGGTGGTAGGCGGCCAATTTGACCCTCAGAATTATCTTTCTGGCACAAACCCTGATTCACCTTACAACCAGGCGACGCAGTGTTTGGTTTGGGTAAAAATATTTATTAACAACATGCCATATCTCTTCAACCAGCTCAGACAATCAAACCTCGGCTTTTCTTTCTTTCTCCATGCCATGTAACACTGTGTCTTTGAAGGAGGGCCCCTATTGCTCGTCTCTGTCCTACTGAAATCTACCCAAATGTTAGGAGTTTCCTGTTCGGCCTCCTGCTCTGGAGATTAGTCATGGGCAGGAGGGCACCATTTTCCCCTCCTCCATGCTACAATGATTCTCCTCGTTTGCCCTAGGTGAGAGGGTGTGTGTGTGTGTGTGAGCCATATAGACACACCTGCACAGTCTATAAAGGGAGACAAATGTCAACTAGAAATACAACCCCTTAGAATCCATTCAAAGAGCTTTGTATTCATATGACAAGGGGTGGAATGAGGAAGAGCATTGAAGTACAGCTTGAACCTGAGGAACCACACCACAATCTGTAATAATTAACCATTAGAAATAGACATAACTTCTGGTTAAACTTCTCAAAAACTTTACTAAGAGTGACAGTGTCTGTGGTACGACCGGAGACACACATTCTGATTCATAGTACCCCAACAGAATAACTCTAATCATGTGCTAACCCCTAATAGACATACTGGGCTTATAAAACAGAACAAAACATTGTCACAGATAAAATCAGACATGTAGTCAGCTCCCAAGGGGGCAAGAGTGTGAGTGCTGGTGCCAGCTGGGAGAATTAAATCACACCATAAGGGTCCATTCACTCTGACTGTACTGCTAGCAGATGTCTGCTTTAATGATCTCCCTTGACAACAGTAAGATCTTTAACAGCTTCACACACACAAATCCAAAACCATAAATATAGTCTTGTATGTGAGCAAGATGGCTGGATTCATGTACAGGATAGGCCATCATTAAACCATAATGGGCGATAAAATAAGAATGTCCTCATTTTAAAATAAAGAAAACGCCTATTCAGACATTTTGGAGGTCAGGAGGAAAGACAGAAGAAGAGAAATCACAGTGTCTAGGACTCTGAGCTCATTATTTATTAATCAGCATGTTCCTTCAACATGACGCTATTTTAGGCAAAGGGGACCCAACTTCCCCCTAAAAGAAATCATCCATGCTTCTTCAAAAAACAAAAGACTATAGCCGACGTCCCCACCCCTGGTCCCCCTCACATGTAGCACGCTCTTTACCAAGCCAATTGTAACTAATGACATGATATTTAAACACGTAGGGAAATTAGCTGCTATCCGAAGCAGCATCGTCATGTGTAGACGGCTACATGGCAGCACACGACAGGCTAACACCGGCTAATGTCTACCCATTGATTTCTGAATAAGGTGTGTGGAAGCACAACCAGCGACCTGGAGCCTTGAATCGCCCTCTGGCTCACTCTTACCCGTTTTTGTTGCCTTCGGACAGCATTTTGGCCGGCCTTCAAAGGGTACCCCCTCGGGGATAGTATGAGATAACACTCTGCCGCTAGCGCTTATTCCGGTCAGGCGTGGGTTGAAATCGGGGACGCGATATAAAAAAAATTAAGTCACGGTTGTTTCAATTGCTGATTAGCCCGTGCACTGCGTCGCTATCAAGGATGCAATGCATGCATGACGGCCATGTTGGCTAGCGAGACCAGTGTGTCAAGTCAACTGGACTGGAAACAATTATGTTCCGGTTAATGCTTTCCAAAATAAAAGCTTAAACGTAGCGCATTACGAAGTACAACCAAAATATGTTGATTATTAAGGAGATAACGCTGCATGAAAATACGGTTTCTGTTGCCGGCGACACGGAAAAAATACAGGGAAAAAAGACGAGGGGAGAACGCATTGAGGGGAAGTGGGGAAGGACCCAGAGACGCAGCAGACACGCCGTCGTGTGTAGGGCTGCCGCATTGAACGCCTGACAAGAAATAAAGGCTGCTATAATTAGGAGCGACAAGTGAGAGAGCGGTGGGGTGTGTTTATAACCATCGAGGGATGCAGTCAGCTCTGTTTCATGTTTTGGAACAGACGTTTCTTGTGTATTTTCATGCTGACAAATAAGACAATAATTATTTAAACCCTTTATGTGACCAACATATTTAGTCCAAGTTTTTTTTTAAACACAAATATATGTAAGTAGAACTGCAAAGGGATGGACTGCATGAACTGATACAACCAAGTTAATATTGCTCAAAAAGTATCAATGCATTACGCAAATCAGTTTATTCACATAACTTTAGAGCAGACATGGTCTTTTTTGTTGTAGTAGTAAATACTGCATAAATGTTCTTAAACCATTACCCTAATCCTATCTAGTAAAAAGAATCACTTAGCAAAAAAACTGTTCTCATTTAACCAACATTAGTTGACATGCTGTGTGAAAAGATGGATATGATTTTTTAAAGATTTTAATACAAAGATTTTAGAGGGAATTGTGGTGTCCCATGGCAATCTCTTCGACTTAAAATACACAATGCTTCTTCTCTTTTTCTTTGAGGGTTAAGATAAGCAAGGTGTGAAGTAGAATGACAACATTGCTAGAAAACTGAATCATCATCCTCGATACCAAAAAATCCAGTGATTAAATCAATGTTGTCCAAGGTTTAAATGCCCCTTTTGTGATTTCATCACCGCATTTTTCTAAGAAGGTTCATCCTGAAATGTGATGTATTATCGACCCTTCCAGCAAGTCGAAAAGAAGTTCAGATATACAGAAAGGGGAAAAGAGAGATTATAGAGAGACTATCTGAATGAATTGGGGAAACAAAACTGGAAAGGCACTAAATAGACTTACAACACATGTAAAAATTAGCAAAATATCACAGTGAGCCACTATACAAATTAAAATCACATCACATTATTGAAAAGCAAACACTTTCTACATAGTAAAGAAAAGTGATAGAGACAGAGACCGAGGTAAAGAAGGTGTTTCAAGCAGGGTGCAAATTGATAATGATAGATTCATTTTCCATGAATCCAACTCCATAAACGTATAATTTGAATATTAAATTCCACTTGTTGTTAAAGATAAGTGCATTTTAAAGAAGTTTACTGACCTTTTTGAAAGGCATCGTTTCTCTGTCTCCTCCTTTGCTTCTTGTCCTTGGTCCGCCTTCTGTGAAATTATTAAAACGAAAAAGAATGAAAAACAAATAGCTCTTTGCTCAAAGATTATTTAAAATATTATTGTAAGCCATGGAGGGCAGGCTTTCAATGAAATTCACACAGGAAGGCTACAATAATATTTAGAGAAAATGAAAATTACAAAAGAACTAGTCATTTAGTAGAGTGATCTCTATCAAAGCTGTGCTGAATGACTGACACTTACATCAGTTTGATCACTAAGATATTTTTTAAGTAATTGCGAGAACTCCAATGGCAAAATTGAGTACTCATATCAGCCTTCTGTATCGTTAAGTACCCAATTTGATTATACTTGTTCTTAAGAAGTGGTATTGGGGCCTCCCTAATCACTGACCTTCAGTTGCCTGGCAGGGCGGGGTTTCTCCCTTGAGGAAGAGGAGGATTTTGATGAGCGTGAAGAGGAGTCTGACTTGGAGTCAGAATCGGATGAGGAACCAGAATCCAGAGTCACAATCACCCGCGCTTTGTCGGCTGTCTCCTTTCTCTTGAGCTCCTCCTTTAGCATTTGCTCCTTTCTTCTCTTCTCCTCTTCTTGGCGCTTTCTCTCGTTCTCTCGCTCCTTCTGACGCTGTTTCTCCTCCTTCTCCTCTTCCACTCGTTTTCTCTCGTTTTCATGCTCGTCCTCCAGGCGTTTCTTCTCTTTCTCCAGTTCTTGTAACTTCTTCCGCTCTCTCTCCTTCTCCTCCTTCAGCCGCCGTTCTTTATCCATCTCTCGGTCAACCTGTAGCCTTGTTCTCTCCAGTCTTTGCTGTTGAGATTCACTGGAACTGGCAGCGGATCGGGACGTCTCGCCAGACAAATCCATAGCTGAGGTGGCCTCCGCTGCACGGAAACCCTTCTCTTTTTCCATCTTGTGTACGAGCAGAGAAAGGGGCCCGGGCCTGCGCTTGGAAGGCGGCTCTGGACTGCTGGAGCGAGAGCTTGAGTCGGAGTCTTGCCCCTGCATGGCGGGAGGAGGAAAAGATGCCCCTCTTGCACCACGCGGAGCCTCGGGGCCTCCTTCTCCCTCCTGGTCGTCCGGTGGGCTCTGCTTCGGAGTGTCCGGTAGGGGGAACAGGTCTGGGGGTGGAGAGGGAGGAGGGGTGGGGTGGCGCAGTTGCATAGGGGTGTGGAGTGCTGCTTGTGGTGGTGGGATGTGCTGCGGAGGCTGAAGCTTGCGCTTGGATCTTGGGCCTGCTAACGGGACACTGGGGGGCATCTGCTGTGGCTGGGGAGGGGCTCTGTTGCCCCTCTGTACACCGCCAGCGCCGGGTCCCCAGTCCTCGTCATCTTCACTTTCATCACTACCGCTGTCTTCTTCATCGTTGTCTTCGTGGGCGGGACGTCCTGCCGAGACCCCGGCTGATCGGCTCATGTGTAGGACAGGATAGGCTGTTCCTGGTTCGCTGGGTGCGGTGCCCTCCTTCTCCTGGGTTCGGGGTACGGCAGGGGGAAGGCCCTGGCGCTCAGGCTGGCCCAGGACACGCACTGAGAGAGAGGCTACGGCGCGGGGAGGAGAGGGGGCTGGTGGCTCCTTGTGTCCTTCATGAAAGGTGGATCTCATCCGGGCTCCTGGAGCTTCGGGGGACTCCATGGGGTGGAGGGTCGGAACGGGGCCCGTGTCAGGGCCTCGTGACATCATCCCGTGACCCATCACTGAATCTCCTTGTCCTCTCTCGTCCCTGGTCATCGAGGGCTGGGAGGGAATGGAGTGAGGCTGCAGGGCAGAAATAATGGAGTCAGTGTGAGAGAAGCCAAGATGACTAAATAGATGTTCTGTACATTCATTAACGGGTTAGAAGTAGAGATGAGGATAAATCAAAATGAAAATTATTGGCCGAAATGATACCAGAAAATGGCCGAAGGTCGATTATTAGAGTTTTTCCTTTTTTTTGTAAATTTTTTAACAATTGCGTAACATTTAAATAGCCTAAATGTGCTTAATACTATTACAAAACTTGTTTTTGGCCTTATCAATTCAATTGCTGATTCATTCATCCCTTGTTTAAAGGATTTACAAGCATGGAAGATTCATTTTCAAATGTATGGGTGTAATGGTTTGATATTTTTTGTGTGGTGTTACAAGCATCATAAAATCGGTAATGTTCTAAGTAGAATATTAAGGGAAAATGGATTTTTCTTCAAAACTTTGTCTCATCAATGTGTATCAGCTTAGACTGTCCTTTGCTGCTGGATACATTCTCAGAGTTTTCCTCATTTGACTCTTCAGTGAGTGAAGGTTACAGACCTTGTCAGAGACATAGGAAGCACTTTCATTGTCCTCGGACTGGTCTTCATCCTCCTCGGGCACTGCTGGGCTTTCTGTCAGAGAGAGGCACAAGGCAGGAGTCACACACTCGAAGGCTAAGAGATAACTCATAAATTAATCAGTTGAGAAATAAATTTTTCTGAAGTATGTAGGAGTGTGTGGGCACAATGTTTCTTGCTCGTTCAGCTAAAAGACCATCGTTCATGTGGCAGAGACTGCATTTGTGATTGTGTGTGCTTATATGAATGTTATACCTTCTGCCTCATCGTCTTGTTGGGCCTCTCTCTCCAGTTTCTGGCGAAGAAGCTCCTGCTGTTTGGCCAGGTACTGTTTTATGAAGCTGTTCTGGCTCATCTCCTCACCTATCTACAACAAGAAAAAGTACACAAAAGAGACCCTTAATTAATTCCTCAGCACTGTAAAAGTTAAAGAGCAGTGACTGCGTGTGGTAAGACTTAGTCTTCTAGAAAAAAGGGGTAAAATAAAAAAAATACAGCACACATGCAACCTTACAATAAGCAAACTGGACATGTTGTACAGAACTTAATGCCTGACAAAAGCCAAATAAGACAAAAGCCAAATAATCACACATAAAAAGTTCTTCTTACCTGTGAGTTGGGCTGCAGCCCACTGTGAGAGGAGGACGACTTCTGGAGATTTTCCAGCATCAGAGCCTGCAGGGAATAGGGAAAGGGAAATGTCAATTTAAAATACTGTATCATGAGACGAAGTAATTTAAAAAAAGGATTATACAGGAAAATAAAGCAGATTTGCTGTAATAATACTGTAGCTGTTTTTTTTTTGTCTATACTGGCCAGTGTTATTATTATCACTGTGTTAATACCAAATATGCCAAAAAGAGCAGCTTTTAGGGGCAATATGATTGCCATTTTCAACTTTAGAATTGTTTGCTCATCGTTATAGAAAGCGCAAGCAAGTATTTTGCGCTGGCAATGAATATTTGAAAAATATCTTTTAACCTATGTTTTATCTTTAATGGGACCTCATAGACAAAATAAAAATAAACATTGACTTTTAACTGATTTTTTTTTTACAAAATCTTTTCACCGTTTTTGTTATAGCAGAAGTTAGGTCATTTACACCCTAAAATTAACTAAATCCTGATTAAATGTAGCACTGTTTATTGACAAATTGTGGAGAGGAACAGGTAAGCAACCTAAAGGTAGTGCAGCCTTATTTACACACTATTGAGGGCTTGTTCTAGTTGTATGCTACTGACCCAACTGCAGGCAAGTGTTTTGGATGTATGCAAATCACGATGAAACCGGTCTCTACTCTCTCCCTACAGAAATAAATAGATTTAGTTGGCACTTCACGTGTGAAAAAATCTTTGGACACACAAATATGTTGTAAATATGAAATAAACATTTTAACTCTGGATTTAGTCAACATTTAGATTTTTGTTATGTATGAATATTATTCAAACATTTCTGGAAAAATTGTATCGCAAAAAGGGTTCGTTTTAATATAATCAACTGGCAGTTTAAGGATGGCATGGAAAAAGTCAACAATGTAACCCTATTCACCTGCAGTGTCTCGAACTAAACTGCCTTAATTCTGGGTTGTAGTGAGAGGACAGTTAACTAAGTAAATAAAACGCTGAAAAAATTATGTTAAGGCTCAGTATGTGGATATCTGGTAACATATGTGTTGGGGGAAGGGGGGCTTATACACGTGAGCTCAGTGTGTCCTAATAAATCCTGCCCTAAAACTATTGTTGTTTATAGGTTGAACGTCTTGTGCAAACAACAGTGCTCGTTAAAAATATATTGAAGAAATGCTGATTAAATTAATCGTTAGTGAAGCTCGTAAAATTGTGTTTACATCGCAAAGCGCGCCCCCATAACCCCAATACACACGCACGCAGACAGCGAGCGCGGTCACGGTGTTGTACTGTACACTATGTGCGGCTGTTCGCTCGTTACACTCAGCGTAGGCCTCGACTTGACAGGTGCACACTTCAACTGTGTGCAACACGGTGCAGCGCGAGTAGTTGCGACTCAAGCCTGAACTCGGTCGGTGGATAAGTTTCCTTGGAGTGTCAGTAACAAATAACCGTCAACAAAAGCTGTTGTTTATGCGTAATAACGGGGGCCAGGCGATTTATGTATTCCCGCTTCCCGAGCCCACACACCGTTCGGCCTCTAACGTTAACCCCCGCCGTCGCTCGCCTCCCGCTGAACTTAGCTAGACTCGACAGGCGGCCCAAACATTAGCCAAAACTTACCCCTTTGAGTCGCTTCATTAGTGTGTTCTTCTGACCGCTCTTCGAGAGGTTTCTTTGCTCCAGGGCGGCCTTCAAATCCGCCACTCTGAGCGATTGTAGAGGTTTTCCATCAAGCGTAATATCTTCGTCCGCCATTTTGCTCCCTCCGCTTGTCTAAACTCCAACAAGCGTCGCTACGGCTGCTGCTCGGCGTCACAGCTCGGCAGTTTCCGGAGAAGCTCGGCTTTTCCGAATTGGTCCGAATCACATACCAGTCTGGTACTACTTGCTGTAGTTTGGTCTGGCTTTGCGAGACTACCAGTCTGGTGACAGTTGTAGAACATTTTTGGGGCAATTCAGCTCCCAGGCCATACAAGTTCAATACGATATTTTAAACTTTTATTTATTTCAAAGTTGTTTTATTCAGACTTTGTCTAGTTTATGGAAATGTACGGTCTTTGCCGTGAAATGACCAAAACACATATGTTTAATTGCAAAAGATGTATTTGTGCATTCTGGACAGGAATACAAGACAGACATCCAATGTAGTGTTTAAAGTAAAGAGTTGTAGGTGTGCTTACTGTAGGAGAAATGTTCACTTCTATACCTCAGTAAAGACAAAAACAAACTCAAATGAGCTTACATAGGGTAAAAAAAACGGTCTTGTACAAAAGAAAATACAGCCTTATCAATGAACTGTAACTTAACACGTTCCCAGAAAAAACATTTTTGTTCGCTGTAAGATAACTAATAAAGTCTTCCCTGGTGAGGGATGTGCATATATAAAATGTAAGCAAATTAAAGCCATGCAAACTGAAAAGAAAGAACATAAAAATTTGACAATAATAAATATAGAGCTAAAGGTTACTTGCCGACCATGCTCTCTTCATACATACAGTGGGGCCTGTTTTGGCATCTATATTAATTAAGTAATACTTCAAACCTCCACAAGGTAGCGCCGCAGCAGAGCAAATGTAAAAGCAGGAAGCTTACGCATTCCTCAGATAATGATTTGAACCGAACTGAGACACACAACTGAGGAAATTATTATGCATTGCCCCGATGACACCGATTTGGATCTGAAAAAAATAAACTTGAATACAAGGTAAAGCAATATGATTTAGAAGATGGATCCTACCATTTAGTTTAAAGTAAAATAATCCAATTTAGTGCCATAAAGACAAATGTGGCCATGTGTGAACACAGTTAAGATTTGTAGTGTAAATGTGGGATGCATCACATTTGTTAAGATTTAGGTCAACATTACAATAGATACCTGGTTCAAAATATAATAGCAGAGGTCAGACAGTAATGCAAAATGGAAAAAAATGTATGCATTTTGTTAGATTTCAAATGTAAAATCCACCCATATCAAATCGATAAGGGGGCTGTGTTTATTTCACAGTTTGTACTAGGGCTGGGCAATAAATGAACTAAATTAGCAATGAGTGAAGTTTGTTTCACACTGCTATGCTTTTACTTTAATAATGAATAATATATATATTATACCCAGCCTGTGTTTGTACTGAACGCTCTGCAGCGAGGTTACTGCCTTCAAACGAACACAGCAGATGTGAGTGAACACTGTTGAGCACCTTGACGGTAAATGAAGATGACAAACAAAGACAGTAAAAAAAACGTAAGCATGCAAAACATGACATGTGGAGACAGGTGAGCTTGGTCGACAGGTTTTTTTGATCCATTACAAGTCCGTGGGAAAGAAGAGGATTAGGCAATTTATCACTGTACTATCATTATTCTTTCTGTCACTGCATCTTTTCCCAGATAGCATCTCTCTCTGTCAGACAGGACCGACTGGTGTGTAAGACTGCATTAACATAAACTGAACATGTACCGAAAAGTTTTTCTTGTAATCCCCATCGAGGGGATTACAAACTGTACTGCAGTTAATCTTTGCCTTCTAGTGGGAAACGGGTATTTCACAATCACAGCACACACTTGCACAGATTAGGAATGGAAGTCAAGTAAACTTCCAACACCCCATCCTATTCCATTTCTGTCATATTAAGGCCAACACACTCAATATGCTGCATCAACAGCTTCAGAAAGATAATCACAAAAGGCCTTTCAGGTGGTAGAGCAAAAAGTAGGCCAGAACCAGGATGTCAGGCCTCCTGTGATATTTTTGGAATAGGGGGGGGATGGCTAAATAAATAAAAGGAAGGAAGGAAGGAAAAGTGGCTATCATGTGAAGGAAGGAAAATATGGCAAACCTAATAAAGCAAAGCTCCCAAGATAAGCAGTCCGCTCCAAGCCGCAGCGGGGCTTCAAATATTCAATAAGTTAACACTCAAAAAGACAAGTGTGCCTGGCGTCAAAGCACAGAGGTGAAGTATATAAACAAAAGGCAAACCAACACACACACACACACACACACACACTTTGGAGGACAGAACCAACACAGTCTAAAACCCAGCATAGTAACAGCTGAACACTTCCAGGGTTCAACTTCGCCCAATTAAAATCCCATTCCAACGAAAAAGGTCATCAAACAGTCAGACAACAAATAAGGCATTTCAAAGAGAAGGAGAAGTATATGTGTAGTGTAAACAAAGTTTTTTACGCAAGTGACAAATGAAATATCATGAGGATATTTCTGCCAGTCGCTGGAGCAGAGTGGAGAAGCCGGCTGCTTGCTGCGAGAGCTCAGCGACGCGGTCCACCATCTCCTGGGTGGCGGATACTGACGGGTAGTTTTGTGCCGCGCCCTTTGTCGCCACGACAACTGACTTCAAGGCCTGGCAGAGTCGCCCCCCCGAGGTTGTGACCTGAAAAAGAAGAAGTAGAAACAGAATTATTACACAGCTTTTATACATTATATTTTTATATTTTTTCCCCCTCTCAACATATGGACTACATCTCCAAGTTTGACAGCAGAGTTACAGTTGCTATGGAGGAAGTTCAGACCGTAGTGGGCTATTGTTTTGTACTGTAAGCAAAGCATTTCTAAATCAATTTAACCAAACTTAAAACAATATTTTGCTTAAATTAATGAATTCATTTAGTTAGTAGCCATGTAATAAGCAAGGTAATATATAGCTAACGGGTCACTGGTGAGAAATAAAGACAGAGCGAACAGGAGCCCGACGTATATGGACTATTGCATTTCATATTATTTTCACGCAATGATGTTTTGAAAACTGTATAATGGGCTATTCTCTACACACCTTGGCCCGGAGATCAGCAGAGGTGAGAAGGCGGGAGAGTGTGTCCCCGATGAACACGAGCTTGTGCGCCGTCACGATTAAACTCTTCCCCCTGGCAACGAAGATGCGTGGTGGCTGGTTCCCCTGCACGCTGCTGAAGAGCACGTCGATGGCGTCGGCCAGGCAGGAGAGGTGAGCCAGGCTCTGAGAGGAGTAGAAGGACAGCAGCTCCGAGTCCTCCAGGGACAGGGACACCGGAAGAGCGGGGGATGGGGTCAGCTGTACAAGCAGAGAGGAAGGCAGTATGAGTAAAGGGGGGAGTCATGCCACAGAGTCAAACATGCCACTCGCTCTAAATGTGGTATTATCTTTTCAGAGTTCCTGTGACAAGTCTATCACTTTGAATCCCTGAAACTGGGAAAATCAAACCCGGGAAAAAAAATTAATGAGAAACTTTACAATCTATCAGATAAATATACAACATTATCAGTTGTAATTAATGTTAAATGCCATTTACTGTATTGAAC
Source organism: Ammodytes marinus (assembly GCF_949987685.1). Taxonomy (NCBI): domain Eukaryota; kingdom Metazoa; phylum Chordata; class Actinopteri; order Uranoscopiformes; family Ammodytidae; genus Ammodytes; species Ammodytes marinus. Next base: position 14,153,649 of record NC_137227.1, read on the forward strand.
CCATATTTGTTCATTTAAATAAAAGTGATCTAATATGTCTTTATAGTATAGAGGAGCTAGAACTGTTAAATAGATGAATTGGGTGGCTGATCAACACAAAAATAGTCAGCGACTATTTTTTTAACACATCTGCTGCTTCCAGTGTCTTTGTTACACATAATAGTGAACTGAATATATTAAGGTTTTGACTGACAAAACGTGTTCAAAGACATTTGACAAAGAAAATGATTAATCATTAACTAGAGCAATATTTAAATGTATTACAAAAAAGAACAATTCATTGTAAGCATTTATGTAAACCGACCAGAAGACCTGCAGACTTCTTTGATTGATGTGCAAGTTGCTCCCAAATAATTTGTGACACATTTTTCACACAATCAGGTCTGCGAAGGTTTAGTTTTTGCTACATAACAAATGAAGGGAAGCCAACAACAGGCACATACATTTAATAGGAAAATTATGAGTGAGTGTGAGTTGTGTTCTGTGAAACTATTAATATATTATGCAGTGACCTAAATGTGCCAAAGCGTGAATAGCATGGGCTGCACCACCTCACTAATGACCGTTGAAGTTGTACGACTGCATTAATGTAACACAGGTCAGACATGCGAGTCACAGAGGGAACTTAAAAGTCAGACATAAACAAACCTATAAACAAACAGCACGTCAGCAAGTGAACCGGTTGAAAGAATGACTGAGATTTTTCTGGCACTTATTGTCCGGCAGCCTACTTTCTGTGAGGCAAGATTGTGAAGATTCACAAGTGACCTCTTGTTTGTCGCCCATGGCGTAACCAAGGAATCGAGCATGAGGCAGAAAAACTGCAGACTTTACGATAAGAAAAACATGACCTCAATCTGACTCAAGAGATAACACAAGACAATAGAAGATCATTTGTTTATGCATGTTTTTTTTTTACAAGTCTCAAACTGGAGGCCTTGATGTTGGATGCTCAGAAAAACAAATGAAAGCTCCAACATAGCAAACAAACTCTCTCTCTGTCCAGATTCAAGGGAGAGAAATCAACAGAGATAAGTGTGATATTAATTGAGGCGATGTTGTATGAGCACGGTAAGTGTACAATGAAGATGTTTTTAGACCACAACAGGAGCCACAGAGTTGCTGCAGCACGATTAATGAGTCACAGCGGGCATTAGTAAACAGAGCGCACTGTGAACACAGAGCGAATCAATGACTTATCTGTGTTGACTTGCTGCCTGTTTCTGTACGGGGCCGAGGACTGAAGGAGCTAAGGGTTGTGTATATGGAGGTAAAAATTAGAGGTGGGCATAGATTAATTTTTTTAATCTAGATTAATCTAGATTAATTTTGGAATTAATCTAGATTAATCTAGATTAAAATGGCTCATTTGAATTCATTCATAATATGTGTGTGCTCCTAAATAATGACTCAAAGTAAGTCTGTGTGCTCCTAAATAATGACTCAAAGTAAGTCTGTGTGCTCCTAAATAATGACTCAAAGTAAGTCTGTGTGCTCCTAAATAATGACTCAAAGTAAGTCTTTGAGAACGTGTTTCTCAAGCCAGGTGGCGCATCAGACCAGGGGCTCATCTCCTGTTTCCAACATGCATCACAAACTGCTTGAGGAAGCTGTTCTACTATGATAATTGGTGATGAAAATAAATAATGTTCAACAAGATGTTACTTAGTAACGAGTAACCGGCATCGGACCTCTTTTTTCAGTAACAAGTAATCTAACGCGTTACTATCTCCAAACCAGTAATCAGATTAAAGTTACTCATCAAAGTCACTGTGCGTTACTTTTTCTGTAATTTTCCTTAGTGAAACATTTTACATAACTGCACAAATGACTGCGATTGCGATTTTATGTAAATAAATGTGCACGCATGTGTCTCTAAACGCTCCAACTGCTCCAACCGCTCCTCTCGTCTTTTTGGTAGCGCCCCTCGTCTCTGTCATGCAGCGTGTGTGTGTGCGCCTGTGTCTGTGTGTGTGTGTATGTGTGCAGCAGCATTACGGCCGAACTGTGGCGCAAAACAAAGTTTCCCCCCCGATGAAATATAGCATCTGCTATGGGGATATTTAGGATTCGGGTACGGTGACGTTGACGTTGAAGAGATAGAAGTGTTTAAAACTTGGAAACTTATAGTCACGTGGCGACCGGTGGCCACACACACCCACCCTGCGTTCCAATACCCGATTGTGTCGTGGGCAAGTGATGGAGAGAGAGAGCGGCGGGTGTGTGAGAGAATAAAGGCTCCTCAAGTGTCAACAACGGCCCCCGGCTATTATTATCTCCCCTGAGCCGAACAGGAGGTGGAATAAGAGATTAACGGCGATATTTTTTTTATCGCCGATAAGAGTCTTGCATTAACGCAGCACGTTAACGCCGATAACGGCCCACCACTAGTAAAAATACAGATTGAAAATGCTCACCCTTGTCTCGGCAGTGATAGTATGTATGCGTCCGTTCTCGACCAGGTCTGGTGGAGGCTCAGGTTTACCCTAGTGTGGGAAGGAGAGAACAGTCGGACATGTTTTAAAGACACATTGACAGTCCATGTTTGATTGGAAGGTACATATGCTCGATAACAAAACATTTTTTTTAAATGGAATGAAATCTTTTTTCATTCTTAATCTTAATTTAAAGAATAACAAAAACATGTGAATCCAATTTCAACATAACACACTAGACCCACAATATTCACCATAAAGAAGTGCAACAATAGACTCAATTTCATCACGAAAACTGACCTGCAGCTTGACGTATCCAACGCTGTCTCCGGTAGGAACTGGGGCAGGGATGGGGGTCAGCCCGATCCCAGCGTACTCATTGCTGGGGTCGTCCTCTTGTCCGTCAGTGGGACTCATGGTCAGTGTCACGGTGGACAGAGTGGGAGGCAGGGGGAAGGCGGGCTGAGGGGTCGGGGGCAGGGGCCTCTCCTGGATCCAGCTACCTTTACGGGAGCCCATCCCACCTCCAGAGGACTTCCCATCAGGCACCGGGAGCGCAGGCAGCGGCCTGCGGGACAGGGAGTCTTGGGAAGGCAGACGGGGTCGGCCCTGAGCCTGCAAAAGGAGGGCGCTCTCCTCGAGGGAGCGCTGTACCAGCACCAAAAGCCCCTCGGACGGGGGATTGTTGCCAATGGCGGAAAGCGCTGGTAGAAGGTCTGACAGTCGAGCCCAGGCCTGTTGAAGAGGCGCCGGGGGATCGTCTGAATGGCTGGCTTTCCAAGTCGACAGGATTTCGGCCAATGAGGTGGCGAGTTCCCGCGATGACAGAGTGGACGTCGAGCAAGAGGTCACGCCCAACACCGTGTGGACTACGGTTGAGAGCGAGACTCGCCAGTGCACGTCGCCAGAACCGTTGCTAGAAATGGAAAGGCGGCGAGTGGAGGTGGAAGAGGACGACAGAGAGTGAGGGAGCAGCTCCACAGTCAAAGCAGGCATATCGTAGATGCCGCAGTCGTGCTCCAAAGAGTCCCGGTTACGACTTCCGCCGCTGGCTCGTTTCTCAGGTCCGGGGACACAATAGACCTTTCCTCCTTGGCCGCCGTCCTCACCGGAGAGGCTGGTGGTAGACTCCCCCGGGCCCAGAGGCAAACCTGGAAGAGTAGGAACGCTGTATACGTCGTCGTCCGTTTCATCGGCCTGGACATCTGATACATGCAGAGCGATGGTGGGGACATTGTACACCTACAAGTGGGGGAGAAGACAGAAGGAATGTTTTGAAAGTTGAGTGTGTTGTTTACATAATACTTGTGTGGATGGGGGATCATTTCGATGCGACAGACACAATATATTATTTTAACCATAACACAGTGTAGGGTTCCTGGGTCAGTGGTGGAAGCAGGATATCTTCATCAATTGCAACAATCAAATATGATATCCTGTGTGATAATAAGACTTTAAAGTGGTCATACCACGGAAATTCCTGAGGGTCAACCTTGATGAAAGTTCAAGTTTAAAATGCCATATTGATCATCTAACACATAAAAGGTCTACAAATGTTGGACTGTTTTTTTAAATTAAGACATTATCTCCCACTCTACTTTTTCATAATTTTTTTAGCTCCAATTCAACTATTGTAATATAATATGGTGTAACAAATTTCCATTGACGTAATTTTCTTCTCGCAGCTCTTGTTTAGCTGTTCTTGCAGCTTGTTTTCGACACATCACCCGGGCCGAACTTTCTTCTCGCAGCTTGTCCGAGAACTATTGTGTGATTGGTCAGTCTGAAGTCAATGAGGAAAGTGAAGTGCCCGTTTGAAAGAAATAAGGAAAATCAGCTGGCGCTACTGGGTCAATTACCATGGTAACAATGCGCCGCGGTGAGGAGTTCGGCAGTTGAGTTCTCGTGAAGTATGTCATAGATATAATATACGTATATATGTCTATGGAAGTATGTAATGTCAGACCAGAAAGAACTTCTCGCAGCTCTGTCACCGAGAACTTTCTTCTTGCGGAGTATGTAACAGCCTTAACCAGCCCAGTGTAAACACAGTGAGTCTGTAGGCCACATACAGTAATTGCAGGCAAAGAGGAGAAAAAATATTCCAACAGCTGGCAGACATATTCCAGTAACATTAAAGGAGAGACCACTTGGGGCCCGGCCGGGTGCTGGTGTAATGGCCTTGGCATGGCCCTGACAGATGGGTGTGACTGAGGGAAAAATAGCAGCAGCATTTGGACTGGATAGACAGGCTCCCCCAGCCGACAGAGACAGGTGTGGCCTCGCCTTGAAAGGAGAGGGGGGGGGGGGGACCGTCCGATGGCGGAATGTGGGAAGAAATGGTGACAAGGTTGGTTGATAGCCATCTCTTGTTGGCAAGTTGCTTCACTTGTACAGACATGATTTCTACATGCCAGTGAACCACAGTTCCCAGTCATTACATGAGAAATCAGGACATCCATGCAAATAACCAGCTCACATTGAAAGAGCATAATTAAACGCAGGAAAAAAAATATTGGAAAATGGTCTGCACCAGACTCCAAACCACACATGACGTAAATAGACATTTCAAAGTCAATTAAATCCTTGAAACACATGGTAGTTTGTGTTGTTTCAGATGCTGTTTCTACCCCTCAGTACCTACAGTATATTAGATTAAAATGATAGAGAACATTAAAATAAAAGTATGGATTTGGAAGTGTTACCTCAGATTCAGAGTCAGTCTGTGGTGGGAGACTGCGAGGGGTGTCATAGATGCCATCATCATCATCACCGAGCGAAGATGGGACTGGACGCTGCCACCGACAACTGGGAGGGGTGTCATACACCTACAATGACACAAAACCCCAATTAGGAACGCATGTCTTGGTCAACCCACATTTTAAGATTTTTCAAACATATACTGATGAAACATTTCTATCTATTCAAAATAACATGCCCATAGAAAAAAGGGCTTTTTGGTGCAAGTGAAATAGATACATATTTGCCAAAAAAAAAATATATATATATATATATGAACCTTAAACAGCACCTTGCTAGAAAGAACAGCCGTTTCAACAGTGGGGTAAGTGAAGTAGCCGCCAGTCACATACCTGGTCGTCCACAGAATCAGAGTAATCCAGACTTTCCCCTTTCTTGTTCTGCATATTTCTGCTTTTCTCCAGGCCATTGTTTGTCCTTTCCTCCTTGCTCTGCGGACTTCCCCTCTGTTTGTCCACATCTTGCTGAACGTTAGTGGGACTGACCTGAGCGGTGGGTTTTGAGACAGAGTTAGAATCTGCTGATGACGGTGCCGTTTGCTGGGCATCCTTCCTGGTGACTCCCCTCACTGGAGGTGCTGGTGGAGGAGGTTTGCGACCACAATTTGGCGACCCGGGTATCCTGACCTGCCCTGCTCGGATCAGCATAGGGGACCCTCTATGGCAGGCCAGGCCGGGTTTACCCCTGGCCAAAGCGGGGTTGGGTGACCCTCCTTTTAGATGCGGTCTTGGAGGCGCTTGGGAGGGCGATATTGGCGAACATGGGTGCTGGTGAGCCAAAACTGTGGCTGAAGTCCTGTGAAGGTTTGCTCCAACAGGGGTGGGAGTTTGGTACATCCCAGGTGTATCTTGCGTCACTTTGGACTGGGGAGCACCCGTGGGCGTTCCACCAATAATAGAGGGACCATTAGAGCAGACGGCAGCAGGCAAAGCTCCTCCTGTTGGGGACTGGTAAACATCGTCCTCTGCAAGTAGTGTTCCTTTGGGCACCAAATAACAGTCGTCCAAGTGCCCCGTTGTTAGTGTTTCTCTTGGGACTAGATATGTAGTGTCCTCTGCTTCATCCGCTGCCCTTGGAACTCCGGTGGGGGCGAGGTACACGGACTCCGACGCCATGACACTTCCTGGTTGCCTGGCGTGCTGAGCTGCTAAAGGCATGGGACCCACCGGAGTCTGGTACATAGTTCCGGTGATGTCAGCCCCTCGCCCTCTCAGAGAAGGGGAGCGCGGACGCCCCGCCACCCCGAGGTCCCAGTCCGGTCTGGGCCGGGTGGTGCCAGAGCTGGAGTGTGAGCGTGGACGGCCCCCCTCGGCCCTACGGAGCTCCCCGGACCTGGAGGCGGCACCCACACCCGGCGGGGAGCGATACACTCCGTCTATGTCCTCAGCACTACAGCTGACAGCAGTGCGGGCCAGTGTGGGGCCGCCGGGCATCAGGTAGACAGAGTCCTGGTCCGAGCCTGGAGGCGGGGCCGTCTGAAGCAGTCGAAGGCGGTTGGCGGGGGCGATGCCTTGTCTGCCGTGCAGCGAGCAGAGCCACCAGCCCGGCCCGCCACCCTGCTCCTGTTCCAGCACCATCAGGATGTCCCCCTTCCGGAAAGCCAGCTCCTCCGGGCTCTCTGCAGCATTGTCGAACAGCGCCTTTGCCAATACCGTCTGAGAAAGAGGACCAAAACAAGAGCAGAAACCGTAAACAACACAGGCCCCTCCCATTCAGCAAATTCACACATACACACGCGCCAAATGGCCCAATAAAAATGGGTTTTAATGGACAGTCTAAATTCACACAAGCCAGTTGTCTCACATCTGCACAACAACTACATTGACATGGCAATGCCAAGACAGCAGCACAAAAAGGTTGATTGTTTAGAGCTGTTGAATGGAGAGTGAATAGGAGTGAATAGGGAAGATCTCGTAAAACGGCCGTGTGTATGTGTGTGAGAGAGGGACAGGAAGAGGATTAGGGGAACACAGACACTCATACAAACAAAATGCAAAAAAAAAAATGCTAAATGTAAAAGCTAGAATCATGACAAAAAACTCTGAAATGCCAGCTGTGTCGGAATAATGTAGCGGGGAGAAAGAGGGGCACAGTTGGGGAGGATCAGTGATCAAGTGGACACAAGGGCTTAATGGTAATGAGCGAGATAAGAGGGAGGGGGAGGGGACGTGGGGCACATCTGTCCCTTGCAGTTTAGGACTTAATTGCCAACCCAAAAGCCAGTGAGTCAGGCCCCCCTTTCATTTTCTAAAGCAACCCCCTGGGGACAACCAGGCTCCATAGAGCCATGTGGGACCCCCTTAGGTCAGTAATGGAGGTAAATAGAATCCTGGTAAAAATGATGAGATAATACATTAAAAAAAAAATTATTTAAAAGCATGCATAGCAAATACATTTTTTCAGTTTTAAGTTGGTTCTGTCTATGATTGTGCAGGAATCCAAAGTGTGCATGGAAATTATCGCATACAAAGAGAGAATTACAGTACTCACGGAGACAGACATTGTGGCCAAGATGTCTCAGACAAACTATAACTCGAGTGTCGTGGTCAATCTGGGTCACCCATCTAGATCGGCTGTGGTCCTCATGTGTGTGTTGGTGTCCGGAGAGGCTCGGTGCAGACTGGGCACAGCTGGCTCTGGGAAGGACACATCTTAAAAGAGTCCGGGCACCTCATGGAGGGGATCCTGCAAACCACGCACACACGCCTGTCACGACTCGTTTATGAAAAAACAGCGAGACGAAAAGCTTCTTAGCGCCTTAAACCTATCCTGCTACGGGACGGGACACATGTGAAATGAAAGCCAAGCAGGCACTGGCAACACCTGTCTTCTCCTTTCCACGCCCAGTAACGTTACGTTGAACGCAACCCGTTCGGCGAGAGAGCTAACGTTAGCTTAGCTGAGCAGATAAATGCGCGGTGTACTCAAGCATATTTTATGTAGTTGAATATATAAGAAATATAGTGCTTAAATGACAACCAGTTAAAACAGTATTTAGCTGGAGTAATGGTTGCTGTGTCGTCGCGGCCTAGCTACGTGAACGCTAGTTATCTTCATCGCCTCTCGCTGCTAACGCTAAACTTCACTTCAAAACAATAGCACCGCCAGGGAAAACCGCTAAAGGCGATTTGTTCAGCACACAACGTTAGCAGCTATTATGAAAAAAATACCTTGCTTTTTTATGTTACCGTCGACAAACTTCACAGGCGTACAGTCTGTGATGTCTAAAAAATAAATCCCTTCTTTTCAGGCGTGAAAATCCGTGACCATCGCCGTTCAATCATCTTCTGCGATGACAACAAGGTACTCTCCGCCTCCTCGCAGCTTTCCATAGTTCGCCGATCTACAAGCTGCAAAAGAGGGACTGCTTCGAGCGTTAGCCCCATCCGACGTTTGTTAAGTCTGCGCTTGTGCCGCAGCTCGGAAAACTGCGCCTGCGTGATTGGCTCGTCTTTTCCGTGGTGCGTTTAAGGACGTCTGGAATTGGACGTTTGTCAGAAAAAACGCTTTTGGAGAAAAAATAGATAAATATGTGCCCACGCTAATACTACTATCGACCGGTACAGTATGATTTTAGATCCAATAAACAATTTGTATGAGGTTTTAGTCAGAATGTATTGCTAAGTTTACAGTTAAATTGACAGCGGTAAATTGCTGGAGGCTTTTATTTTGACAGCTGGACTCTTCCCCGGAACAGACTGACTGTACTCCATGGACCTAATCTACAGCCCTACACATGATTCTTCGGCAGTCAAAGGTCCTGGCTAACTACTTCTGACAGTCTTTGGAGAAATTCGTCTTCGGTACAACTTCATGTTCACTTTTGCATGAATTGTATGGTGAGATAAGGTGTTTGATCTCATTTGCACGATTGCATTAGAACCCTACACATACATTGCGTAAAAGGCACAACTTGAACTGGATTTGTTTTGGTCTTGTCAGTGTAACAACCGATCAAGTGTTCAATCATTGCAGTTGCTTCAACATTGATCAATTGATTGATCAATAAGTGTATTGTTAAATTGACGTATGAAAATGTTTCTGCCAGCTTCAGTCACACTAAACTCTATCTCTCAGTATTAAGCTGGTGCACCAAGTCGATATGACCTCTGCCCTACTTACCCAGTGTTTTCATACAATTAAATATCTAGCAATATTCTCTCTTCACAGGTGATGTTTAGGACTGTATTCAGGTGCCTTAGGACCAATCCTGTTGCAGGCCAAAGGAGTATGTCTCAAAGCAGCCTTGCTGGAAAGGTAGCCATAGTCACTGCCTCTACAGATGGGTAAGAATTACTTGAATAACCCATTTGTTGTCTATACTGCCCCAATATATACAAAACAGTATCTGAGAAAATGGCTTTTGCAACATTATTTTTTATATTGTAATTTTTTTAAATGTATTCACACAATTGTGTTTTATGTTAGAATATGGTCATTATGTCCTGAGGTTTCTCTTTTGTTTTTATTTGAGCTCACAACAGCACATTTTACTCAGTTACATTGAAATGGCCACAGAGCATCAAATCTTGGAAAACATACCTTTTTGACTGTCTCTCTCACTCAACATTACAGAATAACATTATGTAAAGCTGCTAAAATACATTTAAGGCATTCCACTCAATCCCTTACTGAAATGCTCTTCTTCTCCTCCTTCTCTGCAGAATCGGCCTGGCTGCAGCTCAGGCTCTGGGAAAGAGAGGAGCCCATGTGGTGGTGAGCAGCCGGCGGCAGGCCAACGTGGACAAGGCCGTGACGCTGCTGCAGAGCCAGAACATCCAAGTGACTGGGACCACCTGTAATGTTGGCAAGGAAGCAGACAGAGAAAAACTGGTTCAAATGGTGAGTGTACAGACAAGTGACTGGGCCACACCACGCCTGAATACTCATAATAACAAGGTTGTCTGCTATTCATCTGACAACAATCTGTCTCATTAATAGACCAGTATTGTGTTTTGGATTAGACTCTGGATCAGTGCGGGGGCATTGACATCTTGGTTTCCAACGCAGCAGTCAACCCTTTCTTCGGAAACATCTTGGACGCCACAGAGGGCGTGTGGGACAAGGTATACACAACAACAAATAATAATGATTTTTTTATAAGCCCCAGGACTTATTTATAAAGTAAAAATCAAAAATATGAATAAATAATTCCGCCTTTCCTTTATTCTACCTCAGGATCATTTGTTATGGAGGTGTGATTGTTTCTTACATTCCCTTCTAGATCCTGTCTGTGAATGTGACAGCAGCCTTCCTCATGACTAAGTTGGTGGTGCCTCATATGGAGAAGAGGGGGTGAGTGACAGACTTATTTTTATTTTATTTTTTTTGTTAATATTTTTATTATTTTCTCAAACAAAACAATCACAGACAACATATACATACACCACAAGACAAAAAACTCACAGGACAATACAAAATACAACACGGGGGGGGGGGTGCAGATCCATACTTTTAAATAAATTCATTTAAATGTCCAGTTTCTTAAGTTCATGCTTATAAAGACCTTCTTTACCACAGTCATGGTCATTGAGAGCTGATGCTGCTCGCTCCATTGACAGGAGGTCTAAAAAGTCCGTCAGCCAATTTTCAATGCTAAAGCAATTGGGTTTACGTATCTTCCAATGTATCAAAATAATTTGCTTCGCTGACAGGAAAGCCAAGGCTATGATGCGTAGGGTGACTGTTGATTCAATGTTTTCGACTCTACTGCCTAGAAGGCAAGTTAATGGGCAGAGTGGTATTCTCACATTCAAGAAAGAAGACAAATTATAAATAACACCTTTCCAAAAACACTGTACTGCGGGGCATTGCCACAATTGATGTATCAATGTTCCTGCCTCACCACAACCATGCCAACACAAATGAGAGAGGGAATTGTCCATTTTCTTTAATCTGCTTGGTGTTATATAAGCCCTGTGCAAAAAATTTTATTGAAGAATGACAGACTTATGATATTGTACAGCAGCTTTACAAACACACACCAATAAGAAAGGGCTCAGCCAGATCCAAACTGGCCACTGGTATATTCGATTGCAAATGATGTATCTGTATTTGTCTTTCAGAGGGGGAAATGTAGTATTTGTGTCATCTGTGGCCGGATACCAACCAATGCAGGTCAGTGAGAGGATGAGCAGAACAGTTATCTCCAACATGTATTAAGATACACACGCTCTGTGAATGACCCAGTGTCATGTCTCATCAGGCCCTGGGTCCTTACAGTGTGAGTAAGACAGCACTGCTGGGTCTGACCCGGGCTCTGGCCCCCGAGCTCGCCTCCAGTAACATTAGAGTCAACTGCGTGGCCCCTGGGGTTATCAAGACCGGCTTCAGCTCTGCGGTGAGGACAGAAAAGAAACACACATCCCTAAACTCAAAAAGTGTATTCACGATTTTTTTTCTTTTTGTTAAAGCACCCTTATACAATTATATTTCACTCGAGACATGCTGTTTTGGTCCTAATTTACTCTTGACGAACGTTACAGTCTCGCTAATAGACCACTGTTTTTGTCCCAGTTGTGGCAGAATGAAGACATAATGGACGAGTTCAAAAAGCAGCTCAGCATCAAAAGGTACGGTTTATAATGAACTAGGAAGTTTGTCACTTATATCCTTTACCGTGCACAGATATATGAATGCCATATAAGGCATATTTTCCGTGGTCTTTCCCCACTCAGAATTGGACAGCCAGAGGAAATTGGAGGAGTGGTTGCGTTCCTGTGCTCGGAGGATGCTTCCTACATCACCGGAGAGACCATAACAGTGACTGGAGGGATAGGCTGTCGACTATGAATCCACTAAACCAATTTGCACTTCATTGTGGGTGGGCTCCTGTGTAGATTATTATTGAAGATCTGTTTTTTGGGCTATCTTCGTGACGCTTTTGTGAGTATTCTGTGGAAACAATTTCTAAATCAAGATATGAACATTAAGAGAAAACAGCTTTTTCTATTCCAGGAATGTCCATGTCTGATAGGCTGACGTTGAAATTCTAAAAATAAATGTGATTATGGAAGGTTTTTAAAATGATTCACTTATTATCAGATCACTTTTGCATTAATCAAGTTTAAGAGCTTTATTTTGCCAAAAACTTGCCATTTACTCATTCAAAATATGACTGCAATTTTTAAAAAAAACTTTATTAACTGAGCATATTACATTTTAAAATATATATAACATTTAAATCATTAGTAACAGATAATCCAGATGTTGTCTGGTCTGTCTTTACAAGCAAAGTATTAAAAAATTCTTGCATTATGGTGCCCAAAATCAATGACAATCTTTCTTAATCTTTCCATGATGACCAACAACTTATTCAAGACAGAAAATAAATCAATCGGCTGGGCAAGGAAATCAAACATTTCAAGAGAAGTAATGAATATAAAAATTGGACACAATTCCAGGTGCATTTCAAAACACTTTTTTTTCAGGCGTTTTCTGTTGCTGTAGCTTGTGGAGAAAAAAAATCAACGCAGTCAAAGTCCTTTGGCATTTTTTCTTGCATTATTTACCCAAAAGGCAAAATCCCTTTCATCATCTGCGCTTGCTGCCAGGGGATAACATGTTCCGCCGTGTCGTCCCGGGCCTCCAGTACTCCCTCAGAGTGGGAACGTAAGTGCCATGTTTGGTCTTGTAGTAGCGCTTCATAAACAGCTGAGGGAGACAGTCAGCCAAGTTATCAAGTTTGGAGAATTTGAATTGGTTTCATAAAGTAATAAACTAGAGAAAAAACAACACTGTCTGCCTTGGTTTTGGTTGTATGTAAAACATGATCTATGATCTTCTAGTTGAAAAAGTTCCAAAGTGACCTTATTCATTGCCTTAAAGCCTCTGTTTTAGGCTTAAAGGTGCTGTAAGTGGAATGGTTCTTTTAGCTAACTTCCTGTCAGTTACTGCAGTTAGCAGTCCCCTCGCTCGTCCCTACGTCACCACATTAATGCACTGTGGTCTTCAAGCAGCGAGTTATCTAGCATCATTTCAGATCCATAAGTGTGATAAAACATGATAAAAACCATCAAAACAGACATTGGGAAGGATTTTTACCTGCTCCGCCATTGTAGGCGCATAAACATTCACCCATCTGTCGCTCTGGCGTGCACCGGTAGTGAGACCATGGAGTGAGACGGGTGTCGGTTTGTAACGTTCTCTCTTGTGATTGGTTATTCATTTTGGGATCTCCGAAAAGTTCTATTGCCGATTACATGCAGAGCAGCTGACTGAGAGATCGGCTTTATGAAACGCGCACATTATGTAAGTAATCACTGTATGAATAAAGAGCGATTTAACACTTATATTAACATAAATAAATCGCTTACTTCACCTTTAAATGGGACATTATGGAAGCATTAATTGTTCTCATTCATTTAGAAATCTAAATATAATTCAGGATGTATATACTGGATCGCATTTTTTTCAGAAATCAAATAAGCACTTACAAGTCTGTACATCTTTTTTTTCAAACACATGTTCATACATAGCCGACTCACTCTGCCTTTGAAGTTCTTTGTCGCCTCGTCCTCAGAATCAGCCACGTAGTCTTCACCGTCTCCTTGACGACTGGACGGCTCTAAACATAAAAAGCAAACACAGTTATAATAAAACTTGTCGAAAAAGTTTCTTTGTTGCTTTTTTTTTTTCTTCTATTTTCTAGCAAAAATCACCTGTCCGTTGCCGAGAGGGAGAGCTGCTTATACTCGGTAGTACGGGATGATTTCTGTCAAGTAGAAACAACATCATTCAACCAATAACTTTTAGTTCCCATAGCTGCTTATTGATCTGCTTTATAATTTAGCCAGAAAACAATGAATTCTAAATGATAAAGAGATTTCCTTGCAATTCTAAAAAGGACAATATAGAGTACATACATATTAAAAAAATCATAATTTTGACCTCCATAGTCTCACCCTGTCCGGCCTCTGCCTTTATCAGTCCTCTCCCTGTCTCTTTGTGCTGCCTGCATAGTAACCAGATACCATTTTAGCAAACTTGAGTGTCAAGAGGTGGAGCTCCAAATACTAAACTGTTGCAGTAGCATCACATCTTATTTAGTTGGCTTTGTAACGTTAGTAAGTGGAATAGAGTTAGCTAGTGTCTTATCTAATAAGTTAGCTTGCATATTTATCTTATTTTTTTACTGAGGTCTATAATCTATACTCTCTCCTATTGTTGCTTAATATATTTGAAAACGGTGTCTACCATATTTAATTTTATTTAGAGTTATTATTACTCTAATTTGCATGAACTATGTTTCTATCCAACCAGCTGCAGCATTTTGAAAATAACCATTTTCTGTTGGGAAACCGCACACCTGAAAATTTGTGCCCAGCCAAGTGTACCATTGGGAGGGGTGTCACACAATCTTGTTTTTCGTTACTGGAAATAATTTGAAAATAGACTGATAATAACAGGAGGGAGATCCGTTCAGTGGTCATAAAACAAGGTCCAATTTTATAGTGCACATTGGGGGCGGGGGACAGATTGCTTTTTTCCCCAGTATTGTGCAGACACTACACCCCAAAAGAATGGGTGGTTTCGCCCATGGTATAACTTCATCCAAATATGCTACAACAAGATTAGCCTAACATGTTTTGTTCTGCCATGTTAAGCCCAGATTCGCCTTGCAACTGCTTGCGACGAAATGGTTTTAGAACGTTGCGGGGAAGAAATTGCAGCAGTGTGAACTGCTCGTTGCAGCGCGTTGCAAGGAGTCGCAGAAGATTCAACATGTCAAATCGCAAGGTCCAGTTTTAGAACGTCCAGGCCAGCTCGTTGCAAGCAGTTGCAGTTGCGTCTCGTTGCAAGGCAAATCTTTGGTCTGAACTGGGCTCTACTGCAAACTGACATAATTCTGAGACAAGCCTTGCACCGTGTGTAACGTATTCCCTATCTCTCTTACTCTTTATCGTCCAGTCCGGGGGAATCCGGGTGAGTCTTTTGAGATTGGCCTCTCATGCTTTTACATGTCAGAGCTTTGACCGGCGACCTCCTCCTCTGGTCCTGCTGTTTCATATAGGATGTGTGTCCTTCTCTACCGGTTCTGTTAGCTGCGCCGGCACAAATCAGTGACAGTTTCTCAAGGACAACTTTGGGCTGGTTGCTCAGACAAGACACATATACGGAGCAGAGGTATGGATCCTTGGGAAGGCGTAGCCCCAACTGGGTCATACACGTCTCCAGGACTGCTTTGCTACACTCTTCTATTCTTTCATTTTTGTTTTCTTTGCTCCCGTTTTTAGTTTGGCCTTCTCTGGTTTTCGTGAGCTTGCTTGTGCTATTTCTCAAACTCCTGCTTATCTGCTCTTTCCTGGATCTGCTCAGCACTTCCTCTTCCTCATCGGATTCACTCTCTCGTCTGTCCGGTTGCTTGCGTTTCAGTCCACTGCTACGTTTTGAGACGCCCCTCTCTTCCTCCTCCTCCATTTGTTCTCCACCATCGTTCACTCCATCATCTTTGGTGTTGTGTCTTGGTTTAACCACAGTGAACTTAAAAACCTCTTCTGCGGCTAAGTTCTCGTTTGTTGCGTCTTTCGAGCTGGCTGGTTCATCAGCGCCCAGTCTTCTTTTGTTGGCAGAGATCATAGCCGGAACGTCTTCATTAGATATTAGTCCGAATACAGGTGTTATGAATGGTGTTTTGACTGTTGTATTTGTGCCACCGGGCTGGTCCACGGCAGACTGTTTGCTCCCTGTTTGTTGATTGGAAGGCACTCTTCCGGACGGCGGCAGAGAAAGCGAGGCCAGGATGGAGTCTCCCATGTTCGGAGGGAGGGATGCTGTAAAATGCAAACAACAACGTCAAGTCAGGTCAAAGTTTATTTTTAAAGCACATTTAAAACAACCTTGGTTGACCAAAAAGCTGTACAGGCTTAAAACACAATACAAAACAACAAATATAAGTTACATGAAATACAAATAAAAACACAATAAATAGGAGAATATCAAGCTCAAATTGTATTAGAAAGTTTGAAAGTCATCAGAGGACTGAGCAGTTCTGATATTTAGAGTTAGACTGTTCCACAAGCAGCCACAGCAAAAGCTCTTTCACCTCTGGTTTTTAGCCTTCACCTTGGAACATCCAAGTGTGGACAAGGAGAATTATTATGACCAACACCAAAGGCCTCACTAGCAAGACGCTTAGAAGCTATGTGTCTACCTGCGGTCTCCAGGTTACCCAGACAGGTTTGATGTTGAAGCAGGATCTTCAGGAGCTGCGGTTGGGTGGCTGCCCGTGCACACTCTTCCAGGACAGTGGGGGCATCGCCGAGCCACGACACAGTCTAAAGACAAGTTATTAATTCAGTTTTCTTTCAAAACTACATTCATTCTGTATCTGGTGTCTAAGCAAGCCTCTTTAAAAGGATGACTATGTGCTATAGTAAAAAACAGAAGCACCCATTACCTGAACAAGACTGGGAACTGGAAGCAGCTGGTCCAAGCGAATCAAAAACTCCCACAGCAGCTTCTCCAGTTCGTGGTCAAAGTTTGGACCGTAATCCACAGGGAACTCCTCCTGTTAGAAGTTTTTTTTTACGTAAATCGAATGATCAAAACAGAGATTATAAGTGAATATAAGTGGTTGCTGCTGCTGCCTTGTGATTTGCAAATAAGCGCGAGTAGAGGGAGGGACTCACCTTGAAGAACTGTTTTCTCTCTGCTGGGTCTGTCAGCAGCGTTTGAATCAAAGCATGGAAACTTTCCACTGTTCTCTGGATTTTGACATCCCTCCTCTAGGAGACATAAGACCAGATATTAGAATGTTTCCAAACAAATTGTATGTATTGTATAACACAATATAATCTTTCAGGGAATCCTATGGAATGTATTGCAAACACATTAAGAGTCATACATAACATCAACATTATTAGATAACCATTTGAAGTTATTGTAACGGCATAAAGTTATCTTTTGCATTACAGTTAAATTATGCAATTTAATGAAAATAAATGTATGTTTTAAGTGGAATCAGCAATGATGGTTTGCCTGGATAGCTATTACCACATTGCTAATGATTTTCTTTCTTCACAGATCCCACACCAAGTTCAAATACTTTATGAACACACTAATAGTAATTCCCAATACATTGTTATATCATCTGTATCAAGGTATAGAGGCAAAAAATAATGTGCCGTATAAGTACTGTATGTGAGCAGTGAGCACATATGTTGTGAGATTAGGATCGAATTTACCACAGTAGGAGCAGAGGAGGGTGACGGGGTACTGGGAGCACGGATTCTTTCCAGGTGGGACTTTATCACCTTTTCATCCGGTTGTGAACAGCACAGCTCCAAGATCAACTGAAAAAGGAGGTGGAAGATGAAGATGAATTCGCACTATATACATTACACGTTAAGAATAAAGACTTGCATTTCTAACATCAAAATAAATCCTCACCCGTCCTCTGAGCCCCAGTGCCAGCTTTCCCTGGTGTCTGGCGGTGAGCAGCCCCGGGACAGTCTCACAGGCCGATGTGACGAACTCCTCCAGGATCCCGTACTGCATCACGTCCCTCCGCTTCATCACCTTCCACAGCGCCGCCGACACCAGGCGCACGGGCGGGGCTAAGAGCTGGAGGGCAGCGAAGGGAAGGCTAGCATCTATTGAGACAAAACAATGGGAGGTAAAGATGGGATAACAGCCGTTGCCAAGGAAATGCATGACAACTAATGTGATGACTTAATCAGCAAGGGTTACTAAAGCATCTACTTCACTCGGATGGATTGAGATAACCCATTGAGTGATGCAAATGAAAAGGAGTCTCCCATCAGCTGTCACATACACGGACTGATAAGGACATGTCACACACCTGCCACAAACTGAGTAAAGATAATCAACTTAAACCATTTTTACTACAATATGCGTCTCAGAAAAGCAGTTTCACCTTAATACAAGATATTAGCACTCACCATTTTCCTTAGGTTTTCTTGTAGCCATTTCACTATATCGGTCAAAGCTTAAATTATCTTTGATCAGGGAGGTTATGTGACCAAAAGTAGACGTTGATAAACTTAAGTTAGCTTAGCAACCTAAGACCAATAGGCTGTATGCTTGAGACAGACTGCTGCTAGAGTAAGATTCAAAGAACTGACAGTTAACAAAGGTGAAGTTTTTAGCGAAAAGCGGCTGAGATAATGTTTCACAAACTCCGGTGAGGCCTGGGGTTGTTTTTCGTTACACATCGGCGTTGCGTTAGTTGTTTACCCGTTAGAAAAAGAAGCTAGCAACACGTCTATCAAAAAGTTCTGCTTCTCATCCTCCCGCCTTCGCTGCAGCAGTCTCAACCGCTCGAATCTTTACTTGGCGCGGGCCGAGTGGGCGGTGCTCTGACCACTTGGACTAAAAGCATAGACTAAAAGCTAAAACAGATCGGCTGTCAAGTAACCCCGCCCGCGCGAGAACCGTAATGTCTTAAGCAAGTGCACCCGACGTTGTTTTCAGGATGTGACGTAGTTCAGAAGACCCGCCAGCTGCTGCTCCCATCTGTTTTGGTGCTTTGTGTAAATGTGTCAAGAAGATAGCATGGCAAGATGCTGAAAAAATAGTGTAAAATAATAACAACGTGTCATGGGTAATGGTGTGAAGAATTTCAGAGCACTTTAAGGAGCATTTGAACACAAATAATGTAGCATTTAGCAACTTTAAAAGACGAGAAAAAAAGAACAAACAAAATAGCCTATGAAAGGCTTCAAAATGAGTAGCCTAAAAAGCCTAATAGCCTAAATATGCCTACAGGGATTAAATAGTTTAAAAGATTATTTTCTACGAATTACCTGGGCCGACATATATCAGCTTTTATTATCTTATTGCAGCTTTATGAGTATTGCTGTTTATATGAGCCAAGAAATTGCAGTGGCTATACAATTGATGGCCTAGGCCTATATGTTTGAAGTCACCGTTAATGTGCTGGTTATTTTTATTTTTCGACTGTAAAATGTCACATTCATTATCACTTTGGCCACAATTTCCATAAGAAAAAACGAATATAAGGGATACATAGGCTGTTAGAAAACAAACAAACAAAATATTGTTCATGTGATCAGATTTTATATAACTAAAAAAACAATAAAGGTTTCATCAGCAAATATCCAGTATAAGTCAGGCTACAAAGGCAATAAAAACATTATTGTCAGATAAAGAAATGAGGTCACTCACTCACACTACCATTCAGTATATACACAGGCCAGATGAACCTTGCCCTCTGCGGTCCTGTATCAGATCAATCATTATCAGGTTTGGGGCAAAGTCCAGCCACTGGGTCAAACACAAGACACAAACAGACATTACATTACCACTCGTTCTTCCAAAACACTGCCCGAAGAACACAACAAGAGACTGCCGAGCATGGACACCACATCTTCATTTCTCAAGTAAGGGAGGAATTAGTTTAGGCACTGTTGATATTGTATTGATTTGCTTCATGATCCTTTCACTTGATTGAACAACATAAACAACATGGTGCCATTGAAATAACGTAGGCTAAACGTAGATAATCAAGTACCTCAATGATATAACAGTACATTTAAAAATATGTCAGGCCTATATTATTATGATATTTTCAAATGTTAGTGTTGGCCTACTACGGTATAATGGAAAAGGGTTGGCAACAGTTTTATTGTTGTGGTTACTTTACATTTTCCTATTCTAAAAAGTCCAACAGACATTAAATAATGTAATGTATAATGTAGGCCTATGTCGTTTTTATCTGGTCTTTTCCACAGAAATGTAACCAAGCGAGTTTGGTCTGCGCCACAGCGTCCTTTCAGAGTGTGCGGTAACGACAGGGGGACCAGGAAAGGCATCACAGCAGGGACTTTGGAGGAGCTGAAGGAGAGGGTGAGAGGGACTGTGGAATATTTATAATGAAAAGAGAAGGTTCTGATCAGGGTAGCAGGATGTATATAATATAATAATAATAATAATAATAACAAGATATGATTTAATATGATATGATATGAAAAATAATGATGTCAAATTATGTGATCACATACTGTAGGCACGTTACAATAGGATATATTGTCAGGATTATTCTGGCCAAAATCATTTTGATTCAGGATATATTTTTATAGCATCAAATATAGGATGCTTTTTTTTTGTTGAAATAAAACCCCAAAACCATTCAACTTTTTGTGGTGGATACAATGGTCAAGCTGAGCCTTCAGCCTTCTGACACAGGTTTAGTATCTTGTTATTTATTGCAATTGGTGATAACATCTTAAATCCTCCCATCCCTAATCACATCATAAGTTCCAGGCTACAGTCAACAGTGGTATAAAGATAAGATGTGCAGCATAACATCTGATGATATTATATTATAACTGCTGTCTGGTTTAATGTGGCTAGCATTGGAGTTTAAAAATCTGCTAAAAGTAGGCTAATACTTTATGGATTTAATGGGTCTTATTGTCCCTAATTGTCATACTTTGGCGGGCACAACTGCTTCTTGAAAAGGTTTTGGATTGACCTCAATTAATACAAAAAACCTTGATGAAACTGATCTGATTTCTCACAATAATCCAGAACTTGAATCTGTGCCGTAGGTATGCCAGGCTTTGCTGCTGTCGCTGTCTGCGGTGTCTCTGTCTCTGGTTTGTGAGGATGATGGCACAGAGGTGGACTCCGACGAGTTCCTCCTCACCTTGCCCGACAACATCATGCTCATGGCCCTGGAGCCTGGACAGACGTGGAAACAACAGCAGGTACGTTTGACCAAAGAAGCCACACTTTATTCGGTATAAAGCCCCAGATTACTTACTTACTTACTCCTCTTCGTCCCCTATGGGACATAAGGCTTCAATGAGCACTCTCCATTGCATTCGGTCCCTGGCAGCATGTTGGGCCTCTCCCCATGACAGGTTCATCTGCCCCAGATTAATGGCTCATTACTGGGTTTGTGAATTATTATTTTTTGTCTCTTGAATAATACCCCACTTAAACTTCCAGGGTGTAGTTGTGTCCAGATCTCAGGACTACAACAAGCAACGGAACGGGAAAGACATAGCTCGTGTGACCTTCGACCTCTACAAGACCAGCCCCAAGGACCTATTTGGCTCCCTGAATGTGAATGCAACATTTCAAGGCCTGTACTCTGTCAGCGCTGACTTTCAGTGTCTGGGGCCCAAGAAAATCCTCAGGTAAGCCCGAAGAAGAACAGGGTGAAGGTCATTCCAAAAAAAGACATAGAGAGAAGCTACAATCGAAATACAGTATTGTGACTCGTACTTGTCCCCATGACTGTCTTATATATTATTCCATTATCAGATCGTTAATGCTAGCGTGAAATGTGACTTGAGTGTGCAGAAGAATCAGTACAAGAGCATACTGACGAGTCGACCCTTTGTATGGATTTGTTTTTGTTTGTCCTTTCTTTCAGAGAAGCCCTGCGTGTAGCCTCCGCCCTCCTAAGTGCTGCTGGACACCTGCTCATCACCTCCGCCTCCTTGATCCGCCGCGTCATCGAAGGAGCAGAGCTTTGGCAGCCTCAGAGGGGGGAGTACAACGCCACCTGGAACTAAAACTGAGCCGAGAGAGAAATCTGTAACAGAGAATAGTTCAGCCCCATGTCATTCTTGATCTTCATAGAGATCATAGGGCTGATCTGAGATCTTTTGAGAATCTAATCCCATGAAGTGAACATCTCATCGTGTTGCCATGCATTGTATAATTGTTCTGAAGTTTACCCCTTTTAATATAGGAGGAAAGCAAACCACTTTCTTTGACCGGATCTATTAAGGTAGACTCTTAAGATGCTAACAAATGAAAGTGCTACATGTTGTTATTGTATGACTCTGTACCATATTCTTATACCCCTAATACTTCAGGTTATTAAAGGAATGTAACACACCCAAAAGATCAAGTGTCTTTGTTGTCAAATGTTTGGTTAGAAACAAATACATAATGCATTTCATGTTGAATCTGTTTACATAAAGAGGGCAGCTAAAAAAGATAATTATTTATATTTCTCTGTAATACTGCAGCATTAGTTCAATCAGTAAATGCTTCAAACTGAAGAGAACGCATCCTGGTCGTCATTCAAAGCTTCCATTACCCTACAGTCTTAAACTATAAATGTAGTTTTTCTATATATTGTGCAATATATTTTACATAATATTCTAGAATTTTACTATAGGCTATTGTCATTATCATTTGTCTGTTATTTGGATCTGAAACCCCTCTTGTCCCTTCATTTTGCATGTTGCATGATGTAACGAATCATGAGAAGAGACGTGTTTCGAACGACAAGCCATATAAATGTTTTACTTAAATGACAACAAAGAAACATCTGCACAGCACAAAGGTGCTCATCCGTGACAAACTTCATCCAGACTGCAGATGAGTAAAAGACAGCTGCTGGGTCAAACACAGGCAGGAACAGAAGAGACACAGATAACATCTGAAGTCAATACATAGGAATAACAGTATAACAAAACATTCTATATATTAAAGAGCAGCAGTGATGCCTTTAACTTTGCAACCTTTCATCAAACATTGTTGTAAAAAACGGTTCAACGTAACAAACTTCATCTGATGCATCTTTCATTTTCAATCCCTTCTATGGAATACTAGTAACACAAACTCAGTCATTTTTTATTTATTTTTTTTACTCTTGAGGCCCCGGCACATTTTCACCTTCTCCAGTGCTCTTGCTACAGCCAGACTTCGCCATCTTTGCAAATCCATTGAGGCACTGACGGTAAAGGACAGTGGCCAGCGCCTGGCTGTGCTGATCCTTAGTCATCCAGCGCGGCTTGCCTTTCTTGATGTAGTAGCGCATGTCGCCGTACCACTGGACCAACATGTAGCGGCGGACACCCGTCTCTGCCGACAGTTGGGTGTACTCCTCTTCGTCTGGATACTGGCTTCGCGTGAAAGCCACTTTCATCTTCGCCAACTGGCTTTGCGTTTTGGTTTTGTAGCGGGCACGCAGGGGAAGCGAGCCCGGGACTACGGTTTGATAGACGTGCTGTTGGGTGGAGGTGGATGGACCGTCTGCCAGGAGAGGATAAGTGTTCATAGCCATGAGCTCCTGTAGTTTGCCAACATCAGTGACAGCATTGTTGAGGTTTGGTAACTCTGCATGCGGTTCTTCCTCCTTTTCTCTTATTCCGTCAGCGTCACTTTTCACAGGCGACATACGTATATTTTGGGCGGCCGGGGGGTCGACATCGGCCGCTTTCGCTGGTTCTGTCTGGTTGTCAGTGAGTGGAGACACGTTGAAGGTCTCATGGGAAGAACTCTCTTGGACAGCGCAGAGTAATCTCTTGTTTTGTTTTGCCTTCTTTTTCTTCCTGGCAAAAAGGGAGTTCTGACACTCTTTGTCGACTTCATAACCTCTCATTTCTACTTCTTCTTTGCTCTCCACAACAGCCTCATCCCCTTGCTTGATTCTCTTCTGTTCCTTCTTGTCCACTCCTGTCGAGCTTTTCCGCTTTTTCCTAGAATTCATTTGGTCTTCCTCTACTTTTGAGTCCTTCTTCTCCTGCTTCATTTCGCTCTCCGGTCGCTCAGCAGTCTGCCCATTTTCTTCCATCATCCCCCGAACCTTGCGGATGTCTTTGTAGTCCCAGCTGATGCCATAGTGGAGCCGCCGTACCATGAACCACACCCTCACCTGGTCTGGGTGGAGGGAGCTGCGCTGTGCCAGTGTGTCCGTCTGTTTCTGAGTCAGGTACGGAAACCTGTCGAAGGCCTTTTCCAGCTCCGCCACTCCATCCAGTTTTAGGTCGATCTGGCTTGAGTGCACCCATATAAGCCTCTGACCATCGGCCACCAGCGGGAGACACACGGTATTGTTTTGGTTCAGAGTGAAAGGCGGCGGGGAGCAGTTGATCTCTGTTATAGTCTCGCCACGGGCGTCCGGTGTCTTCTGTCTGAGCCTGGTGAGGCCTTCATCAGTCTGCATCATCTCTCTCTTCTGTGGTGAAGGCTTCTGCAAAGAGCAGACAAACAGTAAGGGTTGATACCCAAAGAAAATATGTACTCATGAATAAAAAGTGTTTTTTTTTATCTGAACACTTTGCTCTTTTTAGTATACATACTGTGGGAATATATAACTTTGTCACCTGTCAAAGACTTAGTAATAATTATTACTATGCAGTGATACGATTTTATTGTTTCTGGTTGTATTTGGCGGATTCCACCTTTAAGGCCCTCTTTTTTATATTGAATTATTCAATGCCTCAAGAATCTGTAGAAATGATAGCCAACTTGAATTGCCATTATGGTATGTTTGCAGCATTTCAAGGTAGTCGGCCTGGTTAGAGCAAATTTTAACACAAAAATACTGCTTTTTAGCTTAGTTTAGATGCATATTGTGTTTGTCTACCATGTTTTTGGAAAAATACTAGTATGAGTTGGTTTAAGTTACTCCAGGACTGACTGAGTCAAAGAAAGAAATATATCATTATAAAAAATCAAGCAAATTTTACACAAATGAAGTTCTTCTGTGTCTCTGACCAAACAGTTTGGTAATACTACTTTCCATGACCATAGTTGGGAAGTAGTACTTTGAACAAATCACTCAAGGAATATTGTTAACATTAGTTTTGATAGCTAATTAGCATTATTTTGGGCCCATTTTCACATTGACTCGCTAGTATTCTTGCCTAGAACCTAACACGGATAACCGTCAACAGGAATGTTACAAATCATTGATTACCATCGCCGATTGATTAATGTGCGTCTGCGCGTAATAGTGTTGTTTCTCGGATTGTTAGCGTTAGCTGGGACGTTAGCACAATGTAACCTGCGTGCCACCTAGCCCATGACCTAGCCTCGCACGATGCACGAGGTAATGTAGCCCGCGTGATGCATGAGTTGGTAAAGCCAGTGAACTTCTTAAATATGTTTTTCTCAAATAATAATAATTTATTTTCGGTGGAAGTACCGAGAAATTGACGAACGGTTGGAGGTTCCTACCTTAACCAGCACACTCATGTACAATCGCCCTGGACGTCAAAGTCAGTTAACAGTCAAAAAGGTCTGGTCTAAAAAAGGAATGCCTGCTGTTATCTCATATATTGTATGTTTTAAGGGTGTATGTATCTGTGAATATGAAATGTGATCGGATGTTAAAAATAATAGCAACATTTATTTGAGGTAAAAAAAAAAAAAAAAGTCAGGTGGACAAAACTTTTATATCATTCTTGCCGATAGGCTAACTATCTAATATTTCCCAACGATTTCAGACACCCCTAAAGTGGACCATACCATCTCAACCTTGCCGACTTCCCAGCGTTGCAGAGGCTTCTGAATTGCGCAAGACATGCAGTAGGCTAATGTAAGTGGTTTAGCTCAATACACTTTACTTTCTTACCTGCAAGATTTATAAACTAGATCGTGTCAAGTGTCATTGGACTTGTAAGATATTTTTTTGTTTAGATGTACAAGATTCTTTAAAAAAAAACATCTAAAAGGATGCGTGATATATTTTGAATGTGCAGATTTTTTGAACAATACAGGAAAATAAATATTTGGAACGTTTTACATAATTAATGAGAGCCCTAATACTGAATAATATTCCATTATATTTGTGTCAGGTAGCTGAATGGTGCCCTTTCCTTTATATAAAAAAAAATAATTTCACCATGAATTGATAAAGAAAAGGCACAGATTGGTGCATAAAAAAGTGTTTGCGTATCCCCAAATAACTTAGCCTAACTGATAACATTTTTCTTTACACTTTTTGTTCTTGGCTGGGGGAAAGCTCTGCCCGAGGGTTGGTTAGTTCTGGAGGGTTTGGTTTTGGGGCGTCCTACACCTCACATTCAAACGTGTCCTTCCACTCTTCTAATCCGTACGCAGTCAGTTCCTAACCTTCAGAGGTGGACGGTCCGTTTCTCTCAAGACTCTGACTGGTCCATCGGTTTATGTGACAAACAATCTGCAAAGAACGTCAAGGATGAACCTGTCTTTGGTCTGTGAGGGTAACCAGGTCAGCTGTCTCACATCATGTGATGTATATGAAGAAAGTTTTGCATCATTCAGTCAACCAAAACATTTTATGGAGCAGCACATGCAGCAGCAAATGCACATGACCACAGCAAAGAAACAGTGCAGGGTTTCCTCTAAATTAATCACATATCAGGGCAAAGATGGAGTTCAGTCCGTACCACGACCTG
The DNA here is from genome assembly GCF_949987685.1 of Ammodytes marinus. Classification (NCBI taxonomy): domain Eukaryota; kingdom Metazoa; phylum Chordata; class Actinopteri; order Uranoscopiformes; family Ammodytidae; genus Ammodytes; species Ammodytes marinus. The sequence continues at coordinate 14,179,957 of NC_137227.1, forward strand.
AAATGTTGGAAGTGTTTTGGAACAAGGCGGATTCCTCGCTGTCATTCTTCCGAAGAACGGATCAGCACCAGAGGGAAGAAATAAACACAATTAAGATGAGCCGCAACAACTGGGACCTGGTCCCATTTTTTCATCTGCAAAAGGAAAACGGGCAAAATATGCAGCAAGTGGAATGGAAGTGCTCCTGTGGCAAGGTGTACAGTAAGAGTGGCAGTGGATACAGCGATGGAATGCGAAACTACTCTCACCATGCCAATTGTTCCTGTGGAGCTATAATTGGCACGTGCATTACAGAACTGGTTTGTGAACTTCAGTGATAGGTTTTTAGACTTACTGATCATTGCTAAGAAAGAGACTGCAAAGTGAAACCATAAGGCAATAATGAGACATGAATCCATTTGAAAGTGAAAATGAGAGTATCACTAATATAAACCCACACAAACATTGATTGTTATTGATCCGGAGCAGCTAGTTTGCTGGAAGTGGAAGAATCCTAAAAGATCTAAAAAATTAGGGCAAGCTTATTTGGAGTTTTGTAATCATTTCAACAAAAAAGTGTTTTTTGTCTCATTTGATGAGAATAAATATCCTTGATGAGTGCACAAGTGGCAGTTAACTAAATATATAGAGCTGTCAGTGCAAAGAACACATTAATAATGATGACACATGCAAAACAAGCTCCCAGTTATATTGTCCAAGCTAATTGGAGCAAATCTGACGATATAAGAGTGATTTAATAGGAATCAAGAAAATTTAAAATAATATGATGAATAGATTATACAATTTTGTTCCAGATGTCCAATCGACTATTTTAGTATCTGTATGAAATAGTTTGCTTTTAAGTACAAATCCTAATGTCATTCACACACAAAGAGTTAAACAAAAATGTTTTGGTAAGTAGGCTATCCCCCATTGGTGTTTCAAATTTTCTGAAATGAAACATAACCGAGCCAAATATAACAAAAAGGCGGCACCCATCTCCAACTAACACCACGCCTTGCATGTTTGTCTTAGCAGAAAGTAAACCTGTTGGGCATAGCATTCAGATCAGAGACTAAGAGAACAACTTACTTTATCAGCAAAAACAGACTTAATTTTCTTTTTTCTGCCAAAACAGAGTAGCCGAAAGGGCAACAACAAGGATCCGTGAGATTTCGTTCAACAACGCTGAACAATAGTCAAGAACGATCAAACAGGACTTCCTGCTTTCAAAAACATGTCTGACAATCCTCAAAAGGAGACACCAGTTATCCTCTGTGACATGTGTACAGAGGAAGACAGGAAACCGGCACGGAAGACTTGCATGAAATGTGAGATCTCCATGTGCGTCCAGCACCTCCAGGCTCACCTGACTACGCCTGTCCTGCTACAAACTCATCCTCTGACTGAGCCCATGCCCTTATGTGGGAACACTAAGTGCCCCCAACATGGTAAACTCCTGGAGTACTACTGCTTGGATGACATGACATGTGTATGTGTCTCCTGCGCCATTGAAGACCAGCACCGTCTACACAATATGAAGACGTTCTCCACTGCTCACAAAGAGCTCATGGAAAAGCTCAACACTGAGCAGCAGGCTTTACTGGTGAAAACTGATGATGAGAATGTGAGTCTAGAAAAGTGGGAGAAGAGTGAAAGAGAAGCTTGGTCGCTCTAGTGTGCGTCTCATTGAGGCTGTGACTAACCTGCGTGACATCACCCTGACCAGTGTCCAGAGTTCAGTCTCCGCTCGTATGGTGTCCATCAAAACCAGCAAGAGCAGCATGCAAGCAGCGAAGAACGAGAAGGACACCTTCAGATTCCTGCAGATGTATTCTCAGGTGTATCAGGATGTAGAGAAGGCCAAGGCTGTGGATCTGAGAAAAGGCTTGGAGCCTGGCAGTGATCGAGACAAACTGGTTCAGGAGATAAGGCAGAATGGGGAAAAGATGTTGAACGACGCTAGCCACTTCCTGGGGTCCTTGTTGAGTCTGGTCGACCCAGAGAACCACCATGTGACTAGTCCAGACCTGATCTTTGATCCACAGATTCTGGACCCCAGCATGTCTCTGTCCAAAGACAAGAGGAAGGTCTTCTACAGTAATCGGCTGGGGGAAAGCTCGGTCAAAGGGATGGTTAGTTCTGGAGGGTTTAGTTTTGGGGCGCCTGCATCTCACATTCAAACGTGTCCTTCCACTCTTCTAATCCGTAGTACCCAGTCAGTTCCTAACCTTCAGAGGTGGACGGTCCGTTTCTCTCAAGACTCTGACTAGTCCATCGGTTTATGTGACAAACAGTCTGCAAAGAACGTCAAGGATGGACCTGTCTTTGGTCTGTGTTGTGAGGGTAACCAGCTCAGCTGTCTCTCATCAGAGAATGAAAAAAGTTCCAATGAGATATTCGGTTCACATGGAGAAAGTTTTGCATCATTCGGTCAACCAAAACATTTTATGGGGCAGTACATGCAGCAGCAAATGCACATGACCACAGCAAAGAAACAGTGCAGGGTTTCCTCTAAATTAATCACCTATCAGGGCAAAGATGGAGTTCAGTCTGTACCGCGACCTGAAATGGTGGAAGTGTTTTGGAACAAGGTGGATTCCTCGCTGTCATTCTTCAGAAAAACGGAGCAGCACCAGAGGGAAGAAATTATCACAATTAAGATGATCCTTAACAACTGGGACCTAGTCCCATTTGTCCATTTGCGAAACGGGCAAAATATGCAGCAAGTGGAATGGAAGTGCTCCTGTGGCAAGGTTTACAGTAAGAGCGGCAGTGGATACAGCGATGGAATGCAAAACTACTCTCACCATGCCAATTGTTCCTGTGGAGCTATAATTGGCACGTGCATCACAGAACTGGTTTGTGAACTTCAGTGATAGGTTTTTAGACTTACTGATCATTGCTAAGAAAGCTAAGAAGTGCATGGCTATATATACAGTAACAACATCTATTGCTTTCAGGGGATGAGTATATAATATCGATTAGTTTTATGTTTCTTTTAAATGAAAATAAAGTTTGTTTATTCTACTTTAGGCAAGAATGTCATTTTGTTTTTTCTGGCTGCCAGTTTAAGGTGTTTGTCTCCATCTAATGGTGACAAATGTGTCATTGGGCTCACATGTTGTACACAGTACAGTTATCTTACAATGCATGGTCTTACTAACTCATTAATGTCCTTATATATCATACAATCATTGTGTCAGATCAATAATAAAGCAAGTGAAATTTTAAGATGTGGAATGTTTTTATTGACTGAAAAAAAAAGAAATTTAAAAACTGCTTTTAACATTTAGCCATTTTCACATAAATGTGAGAATTAAAAAATGAAACCAAACAGAGCATGATGTGAGAAAAGCTTGTAACAGAGTCACCATAGACACCGTCCGTGAAACTATACCAAGTACTTATGGAGTGAAACTTGCAAGGAATGACCACTTAATATTTGAAGGCTATACTGAGACGTAAAACTGTTTGATTGTGCACATCATCACTAAAATAAAGCCACATAAAACTTTAGTTGGAATTGTTCAGGAGCAGCTGCAACCAGAGGTGCATAAACGTTTACAATATAGAATGACACCTCTGCTATGAATTCAGCACTTCACTGCTGTGTTTTGCATGTGTTTTAGAAATGTGTATATACTATATATTATTTCATAAATCCTAAATCTATGAGAAGATAACCAAAATTAAATATTATTAATCTCAAATAACTACGGGAATCATTTAAGTGCAAACTTAACGAGTGATGGAATGACTGGATTTCTAAAAACAGCATACATTTCTGGGCTTTCTGAATAATTTAAGACATGTTTTCATTTTATAAGTGCGTGGTTGAAGGCTTTACAGTGCATAGAGACAATGCTGTTGTAGATCTAGTTATAAAGGCAGCCATACATTTTCATGAATGTGGAAAATCTTAGAAAAAGGTGAAAGGACTTTGCATTGGAATGATGAGACAGCAGACATGCAAATTTACAGCTCTAGCTTATATCTTACTGTCTAGAGACAAACGGAACCTTAATGAGGTGGAAAAATGTTTAGTATACTGTGTATACTAAAAATTGCATTGAAGTTTCAAGTCAAAGAACTTTAACCTATGTCAGAAGAAAACATACGTTTTGATAAACATGTCTGTTCTGTTGTGTTTACACATGGGTCAATGCACAAACAGAATGGTGGAGTATAGACAGGCAGTGTGGCAGATTTATCATCTGAAGCGGGATTATTCAGCTGTCGTTGCCAAAGACAGTGTTGAGCTGCTGAGTGACCCTGATGAAGGTGGTCCTGCGGCTAAGCTCCTTCAGTTTGCCTGCACCAACATAGGTGCAGGTGGAGCGGACCCCACCCAGGATGTCTTTTATTGTGAGATCCACCGGTCCTTTGTACAGAACTTCAACCGTCTTCCCCTCTGACGCTCTGAAGGCAAGAAAATAAAATAAAAAACACAGTGGGGTTATCTTCAGAAGGATAGGTTTAAAGAACAATACTGACATGCAAAACAACATAAGAAAGACTTCCGTTATGTACCAAAATAACTGACTCTGACCTGTACTCAGCCACGCCTCCTGCGTGCTTTTTCATCGCAGTGTCGGAGCTCATGCCGTAGAACAGCTTGTATTTCTTGCCGTTTTTCTCAATTACCTCGCCGCTGCTTTCTGAGTGGCCTGCGAGCATCCCGCCCAGCATAACAAAGTCCGCTCCAGCACCTGAGAGTCAAGCAGAAAGCAAAGTGACCAGTCTGTTTCTAACAGAAATACTTACTTACTTACTAAGGTTGGAATTTGGGCGCAATTTTTAATACACCAAAATTTACCAAAAGCCTTCGAGACATCTCCTGGGCAAGTGCACCCCCCGTCCTGGATGAAAAAGAAAGGAGGAAGGAAAAGAAAAAACAAACACCATGGTATGAGTGTGACTGTATGTAAGAGACAGCTTGCATTCAAAAGATCAGGCTGCACATTCTCATGGATAAATACAACACAGGAGATAACGGTGGTTGGAATTCCTCTAATGTTAATCAGTAATCTAGTAGACAACAAGAACTCGGAAAAGAGTTATGATTAAACCAAAGGATTCTCACAGAATACATTCACTTACAGAGATGATGTGGCCGCCCAAACCATGGGCTGCATCTGCACACTCGATCACAGCGCTGAGCTGGGGGTAGCCCACTCCTGTCTTCATGCGGGTGGTACAAACAGAGCCTGTATAGGGAAGACACAGTGGCCAGACGTGACTTAAGGATGCAGGTCATGATTTGCAAACAGCAAAAAGCTTTTTAAAGGCATTTGTTGCGGTTTGAGTAATCTGTATGTGCCGAATAAATTATGGGGGTTGCATAATATCAATCCAAGCAAGTAGACACATCACAGGAAAGTATGTGAATGTTAATTCAATTTAATATAAATCATACTTAGTGAAAAAGTAATGTTTTTGAGTAAATAAGTAGTGACAGAGTGTTTAAATAACCTTACGTCGAAACTAAGAAATATGTTAGTAAGTGTTACGCTGTGATCACCTGGTCCGATGCCTACTTTGATGATGTCAGCACCAGCCAGGATCAGCTCCTCTACCATCTCTCCTGTCACCACATTTCCTGCCTGAACAACAAAAGAAAAAAAACATTTATCACTTATCAAAAAGACATGATACTGTGAACATCCCATCTCATTTAAAATGCGTACACCTACTGACCATGATAGTGTGAGTGGGGAACTTCTGCCTGACGTCTTTGACAAAGTGAACAAAGTGTTCAGAGTAGCCGTTGGCCACGTCCACACAGATGTACTGCAGAGCTGGTACCGCCGCCACGATGGCTGAAATCCTATCGAAGTCTCCGTCACCGGTCCCTGTGCTGACCGCTACACTCTGGGAGGTAAACAGCGAGAGAGAGAGAGAGTCATGTTGCAATTAATACCAGTATTGATAAACTCCCCGGAGGGAAAAAAAAAAGGCTTCCATGCTAATAGACACTTATTGAAGGGGTACCTTCACGCAATCAGGATGCTTCGCCGCAAACTCCACCCAGTCATCCACCGAGTAATGCTTGTGAATCGTGGTGAAGAGAGTGAACTAGTGGAAGAGAAAAAAAAGAGTGATTAAAGTGAAAAAGGTGCAATGACATCTGATGGCCACTAGGCTGCAGCTGTTCTTACTGAGTGAGTGATAGAGTAAATTAACGGAACCAAAACATTTATTATAGTATTATTATTAAACAATGAGGTGCTTCTCTCATTGACATGGTCCTCTTGTCCCACCCGTGATTTGTATCATTCCAAGGATATAAAAAAGGACGCTACACATACGCCACAAATATTTGGGTGGGAACACTGCTTAGAATACACGTATGCCTTAGTTGTGTTTAGAATACTTTAGTGACTCAGAACTTTATACCGATGTGCTCAATGAAACCCTTTGTGAATTAATGATAAACATCCCATATACAGGTGAAACTCATATTATTAGAATATCATGGAAAATGAATTGGAATTGAGGCAAGAATTCATGCAAAAGGGGCCCAAACCAAGTACTGAGTACATATTGATGATTATACTTTATATAGGGCCGACATTTCTGTATTTAAAATCAATTTTTTATTGATTTTTATGTAATATTAAAATTTTCTGAGATTTTGAATGTGAGGTTTTCATAAGCTGTAAGCCATAATAATCAAAATTATAACAAACAAAGGCTTGAAATATCTCACTCTGCATGTAATGAGTCTATATAATAGGGGAGAGTGGCCTAAGTTGTGCCACTTTTTACTCAAAGTGACTTTACAGTGAGGCCTTGACAGTAAAGTCTCCAACTCAAATATATACATGTACATATATTTCAGGGTGTTGTGCATCCCTGGCAATAAAAACTTTGGATCTGGAATAAACTGTTGAAGAAATATAGCTTTCGGAAAAAAAGTTGTCTTGTGGCACAACTTGCCCCCGGTGTGGTGTAAGTTGTGCCATTGGAGAAAATACCATGGGGTAATTTGTGCCATTGATTTATATATATCTCATAAACTGTAATGCAAGACAAATCCATTAGACAATCACTTATTTAAGGTTTATTTAAAGTAAATAAAGTAAATATTTTACAAAGATTGAAGGTCAATTTTCTTAAACAAGGCCTAGCAGATCTAGGTGGTTTTGCCTGCAAAGCTCACAGTGACAAAGTCACCATCATCATCTTTCTGGCCATCTGAACTCTCCTCAGTGGTGTCGTTAAGTGGAATTGAGATGTCAGTCTCTTCTGAGCTACTGTAGACAATCACTTTCTTTTGGTAACCAGCGTATACAGCCATGCCAATGGCACAACTCTCAGAAATTTACTTTGCACTAGCTGCTCCGACCCTTGTTGAACCAACTGCCATCTGGCATATGCAATTCCCTCTCAATTTCTGCCTTTAAATCATGGCTCAAAACCCATCTGTACACCCTGGTTTTTCCTCCCCATCTGCACTACTATATTTGTTCATATGTGGATGTCTGGGCTTTATGTCTTTTATTTTGGTTATTGTTATTTTACCTTAATTTTTTACCTACTGAATGCACTATGTAAAGCACTTTGGACAGTGCAAACTGTTATACATGTGCTTTTATAAATACTAGGGCTGTCAAGCGATTAAAACAATTAATCTAATTAATTACAGGCTCTGTGATCAAAGGGCATTATAGAAGTGCGATTAATCTGCGTTAATTTTTTTAATCACGTTAATTTTTCTGTGATTAATTAATCGAAATTAACGCTTTAATTTGACAGCCCTAATAAATACATTTTACTTACTTACTTACTTATAACTCACCAAGGCCCTCTGGCACAAATCACCCCATCCCCAGAATTTTGGATAATAAGCATGATGCAGCAGTTTAGGGCTGACATCGTGCTAACTATATAGACACAAAATGTAGCATACTAAATGGTAAATGGTAAATGGACTTGACTTATATAGCGCTTTTCTAGCCGATTTTCTCAGCCCCAAAGCGCTTTACATATCTTACCACATTCACCCATTCATACACACACTCATACACCGATGGCAGTAGCTGCCATGCAAGGCGCTCTCTGAACCATCGGGAGCAATTTGGGGTTCAGTGTCTTGCCCAGGGACACTTCGACATGTGGCGGGGAGACGGGGAATCGAACCTCCGACCCTGCACTCCAGAGGCAATCTTCCTACCCACTTCGCCACTGCCGCCCACATGTTTTAGTACTAAAGCACTAAAACATGTGTCAAATGTTTTCAAACGTGTCTATAATTGTTCAGACACAATAATCAAAAAACCTTGATCATGGAAATTTTACTTTGAAAGGCGAAAACAGTTTTTTTAGCTTATATGTGCTTATATCTTATTCCATGTTTCTCCCTTCTTTACAGGATGAGTTTAATGGATGGCTCTTCTTAAATATGTGGTCACATTTCCAATTTCTTCTATGGTTTTCTAGAAACAAGGGGTGGCACAACTTGCCCACCGGCACAACTTAGGCCACTCTCCCCTATATCAGTTTCACCTTTTAAGTTGAATTACTGAAATAAATGAACTTTTGCACGATATTCCAATTTTTCGACTTTCACCTGTAATGCATAACGTACCTGGTGCAAAGCCAGGGCCATCTCAAAGGTCCCCACAGTGTCCATGTTTGCAGCGATGATGGGAATCCCTCTGTAGCTTCCATTGGAGTTCCTGAAAGTGTAGCTCCTCATGAGGTCCACCTGGGAGAGGCAATAACAATGAGACCTCATATGTAAAACATATGTATTTTTTGTTATTAGCTTATTCAGGATTCATGTGAATAGAAATCCTCAGCTGTAGGCCTATACATACCTCGCTCCTAGACTTAAGCGTGCTCCGCTTCGGACGCAGGAGCACATCCTTAAAGTCCAGCTTGATGTCATTCTCAATGCGAGGCATTTTGGAAATGAGTTGTGCAGGCGGTGTGTCAGAGAAAATAAAGAACAGTGTGTCCCAGACCTTGTGTGAATCTGTTAAAGAGAGGGGGGACAGAGGCAGGAGAATCAGGAGGGGTTTCACATTCATTTCACACCCCATTATCATTCCTTTACATAGCCTAGTTCTCACACACCCACAGAACCACGTATGGCCATGAAATGTCTCATGTAGTTATAATGTACGCTATGGAAAGAATATTTTAAAGACAAACATCCTACTCGCATTCAAAATATAATTCAAATAGAGTAATTATTACCATGTTGAAATGTAATAAGGCTATAATAAGCTTGCCATTGGTTTAAAAAATGCTAAAAAGCTACTGAAAATGCACATACATTTTCAACGTGGTAGAAATGGTCTATCATAACTTCCTTGATGCTCCAGCCCCGCTGTCAACATTTAAGGTTAAACCTACTATCTATGGGTTAAACAGGTTGGTTCAAAGTGTCAAACGTGTATTCGACTTAATGAGTATTACATAACCGTTTATCTGAGCTTAAACTACAAATTAGTCGACGAATGAGTTATTTTAAAGCTTTAGAAAAAGATAAGATACCCACCTTACGGAATATATGACAGAATTGGTGCGTGTCGCTATGTCCTTTTCCGATGTGTACTTGGGAAGCTTTACGGGCGGCGGACACCAACTGACAGCCGGCTTGTAGTTTTTAAAGGGCTTTAGCTAGTGGACGACACGCAGGTAAAAACTACAAACGCGAGACTCGCTTTACTACACTATCGTAAATGTGGTTTCTTGGTATTCTTCTGGATGCACAACTTTAGTTTGGCTTTTGTTTTGGGCAATACCCTACCCTCATATAATGATATTTTTTTAAATAGTGCGAATATTGTGCACGTTTTTTCTCGACGGTAAATGAAGCAAAAAGCGGATCTCAGAAAACAAGTTGAGGCGGAACCGTTGACATAGAAACAAGGCGGCGGGCGGAGGATTTCCACGGACAAACCACCGGAAACCATAGGAAAGGAGGATATGTCGAGTTTGTTTTCTACCTTTCTACACAAGAAACCGTATTAACATAATAATAGATTAAAATCCTAGATTCAGTTAACACAATATAGTACTACTGAGTTCATTTGATTAAAAAACAAAAACAAATCAACAAAGATGTTGATTAAAGTGAAGGTAAGCGACATTAGCACAACCCATTAGCCCGTGTGAACAGTTGTTATTACTGAGTCACTGAGTTGTGACCATGGACCTATTCGGGTTGTGACCAGTTTAACAATAATAACAATGTATTCTTTTTTTTCAGACGCTCACAGGCAAAGAGATAGAAATTGACATAGAGCCCACAGATAAGGTATATAATTGTATTTTATGTCCTCGTTTGATCACATCATTTTTAATTTATTCAATGCTCGTCTGAACACTGAGTTACGTATTGTGTGTAATATTTTCTGCTAGGTGGAGCGGATCAAAGAAAGGGTGGAGGAGAAAGAAGGGATCCCCCCGCAGCAGCAGAGGTTGATCTACAGTGGAAAACAGATGTGAGATTATAACGTCCTTTTTCTTTACCTTTCTTAAAAAACATCCGCCAGCCTTAAGCAAGCAAGTTATATTATATATATTAGTATTTTCTGTTATTCCTCTATGCAATAGACCTCTACTGTTGTCCAATACACTATTATCAGGGTTTTTCCGCAGTCTATTCAAAAGTCTAAAATCTGAATTTTAGGCCTTGAATGTCTAAAATGTGAATGACAGGTCTTAAAAAAATCGATTATGAAGTTAAGGTTACTTTTTATTGAGTTGCTTTGAAGTCAGTCTTGCTTTTGTAATGTAACTACAAAACCAACATATAATGGAATAAGTTGCTAGATAGATAGTTACTTTATTCATTCAAGTGAAATTGTATTGTTGCAGTTACAAAATAATCATACAATCAACAATCTAGTTATACTTTTCTGCTGCTGCTGTTGTTCTGGCTGTCAAAGTGAAAAATGAAACAATACCTATAGAGGTGTTTCTGTTGTCTGATGTCTTCTAACCTACGTCTCTTTTATCTGTATTCTCAGGAACGATGAGAAGACAGCGGCGGACTACAAAATCCAGGGAGGCTCCGTTCTCCATCTGGTACTTGCTCTGCGCGGAGGACAGACGTTGTAGCCGTCGCTTGGAAACTTGCCTTAGCCTGTGCGTTGCCTTCACTGATGAGCGGAGACACTGAAGACATACGGAGTCTCCTGGTGGTATTGTAAGGCAACGTGGAGCCACTGGGTAGAAAAGATGTAAAGTAATGTTGCCTTTTTTGAGACACCCCACATGTTAGAAAAGGCTAAAAGTTACTTTTACAGAATTAGACAAAGCTATGGCTAAAGATTTACCAGCCAGAGCTAATTTTGGCTGTTACATTATTGAAAACAGCGTTCAAGTCCGCCTGTGTCGCTTCCTGTGGCGCTGCGTGTGAGCACACAGATGACTGTAGCTTAAAGTTGCTTCACGGAAAGCGCATCCTTGGAGTACAGGCCTTTGTGTTCAGAGTGTGACACAAAGTTTTAGGTTTACTTTTTTTCTGCTTCGTCCATGTTTTACTCTGTTCCCGACAAATTTCCCCCGACTCAGTTCGTCCAATTATCTGAAGCTGCTGGACTTATCGAAAAAAGTCTATTTTTTTATATCTTTTGGAGCGCTCATGTTGCTCTGTTATATTTGTGAAAGATGGACAACAGCTTTTTTTCAAAGAATAGTTTGACATTTTTGGCGTAAAGTTACATGAGAAGATTGACACAATCAGCAGCCGGTTAGCATAGCTTAGCACAAATACTGTAAACGGGGGGAAACATCTAGCATGACTCTGTCCGATGGTAACAAAATCCACCTACCAGCAACCTCTAAAAACACTTATTCTAACAACAAGTAATGTGTTGTTTGTTCATTTGGTCGTCGCCAAGAAATAGGTGAATGTCAAATTTTACTTTTCCAGTTTTTGTAAATATACAATTGAGATATAATTCATTAGTGAGCTTTAGAGGTGTTGTTAGGCAGATTTTGTAACTGCAAAAAAAATCCGGAAAATGTCAAACTACTCTTCAGAGAAAATGAGAAATAACGGATGTGTTTGGTGTGGGCAGGAAAACCTCCCGCCACTTATTGATCATGCAAGTAGACTGAGCATGTCCATTCAGGAGAAGGATAATGTTCTATTTAATTTAATCTGTATTTGAATTTGTTAAATGTATTTAGTTTGTGAGCTGATTGCACATTTGACTGTTAAGAAGATGAGGAACGTGCCAACTATGGGCCCCCCTCTCCCTTCAGTGTGTACAGATTTCACCTCTGCTGTGGATCAGTTGGTCACTAAAATAAACTCATGTTCATGCTGAAAAACGTCTCGCATATGTGTTCCAAACAGCTGCACAAAGAATACATGAAAAGTCTTATTTGCTTGTGTATATATATTTTTTTTTATTCTGGTCACACAACGCTCACCACCAAATATGTACACATACATTTTTTTTAAAATCTTGAATTTGAGATACACATGAAGTCAAAATGGCTCTGTATGGTAGGTTGATTTGAATTAACTGACCAGTGTGTACCCAAAAATTATTTAGAAAATAACATTCCTGACAGGCAGAGGATTGTAGTGAGAGAACGTACTATATGCAATGAGAAGAGTTCCTTAGATTATCAAGGATACATGATGACAACACGTCACAACATAGAAAAACATTTTTTCACCACATTGAAGGCCGGTTTGGGTCTGAGTTAAAGCAAGAAGCAGAGGTTGCACCTTATAGGTGAACGTTTGGCAAGAAAAATTAAAAATAAATCACTGAGAAATGTCTTTTATATTTTATAAGGTCTCAAGTTGAATAGCTGTATTAAAAAAGGTTGCAGCATTTCATTTCTGGGATGGAAACATTTCCAGGCCTCATTTTATGCACAGTACACAAAGTTGACATTGAAATGTTAAAAGTTTAGGAACATTAAAAACTAATATAACCACATCCTTTGTAAAGATCGCACAATGGAATAAAGTAAAGACACTGGAGTTTTTTTCCTTCATATAAATGAGGCCCAGAATTACATATTCAAACATTAGTCAAGTGGTTTTTATTTACTTAGAGACCACTTCTGCGTATACTGTAAGTACACAATTACCGTTACAGGCACAAAACACAATCCTTGTACTTGTAAAGACATCCATGACACCCTGTTTCTCTTACAGAGAGAAACCTCCACAATACTGGCCCAAGCTTGATGGTGCTTTCTTGATAAGTTAGAATTATCCGTGCACATTTGCCTAAAATTTTTTTGGGATCACTGGTAAAAAAAATTGAGAGTCCTGAGAAAAAAAAAAAAAAAAAAAAGCACCAGTACAGACATTTAGCAGAGAGGCATATCAGTCAGATGTGTTGAGTGTTCACGGTCTGGAGGTTTTCGGCAGTGTACGGTAAGGAGAAAGGCAGTGGGGGTGCCCTGAGACACTAAGGGATTATAGAAAGAAGACACAATAGGTACACAATGTGTGTGTTTGTGTGTGCGGAAGTGTTACCATAATATACAGCATAAGTATAGATACATAATTACCAGACAACACAGAGAGGGTGCATGTTCAGTTTTCTTTGCTGGTGCCTGCACTACTTTATTGCACTAACAATCTAATCAAGTGAATTGAATGAATAAAAAAGTCATTTCAACACCCTAAATTAAGAAAAGAAATTAAAAACAGACTGATGGAGAAGTAAAGAAATACTTCTGCCGTAAAACATGTCAAACTGATTTTCACACAGGCATTCACAGGTGTCGGTTTAGGGATTTTGAACATTTTATACGAAGCAAAGCTTTCTCGTCTATTTATATGAGTTATAGTCATCTTTCCATGCTGGACTTTTGCGTTTTTAATTAGGTTTCAACAATCTGTGTAGTGTCCATACAAGAATCCTAACTTTTGAAGGAAATAAATTTAACCCAGAAGTATGAAGATTAAAAAGCTTCTCAAAATACAGTGTTGCACCCAAATACAGATATATTCTAATTAAGGCAGTTGACGAAGTACTGTGAACCAACACAAAGCACAGCTTTTCATGCGTACACCTCCGTATTTGCAAGAGTAAAACAAAACAAAAACGGCCCAGACAAATTATGTTGAATAGAAAAAAAATATTGACAAGAACTTTAATTAACATCATAAAACTAAAATAACGACAATAGGCAAATGGTATAAACAATTATCAAAATTACAACAAAAAAAAGAAGAAAAATACATTTGGTAATCATAGTCATCTATAAAAACAGTACTTGCTTTGCTTTTCGAGAAATGAAATGACTTGATCTGAACCCGATTTCCTGCTTCAACAATCAAAATACAGCTTTGGTGTTTAACGAATGGATGAAAAAGCAAAAAAAATATTTTTGCAATGTGGAAAAAAAAGGTGTACACAGTACAGTAAGAGTCTTTAGATAACATTTTAAAAACACATACTAAAAAAAATAATATGACGCTCTTACAGTAGGAGTGTGCAGGGAGTGTGTGGCCGAGAGATGACGATGACGAAGATGTGTCTGTTTAAGCATGTGTTAAGGAGGTGCAAACCGTTGTCTAATTGCACATTTGAAGGACCCTGGGTAGAAAAGTCTGAGGTCACACTAAATATTTGGCACTGAACTGATTGACTGATATACAATGCTAAAACCAAAAGAAATCTAGATTAAAAAGACAAGTGTTGATCACTAAATCCACATCAAACTGTGTCGTGTGTTTGCATGTGTGTTTGAGTGTGTGCTGCGCGCCCACGTGTGCGTCTGCATGTGTCCGTTTAGGCGGGGGGGGGATGTAGACGTGCATTTTTAGCAGTCCCCCGACTTGAGGTTGTCTCCGTCCTCCTTGGACAGTGGAGACCGGGCCTCCTTCATTTCCTCGCCTTCCTCTCCGCTCTCACTGCTGCCACCTAAGTCTGGGTAAACCACCATGCAGAACTTCTGACCCACGTACGTCATTTTATCTGGAAGAAGGAGAGAGTGACAAAAGAGATTTTAGGAGTCGCAATTAAAAGGACTTATAACACAGTATGCATCCACTGCATGAAGACATTTAGTTTTAACTTCATACAAAAACCAAAAACGTTTAGGGGGGGGGTTCAATCTTCTCATACTACTCTCGGAAAGAGAAATAAAATAAGTGTATTTCCCAAATCTATAATACTCTAGATCATACCAATTAGATATAAAATGAACTTGTATTTCTAAAAAGGTTAAAACATTTCACAACCAAACATCAGTCTCAAAGTGACACAGCCCCACGATCAAGCTAACTTACCAACAAAGGCGTCGAAGCACTTTGGCTTGTTGTCCCAGTAGACTCCCAGGAAATAGACGGGGACGCCAGTCAGCATGATGGCCAGGCCGGTGCCGCACACAACGGGCTCGGAGTAGAGGGAGAAGATGAGCAAGAAGGCCCAGAAGATGAGGTAAATAACCGGCCATATCAGGCTGATCTGTAAGAGAAAGAAAAAGGTAAGTCATGAAGAGAGAGTCATTTCAAAGTCTGGAATTATATTATGCAGTGATTATTGCAGTTAAATGCTAATGTGTGCCACTTCATCATCTGATCAGCATTCTGCTTTGTTTGGTATAAAACCTAATAATTTTTTGCTTTTAATATAATTTTTTTTAAACTTATTACATTAAAACACAACACAAACCCACCTTGATTGGTCGGTGCATGTCGGGCTTCGTAAAGCGTAGCACAATCTGCCCGGCGACAGTGACTCCATAGAAGAGGTAGTTGATGAAGCCCACGTAGTTGATGAGGGTGTACATGTCGCTGGTGCACAGCATAAGCAGAGTAGACAGGCACTGAGGAATAAAAAAGGAAAGACAGGAAGTTTGACCTTTCGTCTACATCTGGTTTGGTTTAACAAAGTATCACGAGACACTTATCTGAAGGAGATAACAACAAAAAGGAAGTGTATAGTGGTGAGAGCTTGGACTCACAGTGAAGAGCAGAGCGGGGATGGGGGTGCAGCGTTTCATGTGAATCATGGCCAGCAGACTGGGGAGGTGGCCCTCTCTGGCTCCGGCAAAGAACAATCTGTGAGAGACGGAAAAAAATGACGTTAAGATAGTGCAACCACGTGTTATATGTAGGGAAAAGAAAAGGACATATGGAGAGGGTTGATATGTGGAGATGAAGTAGAAATGAAAGCAAAAAGGTCACGTGTCTTGAATTATCCTGATGGATGTGAAAACCCTGGGGAAAAAAAATAAAAACATTAAGAAAGTTCTACAAAGGGGTGGAACTTACCGTGATGAGGTGAAGAGGGAACCGTTGACTCCTCCGAATGTGGAGAGGGCCACGGAGATGGGCATGATCCAGGACATGACTCCCAGCAGCTTCTCACCAAATGTCTGGGAGGATGAAGGTTAGATAGTCAGTTACTTCAACGTCTATTGTAATGCATTGAATGGAGGTACATAGTGCATACATACAAACAAAAAGAAGAAGGCTTAACATCAGTTCAACATGTCTGCCTTGTGCATGGACCAAATGGGATCACTAGATGGAGGTAGAGTCACTCTATACTAATCGAAGACCCCACCCTGCGTCAACACTACCTAGCAACTCACCACGGCAACGGCATTGGAGGCGAGCAGCTCCTGAGGACTCATGGCCGTGACGTAGGCGATGTTGGCAAAGACGTAGACGAACGTCACGAGAGGGATGGAGATGAAGATAGCACGGGGAAGGTTTCTGTAGACAATGATAAAAACAAACAGAAAATGTTTAGGAGAGTTGTTTAGGAGAAGGAGGGTGGGAATGACAGTAGGAAATTAAAGAAGGTACCTTAGGGCGGAGGTGTATTAACGGATACTAACGTTATTAAAAAATGTGGGATCATTACCAAGATAGATGCAAAATCTACAGGAAATGAAGAAATAAATCATTTTAAATGGATCTGAAATGTTTCTAGGTCCAAGGCCAGATACGGGATAAGGGATGACAGTGAGAATTTATCTAAAGTTGAATAAATTGAAGCGAACTTTAGCAAAAAAAAATAAGGATTGGGCACTGCTTTTACACAACTTTTAAAAGAGGTGACATATTATGCTAATTTTCAGGTTCTAAATTGTAATTTTGGTGTCTACTAGAAACTGTAGACATTTCTCACATTGCCATAAGTGAATCTCTCTTTAAGCCCCGCCTTCCAAAAGGCCAAGTCTGCTCTGATTGGCCCTGGCCCTGAATCTAACTGCCGGTTTAAATCTAACTGACAGTTGGATTCAGGGGTATCTTGGGTAGTGCTAAAACTTACCTTTTTAGTCAGGCTTTTTAATTAAGCAACTTTTTATTCAGTTATTTCATTATTTATTTAATTATTTTATAGCCTATTTTATTTATATATGTAGCCTGCTTTTATTTACTTTTTATAACTACTTTTATTAGTTATTTTATTTATTGATTATTATTATTACTATTTTTAATTCTAATTTTATTCATTTCTATCCTATGTATTTTTATTTATTTTAAATTTTTTATCTATTATTTTAATTTTTAATGTTTTTATTAATCGCTATAAAGAGCTCTTATTTATTTTATCTCTTTATTTTAAATTGTTTTAGTTTTACAGTCTCTAGTGTTTTCTCTCTGATTTTGGGGTATGGATGGGTGGAAGGGGGAATGTTTTTGCATGTATGCATATCTCTGGGTGAGGGGTGGGGGGAGGGTTGTATTAAGCTCTTTGTGTTACATTTGATTGTATGAAAAGTGCTATATAAATAAAGTTTGATTGATTGATTGATTGCTTATCACAGGTGGAGGTAGTGCTAAGTTAGGTTGGTAGTGAAGGGGCGTGGCTTCTCCCCTTGTGGTGTCATAAGGGGAGAGAAATCTGGCAAGTGATTTTAAATAATGTTTTCAGAAAGGTCGAGGTAGAGAAAAAGAGAAGAGGAACAAGAAACGTGAGAGGCAGAACAAAGTGTCTTACACGTAGGGGTCCACCAGCTCCTCTGTGACGTAGTTGAGGAAGTTCCAGCCTCCGTAGGCGAAGGACCCTTGTAGAAAGGCTAACGCTATCAAACCCACATCGTAGTCCTGGAAGGGCTCGAAGGCATTGGCTGGCTCCAACCAGTAGTACTCTCCTAGAGGAGACAATGACACAGATGATTAGGTGACCTTTTCCAGTGGTGATAGTTCATTTAATCCACCTTTTCCATTTTCAAATCAACATCGTCTTGTCTATTCCGGGTTTTCCGGGTTCCTTATGTACATTTGCATGACATTACCGAACTAGGTGGCTCTGTTCCTGATCATTTGTCTTGTTTGCTAACATTGTTTTGCAGCAAGGGTAAACAAATCTGGTTTCCACAACACTGTGGACTCGCCGTGAAGAATCCCCATCTGAGAACCATCATCATAATGTAATCAGTGTCTGCAAAACAGGCTCCGACATCCTGCTAAGTCCCCCGTAATGTCTATTCCTTACTGAGAAATGATCAAACACGCCGCTTGGGGTAAATGTCTAAATAACCCATGATCTGTAGGAATCTTTCTCCTTTGTCACCGCATTCTTCCTGAAATCCCCCTCCCTCAAGGCCTGTTTTCAAAAGAGCATTAAAGTATTTCTAGTCCCACATACCGTCCCCCCTTCGTATGCCACCAAGAGAGTCTCCCATCAAATCAGCCACTGAACTCTTCATTTACCTTCAAAAGGGCGCCCATTTTGTGTTGTTTCAGCGGGGGCCTGCTGTCTGTGGCCCCTGTAATAACTGGACCTAAGCCATGTTGGGACAGCAAACCCACACAGACGTGCTGGTATTCGCAATGCGAGGGCTAATATGCGAGGGGCCCCATCAACTTACTGACCCTTGTGGCGTCCACGGGGAGTCTATACTGTCCAGATTGACTAAAGATGTCCCCAGTGATCTTGAGCGTGTGTGTGTGTGTATGTGTGTGTGTGTGTGTGTGTGTGTGTGTGTGTCTTATTTTTTCTTTAAACTAGGAAGAGAAACCGCCACACAAAGGTGTAATTCACGATGCATTAAGGGAGCACTTCAAGGTGAGCTTACCTTTGCAGATCTGCACAATGCCCATGACGATGATGAGGGCGAGGGCCAGCAGCTTGCCGGCGGTGAAAATGTCCTGCACTCTGGTGGCCCACCTCACACTGGAGCAGTTCACCCATGTCAGCAGCACTAAATGCACACACACAAAAACAAAAATTCAGAGTTAGTGCTTAAAATCAATTGTAATCAACTTTAAGTGACTTCTGAAAATCACCTTATTCCATGTTTGATGTTTACACTTAAACCGAACACTACATTTGAGCATTTCCTGTATGTCTTGTGCATTATTCTATACAGATTTCTCCTAAAGCCCGACAAACGGTTTCGTTAATGTTTAGCTGCACAATGTGAGTTTATGCTGACGGCGCTGGCAGGTGGGGAAAGTGCAAATTTGTAGATGTGAAATTGGTAGATAACATTTTATGCGTTGATTATTTTATTGGTCTTGTAAAAGGAGCTGTCGCTGCATTGTTGCTAGTAGCTGTAAGAATTACAGTATTTCCCAAGAGACGAAAATGAGGTTACTGTCGCTGCTAAACCTGTAACACAGAAGTAACAGCTTTGAGGTGTCCTTGAAAGTAAGTGAGCTGATCTCGGGTCAGTGAACAGAGAAAGATTGAAAGCTGTGCACTTGAACATATACGTGACGTGTCTTAACATACTGTATAACATGACGGGGACCTTTGACTCATTGAACTTCGCCCATTATCTCAAATGCCTCTTGTCTTATGTGCAGTAGCTAGGTTTTATTTGGAAGTACTGCAGGTAGTGGGCATTCATACATGGTTTGGCAATGCAAGTAACAATAACCAAGTAAATAAATAAATATTAATAATCTCTTCTTTGCTTCCTACAAGTTAATAGCAAAAACTGTAGAAGCATGTATCAATGCAATTGGTCACCCAACACTGGAATGGTTACGCTATCATTAGCTTGAAAACATTGTGTTATTATGCGTTTAACATATGCTTTTTCATATTATGTACCATCTGTATCTGATGCGCAAGGTTGAAAGCTAGTACATTTTTAGGTGACAAATGCCATTTCACTCACTTCAGCTCGAGGTTGACTTAACACGGACAAAGATAATGGATTTGATTTGTACTGCAGGGTACAACAGGCCAATGGGTTCAGTGCCCATAGGGTGCCATTAAATAAGAGGCCTGTTTGAGTCTGCGGGATTAAGCCCATCACATTAACTAACTCTTGGCCACTGCAGGGAACAAAAGGCAGATGCACATGGACATACATGTATTGGTCTGCACTGTGGATGTTACGCATTGGATGCAAACACAGACACACCAGCACATAGAGTGGGGTTGTGTGTGTAGTTTTTTTAGGATGGTGAGTGGGTGATTTAAGGGGACAGCAAAGTTGGGAAGTTATGGCCTCAACTTCCTGGCTTTTATTTTTGCAAAATACATTTACTACAGCAGATAGAAGAAGAGTGGCGGTGAGGGGGAGCTGCCACTGCTGCTGCTATAGTACACTTCCCCCTGCATAAAAAACAGGAAACAAAGAAGCATGCACACCCAAAACAGCTCTTGATCGACTTGATTTGTCTCGTGTACACACAGGCACAATGAACTTAAAAACACAACTATTATACTCATGCATCCCTGAGTAACTAAACCTAAAATGTCCAGTAAACAGAGGTGTTTTAGGAACCAGATCTTTGGTCTAACAACAACGCACGTGTCAACACCTGGTCCTTTTTTTTTTGTTGATTGGCAGCCTGCGACTAAAACACCCGAGGACACATTCTACGAAACCATGGAGCCGCTCAGCTGTCCGTAAACTGAGTATACAAAATGTGCGTGTGGAAAACTTGCTGAGTGTACGACGAGGCTGCTGCAAAACATGACAGAGTTATGACCTCGCACTCTGCCATCTGAAGGAAGACACAGAACCCCAGGGGGGGGGGGGGAGGAGGAGGAGCCCCCCCCCCCCCCCCCCCCCGACTCACATGTTTTTTTGAAATGGTACACCTAAAACCTTTAGCCCACCGCATAAAAATTAGCAGACCAACAGCCAGCCGTGTCTGGTTTGCATGTCACAGAATCACGCTATAACTGGATCGGTGGGTAAACACATAAGGTTATATACAAATTTAGGCAATCGCATAAATGCCTGAACACAGGAGCAGATAAACACACGCAAGCTGCTCACATAAACAAAATGGAATAACATCAAGGGTTGTGGAGAAACAGCTAACCTCTCACCCACATTTCTCTTGAACAACAACAGCAAAACAGGTTGTTCTTTTTCATCCGTACAACATTTATCCAAGTGACACAAGACAGGCACTTCACCTATCCGCTTGGGACCAACAGCTCTTGTCAGAACTAAGCACATTTTTCTGCAGGGCATTCATCATAGCGTGACGAGAGAGACAGGTAAATGTAGGTCACCAAGTCTGCAATCCAAACTAAAAAGATTTAGAAAGCCTTCCGAGAGCGCAGACCTCCTGCCTAAGTTGTAGTATTTTGCAAATCTCCACCAAAGAGGCCGTGTTATCAGTTCTTTGTGCTCATGTGATGATTAGATCAGAGGAATACCTCACAACTTTTTAGACAGGGAAGAGGAAATTAAGTAGTGGATGTCTTGATTCACAAGTCACTGTCTTGACATGCAAATGTTTTTGGAAAGTGAGGTTTCTACATCGTCAAAACAGGGCGGCCAACTGTGCCCATCTACCCCTAAACAGCCTGTTACAGGACGCCCTTTGGGAGACTGACAAAAATAACATTTGGAGATCATTTTTAGGGAGAAGAAATCCACCAAAAAAACAGGTTGGAGTTGGGCAACAGCTCAGACTAAAAGCGGCGACTTTGGAATATTTTTGGGAAAGGTTAAGTTGGGATGTTTACTCGACAGGTCAGATAAGGGTATTGACAGGGAAGAAAAAGAGTCTTGTTTTGAAATCCACCTCAACTGTTCACCACACACACACACACACACACACACTCTCCTCCGGCGTCCACGCTCGTCTCTCTGTCTGAAGGCTGCCTGCAGTATTTGGCCCGTGCGTGTGAGCTGCAAAATCAACCGCTACCGTGTTGGCGGCATTTGTCATCACACTTTTCGCCGCTTGGCGCTACACTCCTCTGGCTGCTCTGCCATCTCTTCTATTCTGCTTGTGCTATGACCTCTGACTGAAGGTTCAATAGCAGGTCAATGTGGCATAAATACTGCTGCAGTGAAGCATGTGCTTCAATGTTAAAGTGCACTGCACTACACAGTTTGTGACCTACCTGTACTTTTACATTTTGTCTCCACCCCTTAATGTGATTTCACCCACATGAACTAGTTTTTCTGGCAGTATTTCAACATCAGAGCCTGTCTCGACAAGTTGCACCCAAAGGAGAACTTTGAGTCCTTTAGCTGTGTTTCTTTAGGCTACGTTATCTTGACATAATCCATACTGAACCTGTGTGTGGGTCAGACCTGTCAGCTGGTTCACCAGGAAAAACTGTTGTTGCAAATTTGTCTAAACGTAAGTTAGCTCGCCTTAGCACTTAGCAAGACAGCAAAGCAGGGGAAACAATCGAAACAATGCTAGCCCAGCTCTGTCCAAAGATGAGGAAATCTGTCTACAGGCAACCTTTAAAGCTTGTACCAAGTTTCAATCTTGGTGCCAAGTTAGGATAAAGTTCTGACGGTGTTGATCTTCTTGTCTAACTCATGCAAGAAACCAAACAAGGGTGTCAGATGTCAATGCCAGACAATAACTTTTATTGTGTCTTTCTCTCTCTCATTTTTCTACCTGGGACAGACAGAGTGTTGTCATAGCATTTTGAGTTCACCAAACGTTTAAGTCAACAAAAGGGCGAGAAACGGTTTCGCTCCAGGGAAATAAAGCTTAAGCAAATCATCCCATTAAAGTGAGACACAATAGAGAGGGACGCTCTAAGATTACACAATATGAATGATTTCACAGATATTGTACACCACACACACACACACACACACACACACACACACACACACACACACACACACACACACACACACACACACACGTGCGCGATACTCACAGAGGCAGACGGCAGCCAGCAGGCGCAGGCCGTTCTCCGGTGGGAAGCAGGTGGGGAAGAGAGGCTGCAGGACGTAGTTGGAAAACGTCAGCGCGATCACAGCCTGGTTGGTGGGATAGATCACCAGCACGGCAATCCACAGACGCAGGAACCTGAGGCGAGGAAAGGCACGGTTACAAAACATGGAGGCATATGGCACATACAAATCATTACAGAGTCCTATTGACAGTAGTTTTTGGTTGAAATGTAAACTGTACATTGACTCAATTGTTTGGTTTAGTCATCATTACACTGGGTGCTGTTGTGATTGAACAATATGTGGGAAATTCCATTGAAAAAATGTTGAATGAAAAATTAAATGTCAGTGACTATAGACAGTGGCTGATACTGATGGAGGGTTTTTAACAAAAGGCTCAATATCAGCTTGAATTCAAGCAAAGTGTCCACAGGCTGTGTACGTTTAATGCACAGGATGAGTCACATGTTGATGCAAGGCTCGTCAGTAGAGGCACAGGTGGCGACTGGAGCTACGCAAACAAATGAATACAGGGAGGATGGAGGGTGGGGGGGGGGGGGGGGCTGGAGTGTGTGATGAGATGAAGGAGAGCAGGATCTGACTGCAGCAGGAGCAACGAGGCGGGAGTTTTTTTTTCTCATAAAATTCCCTGGAAGCTTACAGAAGGGGTCATTACAGATGACTGCGCTAACGGGATTGTCTGGCACTGGAATGTGTGAGTTGAATGTAAAAATGGAGATAAAAAAAATGGAGGTCAACGCTAAATGAAACCCGACAAAGTACTTTAATGTACTTGTTCATTAGTTTTTTTCCTTTAATCTCTTTGTGTAACTCAAGTCGACCGCATTTCTCAAGGAAATGTTGTACTTTGTTGAAATATTAAGTTTGCAGAAGTATTTGATATAATGACTCCATACAGCCATGCTACTGTATATAGCAGGCCATATCCTGTGTACTACAACCTTCATTAGTCTGACATAATAAAAGGGTCTTTGTCCTTGATTCATTGTCCATTCAAGTTGTGTTTGAGCTCACAACTTCACGAGCACTTCCGGCTGCGACAAGGTAATGTAAGTATTTCCATCTCTTCGGTTATTGACTTATATGTTCATAGAAACGCAACACACCCACAATACATGGGGATGAAAGGAGCAGGTCAACAAAATACAAACAGCGTTTGAATGCAGTTTATTTGTACTAGACAGAGGGCACAGGGAAACGGAGACACTTCAAAAAGGGGCGACAAAGCCTCTGGAGGTTACAATTCATTGATGTGTATTGATAGCGACGGTACAAAAAAGGGACAAAAACAATCATTGGATGTTTGGTCTGGTGGAATTCCTCTCCCAAAATACCCCGATAATATGTATCCTTGCGATAGGTGAGGGGGGTGGGAACAATGGTCTAATCTGTGTTTACAGTCTGGGCAAAAAGGCACAGTGTGTGTGAGAAATCTACGCTAACAAACAAAGATGTTTTACTAGGAAAATGACCTAGCATGGTTCCCAAGCACTTACTGTAAGTGCCGTTACCCTGAAGCTACTCATTTATGGATGAAGAGAAGGTGGCTGTGGGCGCTAAAAAAAAATATTAAAAAAAATCAAAACCCATTGAAGGAGATGAAAAAAACCACAGCAGCCTGGCGTTTGTAACTCTGAGTCACTTTGTCTGTTTACGGAATGACCTTGTGGGCATGTGTGGTTAAAACGCGTGAGCCAGTATTTACCCAATGATAATTTAATTTCCTTTTACTACGCCTAACTCCTGCACTAGAGCACTAGCAAAGAAAAAGACCCCCTGCTTTGGATTTAGATGTCTGAGCCACCTGCATGGACAGGCTCATCCACCGGGATGAAGAGAGGAATCTAGACATGTCGGTATGCCCACGTAAATCCATGTCAAATTAACTTTTTTAATTGTTTGGGGATAAAAATGGATCACACTGGGGGTCCAATCAAACCTTAGTCAACTGGGGGTGAGTTAGAAGATGTCAGTCTTCAAAAGTGAGAAGTTTGTAAATAAATCCACCGCTTACATTTCACTTTTGGTTATTATGAGATATAGTCACTGAAAAATCACAAGCCAATGGTAGTTTCCTGTACATTACCCAGTCAAGCCTCCTTAATGTATGTAGCTTACTGACTCAAAATCAAACCTTCAGACTCTACGTGAACATACACCCATTTCCAGAAGTAGTAAGATGAATAATTGAAAGATGCGCTCACCCTGCCAGCCCTCCGAAGATGTCCTTAACGTAGGCGTAGTCTCCCCCTGACTTGGGGATGGTGACGCCCAGCTCGGCGTAGCAAAGCGCTCCGATGGCGGTGATGATGCCTGTGACGATCCAGACAATAAGGGCCAGGCCCACGGAGCTGGCGTTCTCCAGCACGCCCTTCGGACTGACGAAGATACCCGACCCAATGATGTTACCTGGTGGGGGAAAAGGGGGAGAGTTTGTGGTCAGCTGTGTGTGTCTTGACAAGTTGTGGGGTTGAACGTGTGTGAATGAACAGCCACAGGACTTTTTTTTCAATCCCACAATTCCTGTAATATTCCGGACAATTTTTTTTCTAGTTTTGGATGAGGGTCGACTATTCAAAGCAAATAATTTTTATTTTGTTACCAAGTTATTTCATTTCTGGTTTGAGCCAAGATTACAAACTGGAGGAATTCGAAAGATGTAGTATTAGGATTTTGAAGTTCGACCCATAATATTGAATAAAATTCCAAGACATATCTGCAGGCGCTGTTAATCCCCTTTAAAAATGTATAAGTCTATAATTGTTCTTTCTTTTTTGGAGAATTGTTTCTTAAAGACGTCAAGAGTCAATGGGCTAAAATAATGTGAAAGGATCATACCAGTTATTTTCAACTTCAAAGCATGTCATATATACTACAAATCTTCTACCAAACCAGGAATCCTTAGCAACATGAAAACACATAACAAAGCATGTTATAACACACTATAAAAAGGAATACTAGTGCACTATAGACTCTTTCTAAATATACTCGGAAAAAATTGCCAATTGATATAATGTATTATTCAGTTGTAGGTAGTTATTGAACGGAAATGAGAAACTGGATGGTGAGAGACAAGGAAGAAAATGAGAGAGAGAGAGAGAGAGAGAGAGAGAGAGAGAGAGAGAGAGAGAGAGAGAGAGAGAGCGACCATGCACAGTCAGGATTCGAAGCAGGAACCTGTAATCTGCTGACACAGAGGTTTTAGTGGATGAAGCAAGAAAAGGGAGCGGGGTGACAGAGTGCAAAGAGGGAGTGGGGATGATAGGCTACATATGGAGAGATGCGGTGGATGATAAGGCCCCGCCTGACGGCTTCAATGAGCATCGGAGTGCCAGGACGTTTATACAGGAGCTGAAACATGGCGGTACAGACGATTGGGTTCTGATCCAACATTAAAAGAAACCGCCTGGAGTCTAAGGACACATTCATTTGTATAGGCTGCAAGCAACCGCCCAGTGGCCCATAAAGAACAAATCTAACTAGGTTTCAGGGTCAAAAGGTTGAAGGTCTTCAACCATAACAGGCTGACTGGGTGATAGACTGAGTACAAAAGTCAAAAAGGTACATGAATGATACCGTCACATTCTAACAGGAGAGTTTAATGGATTTATTATGGATCGTGTTTCCTGCTATATACAGCCAATAAACTACAATACCCAACTTGCAGCTTTGCATGCAGATAGGTGTAGAGTGTGGCAACATGTAGACCCTTTCATTAAGTAAAAGAAAATCTAATATTTGATGGTTCAGGCTTCTTGACTGCAGCGTTTCGTAACATCTTTGCAAATTGAATACATTTTTAAAATGTCTATATCTTAATTAATTAATAATAAAAATCAACAGATAAGATGAAAACACTGCATCCTTCGTGTTCTTTGTGAGCGGTCATTTGGGGACATGTTGCAACAACATGGGGACATGTTGCAACATCCAGCACCAAAATGAAAAGGCTTCAAACTTAACCGACACTGAAAAAAATCTGCTTTGATCATAAAAGCAAAGTCGGAAAAATGCCAAAATTGAAGGATGGAGGATACGCATATCTGTACACCTTAAACCTATTCCATATGCGACACATGCAAGTTGTAAGTACCGCTACTTGCTTATGTAACTACAGTTGCAGGTAAAAGGTTAAAGTAAAGGCGACAAACAAAACCATCACACCTTTGATAGTGTTAACACCTTTATGACAGCAGTGATCTTAAGTGTGTGACCCTTGACATTCATCTCTACACTGCCTGAGTTTATCACTGTGCAGAGGCAAATAAAGGCAAAATGGTGGGTTCCTTGATTGGTTTGATGAACGGGTGTTTTTTTTAAAAGGGCGAGCAAATCTGCACGCTTGCACGTTGTGTGTTTGTGTCAGACATGCTGACTAACGTGGAATCTCTTCAAGTTTCCTGTTCTTGGGGTCATCCTTTTTTACATCCCTTTGTCTCCAAACCAAAGGGGGAACATAACCAATTTAAAAAAAAATGCTGCTATCAAACCACTGGCTAGCTCTTGAACTTGATCGAAAACTTTTTATAATCAACTTTGAAAACAAAAATCTTAACTGCCATATCCATTGAGGTAGCACGCATCATCACTCCTGGCCACAACAAGTTAAGTGTGTTGTCATATTTTGGGATGAAAATCTCAACTGTTGTAACAAATCTCTGCAGGCTTCCGCCCCTTCTGCCTCAGGATATTTTGATATTCTCCTTTGTTGTTTCAGAAAGGAAGAGGCTCGGCCCCAGACGTGTTCTCAGAGTACGGACTTTGTCTGATGTCTATTGACAGTAACAGGCTGTGACTCCACTTCAGACTTCACAGCATTGCATTCTATCTAAAGAGAGCTCTGAGTTTCTTTTGATCAATAAACTAATCATTTCAGCTCTTCTCACTATTATGGCTACCTATCTTGGGCTGGATACTCTTGAGGTTTTAAATGAGGCTTTCCTAGATCTAATAACAGCGTAAAATCATTTATCTTTGGATTAATGTAATATTAGAAACATTTCTACATAGAAGACTAAATGGAGACACATTTTGTGAGTCTATACGAACAAAACAAAGCCTCGAATGTTCAGTCTTAAGTCTCCACATTGAAACATTACACCCCTTACACGAAACAATGGGAGAAATGAACTGTGTTGTCATTTGATAGGACATCCATGACTCTCCTCACACTCACACCAACAGACAATAAATTAATCAACCAGCAATGTGTGTTTATCCAGCATTGTGGTATAACCCTGATCAGCCCTTTACAAAAGCCCTGGAAGATTAGTTCTTACATTTCCCTCCCAGCGGTAAATCCTTGTCCAAACAGCCACCAAGCTGTGGCAACCTGCTGCTCGGCCCATAGCCAGACCCTGCAGGCCTGTGTGTGCGTGCATGTGTGCGAGTTATTATGATTTTCACCAGAGCGATTCACAACACTGATGCGATCTACAAGCAAATGTTCCTGTATCATCCCTAAACACCTTATGATTGATTTAGGCTCTGCAGGGGAATTTGGCTACATGAGACAATGTGGTACTGCAAAACGATAAAAACTGACTCAACATTAAAAAGGTAGAGTCAGCGATTCTGGAGAATGCTTGTTGTCAAAATCACTTCGTCAAAATCAGTGGATATCGCCTCACGATCCACTATCTCTCCTATGAGTCGGGGGGGAAAATCAGGGGTGAATGCATAGCTTTGGCTCTGTAAACAGGTATGTAAACAAAAGGGGGCCCCTCCATAGCTAGCAACATGTCTGTTTACAGAGTCTAGGCTGTGTATTTACACCAGATTCTTCTTCAGTGTGCACACAGTATGGACAGGTAGCCGACCCAGAGGAGAACCTCAATGATTTTGACAATAACCATTCTACAGAATCTCTGACTCCACCTTTACGTCAAAGGATATGAATTTGCGTCAGTGCAGTATTTCAAATTGGAGAAAACACAGATTGAAAACAGCTCAGACACGGCTAAGCCAGGCAAGCTAATAAAACAGCATTGTCAGGGAGTGGGGCCTTCTTCCAAGTGGCCAAAAGTTCACTTTTAATCCAGATTCCTAGTGTTTCTGGACTGATGTGTATGTGTGTGATAAATCCCTGTGCAGTACAATGGGCCATAAAAAAAGAGTTTGATATCCTTGTGTGCCCGACCCTTTTTTCCAAGAAACCCAGCAGGAGGGGGGGAGCTCACAACAACTAGAAAGGATCAAACCCAGAGTCAGCTGACCTCAGGTCTGCCATATCTCGCACAGGACCGACGCGCCATCTGAACGAGCATGAATGAGTGACTTGGTCAAGGACAAAAAATAAATAAAAGAACAGTCTAGTGACTACGTCAAGGTGTTTGAACTGTGAAAGAAATCCTTTAAAATTATTATGAGTGTCTTGACAGACACTGACAACCCGTTTATTGATCTTTGGCCGAAGACAGGAGGGCTATGAATAAATTAGAATTTAATTATCTATTCATTGGTGGAAAGATACTCTCAAGGGTGGGGTTACAGAGAAGAGACGGTGTCAGCTTGCTATGCATGCAGATTTGAGATTTTAAGGAAATGTTTAATAGATGTTTAAGAGAAAGATAGGCTACTCCGCCAATACAACTCTAACTGTTTTAAGCTTCTGGTGTGCTACTTCTTAACACCAGTGCAGTGGCGATTAAGGCCTTTTCCCGGTAAAAACCCTCAAGGATTTGGGGAGTAAGTAACAAAATTAAGAAAACAAAAAACCAAAGTCTTCTCCACAGCATCTGATTGTCAAGGTTACTCTTCATCTTTCTCGCTCTCCTTTTCTTGAGATTTCCCATGAGCACACACTCTCACACTCTCACTCACTCTGCCCTCTTTCCTCCCGTTACCGTGGAAACACACGAACAAATGAGTCACCCCAGTCCAATCCTACCCCTCCCATCTTCTATACTTCACCCTGTCAAGGTCAACATGAAGACCACACCTGGACAACAAACCGCTGGTGTATTTCATCCCTGTGTTTATCGATCCATCTGTAGTTTCTGCTCGTTTGTGTCGTCTGTATTGAGCGATAAATCACCCCCACTCTCCCCGCCTCTTGTGCCATCCGCTGTCATTTACTTCTCAATCATTATAAAGGTTATGTCATTCACGCAATGTTAGGTGTCAATGCTTTGAGTTAACAGATTGCACTTTTACCATAAATCTGAATAAAAACGTATCGACAGTTCTGCTAAATGGTTGATGATCAATCTAAAATCATGTTTAAATGAGTTTATCAGTGATAGAGGGCAACATAAATGATACATTCATTAACAGAGAATTCCATTTAGTTAATCATCTAGCAAAAATCCCTTTAATACCATACCAACAGTCCCTATGTTAAGCTTCTCACTGGGGGCGATTTGCTGCTTTTTCTTGCGATAACAAATGTTATTTATTTGGGTTTTGAACTACTGGGTCATGTGAGACGAGACATTTGAGGACATTACATTGAGCTTTTTAAAGTTTTAAAAGGCATGTTCTGCTATTTTAAACCTTATATCGAAAAAATTAAGAATGCTTAAAACATTATCCCACTATGAACAAAATTAATGGTGGGTGAATTGAGTTTAGAAGAGCCAGACATGTCCATTCCTATAATGAAATATAGGACCATTTATGGCAGCAGCCCATGTGCTGTGAACCTACAACCTGCTCTGAATGGACTGATCTTTAGAGCAGCAGAGATAAGTGATGGTGATGGCATCATCATCAGTAGTAACTCTAGATTGTTAAAGAGACAGAACGTGATTGACAACTTCTTCAGTTACTGTCACGACCAACCACTTGCTCTCTGTGCAGTTAAGATATTGCTGAAGCCAACATGACGGACCCTGTGTTAAAATCCAACACCCTTATCTTACAACACCCACACATATTCACCATAAAGTTCCTCAGTTAGATAGTGGAATCTGATCCCAGTGCAGTGGTGTGCCCTATTGATCAGTGATCACTCTCCTCGCCATTTTTCTCCACCTGTCTCTCTACAATTATCTCACTCAAATACACTTTGCAGACTTTTTCACACGCACACAACCTCGGGCTATCAAAATAAGTCATTGTGGCAGGGACATTTGAATTGTCGTGGTGTTCATCAGACACCTGTTGGCACCATGTGGCTGATCTATAGTAGTATTAGACGAAATGGCCAAAATGCACACTTACCAACGATAATCCCGCAGGCACTCACAAGGCCGATTTCTTTCTTGAGCGCCACTCCACCCCCACCTCCACCGCCCTCCTTCTCGCCACCGGCAGCATCCTTGCCGGAGCCCGACGTGCTGCTCCGTTGCCTGGGACCGTCCGACATTGTGATGATGGGCTGGTTTGTGGATGTGTGTCCTGTGTGACTGTGTCTTTTGTCTTCTCTTTCCACCTCACAGCGTCCGATGCCGACCGTGCGTCTCCCTTCGTGCGTAAAACCACGTTCGCTGAACAACGTGCCACCACTTATCTGATGAAGAAAGTTGATTGCAGTTGCGCCGTGTCAGCAAATTGTTCAGAAGTCTGAACAAGAAATTTTACACAATACTAATAATTATAAGTGCATGCTCTTGGGAAATCTTGTGCAAACCTTGAGTTTTCCGCGTTCAAGGTGCGAAATCTTGGTTGCTGTGAAGTTTCTTCGAGGTCAGAGCACAGCTGTCAAAAAAATTGTCTCTCGTGCACGCCGGTGTCTCAGGTGGAGCTACAGGTCAGAGTCTAAAATGCGCATCAAGTCCGGTTATCGAGAGGTGGTCGCATATTCCAGCTACGTTCCTTAAACACCCTAAAAAGGAAATAATTTCGTCCTTAACTTTGTTTCTTAAATTAGAAACTGAAAAAAGGAAGGTGAAAAAAAAAAAAAAATCTCATAAACAAGACTGTTTCCTTGTTCCAGCTGTGAGCAGCTGAACAGACAAAAGCATCCTCCTCCCTGCGCGCGCAAACAGACGCCGCTGCAGCAGTGTGTGGGACGAAAAAGGCACAAAAGTTTCAGGTCTGCTTCGTGAACATCCGACCTCCCGTGTGTGTGTGTAATGTAGTCGATTGGACTAGAGACGTTTGCCTTGGAGTAAATATACATGGTGTCCTTCATTTAAGTTTTAATAGCGCCGCCCCCGTTCTGCCCCCCCCCCCCCCCCCAACCTCCTCAGACTGCTGGGCTTGTTTTTCCTCCTCCAGCCTCTCCAGGACCCACCCATCTTTCTTTTTTCACCCCCCCCAAACATCAGCTGTTCCTGCAATCCACTCCTTCTGCTGCCGGACTGTACTATATACATTTCACATATAGAACTCCTACCCAAACCAGACAGTCTAGGGGTGGGTTGGCTGGCTCTGTTTTACCTTCCTTTTTCAATATCTCTTCACCATTTCATCTTTTTTTTTTTTTTTTTTTTTTTTTTACTTTACACTCTCATGGTAGCTCACACACATTTCACTCATTCACACTCATTATTCAAGATGCAGCACAAGCCGGTAGTCTAAATTTAGCCCTGAGACGTCACTACTCATTCTGCATGCTGCAACACTGCTGGTAGTGTGTTTCCATCCTATATGTATTGTATATTTTATGCATCCCCATTGCATCAGATAAACCAATCCATGATGCTGCTAGTTGAAGGTTGCTAGCCATATGACTTGATGATATATAACCGACTGGCATGCAATAACAAAAATACATAAAGACATTGAGGCCATTTTTGACAGCTGGTAAAAACAGAACATATGTGCTGACATTTTCACGTGTTTGCTTCCAACTCAAACCTCCTTAATGTTTGTTACACCCATGGAATAATTTGATTTTATCTGTTGGTTGAAACAAAATCCCTGTGACTTCCCTGAATAGTCCTTTAAATTAGGATACATGGTGAAAGGTGTGAGGATATGTTGTTTCCTCATTCCAAAATAAACTGGAGTATCAGGAACGGTCCGCACCAAGGCTTGATGCTGCAGAAACACTGTAAATTGTGCTGCTTATACGCCTGTAAAGTCACTTTATTATATGGTGCACTTTAATGAGTATAGACACAGACACAGACACACACACACAGACACACACACACACGCACACACACACACACGCATAAACAATTTTTGAATAACTGTTGACTCATGATCGCCCCCAGGACAAAAGGCAGAAGTTTCTTAAGTTTCTAATCCCTGCAAAACTGAGCAAACCGGGGTGCAGCGTTTCTGCTGAGTGCACAGAAACAACATTGTGACCTCAGTCACCTTGCCAGACTCTTGACTGAACTAAAATACCACTCGCATGCTTGTGAGTCTGGCCCCGATTCTTGACTCTTTTCTAACAACCTGCAAGATGCAAGTGATTGGAAAATAAACGAATTCATTAATTTGGTCCTGCCATGTAGAAATGGCTCTGTGTACCAAGTCAGTGAAGCAGGAAGAGGTATATGATGCTGCTCACATGCAGAACACATGCTGGACTATTAGGAAACAGGTCAGTGGGCCAGTCTGTTGACAATAAGGACTGCAGAGAGGATCATAGGAGCTGACCTCCCCTCCATCCAGGACCTGTACCAGTCCAGGGTCAGGAAAAGGGCAGTTCAAATCTCAGCAGACCCCTCACATCCTGGTCATACTCTGTTCAACCTCCTCCCCTCTGGTAGGCGATACAGGGCACTGCCTGCCAAAACCAGCCGACACAAAGACAGCTTCTTTCCCCAAGCAGTCACTCTGTTGAACTCTCAGAACTCCCACATCCTGTCGCTGAAGGTCCATTAACAATTGTGATGTACCTCATGTATATTTTCAAACTCAAATATTGTTAACACTACCTCTGCACTGATCTGCCTTGCACTGTACTTATATTTTTATATTTATTTTGTAATCTTAAATCTGACCGTGTATATATACCGTATATATATATATTTATATTTTTATTTCATTGTCAATCACTAACTGACTGATTGCACCATTTCTTCCATCTCTTGAATTGTTGTTGTGTATTCGTGTTTGTTCATTTGTAATATTGTTTACTTAACAGTATTTTTAATGTTTTAGTTTTTAGTGAATGTTGTACATGGAGAGCAATGGTTGCCAAAGTCAAATTCCTTGTTTGTTTTCGCAAACCTGGCCAATAAAGCTGATTCTGATTCTGATTTGACAGTGTACGGCACCAAACTGGAACATGTTTAAGTAGGCAATTACGGTTTTGGTGCCTTGTATAGTGGTGATATGAGGGTCAAAGTTTCTATGAAAGCAGTTTTTCCCAAAGTATACAGTGGTGGATCTAGTGATATAGTGACACAAATTAATATTTTCCTTCTTTAATGTGAAAAACTGAAGTTGGACCCTTTCAGGCTTCTTACAATTGAAAGTCCAATCTACATAGAAATCCATAAAGCCTATAACGAAACTGAATTTCCACATTTAAATATAGATTGCTTCTTATTGTAAATGTGAAATTTGCCTCAGCCTCAAACGTCCTCATACAGTAATTCTGATTTTTTTAGAGAGTTTTGGTCTTTAACAATTACAAATACAATGAATTTGCAAAAAAAAAAATCATGTATTCGTTCATTAAATCTTCATCAAGTTGTATCTAATGATCACAGAATAACACACAGTGCAACGCCTACAACAGTTGTACTTATGTACTTATCAATACATTGATAGGACGACATCAAACACAATGACCCGTTCAGACAGCACCTTTCGTCATTGTTTGCTTTGAATAGATTTCTTCTATCATTTTCTCCATTGCAGCAGAGAAGGGAGATTTGATAATATACTTAGTAGATAATAGCTTTAGAAAATGTGACCACATCACTTTTGTTTGAACATTTAAAGATGAGATTAGGTGAGGAAATAACGTACTCAGGAAAACCCAAACACTGACCCCTACACTCAAATGCCATGTTTTCAGGTAAATGTCAATAGAGTTTATTTCCCACATTAAGGTCCAAACACTGTAAATGCCATGGTATAAAACCTAAAAGGGTTATGATGAATATGGAATGTATTTATTAGGCAAAAGCCTTAAACTTTGAAAAATATTAATCATACATTTTTTTAATTTTCAAATGCAACTCCCTCTATACTTCTTAAACCCTTAATATTTTAATATTTTTTGCAGAACTACCAAAACAATAAAAAAGAAGCAACACTTCAAACCCATGACTCTATTTTTGTTGTATGTATGATTTTCTTCTATGGCACATTTTGACTGCATTGTGTATTTAGCTCCCTACCTCTCCCTTTCAAACAGGTTGAAATGCAAGTAAAATCAGTGGCTAATGCTAATGATGCTAACATGAAGACATGCAGGGACCATTACTTTGCAGAACCAAAACATTTGTATCGCCAGGATCCGTTTGGGAATATTCAACAAACAAAGCCCCACAAACAAACGTTAGGAGTCAGTCAGTAATATTCGTCCGGTTTAACCTGTCATGTGGCCTGTAAGCACTTTACAGCTTAAAGGAGGGGTCAGTATTTGCAGAGGTCGCCGTTATTCCCATCAATTAATGGCCTGTTTGATCAGCTTACTGGACCGTTTGAGGAAAGTGATAAGACTCTGTGGGCTGCGTGCTAAAACCCTGGAGACACAATAAAGAGCAGGGTGTGGAGAAAAAGACAGACAGGGACACTAAGGTCAAACCATCTTACTGCATATCGTATGTACACTGCTTTCAGAGAGTGTTGGGACAGTTCTCTGTTGTGATGTCTCTGTCTTCCACTATACAGGATATAGACTTTTTCCCTTAAAAGTGCTCCGGGGAACTTTCAGTTTGTGTTTATTCTTGCACCCCCTTTGGACAAAAGCGGTAGCGTTTTTACTATAATTCCTTGGTAAGCGTACCCATGACAACGGCATTAAGAATAATTACATAAAAATTGCACTATTTGCACTGATGGTCTTGTTTGCTGTTACAATGTAATTTATCCTTGATCATCAGAGGAAAAAAGACTGTTTCAGAAATATTTAAAAGTTTATCATAGCACAATTAAAGAAACCCTTAAATTCCTTGTGTGTATGCTTCTAATGTTTGATGATCAGTGTTCTGCTGAACCTTCCTAAGATGGTGGGAATGTGGTTGCACCGATCACGAGGTAAAGATGTTAAAAGTAAAAGTCATCACTTTAACCTCAAACCACAAAGTTGAAATCGAAATGTCCTGACTCAGCTGTTTTTATCACTGTGGTAACACTGACCCTGGGCCTTTACTCTGATAAGGCCACGCACTGCTGAATTGCTACGTGTGGGGGGTGACATGCACAAACAATACCTGTACTCACACACACACACACACACACACACACACACACACACACACACACACACACACACACACACACACACACACACACACACACACACACACACACACACACACACACACACACACACACACACACACACACACACACACACACACACACACACACACACACACACACACACACACACACACACACACACACACACACACACACACACACACACACACAGTAATGAGAAAACGCTTGCATACGTCATGTAAAACTGACGTATACAAGCGGAATTTCTCAGCCTTATATTTCTGCTATGGTAACAAAACATTTGAAATCACCTTAATTGGAGATAGGTTTCCAAAATGCAGATTTAATAATGGGATACTCCTCTGAAGCCCCTAACCTCTCTGAAACACACGCACATTCCACCTTTCCATCACATGGATGCTGACGTAATCGTAGCAAACACACACACACACACACACACACACACACACACACACACACACACACACACACACACACACACACACACACACACACACACACACACACACACACACAGCCTGGCAGGTGACAGATCGGGTGGTGAAAGGCATAGAGATTCTCCAGATAAGGCTGTTAATGAGTAACGCCGCTGTTTCGGGTTGTTTGCTGCTCAGTGGCTGGAAAATTGGAACAATAACATGCAAACACGGAGGTAATGGCCGTGGTGCCAGGCAGGCAGGTAGGCAGGCCGCGGGGAGATGCAGGGCCCCGACCATAACACACAAAGTAACCGCTGCTTCACCAGAGGGCTTTTGAAAGCAGTGGCTATGTTTGAGGGGGAAAATATACCACTTACGAAGACAGATAACTCAAGCTATAGACAACTAAATGTATCAAGAGACCCAAAAAAAAACATGTAATGAAAACTCCATGCTCGTCTGAGGTATTTTAGCTTTAGACGATTAAGAGCGTGTAGAAAAGAATGTTATACTCATACTAACATGTTGAGTCCATGCAGATGTGCCGAGAAGACAATACAAGACTACCTATCCCATGAACACTCTTCTTACTCATCTCAATTCACTGACAGTGTCTTTGTCACAGTGTGAAGCTGATCAACACATAAGGTTGTTGAACTGATGCAGTAAATACCTATCTGGAATGCAATCTGAGATTTCCTGCACAATAAATAAAAGGAGTTCTTCTCACCCACTGTAATGCAACGTCAAACAGTGATCATATGATGAGATTAAGTCAAAGAACATTTCTCCTGAGCCCTGAGCTCAATCAGCTCAGATGAAGCAGAGGCCCAATTAAAAGAGAGATGAAAGTGGCTAGATTACTGCCGGTTTGAAAAAAGAAAGAAACCTGGCAGAAGACTTATGCTGACATCCCTCCTGATAAACTGTGAGTACAGGACCTGGAAGAGAGCCAAACCATGATGCATCATCTCACTAATGCACCGAGCTGCAGCCCTCCTCTGCTCAGTCTCAAACAGCACGCTCTGCATATTTGGCTTCTCTTTCTACGGAGCCCCATGGTGTGGCCATAAAGAGAGCTGTATATTGAGGCCACATTTAACTACATTCAAAT
Organism: Ammodytes marinus; assembly: GCF_949987685.1. Lineage (NCBI taxonomy): Eukaryota > Metazoa > Chordata > Actinopteri > Uranoscopiformes > Ammodytidae > Ammodytes > Ammodytes marinus. The sequence continues at coordinate 14,217,790 of NC_137227.1, forward strand.
AGCTTTTGCATGGGCACAAGATACAGTCCGTTCCCTTGTTTTAAATAATTCGATGGCACAAATAATACATTTTGTTCTAACTTTTTTTTATACATTTGTGGCTAAGTCGCCTTTCTACCTGAAACAATGTGCAATGTTCCTACTTAAAATCATTAAGTTTAGTATATTATTACCTCGCAAGTCCTTACCCTGTTGTACTGGTTGTGTTTTTATAGCTCACTTATCTTGAGGGCATTTTACATTTCTTTTTCTCTTGCAATATTTAAAATAAATATATCTATATTCTAAAGCATTTGTTTAAGGGAGACAGTAAGAGCAAACTAAGAATTTCATGGCCAACTGCTGCTTTATTGTAATTGCTGTGCATATGAAAAATACAATAACTTGGAACCTGATAAAGTTACTGTTCAAATTTAGTTTTGTCGAACTGAAATGAGGCGAAAGGATCGAGACAAAGGATTAGAGAGAAAATAAAAAAGTATTTGATTTGAGAATCGGCTGTTAATCACTTAACATACTTCATCAGGGAGATGTTGCTGAACCATTATGATAGATGATGAAAGCTATTGTTAGACTGTGATGGCTTTAATGGGATGAGATAAGCTGTTTAATTTAATGGGGCATTTTGCACATCCTTTGGTATCTTGCTAAGATATTGTTTCCTCTGTATTCCATTTTGTGTCCCTGTACACTGTTGATTGATCACCGTGTTCCTCTGGTTACGGCTTGATTCAATTCTCCACCTGTGTGAGCCTACTCAGGTTCCTCGAAAAACAGGTTGCAGTTTTGCACGAACTCCAATGAAAAACAATCCTGTCTGCCTGTAAATTGATTACACTTACTGGAACCCAGGAGAACAAAAGGTGTTTTCAGCACTTGGCCATTTGCTTTTGGCATTAGCTGATCAACATGTCAAAGCTGGCTTCACTTGGGACTGAGGGATGACGTCGGTGAAGAGAAGGAGGAGGAGGCATGGCCTAAAAAAAGGCTCCCATCTCTCCCAGGGAACACTGTGTATCTTTTTGTAATAGCAAACATCCAAACAGCTCTTTGTATTTGCTGGCAAGGATGCAAAATATAAAAATAATCCGAATTTATGAAAATATATGACAAGGTTTACCATGTAATTTGATGATGTTTAAAGCTTAAATAATGCAACTTCTGAAATTAAAGGAACCGATTGATCTGTTCGCAGTAAGAGAGATATAAATCAGTGCACACTTTATGAAGAGAAATGTTTTTGTCCTGGATGGTTTTAGACCTGTCAGCACTATCTCCCTTGCTTTGCATGATGACACCAAAAAAGGAGCAGTGATGACACCGGCGTGGCCTTGCTTGGCTCCGCCCACTTTGTTTTCCAAGAAATTTCCCCGTCTTCTAATCCCAGGGGGAGACGGAGCACATGTTCATTCAGAGACATGTGGGGTTATAACGTTGCATTCCGTCTATACATACCCCGAGCTGTATATCTATTACTTACCATGACACTTAATTACAGAAACATAAGATGGGGTTGCACAAGAGAGGCAAGGGAAGGGGGGTAGATGTGTGTGCGTGTGTGTGTGTGTGTGTGTGTGTCTGTGTGTGTGTGTGTGTGTGCGTGTGTGTGTGTGTCTGTGTGTGTCTGTGTGTGTGCGTGTGTGTGTGTGTGTGTGTGTGTGTGTGTGTGTGTGTGTGTGTCTGTGTGTGTGTGTGTGTGCGTGCGTGCGTGCGTGCGTGCGTGCGTGCGTGCGTGCGTGCGTGCGTGCGTGCGTGCGTGCGTGCGTGTGTGTGTGTGTGTGTGTGTGTGCGCTAATTCAGAGACAGTGAGAAGAAGAGTCAGGGGAACGAAAAATGTAAAGCAAGAATGTGTGAATTTATTGTAAGAGTTGGAGGACAGACAGGAGGTCGGAGAGAAAGAAAGAAAGAAAGAAAGAAAGAAAGAAAGAAAGAAAGAAAGAAAGAAAGAAAGAAAGAAAGAAAGAAAGAAAGAAAGAAAGAAAGAAAGAAAGAAGGGATTGAAGAGGCTGTAGGGGAGGAGGAGAAGGAGGAGTGGTGAAGGTGGGTGTGTGATCATGGGAGTGGAGATGGTAATCCGAGCCTTGTGTTGCCTTGCGAAACATATGAGTTCCTGGGACAATGTGTTCGGAAAACACATGCTGAGCTCGCAACCCAAACAAGCAAGTTTACTCTTGGTCACAGATTTTAGGTCGCAGAGAGACTGTGCAACTTGTAAACACAGGAAATTGAACATGAATGGTATTATTCAGGAGATGTGGAGAAGCTATGGGAGATGGTTTGAAATAGCTGCTATTTTTGTCTTCAATTATTTTTTCCACTGAAGATGGCATCTACAGCTTGAAAACAACTGAAATGGTCTATACTAGTGGTTTTGTAGCCTATTCACCTTATATCACTTACTGTATACTTTACATCCCTACTTCTTTCAGGAATTTGCTGGTTTCCATTCCTTTCTATATGTTATGAAAATCAATTAAAAGACTCTTGAAATCATTTTAAAGCTTCAAATTCCAATTTTATCTTTATCAATATTATGGCGCCAACGTGTTATAAGTGGGGGCTCATATTCACAGAGAACCCGACTCTGGAGGCCCACCAGCTCTACACAGCATTTTAGTGTATTTCAGCTCAATGTTTTGGTTTTACCACCCACAACTTTCCATGTCAGGTTTTGCCCCTTGTTACGTAGCTGGTGGAGACCAAAATAGAGGAAGAAGGAATGAATCTTAACATTGCGCTAATATTGTTTTCTGTAAATAGGCAACTGCTTCGCTAACACTTTGCCGTATCAATCATAAAATCAATGTTGAGTTAACATCTTGTTATGCTGGAAAAATCAATAATTGCAGCTTAACATTTAAGTCATCATCCTCTGCGTGTACTTACATTATCGTTTTGAGGTTATGCCGTGCAGACTAAGACAAACTGGGTCATTCTACACAGGAAATGCTCCCAAAAATAATCATAATCAAAGCAGCTTGGAGTAAAGGTCAGAATATCTAATGTCGGCTCTGACGTCAGCCACCAGCCTTGTTTTCGTTGCCATTATTTTTGTGTAGTTGTTTTCATTTTAGTTTGTGTTACACTTACTGTTTGGTTGTTATAAGTCAATCATGATAATTATCAGCCTGGGCTCCTTTGTATGGAGTTCCCTTATGTTGTTGTTGATGATTTTATCTGCTACCATTACATTTTTCCATTCAATTGCTTTGGAAATTCCTCTCTCATTAACTAATATGTATCCTTACTTTTTCTTTACAGTCAGTTGCTAAAAATAATTTGTAAACAAATAACATGCTGAAACACAATCGTTCAGGTTCATGATTTGTGATCTGACTGCCTGTGACCTAAAAAACTGGATCCTGCCTGAACTTGTCTGCGTCTTGTCATAATCGCTGGAGTAACTCCTCCGAAACCACACCACAGCTGACACACTTTATGTTTCTCATCCGGCTTTTTGTTTACCCAGGTCCCTAATATCACTGCTGACTTTCAGAATCAATATATCTATAACGATAAGGGTCCGACAGGGACCTCAGAAAGGCACTCCATCAAAATAGATCAGATAGCTACTTTAGAGGGAAGTTTAAAAAAGATCATGCTTAAAAATAACTATCTACATAATCAGGTTAATCACAAACTTCTAAACTAGACCACAGACTCCAACCAAGCATATTCCTTAAGTCTGTGTATTTTCATTCCTGGCTCACTCCAGGAGACAACAGACAGCCCTTAAGAACAACAGGGGATTTGATGTGGACAGTAATCCTGATCAGCTGAGCCAGCAGCTGAGTTTGTCACAGCTCAGATCCTGGAGAACCAGCTCTGCAAAACCCGACTTCCTCTTTCAGAGAGGTGGAGGGAGAAATGACTGGTACGGATAAAAGCACACATTGGTGTTTTTCACATGAGGCAGCATATTGAGTATCCTCTTTTTCACCAGTGTGTGTGTGTGTGTGTGTGTGTGTGTGTGCGTGTGCGTGTGCGTGTGCGTGTGCGTGTGCGTGTGTGTGTGTGTGTGTGTGTGTGTGTGTGTGCACATTTCTCATACTCGCCCCCCCCCCCTCCCAAGGTCCAGCCCCTCCCAAACTGTAAGGCTGTTTTTATGGAGTCTGGCTGAATCCAGTTCACACTGGCTCAAAAATATGATCCTCGTCTTACACTCCCCACCCCTACCTGCCTGCCTCCTCCATTACTATTAATACACTGTATGTTTGTACCTTTTCCTTTGTTCTCTTTGCTGAACTGCTCTTTACACTCCTTACCTCTTCTGATAACCATTTTCTTTTTTGACCTTTGTCACCAACCATGACACTTGCTGGAGGATTTGTCTAAAGAAATCAAAAGAGATCCAGAGTTAACGAAAGAAAAAGAAAGATTATACTGTGACTGGTCTGGACAGTGTGTACTCAGACATGTACTGTGCACTACTGTTTGTGCAGATGCACAATATGTCCAGATGTTTGCATCCACATATCAAGGCTGGATCACAAACTGGGTCAGAGAGTGAAACTAAACTACCCCGGGTGCCTCAAGGGGCCCCCCAAATGTGGTCTGAAAGGCAACTATTTTAAGGGGGTACTAGAAAAGTAAGTCACCTCATGTTCGGAGCATTTGTGTACATATTTTTCACTGAAACCATTTTGGCATATCACAGTAGGAAAAACCACAGGTGTAAATAAATAGTAACATTAAAGGTGGAGTCAGCTATTCTGGAGAATGCTTTTGAAGTCACTTTTTGTCAATACAAGTGAATATCTCCTGACTTCCTGCTACCAGTGTCCATACTATGTGTGCATTGAAAGAAAAATCCAGTGTTAATAGGCAGCCTAGGCTAATATAGGCTACTGATCGGCTTATACTTTGGCTTCAATAAGTGTTTGGCCTCAACACTTATTTAAATATTGACCGGCTTATTGTCACACTTGCTACAGTAGTACGACAAACACGTATACCTGTATTTTCATATAGCTAAATCTTAACCTATATCAACAGCATTGTTGCTAGCTATGCTGGGACGGTCCAAGCCCCTTTGTTAACCTACCCGTTTACAGAGCCTATTGAAAGTGTATTAACAACTAAAGATTTTTTTTTTACAGCACACACATTACTGACAGGTAACAGGTTGTGAAGATATATTCACTTATTTTGACCAAAGTGATTTCAGCAACAAGCGTTCCCTAGAATCTTTGACTCCGCCTTAATGGACAGCATGGAAGTTCATTCTAGGCCTTAGAGACAGTTTGACAGTTTTTCTTTGCAGTCTGTGCATTTCACAGTAGGCTGAGGTTGAGAGTGACTGTTGGTAAGCCAGCTGCCATTCTATTTGGGTGTCTTTGTGCATGTCAGTGAACTATATGATCTAGTGCTCATGCCAAGGTGCAGAATCTCACACCGTTCTTCTTTGTGGACCTTTCCCACGAGGGCGCATCCCTTAGGTCTTAAACATACTCTGGCCCATTCTGGTGTGTGCCTCTTGTGTATCTGTGAGTGTGTATGTTAGTCTACACAATCACAGGACACTTAAGGACAAAGCTCCTGAATTTGCCCTGAGGCAAGAGCCAGCTTATGTAGGTACTGAAGGGCTCCCAGATGTGCGACAGTGTGATTGCGAGGCAGAGCACCAAAGAAGATTGGATGCAAATTTCTTCGAATTTACACGTTTTGATTGGTTTGGTTTTATTTGATGACAAAGAGATGTATTGCTTGCTTACAGCCATTTTGTGATACATGATGCAGAAAGAAATTAATTTATTGTAACCATGGTAACAAAAAGGTATTTGTCACTATTTATAAAATCTGAATTTGAGAGACTGTGTATTGATTGATTGTAACCTTGGTTACACAAATCATAAACATAAACATCCTGCAATCTGAGTTATTCAGGAGGATCAACTCATCGTCTGATACTACAGCCATGGTGGAGATTATGATGTATGAGGTTGTTCAATAAAGGACAAACTATCTGTATGTGTGTGTGGGTCGATTTTCTGCTCCAAGGACGTCACTTTCTTGCAGGCTGGTTGGGCTTATACAATATTTATGCTGCGAGCGGGTGCAGCACTGGCTATAAATAGTTTCGACTGAACTGAACATAAAGCCATTTGACTGTTGCCGTCTCACACACCTTCATGTCTCAACTGCGTAAATAAATTCATACACAGCTTCAATGTCGAGTGAAATGCCCGCAGCATTCTGATCAAGCAGACGTATTGATATTCTGGATGACTGTGCAGGAACACACACACCCTACAAGCTGCAGTCTGTGTCAGTGACAGGCTGGAGCATACACATCTGTCTATGGAGATGTATTCATGACAAATACTAAAGGGGATCATGGATGGAAAATACATTTAAGATTTTATCAAATCTAAAAGCCTGAAGGAACCGATTTATACGTGGAAAAAACAGATTTAGGAGCACACACTCATTTCTTCCGCTGTTTTTGTGACTTCAAAGCATCTTAACTTGTCAACAAACTCTGATTAATGTGCTTCAAAACAGTCCACTCATATCAAGCTGTCATCATATTTTTTTGAATAATAAATGTTGACTTTATTTGTCCCCAAAAAAGCAGCTGGTTTGCACTGCACTGAAACAGAAAAAAATAAGGAATGTGACTTAATAACTTAGTAACTTGATTAAGTTGAAAATAGGTATCAGCTTAATCATTGTATTGACACTACATGGCCTTCCAATAGAGTGTAGTTTTTATGAGGGACACAAGTTACCAAGATAGAGTTGCAGATCTTTTAAAATTGTGATCAAAAGAAGCTCAAATGTTGCGATAGATAACGACCGATAACAGGTCTGCAAATGAGTTACCACGTTCTAAATAGTTTTGTCATTAACAAGCTCACATACACAGATAAATAAATACCCTAAACTATGCAACAAGGATCAGTGATATTACAGGAAACAAGCGCCACAGACATGCATAGTCTTTACAAACTCTTACCAAACAATGCCTCGACAGCTGCTAAGTTCAGTTGATGTCTACAAACAAGAGCAAGAACGTGACGTCTGAAAGTTCAGCAGATGTGATCTCAGTCTTACTTCCCCCTCTTTTTTTTAAAGATTATTTTTAGGGATTTTCAAGCTTTATTAGATAGTACAGAGTTGAAATGGGGAGACAGAGAGAGAGGGGGAATTACATGTAAGGTCCACGGGTCGGATTTGAACCCGCGAGCACTGCAGCGAAGGCCGGAGCCAATATGGTACGACCTCTGTCCACTACGCCACCGGAGCGCCCAACTTCCCTCTCTTTTGGTGAACAGTTCTTTGTTTTCCTACATTACAGGAAATCATTCTAGTTGCTCAAAGGCACTTTTGGTGATAATCGTTTTTTTACAATGAAGCCAGTGATGCAAATAAATCAAGCACATTAACTTTTTATCATGGCACATATGTTACAGTTTAAGTAGCCTATATCTACTTTTTTGTTACCTACACAATTCCACACCATTATAGTTACAAGGAGAGAAGATGTTTTTTCTGTTAAAAAAAAACTACATTTATTTGACAGCTAGAGATAATTTTAGATTAAGATGACACATAAAAGCAAATCAGCTCCTGAACTATAGGCATTTTTTCCAAAATAAAGACGCTAACATCAAAATGCCGCTTGAATCCTTAATCATCAGTAATGATAATCCAGGCTCGAAAAACACATTTAAATACTACGAGTACATTAATTAAGCGCATTTTCTTTTAATACTTTTACTTAAAGTGGCACTTGAGGGATTAAGAATGCCACACTTTATTAATACCAGAGCACTTTGGCAGAGGCATGATGCATGTTGTTGATATTCTGATTTATGGTCTCCAATATGGGTCAAGCTCAAAAAACAGTGGATCCAATCCACATTTTCCCATAATACGAAGTAGGCCAAATAGCATCTTTTATCTTTGCATGATAGGTCTTGCCCATGAAGAGTTAGCCACCTGTTCAGTATTTGTGATCTCCACGTCCAAGCAGACACAACGCTGATGACATTATCAGTTGTTTTCACAGGCTTTAGAAAACATATCCTGGTCTGAGGCACAGAAGGTATTATTCAACAACATTTGTAAAATTGGTGGGAGTGCACCTTTAAATAAAATGTTGACTACTTCCCCTGTAACTGAATATTACGTAATTTCTGTAAATATATTTAAGTAAAAGATCTGAACAGTTCATCGGATGAATAGATAAAGCCCGATTTGCCAGAAAAAGCTAACTTTCTACTTGAAAAATAAATAAATAAGTAAAAAGGGAGATGTCTTAGTGTTTTATTTACTTAACTGTAGGATTTCATTATGTTTTATTCTTTTAACAGTTGGGTTAAACCAGTCTGTCGATGTCAACCATCACTCAGACATATAAAGGGCGATACCTAGTGGTCACAGTGTTTCTTGGCACCACCTAAAGTTCTATGTTGTAATGACACCCCGTCGACTGCAGGGGGCAGTGTAACCCCATTCCAGCAAAGTAGGCCTATGGGCTTATTCATTCACACTTTTTTTTATTCAGACACTTCAGCAGTTAACAGCCAGTTAGATTTCAATATAGTTTTTAGCTAGTCTATGTTTTTTTTATACTATTAAAGAGATGTGGACACAATATCCAAAAAAATGGTAAGGTTTTCTCATTATTAGCTCATTTTCAAATTGCCACTAGTTAATCAGGGTTTTGTAGAGGTTAGGTTTAGCTTGGCGCTGCTAATTAAATATGCTAATTAAGACCGTTGAGTTGGTTAAATGCGGTGAACGAGCTCGTTAAGAACAGTGGAAACTTTGTTGTTCCTGGTCTGTGGTGTGTCTACATGGGTTGTAAGCGCCATGTTAACATCTCCAAATGATGAAATTAGACTTAAAGCATTTCCCTTTCTGTGCAATTAAGGCAACAAAGGCAATTCAAGTTTTTATCAGTCAGCTAACAGGCACTAAAAGGCTACTAACAGCCTCTGCCCATGTGGAAAACTGACTTTAATTTATTTTCGCCGTTTCTAAAGAAAAATTGTGACATACAGGCCTTTAAAATACCTCGTGGTATATGTGGCTGTATAACAGTTAACAAATGTGATTCATGAAAGGAAGAATTTCCACACTTCTTCACTTTTATGGTTCACAAAAGGAGGCCTCAAGCCTCAACCCCTGTAATCAGTTCAAATTGAGTTCACCTGTGGGTCCTCTCTCGCAAGTGGCCATGGGAAATGGAGTTCACAATTGTAGTTCCAGTTATTCCAATAGGCAGGAGGGTCCACAGATACAACAACTGAGGTTAAATCAGTACAAAAAGCCATTTGGAAAGCGAAAAATTAAATGCCATACAATTATGGAAAATGTGTATCACACCTCCCCAGAAATCCCTGAGTTATATTTCGAATGTGTTGTCCGAACAGAAGCCAATCTTTCTTGCGTTGTGCTTGATTGAACCATAACTCAATGATTTAAAAAAAATGTTGTTCGTAAATTTTTTGGCTTATGGTCATACATATAAGTACAATTTTTTATGTATTTTTATGCCCCTGTAAAGCACTTTGAATTGCCCTGTGTCTGAATTGTGCTATATCAATAAACATGCCTTCTGCTTTCAGGCCTTAGCAGAAGCTTTAAAGTAAATGCAAATGTTATTGGAGTACTTACAAACCCTCAAACAAACATGTCAATATACTCCTATCAAAGTCCACATTTACTTTAAATCCACTGGACGAATAAACTAATGTGTCTATCCAGGTCAAAGTCTCACATGGAGAGAAAAAACTATGCAACCAGATTTTTAGATCAAACTGAGTAGTGAAGGGATTGTTTGTGCTTTATCCTTTAGGGCCAGAAATGCAAGAAAGAAATACCAGGAATGAGTTGTCACGTGTAGCTACTTTATCCGGTCCCTTCGGCCTTGGACAGGTGAGAGAACAGGTGTGTATGAATGACAGAGAGGGGGAATAAAGAATTTGATGTACACTGTCATTTTACAAATAATGACCTGTGACTTTTTGTTTTTACAGAGGGATGAAGAAAGAGAAGATCTTGGAAAAAAAAGTATGTGTCTTAATATCCGATCGATGAAAATACAAATTAATTTACAAAAACATCTTCCGATGTTAAATTCTTGGTAGACAATGAAGTGAATCAAGGGTTTTACCAGGTTGTATTTTTGTCCAAGCCGATCCTCGAAGTGCTAACCACAGGAAGAACTAACCTCAGATTATGTGACTTGCACTCTTATCGTCTTTTTCTGTTTGTCTTCTGTCCAGTGTTTTGCTTGTTTACTGTGTGTTTGTGTGGACATTTGCAAAGCGTAGCATGTCAGACCTTGCACACATCCTTCATCCTGCTTACCGCAGATCCTTAAAAAGTCTTAATTTTTTTGTTTGTGAAAGTCCACATCTAAAAAAAAGTGGAGCCTTAAATTGTCTGGAATTTAAGAGAGGCAGGAATTAAATTTGATCGGTGGCAGACAGAATGAGCATTATGTGAGCTTATTTGTTCTGTCTTTTTGTGTTTAGTGTAATTTTATGTCTCTCAACAATGGCAATTTCCAATGCTTTATTTGGATTTTGAAATGGTTTGGACTGGCTGCACGCTTTGTCCCTTCCCGCTTCAAATTTACCCCTGAAAGAAAAGAAGAAGAGTGTTTTTGTTGTATAACTTGTGAGTTTTTAAGGAAGAACAGACAGGCTTCAGTCATGGAAAACGTAATTGCGTTATTAAAAACACCATAAAAGTAATTTAACCTGCACTCAAAATGTCCGGATAGCCTAAGGGAAGTCTTGTACTGTACATAGAGACTTACTCCCTAAAAAATAGTGTTTAGAAATTCAGTGTGACCACCACTCAACCCCCTATCAGCACACACACACACACACACACACACACACACACACACACACACACACACACACAAGCCCCCTCTCCATCCACCAGGCCCCTGACTCCCTCGGGACTCCCACGAATGTCTGCTGAGGGGTCTCTAGTGCCAAAAAGCAGGAAGTCCCAGCTGCGCGCATCCCCCTTTCAGCATGTGTGAGAGCAAGAGTGTGTGTTTGTTTTTGTGTCTCTATCAGCATCTGTGTGTAGATCTGGGTCTGTGTGTGTGTGTGTGTGTGTGTGTGTCTATAATATGTCTGTGCTCGTGTCTCAGTCGTTTTATCTGGCTAATATGACGCTACTTTCTATTCCCACCTCTTTGGTGCAGAAGTTTCCAGTGCTGTTAAATGAAAGCCGGGCTTATACAGCCTAATAAACACTGTGTGAGCCTGAGCCGTGTGTCATTGTGTCTTATATAGAATAAGACTGGCTGCACTGGACTCGCTGCTCTGATGGAAACCATAGACTGCATATAAGGTGGAAACTCACACACAGTCAACTTTTAACCCTCTAATTTTTTTTTCTCCCACTTCCTCTTGTTTATTTATATTTGATCATTTTCTCTTTCCTGTTGCTCTAATTCTTTTATTGCTCTCTTTCTCCACATAATATGGCCAAAAGTATGTAGAGAACCCTGGCCCCCCTTTTTATTTTTATTTGGGCCAGACTAGGAGTGGGCGACGTGGCGAAAGTCTAATATCATCAAATCTCACACCCTGAGGCCAGACCTCTAAATTCTGATTGAGCTTAAAAAATGAGTCAGTGAATAGATAAGTCAATCGGGAACGACTTATACCCAAAAACCAAAAAATGTCATTACTACTTGGTTCCAGGCTCTCACCTCCTTTGGTTTTAAGTAATATCATATCGAATGAAATGAATCTAGCATGAAAAAATGCCTTTTCTGGGTTTATTGTAGAATCCAATTAAATCAGCCTTATCTTCCACCTTTCGGGATGAATTTTAACACCCAAACATACTAATTTTCATGTGGCCTAATGGGAGCAAATCTTTTCAGCCAGGATCCAGAATCTTGTGGAAAGCCATTCCTAACGCTGGAGGCTGTACGGTCAGATTAATGCTCATAGTTTTGACTATGACACATCACATTTAGTTGTAACGTTTAGATGTCATCATTTTGGCCATGCAATGCGTCTCTCTTCTTTACTCCCTGTCTGGAACCTGGATCCTTATTTTCTGTTCCTTGTCCTGATTTCATCTCTCACCACATTCTGACTCTTTTCTTCTTCACAAACCTATGCAGCTCCCGGTAAAGCCAGCTCTTAAATCTCAGGCCCTTTGCTTTAATAGGCGCAGCGTGCCTTCTTTAACACCGGCTGCCTTTGCTTTGGTTACAGATAAAATCACTGAAGAAAAACACGACGGCAAGGAGAGGAATAGAGAGAGAGAGAGGCTTTGTGTGTGTGTGTGTGTGTGTGTGTGTGTGTGTGTGTGTGTGTGTGTGTGTGTGTGAATCCCTGTGGGTGCAGGGGAGAAGACATATCCAAAGAGTGAGAAGTGCAGTTCTTTTTTTTAACTTCTTGAACCAGATACGCAGAGAGAAAGAGAGGGGAGGAGGGAGAGGAAACGATAGCTGCTAAAAGAGTGATGATTTGACAAAGCACATAGAGCAGCACTTAAAGGTGGAGTCAGCGATTCAGGAGAACTCTTGTTGTCAAAATTGCTCTATGTCTAAATCGGTTAATATCTCCTCACGATCTACTACCTGTCCTTACTGTGTGTGCGCTGAAAGAAAAATCCAGTGTTAGTACACAGCCTATGCTCTGTAATCCTAACTGCTTCTTAGCGCCACAGATATCAGTTGTTGCTTCTGCTAGACATCTGATTGATATAACTTCTTAAACCTTGTCTGAGTGAAACTGATGTATCTTTTAGTCCTCTCCACCCTTCATCCTACCTTTGTTTGATCTCATTCTGACGTTACTTTAAGTGACGCCCCGGTGCATGTGTGGACACATGGAGTCGATCATAGCGCCTGTTGCTGATGGGTATTTTAGGGAATGTTGACAAGTTGACAGGCATGGCGCTGCACTGCACTGCTGACATCGAAACTTCACTCCGCTGTCAGGGCGAGAGAGAGAGAGAGAGCGAGAGAGAGAGAGAGAAGGGGGGAGTAGGGGTGGGGGAGAGACCCAGAAAGAGATAGGGAGGTGAGAGAAAAGGAGGAGGAGAGATGAAGAGGGAAAAAAATGACTTCACGTCAACGACTGGACGGCCCCCTTTTTTCCCCTCAGCCTCTCTCTTTCTCTCTCAACTTTCCTTCCTCCCTCCTCCTCTGTGTGTTTTTTTAAATGATTTGGGGAGAAGAGGGGAACAAGCATTCGGTGCTTGGCTGACGGTGCAGGCAGGAGCGTCACATTAGGCAAACAGGGATTCTAAGGGGCAGCGCACTGGGACTGAATAGAACTGAAGAATTGGCTTATGGGGATTTAGGATCAGACGCACAAGCTAAAAGATTGACTAACACACAGAAGAGAATAGTGACAGGACATGTAGATTTAATACAGACTTAAAAAGCTTAAAACAATACCTTTTAAAAAAGCAAGGGAAAATTTCCAGATATAGTAGTCATTTTTTTGTCTTTTTCTTTTTGCAGAAACAACCTTGTGAGGAAGCCAAAACATTTTTCCAGACAGGAACAGAGGTTTTCTTCCAGTGGAGGGAGAGAGAAGCAGATGCACATTTTGAACGAAAAGACAAGAATCATTATCTTCACCCAGCAATGCTTCTGAGAAACTCCGCACTGGGCTGTTGCTGTCTGCTATCCTGGATGACACAGGCATAGGACACATTTCTCTTCACTGAATTCCCCCTTGAGAAGTGGATCCACATTGGTGTTTTTTGTTTCCTGTTATAAAGCCCTTCTTAAGAAGAGCGCAGGTGTTGTGCTGACTGTCGCTATGTTTCCTCAAAGGTACTGTTCTTTAACACCGTCATGGACTACTTGCCTTTTGGTGTTCTGCATCCTGAATGCGTGGACGGCTGCCCAACAGTCCCAGAAACCCCAGCTGCAGTCCCGCCGGTCCAGGCAGATGTCAACCCTAACAACCTCTTCCTCCTCGTCGCCCGGCAACCTGTCAGAGAGCGCAGAGAGCAAGGTGGCGCGTCTGGGCCTGGCGTTTAAGCAAAACGTCCGAGAGCTGCGTGAGAAAAGCGCCTGCATGGACCTGGTCTTTCTGGTGGACGAGTCGTCCAGCGTAGGGTCCAATAACTTCCTGAGCGAGTTGAGGTTCGTACGCAAGATGCTGGCCGACTTCCCCGTGGCGCCGGAGAACACGCGGGTGGCTCTGGTCACCTTCTCGTCCAAGACCCACGTGGTGACCAGGGTGGACCACATCACTGCGCCCAAGTCCCACCAGCACAAGTGTTCCCTCTTCAACCAGGAGATCCCCGCCATCAACTACAGAGGAGGGGGCACCTACACCAAAGGAGCCTTCCAGAGGGCAGCGGTGAGTCAGACCAAAAGATACAGTGAATGTTGGTGACAGTGGGGCATCTGTGTCAGTCAAAATGTGACTACATGTGTGTAGAAATGTATTTTTCTTGATTTTTGCATCTTATGAGCATGTCTATGAGCCTGCTATTCAGAAACCTTTGCTTTATGTGTGAACGTTGTGTGTGTGTGTGTGTGTGTGTGTGTGTGTGTGTGTGTGTGTGTGTGTGTGTGTGTGTGTGCGCGCCAGTAAGCCTGCAGCCTACTGTTTGCACAGGGAGCGATTGTGGCATAGTAACGTTGATGTTGTTGCTCCTGCTTCCTCTAATTACACACCAGCAGATAGTGAGGGGAAGCCGTTTGCCGGCTAATTGTTCAGGAGTTTCCAGTGATAAAAATGCCATAAAGTGTGAACACAGACACACACACACACACACACACACACACACACACATATGTATGTACTGAATGCATGAAACACTGAAAAACGCTGAGAAATAGCTTTGAGAAGGGGAACAAATAGCATGACACAAAAGTCTAGTTAAGGCATTTGTTGTTCTGTGCAGTGTTGGCATTGTGTTATAGATGAAGCCTTCTGGGTGAATGTGAAGTGCTTCCACGTTTCTGATAAGGTTTTTATCCAATAGTCTTTCCACTTAGTTTCCTATTTCTTTGGCTCTTCAACAGAAGTATTACAGGTTGTACGGCTGAATAAAGTTGTAGAGACAGGGAGTTTGGGAGGTTATGTGGGATTACTAGGGGTCAGAATGTTAGCTTGTTTATGGTTTGTTGATTCGAGTGTGCTGACACCCAGCAGCGCTTGCACACACTCAAACACACACATGCACTGCAGACATATGGGGCCGTTCATCCGTCAAGTCCAAGCAGCCCAGCTGTAAAAGCTGTGTTGGTGGTATAGGGCATGGTCCTGTATAAACACACACACACACACACACACACACACACACACACACACACACACACACACACACACACACACACACACACACACACACACACACACACACACACACACACACACACACACACACACACACACACACACACACACACACACACACACACACACACACACACACACACACACACACACACACACACACACACACACACACACACACACACACACACACACACACACACACACACACACACATACATACATACACAGACACACCTCGGCTCATGCCTCAGATCTGCCTTCAGTTAGGAGCTTTGAGAGGCATGCAAGCTTTATTTTAAATACACAAAGATTCAGATGCTTTTGGAAATACTGTAGCCGGTTTCTAAGTTCCTCTGGGTTATTAGGCAGACTGCTGGTAGTTGTTGCATCCACACACAGATATAATGACAAATGGCTAACATCATGGCTTGGTGACAAAAATACAAAATAAAGGTGTTTTGACTGGGTGCATTGAAGTCTGACAACCTCTTTGACACAGGTGCTGTGATGTGAAGACACGGCTGATGGTTGCCGAGATAGCAAAGCTTGTCGCTGACTAGCATCAGCTGCTTAAAGTCATTGATGTGATATTGGATAAAGGGTTTTTTGAAGTGCGATAAAGACAACTTCCAGTTAGACACCGCCATACAGTGTTTCCCTCATAATTAGATTCTATTTGTGGTGGTAGCTGAAGTATTTTTTTATTATTTATTATCGATATTGACAAGAATCTTTGCACTAACAGGATGCTAACCTCAAGAAACCTTACATACTTGCTAAATTACCAAGTTGAAGAGCTGGGTTTCTGAGATTGACATTGAACTTAGATAGACCTAATTTATCAGAGTTAACTTGAATCAGTTTTGGACAACATTGTGTAGAGACATGTTTGTGATACTAACCATTCATGAACACCGGATAGATAAAAGAAGATTGAGAATTTAGCCAGCTGTCTTCTCCACGGGAAAAAGCCTACAACAATCCTATCCTTCCTAAATCAATGTATGAGAAACGCTGTCATAAGGATAACCATCAGTTTTGTTTAAGATTAGTATATTAAAACACTGATATGACTTTGTTGCTTAAGTGCTACATTTCCATTAATGCAGGGTCTCATAAGAGAATCGGCCTATTTTTACAGATAAAAGGTTGGTAAAATAGGTTTTGGCAGGTTTGCCCTTCATCCCATCCCTGTTAAAGCTAATACCCGTGGAGCGTAACCCTTGGGCTTAGCGCTGAAAGCTTGGCCCTCAGGACAGGTTTTCAGCTCGCCCTCCATAGTTAAGTGCTGATAAGGAGACTGTTGGCTGCTTCCCAACTGCTAAAGACCCCAACAATACCAAGAAAAGGCTTTCTGGGGGAACTTTGGAGCCCTATCAACATTCACAAAGACTCACAATGTTTTGGGTGATTTATCAAGTGATGTAGTAGTCTACTGTATATCTTTCAAAAAGCGCATGGCGACCGTTGCTTGGGCTCTCAAGTGGGCTTCCAAACATTGCTATCGATTCAAAGTCTGATTCAGATAAAGGATAACATTTAATTCTGTAATTCGCTTATCATAGCCTACAAACACTCCTGTATTTATTTTCCAGTATGGCATCCCCATGGTGAGAGTCGGACTCGAGCCATGTATGAGTAATGGGAGAGTTACGTGCGGCCTACTAGATTTTTTGGAAAGATAGATGAGCGTAGCAGATACAGACCGAGACGCAGCAGATCAACCAGAAAACACCTGATAGATTCAGTCTGACGTTTACTGCGTCTTCACATGATCGGGGAAGTGACGGTAAAAGAGAAAAAAACTAGCCATCTGTGATTTATCGCCTGCATTTTTGAGGGGGTTATTTTATCGTCCCTCTGAATCTGACTGGGAAGAGGCAATTTTCTTTTTCGTTTTTGTCTCCCTCCACGGGCTGTGTAAAGGATGGGTCTGCTAACACTGATCTACAAAGCGCATATCCGCCTGTCATCGTGCACCGACTGAACTGCAAGGCAACTGTCTCAGTGTGAGAGTGTGTTGAATTGGGAATTTAGCGGAGCGCGCGTGTGTGTGGGGGTGCGTGTAATTAATGATTTGGCGCTTTTGCCGGTACACGTGCCTACATGTGCTTGAGCTCCTGTGTATCCATCTATGGCTTCAGGGGAAAATTAAGGGTGTAGTCGCAGGCGTGTGCGTGTGTACGTGTGTGTGTGTGTGTGCTAAAAAAAAAGAGACAGTGAAAGTAAGAAGGGAGAGAGAGAGGATAATTGATAATTGCAGTATAATAATAATAATGCCATATTTTATTCCCTTGGCTGGCCTGGGCTCTTCTAAGTGCTGCAGAAAGCTGGGATCCATTAAGAGAGACATTTTTCCACCAGCCGTGCATGTAGAGACAGGGCTCTCCTCCAGCACTCCTCATCTCTGTCTCTGTCTGTCTCCCCGCTGTGTCTCTTTCCACATAATACATCATACAGTAGGTTTAAAGCATCAGTGTACGGAGGTTACAAAAATGATTTCTGACTGATGATGGTTTTCTTCACTTAGTTTAGGCCGTAAATGTAAAAAAACAAGTAAAAAGTGTTTATCGCCTTATAGTGAGCAACATCAGGTAATGGTTAAAGCTCTCTCTTATGGTGTCATATGCTTCAAACAAAATAGATTCTACAATGTTTCGTCCCACCACATCCAGAGACAAAAGTGTTTATAGCTAGTCTGAATGGCCACGCTCTTAAGAAGCCCTTCTATAGAAAGCAGCATGATGAAATGAGTTGTATAAATGGGGAAACGGTTGCCTCATTTCGGGATCTGTCTCTCATCAACCTCATGCGGCAGACATGATAACCTGGTAGCTGATGACATCACTCATACCACTGTAGTTTTCCAGCACTTTCACGACCGCCGCCGTACAAAGGAGCTGATTGATGACTTTCAGAAAATGTTTGCAATGCCCCTGAGGAATACATTACTGTACCTGAGACAGAAGTGGTTCACATCACCTCCTCCAAACTGAATCATATTCCTTCTTTCCTCTCTACTTACTGTAATTGCCCTGAAAAAGTCAATCCATTTTCCTGCTCTTTCTTAGCTCGCATTTAATTTGTTTTCCATGCATTTGCCTTTTTACATGACCAAATATCTTCAAGGCAATATGGCTCAAAGCCTTTCATTTTGTTTCTATTGGTTGCTTGTAGTAATCTTGTAGATCCAAGAATTAAGGCTTTTTTAAGGCTCTTTCCATTGTTGCGTTTATTGTAGCTTGCTTTGGATATAAGTGTCGGCTGTAAAAACACAGACAGAGAAATGTCTGTATCTTTAATAACCAGTTTAAAAATCTGACATACTTAGTTGTCTCATCATTTGTCCTCATCCTTGAAATTTGCCTCCGGGGTTGCCATGCGTTGCCAGATAAAACCCCCTCTTGCTCTCAGCAGGCAGGCCCGGCTTTGGCACTTAAGACACAAGCACTAAACTGGACTTGGCAGCCTCACTGTGTCAGTCTGCCTTCTCGGTTGCATAAGACACAGACAGATGGGCAGCGTGTGAAGAGAGATGACGAGAAAAAAAGGAGTGGGAGAAAGATGGAAGAATGAGAGGAAAAAAGTAGAACAAAGAAGGGGAAAAGCCCTGGGTTGAGGAATTGATCGAAGGAATGTGGGTTACTCAGAGTCCCAGTAATGTGAAAAACGTTGCTTTGCTGGATTCTGGGTCAAATAAATTCTAGTAGTTTACTGCTAAGCTAGCCAGGGGGGACTACAATCTCTATATGGTGGACTAGCAGGTGGGATACCTCCCTCTGCTTCTTCAGTGATCATTTCCAGTGGCTCTTAATATGCCCAATGTACCACAGATAAAGACTCGCTATTTTTTCACACAAAGATTCACACACACAGCGTTTACAGCCCAGCTGCATATCTTTACATGGTTGTCATTTCATAAACCAGAGAAGTCATATTATTGACTGTAAACTGCATTGCTTGCATGAGAAAATAGGAGCTTGCATTTACAGAGTTTTTCCAAAAATCAAAAAAATGCCTTTGCTGACGTCCAAACCTTGTAAATAAGTAATTAATTTTAAATGGTCATTGTAGATGTGAAATGAAGCTTGATGCAATTACAAGTTCTGGTCTCCACCTTGTATTAATCACAAACACATTTTGCTGCATAGTTTAGGAGAAACTTGACAGCTGTGCGAGTGTAGGCACCACGTTATTTAAGTTTTAATTATTGAATTATGACCCGCTATTGTCTAGTACAGTGTACAAATAGTCCAAGATGACGTTTCAGAGAAGGAGAACATGTCAATCACATGTCAGACAGCTCTACTTGAAATAACATCTTTCTATTCATTAATGTTTGCCAGACCACAAGAAGCAAAACAAAATATTGAGGGCTTGGTTTCAGTGAGGCCCCCGTCTCATTCCAGTGGGCGTTCGCCATTTCTTCCATTTCTCCAATTTTTATGCCTTTCCATCATTCTCTGCTCTGGAACCGCAGACCTCCCCAGCAGAGTGTCAGGGAACGTCACTGTAGTCAGCTTTGACGCATTACAACCACATTATGCAGTATTGTTTTTCAAAACATTGTCTATTAGATTAAATGACGCTTGTGTAAATTGCTTATATTTGGCCCGTGGAGACGTGTTGTGGTGATCATGTACAATCTTGGCCTATTTGATGTGGACAAACACACACACACTTGCGGGTACACACAACATTTACAATAGATGCTTATGTTTGAGCCTCTGAGCCTGAATTTCTAAATAATCTGTAATGAGATGTAAAGCGCAGAGAATTAAAGTTGGAAATTAACACCATCCATCACCTGAATGTTGGAAACATGTGTCTATAGCGGGTGATTTTCTGGGGGCCTTTTCATTTCTAGAAATTATATTTGCTTACTGGAGCATTTTTTTATTCTCTTGGCTGAGGCGGCCAAATTGTGAACAGGCCAGTGAATTCTCCCTAGTACTAAATTAAAGTTACACTCTCACTAAAAGAGAGTAATACTGTAGAGAGATAATACATGGAAAGAGAGAGGGGAAGTACTTCTAAATAAACTATATTTCCCCTTCAAACCTTCATAAAATAGAAGCAATAAACAACTGTTGCACAAAAGGAAAAAGGAAAAGGTTACAATTTCAGTTAAAAAGAGCTGATGGGGCGCTCCGGTGGCGTACTGGATAGAGCGCGTACAACGTTGCAGTCGTCACGGGTTCAAATCCGACCCGCGGACCTTTCCTGCATGTCATCCCCCCTCTCTCTCTGTCTCCCCATTTCAACTCTGTACTATCAAATAAAACTTGCCTGTGTTTGCCTCACTGGCCCCAAAATGACTAAAGCCGCCCCTGCAAGTGCCCACTGCATCAACTGAAGGCAAGGTGCACCTCTTTGATCCGGTCCCTAAGGCTGGACCCGGGCCGTGATAAGATGATAAGGAAAAAGTCTCTGTTTCCTGTCTGTGCAACTGCCACTTCCCGCCATCTTAATCATTTCCTCTCCCCTCGGTCCGTCTGCGTCTTCCCTCTATGTAGCCCCCTTACTCCTCAGTATCAGAGGGTCTACAGCAGTGGTTTGGATGAGGCATAAGGATGGAGCAAACTCACCTACCAGCCAGAAAAAGCCCTGATAAGACCCAGGCCAGACAGACAGGAACGTCCACAGACACCAGACAACACATTTTACATTTCTGCAGTTTACAGCGGGATGTGGGATGCTCACATTGTATATAGCACCTCATAAATCTGCAAGTGATTAATCATGACAGTAAAGTGAGGATTTAAAACTAAGCACATTGCTTTTTGTCCGCGAAACAAGATAGTTGGTTGGAAGAGCAGGACTGTTTCTGTCAGTATCACTCATTCACGTGAGTAAAAGGAAAGTTATCTCGACTACCCGAAAATGGAGACTGCCGATTCAGGCAGCTCCAGTCTTCCCGTCGTGGCCAAAAAAGTGCCAAGAACACACCGAGCCGACTGCTGACTTTCCGTACGCTCTGCGCTTGCGCGGGACGTAATGTCTCCATAACAGCAGGCGGCGCTAATCTGTATTGCGGCCCAAAAAAATACGGAAGCCGGAAATGATGGGAAAGCTCTCTAGACCATAAACATAGATAGAAATACGTATTTATATTTATGGACCATAAAGAGCACCATTTTTAGCAGAGAGTGTCGAGCATGGTGTCGAGCAGTCAACAAGGGTTGATGCATGTGAGTACTCGCTGAACGAAACAAACACATTAAAACAATGGCTAGCTGTTGTTAGTTGTTTGTGCTACCCGCCTCACTTCCGGGCTTCACTGATTCGCTAGCCCTCCACCAATCAAATCGCTCCAACTGAAAGACTGCCCACCTCAAAAGAAGCCCGACGACATCTACGACGACCGATTTCACGGCACACACCAAACAGATTCGTGTCCCCGCCCCCTCCAGACTCTCCGACGGCGATTATCGGGCCAGTGTGTCCGGGCCTTTATAAGCAGGTTTGAACCGCACAGATTATGTAGTGTTTCTTTTATGAAGTTTTACCCTGTTGAAGTTGGTTCGCAGTTATCGGATAGCGTAGGTAAATGCGTCATAGAGTTAGATATAGATTTCATGCTTGAAGCTTGACATATTTCTGAATGAAAATCAACTAGACTATTATAAACCATGGGGCATCTTGTAGTAAGTTAACTATGGAATATATAACAAGTTATGTTTTTACTTATTCCAATTTTTTTATTTGAATACTAATCCAGTGTTTAGCAAGGAAAAGCAATAATTTTGGAATAGTCTGAAAAGTTAACATAATTTATTTGTGCGTGTAGCAGATTACCCGTCCAATGATTGTAAATTGACCCTTCACATTTATCTCGCGACCCATTTGAGGAATCCTGACCCAAGGTTGAAAACCACTGGCCAGGTCCATTTGCTTCTTATATATATCTATTTCCTCTTAAACTGTTTCTTAAATGTTTATTTTTTTTTATAATGACTGAATATATAGAGTACTTTATTACATAGGCTATTATATTGGTGTTGGACAGCAGGTGCTTCCTGAGCGTCCCAGATTTCTGTTTAGTTTTTCAAAACATAGATCATGATATATTTCAAATATAATATGGTTGTAAGCAGATATCTTAATATGACTCCTGACATGCACAGTGGTTCATAACATGCTTTACTCTCTCAAGGCCTTTTTTTTTCTTAGTCCAGTTTTCTTTTCAAAATGATCACATTTTGAATTAATCAACTTCTCAAACACACATACACTTAAGTGGGTGGTTACCTGGCGCCGGGGCTCAGGATGTATTTGGAAAGTTATACAAACACTGTCATGGGGATCCGGACAATAGACTCAACATGACTGTGTGCGTTTTGGGTTCGGAAGGAAGAAATGCTTCAGTCTGAGGTTCTGCTCCGCTGGGTCTCTTCATACTAAATCATTCCGATGGAAATTTTCTCCACTCTCTTCTTTCATAACTTTGTCCATCAACCTCAAATGTGCTTAACGGAGGTGCTTGTGTCCCAGAAAATGCTTTGGCAGAGCTGTGTTTTGTCAGCATTGTCATGACTAATACTTCTGCTTGTAGGAGACCAAACTGTGGTCTTTGAAGTGATATCTTTTATTTTAGTTTGACTACTCGTGCCAAAACAGTATGATTGAATCACTTTTCAAGCTGTTCAAATGGTTAGGATTTGCTGCTTTTCTTTGTCTTATAATATCTTTGGCTTGAGGATTTGTTATTCAAACAAAACAAGCAATTTGAAAATAGGAATTCGGAAAGAGTGAAGGGCATCTTTCAATATTTTTTGACACTTATTGGACGAATTTTGTATAAATAAGCATTTGTCTGCTAACAATCAGCTCTAAACTTGATGAAATGCCAATGTTTCATTCAGCACTTGTTTCTGCGGCCCCTGAATGGTAAAAAAAAAAAAAAAGATCTTAGATGAATGCTTATATAACCATCAAGAATTTAAGCTACTGCACCATTTCTAACTATGTCTAATTGTATAGACAATATTTGCCTTTGTTCTTTCAAAGGTTTTTTTATTGAATGTTAATAACAACAAAATTGTAGCACAGCGAGTACACATTTTTTCCCCCTTTTTCTCCCGAACATACCCCACCCACATCCCACCCTCACACCCAACAACACAAAACACACACCACAAGAAATAAAAACAAACAATCAAAATGAAAAAAAAAAAAAAAAAAAAAAAAAACACAAAGAAATAAAATTGAATCAAATAAAAAAGGGGAGGGGGAAGCTACTCTTCAATTAATGTGGTCGGTTTCTTAAAATAGTCTAGGAAGGGGCGCCATATTTTATGAAATTTAGTCTCAGATCCCTGGGTAGTGCAACAAATTTTTTCCAGATTCATACATGACATAATGTCTCTAATCCAATGTGAGTGGGAAGGAGGAGCAGGATCTTTCCACTTGAGTAGGATAGTCCTGCGAGCGAGTAATGAGGTGAAGGCCAGTACTCTCAGCTTCACTTTGGGTAGGCCCGAATTTGGTGCAATGCCAAAAATTGCAGTGAAAGGGTTCGGCTTAATTTGATGCTGAAGTACTTCAGAAATTGTATGAAAAACTGATGTCCAGAACTGAGTCAAGGTGGGACACAACCAGTACATGTGAAAGAGTGATGCCGGTGCACTCTTACAGCTATCACAGGTCGGGTCTACATCGGGGAACATACGAGCTAATTTGGTTTTAGATATGTGGATACGATGTACTACTTTAAATTGCACAAGAGCATGTCGGGCGCACATGGAGGTAGAGTGTATCCGATCCAGGACTGAATCCCACATGTGATCTGTGAAGGCAGAACCTAGGTCCTGCTCCCACAGGGTTCTTATAGCTGCTAATGAGGGGCTATGCAACTTCGAAATAAGGTTGAAAAACACAGAAATTGAGCCTTTTAATGTGGGGTTTACAGAAAGAAACAAATCAACATGATTGGCTGGCGGTTTATAAGGGAATTGGGGAATTAACTTCTGCGTAAAATGCCTGATTTGCAGAAATCGGAAAAAATGTGTCTTTTCGATACCAAAATGTTTTGTCAATTGGGAAAAACTAGCAAATAGATCATTAATAAATAAATCACCGATGCATTTTAAGCCTTTTTTATGCCAGATCTTGAATGCACCATCCACCGTCGAGGGGATAAATAAATGATTAGCTGCAATTGGGCTGAAAAGTGAAAAATTCTGCATTCCAAAATTCTTCCTAAATTGGGTCCAAATTCGAAGGGAGTGCTTAATCACGGGATTACTGTTGGGAATAGCCGAAGAGAGTGGAAGTGCAGCGCTTAAGAGGGCAGATAGAGACAATGGGCTAACAGCGCTGGACTCCATTGTTACCCATACTGGGGCTGAGTCGTCAAGGTGAAAATGCACCCAATACACTAAAGAACGGATATTAGCAGCCCAGTAATAGTATTGGAAATTAGGGAGGGCCATTCCGCCTGTTTGTTTTGGTCTTTGAAGAAATGCTTTCCTTAACCGAGGGTGTTTGCCATTCCAAATATAATTTATCATTAAAGAGTCAAGGGCCTGAAAAAAGGATTTGGGGAGAAAGATGGGGAGACATTGGAATAGATATAGGAACTTTGGGAGTAATGTCATTTTAATTGAATTTATTCTACCTATGAGAGAGAAAGCCAGAGGAGACCACTTCGATAATATTTGCTTCGCCTGATCCAATAATTTGAGGAAGTTCGATTTAAATAGGTTTTTAAAATTTCTGGTGAAACATACCCCAAGGTAACTCAGATGGTCTGTCACCACTTTGAGTGGGAGAGCTGTGTAATCAAGTTTAAGAGCTTCTTTATTAATCGGAAAGAGTTCACTCTTGCTCAAGTTAAGTTTATAGCCAGAAAACTGACTAAAGACCTCCAACACAGAAAGTGCCTCCGGTAAAGAGGTGGCTGGCTTGGCGACAAACAAAAGTAAGTCATCGGCGTATAATGATACCTTATGTTCAATTCCTCCTCTCCATATCCCCTGAATCTGTTTGTTACCTCTGATGGCAATCGCAAGTGGTTCGATTGCAATAGCAAAAAGGAGTGGGCTCAAAGGACAACCCTGCCGGGTCCCACGGTGCAGATCAAAACTACTTGAGTAACGGCCGTTTGTTAATACTGAGGCAGAAGGGCATGCATATAATAATTTAACCCAAGAAGTGAAAACAGGACCCAAACCGAATTTCTCAAGAGTGAAAAACAAATAATTCCATTCTACTCTATCAAATGCTTTTTCAGCATCCATAGAAGCGAGGCATTCTGATTCAATATTTCTGGGGGAATATAAGATGTTCATTAGCCGGCGGATATTATAAAATGATTGGCGTCCCTTTATAAACCCAGTTTGGTCGGGGGATATGATAGAGGGGAGAACATCCTCCAATCTGTGGGCGAGAATTTTAGCAAGTATCTTCACATCCGTATTTAATAGTGAAATTGGTCGGTATGATGCACAATCTAGAGGATCTTTATCCTTTTTTAACAACAGGGAAATACAGGCCTGGTAGAACGAAGGCGGGAGTTTACCTGAGTCAAATGAGTCTGAGAATACTGAACATAAAAAAGGCGATAATTCGGCTGAAAATTTCTTAAAAAAGTCAGATGGAAGTCCGTCTGGACCAGGAGATTTGCCTGATTGCATAGATGTTATTGCTGCAATAATTTCCCTCTGAGTAATAGGTGCCTCAAGGCTATGTCTCAGGTCTTGAGAAAGGGAAGGCATGTTTAGGTTACTGAAAAAGGTTTCCATCACCGCTGCGTCTACTGTACAGTCAGAACTATACAAATTTGAATAGAATGTTTTGAACTTTTCGTTTATCGATTTCTGATCTGATGTTGTACACCCACTGTCTGTCCGTATTCCAGGGATGAGTTGCTTCGCTCTAAATCCGCGCAGTTGATTGGCCAGTCGTTTACCAATCTTGTCACCATGTTCGTAAAAAGTACTTCTGCTCCTAAGCAACTGGTCAGCAACCTGACGAGAGGAAAGAAGGTTGAATTCTGTCTGAAGTTTTAAACGTTCTTTGTAAAGTTCAGATGAAGGTGAATTAGCATACTGTCTGTCTATGTTCAGAATCTGATCAGCAATTTCAGTTTGTTTCTGTTTTGTACACTTATTTTTGTATGCTGCAAATGATATAATTACACCTCTCAAATAGGCTTTCAGGGCTTCCCAAATTGTTGCATTGGACACATCTGGTGTTTTATTTATACTCAAAAAAGTTGTAATATGTGTAGAGATGTGTGAAAGAAAACTCTCATCAGTGAGCAACAATGGATCCAGTCTCCACTGCCTTCTTGTATACTCAACGTCAGGGAAAGCCAGTTGAAGGAGCAGAGGAGCGTGATCAGAGATCACAATACTTTCATAACTGCATGACTTAAGGTCTGACATCAATGAATTATCAACAAAAAAATAATCAATTCGGGTGTAAGTGTGGTGGACATGTGAAAAGAATGAATATTCTCTTCCTGTGGGGTATAAAAACCTGTATGGATCAGAGAGGCTATAATCAGCAAGAAATGATTTGATATAACCTGCAGATCTGCTAAGAGTGGCAGGTTTGGGGGAAGAGCGATCTAAGACTGGATCTAGATAACAATTAAAATCCCCACCAAGAATAAGAGAATGGGAATTGAGATCGGGGAGTTGAGAAAAAAATCTCTTAAAGAATTCTACATCGTCGACGTTAGGCGCGTAGACGTTGGCCAAGATGACAGACTTATTGTAAAGTTTGCCTGAAACAATAATAAAACGTCCATTTTTGTCTGATATAATGTTTGAGGACTCAAAAGGAATATTACTATCAATAAGGATAGCTGTGCCCCTGGCCTTAGCCCTGAAATTAGAATGAAAAAATTGTCCACGCCAGCATTTACTTAGTCGCCCATGGTCAGAGTCATGTAAGTGGGTTTCTTGAAGGAAAACTATTCCAGCCCTGAGCCGTTTTAGGTGGGTTAAGACCTTACCCCTTTTCACTTGGTGATTAAGCCCCTTGACATTCCAACTAATTAAATTAAGATTGCCCTTCATCTAGCTCAGTTATAGTGAGAGTAAAAAGAGTTGCTCCGATAACAAAAAGAGTAGCAAAATACAGAGGAAAAAAAAAGCACACAAAAAAAAGGAA